>NC_068445.1:19373142-20093142 GCF_023373465.1 Oncorhynchus keta
TATCAGCCCATCCAGATGGTATAGAGAGCAGCTTTGACACTCTGGTACAAGCTCTCCAGCTGCTTTGCCACCCTCAAATCTCCCTGACCTAAATCTGCTTCTCTCAGGCAGGGTAGAGAGCTGAGTAGAGGACACCTTCAAATGTACCATTTAGACAGTTCCACACCATTCTCCTCCCTCCCCATGACCAGGGACAAACACAGGAAAACGTTCTTCCAGAGATTCTTCATGAAACCAGCACCACCAGTTTGTGTATATTTCTTACTTAAAAAGTAGAAATTGAATCACTTAAAACACAATACACACCCGGAATATTACGAATACTGAACTGCCTAGCTAGTAAATGGTCATAAATTGTAAATGGTCATTTCAGCCATTTACGTACTTAACTTGTTCTTTACTTGATCAACTTGACTTTTGTAGCATAAAGGCGACCTGCTAGATGTCTAGGAAAATGGATAGCACCCTATAATGATGCACTGTGCGATGCACCAGGCTCTCTGAATGCTACAAACGACCCAGGCAAGGAGAATGCGGTGTGCATACTATCATAGCCCTTCCATCCTAACAGGGCTGCCAGCTTACAAACCCAGGCCTGGCATGGAGCCCATAGGAGGAGACAACGGATGCCATCCAAAACACAGCACCCCTAATCCTGAAGCCTGGGGGCGCCGACGGGCAAGACCCACATCAAATACACAACCATCTGAAGAAGGGTATCCCTCACCAAGCTACAGTGAGTTCAAAACCATGGGGTAGGCCACCCTCACCTGTCCTCAGACCCAGGTAGGAGGCACAGAGGATGTCCCACCTCCATCTCAGCAATAGGAAGGGAGGACACATATCGCCTGCCTCTGATGCCCCTGTCCTGTCCCATCCCAGCATCCCAATCTCAACATCTAGAGCCGCAGGCAGGTTTCTCTGAGCATTATTAACCAACTACCAGGGAACTTCAAAGCTAGGCTACATCATGGTATGGAGCGAGGGATGGTGTAAATTTATCCTGATGCTGTGAGGAGAATCGCTGAGTTCAAAAGGTAAGGAGCTCCTTTGTTTACTTTCATGTCCACATCTTTCATCACTGCGGGCTTTAGACAGATAGCTGGATATACAGCACAGAGAGTATTACTAGATGGATATATAGACTAACAGATGGACAGGTAGAGAGACTGACAGATGGAGAAATAAATACATAGACATTATAAGTAGATTGAAAAATGTTGAGAGATAAACAGTAATAGACAGAGTATTACAAGGTTGTAATATTGCCTGGTTGTATTTCCAAAGACAAATCTGTCTTTTTCTCAACCAAAAAAAAGCTGACTGTGAGCTCTGGCACATATCTTTACATGTAGTGTCATTTTTTCCATTCAAATGAATCTGTTCCAGCAATAGAAAATTATTCTGTGTGGTGCCAGCTTCAGAAACTCCACCTCAAATCGTAGACAGCTTTGGTTGAAAAAAGAGAAAACGTAATCTTGGCAAGTAAAATCATGTTTACACCCACCCCCACAGCCTGGTGGAGGACTATCAAATTGGAAACACTGACGGAAAAAACGCCTTCTTTCAGCTGCGCAATCACCTCTTCAATATCAAACCAAATATCCCCGATCACACCGCGCTCACTACCTCTGTTCAACAGGAGCTAGCTGCCAATGAAGGTCCTCAACTGCAAGACAGGGGCCATGTGCAATGCCCTGTGGGATGACTGGAGTCACAGTGGGAGTTGCAAGGAGAGCAGTGTTGGTGAAACTCCTGTATTGATGTGTTTGACAGTAACATCTGTACTGCTATTGATCTGCTCATTGACTGCTAACTCTGCCCGCCCACTTTCTCTGGAGGCACACAAAATGCACTGCTGGTAATTGCACATGCATCAAAAAAGATACTACATGCAAAAACAGGCAAATACACACTCATACAAAAAGTCACATGGACACAATAACAGGCAAATACACACTCATACAAAAAGTCACATGGACACAATAACAGGCAAATACACACTCATACAAAAAGTCACATGGACACAATAACATGCAAATACACACTCATACAAAAAGTCACATGGACACAATAACAGGCAAATACACACTCATACAAAAAGTCACATGGACACAATAACAGGCAAATACACACTCATACAAAAAGTCACATGGACACAATAACAGGCAAATACACACTCATACAAAAAGTCACATGGACACAATAACAGAAGAAACGAGACTGTAATAGCAGGCTATCAAACAACGAAGGATATGAAGGTGAGGAACACATAAAGGGAAATACATGGAAATACATGGAAGGCAAAGAGAAATGTTGTGAGTGCATCAGGAATTAGATGTTGGAGGTTATTTAAGCAAAGTCAGAGTAAAAGCCTGTCTACAGATGTCCCCTTAACTCAAAACAACAGTGTCATCTCTGCCCCCACAGTCAACTATTTTACCCACTTCCCCATTCTGCAAATGAGTCTCAGAAGAAGGAGGGCTGCATTTTCCAACGCATAGCAACTGGTCTGAGAGAAACAGCGTGATTAGGCAAAAGTGAAATTGGAGCAGCAATGGAATTACAATTTCAAGTGATGTGGCGCCAGAGAGATCAAAAGAGTAGAAAAAGAATGAGGGTGAAAATGCAAAAAGGAAGAGTGAGACACAGTAATGAGTAAAGGAAGAAAATTATTCTCCCATACTGCATGCTTGACAGCACACATTGCCTCCTGCTGGGCATCAGCTCAAAATACCCTCCTCAACCCCATAGTGACACAGAACGCAAGGGCCATGCAGTACCTCGTACTACATTACTGGAGTTACATACAATGCCTTCTAAAAGTATTCATACCCCTAGACTTTTTCCACATTTTGTTGTGTTACAGCCTGAATTTAAAATGGATTAAATTGAGATTTTGTGTCACTGGCCTAAACACAATAACCCACAATGTCATAGTGGAAATATGCTTTTACAAATGAATTACAAATGAAGAGCTAAAATGTCTTGAGTCAGTAAGTATTTAACCCCTTTGTTATGGGAAGCCTAAATACGTTCAGGAGTAAATAAGTTGCATGGACTCACTATATGTGCAATAATAGTGGTTTACATGATTTTTTAATGACACCTCTCATCTCTGTACCCCAGACATACAATTATCTGTCAGGTCCCTCAGTCGAGCAGTGAATTTCAAACACAGATTCAATCACAAGGACCAGGTATGTATTCCAATGCCTCGCAAAGAAGTGCACCTATTGGTAGATAGGTAAATCAAATTAAAGCTGACATTAAATATCAATTTGAGCATGGTGAAGTTATTATTTACACTTTGGATGGTGTATCAATACACCCAGTCACAACAAAAACACAGGCATAATTCCTAACTCAGTTGCCAGAGAGGAAGGACACCGCTCAGGGATTTCACCATGAAGCCAATGGTGACTTTAAAACAGTAACAGAGTTTAATGGCTGTGACAGGAGAAAACTGAAAATGGTTCAACAACATTGTAGTTACTCCACAATACTAACCTAAATGACAGTGAAAAAAAAGTTAGCCTGTACAGAATAAAACTTTTCCAAAACATGCATCCTGTTTGTAAACAAGGCACTAAAGTAAAACTGCAAAAAATGGGGCAAAGAAATTAACTTTATGTCATGAATACAAAGCGTTATGTTTGAGGCAAGTCCAACACAGAACATCACTGAGTACCACGCTTCATATTTTCAAGTATAGAGGCAACTGCATTATGTTATGAGTATGCTTGTCATCGGTAAGGACTAGGGAGTTTTTAGGATAAAAGAAACGGAATAGAGCCAAACACAGTCATAATCTTAGAGGAAAACCTGATTCAGTCTGCTTTCCAACAGACACTAGGAGACAAATGCAGCTTTCATCAGAACAATAACCTTAAACACAAGGCCAAATGTGACCAGATTCAGGAAAGTAGGCATATGTCACAGGAGAGCTGTCTAAAAATATATTTTTTATCAAAATGCATTTTTTGGCAGAAATGCCTTCTCGAACATGTGAACTTTCAGGTATCTTAACTTCTTTGATATAGGGGGCGCTATTTTAATTTTTGGATGAAAAACGTTCCCGTTTTAAACAAGATATTTTGTCACGAAAAGATGCTCGACTATGCATATAATTGACAGCTTTGGAAAGAAAACACTCTTGACGTTTCCAAAACTGCAAAGATATTGTCTGTGAGTGCCACAGAACTGATGTTACAGAAAAAACCCAGATAAAAATCCAATCAGGAAGTGCCGCATTTTTTGAAACCGCCTCATGCCAATGACTCCTTATAAGGCTGTGAATGGGCCACGAATGAGCTTAGGCTTAGGCTACCCCAAGGTGTAGCCACAGAAAAAGTAACAATCTTCCCGCTAGCCATGACTGGTTGAGATAATGAGTGGGCTGGACATGCCGAGAGATGAGTTTGGATTAGTCTACCATATAGCACACGTCTGTCTATGGGAGCTGGTCAGTATGTTGAGGTAATTGTGTCGAACGCATTTTTTAAAAATGTTATTGCCGAGTAAAACTGCATAAATCTAATGTCAAGTTAAAGTGTACTGTTAGCTAGTTAACATTAGCTGGCTGGCTCGCTAGCTAAGTGTATGCTCTCCACTTTCTAGAGGACCGAGTTTTGAAATTAGTGGAATTCGAGTATGATAGCTTAGGAGATGGACAAAACACCAGTCTGGAATACATCGTCAAACTAAGGCAACCATGCACGGCGTCAGACAGGAGACGCGTCCAACCATGATGTATACTGGTAAGATTTTCAGTTATTACACGTTTCTAATTTTGACAAAGTGGTTTAATTTAAAGTGTACTGTTAGCTAGCTAACATTAGCTGGCTGGGTCGCTAGCTAACGTTATGATCTTATTCTTCATATCTCAGACACATTTGCTTGACTAGTTATAGCGATAGAACCTGGTGGTTAGCTACCTGCAGATTCATGCAGTGTAGTAACATCATGAGTTGTGATGGTGGTCCATTGTTTAGCTAGCTAGCTAGCTACCTGTCTTAACAAAAGACTCCACTCTAATTTTGACAAAGTATTTTCATTTCAAGTTAAGGTGTACTTATTTCAAGTTAAAGCTGGCTGGCTCACTAACTAACATTACGTCATGCATTGGGATTCATTGTTTACCTAGCTAGCTATCTAGATACATTTCTTAACAAAAGACTCTCATCTTAGTGTGCCAGAGCGCAGAATAACTGATGCACCCGTTGAATAGTTCCAATGTCAGTAAATGTCGGCAACAAAGGGTAATTCAAACAGGTACAGTCACCAACGCTCTGGATAATGTGAAAACACTAACCAGCTCTGCTGGGGTGAGTAAAATGGTCAGAGTGGGGTGTTCTCTCATTATGTGTCTGGAAGTAGCTAGCCAATGTTTGACAGTTAGCTTGGGTGCTTGATCTGTAGTTGTGAGGTCAGAGCTTTCGGAACAACCCTAGTTATTGGCCAGTGTACGCTCTGAACGCTAAAACCCCAGAGCTGTTCTCTTCTCTCTCTCTCTCTCTCTCTCTCTCTTAGATGTCTGGAAGTATCTGGCATTAGTACAGAACGCACTGATCAACCCTTAAGAGAGATGGGTGGGGCTAAGGCTTAAGAGGGAGTGAACAATGCTGAATGGGTGTAGACAAAGAAGGGCTTTCCAATAGTAGCCCAATAGTAGTACCAAAACATTGAAAGATGGTTTTCTGTGAGTGAGTTTACAAATTGATCAACTTTCAAAGCAGAATTACTTTCCCATTGTTTCCTCAAATGATATACCATTTTAGTAGCTCTGAGTCTATACTTTTAACCAATGTAAAAATAAATAAAAATTCAAATGTTGCTACATAAGACCAAATCCAGATGGTGAGTCGCAAGTATACACTGGATGGCACACTCTGATCTGTTTCACCTGTCTCTGTGATTGCCTCCAACCCCCCCCCCCCCAGGAGTCGCCCATCTTCCCCATTATCCCGTGTGTATTTATACCTTCGTTTTTTTCTGTATATATTTCCATTCATATTTTAATCTCACTCTCAAACTAGAGCTGAATATACTCTCCTGCAACCCGCATCACCCAATGTGGTACGGATCCGCCTTTTCTATACTTTACATTAGATCCGGGAGCCACCATCAGAAGCTAGCCAGCTAACTAGCTACTAGCTCGTACTCAGTTAGCCATTGCTAGCGGTCTTCTAAGCTAACTAGAACACCACAGCGACATCAACCCAGAGCATATCAGACTGCTCTTTCTCTACCACATCTCCGGATTCCTACCGCAAGCTCTGAACCTTTACACCGGATCATCGCAACTAGCTAGCTGCACCTCTGTTCAACAGTGGCTACTCCTGGCCAACGTCTCTGGCCCAAAACAAGCTACAGTTAGCCTTGAGCTGCCCATCTCCCACTAGCCGAAGAGGCCCAACGATACCTCTTTGCCAATTGGCCTGGACCCTTTACTGCCAACACGGAGCGCCGCCGATCCATCACGACTGGTCCGCCGACATAATCGTCCGAGGTGGTTTCAACAGGCTTTTTCGTTGCACATGCATCAAAGACCCATCTGCATGGCAAGGCCCGCGAGGCTTTCTGAAACGCTGTGTCTCCAGCTCACCCAGCGCACTAGAGCTCCTGTAGCATAATCCTGGGCTACAATTACCCGGGCCACAAATACCGGTCTGTCGATGTCACCGCAAGAAGAGGAATAAACAGACTCACCCCATCGCGACGTCCCCAAAGGTTAACTCTCTAGCCCTCGCTATCTCCCTACTTATTCACCTGCTAACGGCTAGCTTGTCTAGCCCGGGCCTACAACTGTTCTTGTTAGCACAGGCCTGCTAACCATCTGACTCACCTCATCCCAAACACTTCTGAACCCATTTACTTTCTATCTCACTTTGATTTTTTATTTGTTTATACCTTCCAAAACCTGCCTCATTTTGATTTATTTTTATGACACACTCAAGAAAAAGTCCAGACGCTAACCAGCTAACTACCTACAAGCTATTTAGTCATTGTTAGTTTAAAAAAAAAAAATTAAAAAAATAAAAAATATAAAAAAACCTGGATAACACTCGCCAGCCCAGCTTCCCTGCCCATCCACCGCTGCCCCCTGGACACTGATTTCTTGGCTACATAGCTGACGCACGCTGGACTGTCCATTAATCACGGTACCCCATTCTGCTTGTTTGTTTATCTGTCGGCCCAGTTGCCTAGTCAACGCCATTTTACCTGCTGTTTGTTGTGCTAGCTGATTAGCCTCGCCTACTGTTTTTAGCTAGCTTTCCCAATTCAACACCTGTGATTACTGTATGCCTCGCTGTATGTCTCTCCCAAATGTCAATATGCCTTGTATACTGTTGTTCAGGTTAGTTATCATTGTTTTAGTTCACAATGGAGCCCCTAGATCCACTCTGCATACCCCTGTTACCTCCTTTGTCCCACCCCCACACATGCGGTGACCTCACCCATTACAACCAGCATGTCCAGAGATACAACCTCTCAATCATCACCCAGTGCCTGGGCTTACCTCCGCTGTACCCGCACCCCACCATACCCCTGTCTGCGCATTATGCCCTGAATATATTCTACCATGCCCAGAAACCTGCTCCTCTTATCCTCTGCCCCCAACGCTCTAGGCGACCAGTTTTGATAGCCTTTAGCCGCACCCTCATACTACTCCTTCTCTGTTCCGCGGGTGATGTGGAGGTAAACCCAGGCCCTGCATATCCCAGGCACCCTCATTTGTTGACTTCTGTGATCGAAAAGTCTTGGTTTTATGCATGTCAACATCAGAAGCCTCCTCCCTAAGTTTGTTTTACTCACTGCTTTAGCACACTCTGCTAACCCTGATGTCCTTGCCGTGTCTGAATCCTGGCTCAGGAAGGCCACCAAAATTCAGAGATTTCCATACCCAACTATAACATCTTCCGTCAAGATAGAACTGCCAAAGGGGGCGGAGTCGCAGTCTACTGCAGAGATAGCCTGCAAAGTAATGTCATACTTTCCAGGTCCATACCCAAACAGTTTGAACTACTAATTTTGAAAATTACTCTCTCCAGAAACAAGTCTATCACTGTTGCCGCCTGCTACCGACCCCCGTCAGCTCCCAGCTGCGCCCTGGACACCATTTGTGAATTGATCGCCCCCATCTAGCTTCAGAGTTTGTTCTGTTAGGTGACCTAAACTGGGATATGCTTAACACCCCGGCAGTCCTACAATCTAAGCTAGATGCCCTCAATCTCACTCAAATCATCAAGGAACCCACCAGGTACAACCCTAACTCTGTAAACAAGGGCACCCTCATAGACGCCATCCTGACCAACTGGCCCTCCAAATATACATCCGCTGTCTTCAACCAGGATCTCAGCGATCACTGCCTCATCGCCTGTATCCGCCACGGAGCCGCAGTCAAACGAACCCCTCATCACTGTCAAACGCTCCCTAAAACACTTCTGTGAGCAGGCCTTTCTAATCGACCTGGCCCGTGTATCCTGGAAGGACATTGACCTCATCCCGTCAGTTGAGGATGCCTGGTCATTCTTTAAAAGTAACTTCCTCACCATTTTAGATAAGCATGCTCCGTTTTGAAAATGCAGAACCAAGAACAGATATAGCCCTTGGTTCAAACTCCAGACCTGACTGCCCTCGACCAGCACAAAAACATCCTGTGGCGGACTGCAATAGCATCGAATAGCCCCGTGATATGCAACTGTTCAGGGAAGTCAGGAACCAATACACGCAGTCAGTCAGGAAAGCTAAGGCCAGCTTCTTCAGGCAGAAGTTTGCATCCTGTAGCTCCAACTCCAAAAGTTCTGGGACACTGTGAAGTCCATGGAGAACAAGAGCACCTCCTCCCAGCTGCCCACTGCACTGAGGCTAGGAAACACGGTCTCCACCGATAAATCCATGATTATCGAAAACTTCAATAAGCACTTCTCAACGGCTGGCCATGCCTTCCGCCTGGCTACTCCAACCTCGGCCAACAGCTCCGCCCCCCGTAGTTCCTCACCCAAGCCTCTCCAGGTTCTCCTTTACCCAAATCCAGATAGCAGATGTTCTGAAAGAGCTGCAAAACCTGGACCCGTACAAATCAGCTGGGCTTGATAATCTGGACCCGCTATTTCTGAAACTATCTGCCGCCATTGTCGCAACCCCTATTACCAGCCTGTTCAACCTCTCTTTCATATCGTCTGAGATCCCCAAGGATTGAAAGCTGCCGCAGTCATCCCCTCTTCAAAGGGGGAGACACCCTGGACCCAAACTGCTATAGACCTATATCCATCCTGCCCTGCCTATCTAAGGTCTTCGAAAGCCAAGTCAACAAACAGGTCACTGACCATCTCGAATCCCACCGTACCTTCTCCGCTGTGCAATCTGGTTTCCGAGCCGGTCACGGGTGCACCTCAGCCACACTCAAGGTACTAAATGATATCATAACCGCCATCGATAAAAGACAGTACTGTGCAGCCGTCTTCATCGACCTCGCTAAGGCTTTCGACTCTGTCAATCACCAAATTCTTATCGGCAGACTCAACAGCCTCGGTTTTTCGGATGACTGCCTTGCCTGGTTCACCAATTACTTTGCAGACAGAGTTCAGTGTGTCAAAACGGAGGGCATGCTGTCCGGTCCTCTGGCAGTCTCTATGGGGGTGCCACAGGGTTCAATTCTCGGGCCGACTCTTTTCTCTGTATATATCAATGATGTTGCTCTTGCTGCGGGCGATTCCCTGATCCACCTCTACGCAGACGACACCATTCTATATACTTTGATCGTCATTGGACACTGTGCTATCCAACCTCCAAACGAGCTTCAATGCCATACAGCACTCCTTCCGTGGCCTCCAACTGCTCTTAAACGCGAGTAAAACCAAATGCATGCTTTTCAACCGATTGCTTAGCCTGCACCCGCATGCCCGACTAGCATCACCACCCTGGATGGTTCCAACCTTGAATATGTGGACATCTATAAGTACCTAGGTGTCTGGCTTCAGACTGCAAACTCTCCTTCCAGACTCACATCAAACATCTCCAATCAAAAATCAAATCCAGAGTCGGCTTTCTATTCCGCAACAAAGCCTCCTTCACCCACGCTGCCAAGCTTACCCTAGTAAAACTGACTATCCTACCGATCCTCGACTTGAATGTCATCTACAAAATGGCTTCCAACACTCTACTCAGCAAACTGGATGCAGTCTATCACAGTGCCATCCGTTTTGTCACTAAAGCACCTTATACCACCCACCACTGCGACTTGTATGCTCTAGTCGGCTGGCCCTCACTACATATTCGTCGCCAGACCCACTGGCTCCAGGTCATCTACAAGTCCATGCTAGGTAAAGCTCCGCCTTATCTCAGTTCACTGGTCACGATGGCAACACCCATCCGTAGTTATCCAGCAGGTGTATCTCACTGATCATCCCTAAAGCCAACACCTAATTTGGCCGCCTTTCGTTCCAGTACTCTGCTGCCTGTGACTGGAACGAAGTAAAATCGCTGAAGTTGGAGACTTTTATCTCCCTCACCAACTTCAAACATCAGCTATCCGAGCAGCTAACAATGCTGCAGCTGTACATAGTCTATTGGTAAATAGCTCACCCTTTTTCACCTACCTCATTCCCATACTGTTTTTATACTGTTTTTATTTATTTACTTTTCTGCTCTTTTGCACACCAATATCTCTACCTGTACATGCCCATCTGATCATTTATCACTCCAGTGTTAATCTGCAAAATTGTATTATTCGCCTACCTCCTCATGCCTTTTGCACACATTGTATATAGACTGCCCATTTTTTTCTACTGTGTTATTGACTTGCTAATTGTTTACTCCATGTGTAACTCTGTGTTGTCTGTTCACACTGCTATGCTTTATCTTGGCCAGGTCGCAGTTGCAAATGAGAACTTGTTCTCAACTAGCCTACCTGGTTAAATAAAGGTGAAATAAATAAAAAAATAAATACCTGTGTTATCTGTTCGTCTGTTGCCAGTTCGTCTTGTTCGTTCAAGTCAACCAGTGTTTTGTGTCTCAGCTCCTGCTTTTTCCAGTCTCTATTTTCTCGCCCTCCTGGTTTTGACCCTTGCCTGTCTTGACTCCGAGCCCGCCCGCCTAACCACTCTGCCTGCCCCTTACCCTGAGCCTGCCTGCCGTCCGGTACCGTTGCCCCAACTCTGGTTTACTGACTGACCCCTGCCTGCCTTGCCCTGTCTATTGCCTGCCCTTGTTGGAATATTAAACTATTGTTTATTCGACGTGATATGCATCTGGGTCTTACCTTCATACCTGATTGTACGAACTGGCCAAGATTGATCCAGCAGACCCAGACTAGCTGCGCAACACCATCTCCTCCCAAGGAGCCTACACTGTAGACACGAGGAATTGCTTCGTGGGCTGATGGAGGGGGTCCAAACATTGGCTGAGCGCCATAACCGGGCGTTGGACATGCTGCTGGAGCAATTCACCTGGCCTACCGCCATATGGGACCAGCAGCCGGCCATATGCGCGAGCCTGGAGGGGTTCGTGGGAGAGGCGAGGAAGGTCTTTGATACCCCGTTCTCCGGGAGAGAAGCTGCCCGGAATCGAATCCAGCTCCGGCAGGACGCCTGCACTGTGGCCGACTATGCGGTGGATTTCCATACGTTGGCAGCCGAAGCACTGTTCGACATGTTCCTGCACAGCGTCTCGGAGGAGGTTAAGGACGAGCCTTGCGACTTGAAAGCTACCCACAGATTTTGACTCCCTCATCGCTTTGACCATCCACATTGATGGGCGATTGCGGGAACGACGGATGGAGAGGAAAGTCGATTTCACTCGCACATCCAGGGATTCCACCCCGTCTCCGAGTCATCCCGTAAGTCCCAGATGGTCCCGTGGCCGAGGGCACCCAAGAGTTCCCGACATTCCTCGACAGTCACCGAGGAGGGCCGAGGCACTGGTTCCCGAGGGCTGTCGCAAGCGGAACAGCAACACCGCAACAGCGCAAGGAGCTGTCTGTATTGCGGGACATTTGGTAATTTTGTGTCCTCGTGCCCGGTTAAAATCCAGGCTCGCCGATAGGAGCGAGTACTCCGGTGGGACATATGGGTAACTATTCTGCTTCCCTTACTCGCACCCATTTTCATGTCATTCTTCTCTATAGGTCAGGTCACCCATAACACCACTCTCATCAGAGTCGGAGTGTGGTGTCAGGAAAATAACCTCACACTCAACGTCAACAAAACTAAGGAGATGATTGTGGACTTCAGGAAACAGCAGAGGGAACACCCCCTATCCACATCGATGGAACAGTAGTGGAGAGGGTAGCTAGTTTTAAGTTCCTCGGCATACACATCACAGACAAACTGAATTGGTCCACTCACACTGACAGCGTCGTGAAGAAGCGCAGCAGCGCCTATTCAACCTCAGGAGACTGAAGAAATTCGGCTTGTCACCAAAAGCACTCACAAACTTCTACAGATGCACAATCGAGAGCATCCTGGCGGGCTGTATCACCGCCTGGTACGGCAACTGCTCCGCCCTCAACCGTAAGGCTCTCCAGAGGGTAGTGAGGACTGCACAACGCATCACCGGGGCAAACTACCTGCCCTCCAGGACACCTACACCACCCGTTGTTACAGGAAGGCCATAAAGATCATCAAGGACATCAACCACCCGAACCACTGCCTGTTCACCCCGCTATCATCCAGAAGGCGAGGTCAGTACAGGTGCATCAAAGCTGGGACCGAGAGACTGAAAAACAGCTTCTATCTCAAGGCCATCAGACTGTTAAACAGCCACCACTAACATTGAGTGGCTGCTGCCAACACACTGTCATTGACACTGACCCAACTCCAGCCATTTTAATAATGGGAATTGATGGGAATTATGTAAATATATCACTAGCCACTTTAAACAATGCTACCTTATATAATGTTACTTACCCTACATTATTCATCTCATATGCATATGTATATACTGTACTCTACATCATCGACTGCATCCTTATGTAACACATGTATCACTAGCCACTTTAACTATGCCACTTTGTTTACTTTGTCTACACACTCATCTCATATGTATATACTGTACTCGATACCATCTACTGTATGCTGCTCTGTACCATCACTCATTCATATATCCTTATGTACATGTTCCTTATCCCCTTACACTGTGTATAAGACAGTAGTTTAGGAATTGTTAGTTAGATTACTTGTTGGTTATCACTGCATTGTCGGAACTAGAAGCACAAGCATTTCGCTACACTCGCATTTAACATCTGCTAACCATGTGTATGTGACAAATAAAATTTGATTTGATTTGATTTGATTTGATCAACCTACATGTGTCAGGGAATCACAGCGAGACCATTCAGTTCCTGCTCATCAAGTCCCCCCAGATCCCACGGTTTTGGGATTCTCCTGTCTCCAGTGATACAACCCACTCATCCACTGGTCTACAGGTGCCATCATGGGCTGGAGTCCGTTCTGCCACGCCCATTGCTGAAATCGGCGCAACCTGCCCGGTACGTCTTCCTGGGTCCTCAGAGGTGGTTCAGGATCTCTCCGCCATTCCCGCGGAGTACCAGGATCTCCGGGAGGTGTTCAGCAAGTCCCGGGCCACTTCCCTTCTGCCGCACTGCCCCTATGACTGCGGGATTGACCTTCTCCCTAGCACCATGCCGCCCCAGGGGCGTCTGTACTCGCTGTCTGGACATGAAACCAAGGCAATGGAAGACTACATTGGGGACTCCCTAGCTACTGGATTTATCTGTCCCTCTTCCTCTCCCACTGGTGCAGGGTTCTTCTTCATGGAGAAGAAGGACAAGACCCTGCACCCATGCATTGACAACCGGGGACTCAATGACATCACTGTAAAGAACCGTTATCCGCTACCACTCATTTCCTCGGCCTTCGAGCCACTCCAGGGGGCCACTGTGTCTCCAAGCTGGATCTACGTAATGTAATATAATAATAATAATAATAATATATGCCATTTAGCTGACGCTTTTATCCAAAGCGACTTACAGTCATGTGTGCATACATTCTACGTATGGGTGGTCCCGGGAATCGAACCCACTACCCTGGCGTTACAAGCGCCATGCTCTACCAACTGAGCCACCTGGTGCGGATACAAGAGGGGGACAAGTGGAAGGCCGCCTTCAACACGGCCAGCGGCCACTACGAATATATGGTCATGCCCTTTGGCCTCACCAACGCCCCCGCTGTGTTCCAGGCTCCGGTGAATGACGTTCTCCACGACATGCTGAACCGGTTCATCTTTGTCTATATTGATGACATCCTCGTTTTCTCCCGCTCCCCCCAAGAACACATGCTCCATGTCCGGCAGGTTCTCCTAGCGCCTTCTGGAGAACCAGTAACAGAGTTCCATCGCTCCACCATTCCCTTTCTGGACTACAGCATCTCTGCTGGGAGCGTCAATATGGATCCCGAGAAGGTGAAAGAGGTGGTGGATTGGCCTTAGCCTACATCCAGGGTGCAGCTGCAACGCTTAAGGGGTTTCGCCAACTTCAATCGGGGTTGCAGCACCCGGTCCACGGCCACGGACGGGGCGTTCTGGGACCTTAAACACCGCTTCACCACGGCTCCAATCCTGGTTCATCCGGACCCTTCCCGTCAGTTCGTGGTGGAGGCCGACGCTTCGGATGTTGGAGTGGGGGCTGTTTTGTCCCAACGTTCTGCCCAGGACCTTAAGCTGCATCCCTGCGCCTTCTTCTCCCATTGCCTTAGCGCTACGGAGAGGAATTACGGTGTGGGGAATCGGAAGCTTCTCGCGTGAAGATGGCATTGGAAGAATGGAGGCACTGGCTCGAAGGGGCGGGACATTCCTTCATTGTGTGGACCGGCCATAAAAACCTGGAGTATCTCCACACTGCCAAGCGCCTCAACTCCAGGCAGGCAAGATGGGCCCTGCTGTTTACCCGGTTCAAATTTTCCCTCTCCTACCGGCCGGGGTCCAAGAACATCAAGCCGGATGCCCTGTATCGCCGCTATAACCCCACGGCTACCACCCCGGAGCCCGAAACCATCCTTCCCACCCCGCGCCTGGCGAAGGCACTCAGCTGGGGTATCGGGAAACAGGTCTGGGAGGCGCAGCGGTCTCAGCCGGTCTGGGGGGGCCCAGATAACCGGATGTTCATGCCTGACGCTGTCTGCTCTGCTGTCCTGGAGTGGGCTCATTTCTCCAGGCTTGCCTGCCACCCGGGCTCCCAGAAGACCCTGGCCTTCATGTGACAAAGGCTACCCACATCATTCCTCCCCAAGTTGCCCTTTGCCAAGGAGACGGCCCAGCTCATGGTGCAACACGTCTTCTGGATTCATGGACTGCCAGTGGACATGGTCTCCGACCGCGGCCCTCAGTTCTCGTCCCGGTTCTGGAAGGCGTTCTGCACCCTCATTGGGTCGTCGGCCAGCCTGTCCTCCGGGTTCCACCCCCAGTCTAACGGCCAGGCGGAGCGAGCCAACCAGGACCTCGAGACCACCCTGGTCTCCGCCAACCCCACCACCTGGAGCCATCAGCTGATGTAGGTGGAATACGCCCGCAACACCCTTCCCTGCTCTGCCACGGGCCTATCCCCGTTTGAGTGTTCCCTGGGGTATCTGCCCCCGCTCTTCCCTGAGCAGGAAGAGAAGGTCGGCATACCTTTTGCCCAGATGTTTGTCCGCCGCTGTCATCGTACCTGGAGGAGCCCGGTCGGGCCTCCTCAAGACCACCTCCAGGTATCAAAGACAAGCGGATCGCCATGAATCCTTATCTAACCAAGATATATGAGTGTTTTATTTTTCATTAATTCTTTACAAATGTGAGAATAACAGTATTTTGTGTAGAACGTTGAATAAAAAAAGGACAATTAAATCAATTTTAATCCCACCTTGTAACACAACAAAATGTGGAAAAAGGGGTTTGAATACTTTACAAATGCACTGTATGTGTGAACTGGAGGTTTAACCACTGAGAAGCTTTGTGCATCACACAAACATTCCCCTCGCACTCCCTCACTCCCTCTCTCTATTTCCCTCCTCCGATCCTTCATTAGGACCCTCACATCTCACCGGCGTTTTCACACTTTGATGTTGGTGCGCTCAGTGCTCACTTCTCACACACAAGCCTTTTGAGCTGGAGAC
Organism: Oncorhynchus keta; assembly: GCF_023373465.1. Taxonomy (NCBI): domain Eukaryota; kingdom Metazoa; phylum Chordata; class Actinopteri; order Salmoniformes; family Salmonidae; genus Oncorhynchus; species Oncorhynchus keta. Next base: position 19,389,255 of record NC_068445.1, read on the forward strand.
CGGAGCTCGCTAAATGGCGCGTGAAAAAAAATTGCGACACGCACCCCAACCGAACCTGATAACAAATCACCGAGATGAGAAACTATCGCATTACCATAGCAACCGTCAGGCACGTAGCCGGAGGGCTGGGGGACAGTAGTAAAAGAAAAAGAGAGGGTGGGAAAGAAAGGGATGGAAAGAATGAGAGGGAGAGAGTGATGCGGGCCAGGGATGGAAAGACAGAGATGAGATAGAGACGAAGAATAAGAAATGTAGGGGAGAACAGTGAAGAGAGAGTGATGGTTAGATGCAGTGAGTAAAGTGGTGGAGGAAAGCTATAGAGCGCTAATGTGTGTCAGTAGGACTGTGAACAGGACAGTGTTAATACCTACGCTACAGTATGGTGTCACATTGACACGCTCCACTACACCATTCCCTCCTGACACTGTCTGTTCTAACCTCTAATTAGTGTTAATCATAATTCCAGCTAAAAACCACTGCAGTTCTCTCCATGGCTCCTGATGAGTGATGTGATTTATTGGGGTGGCAGGGTAGCCTGGTGGTTAGGGCGTTGGGCTAGTAACCAGAAGGTTGCAAGTTCAAATCCCTGAGCTGACAAGGTACAAATCTGTTGTTCTGCCCCTGAACAGGCAGTTAACCCACTGTTCCTAGGCCGTCATTGAAAATAAGAATTTGTTCTTAACTGACTTGCCTCGTTAAATAAAAATTGGGGTACTAAATCCTGACTAGACATCAGAGACCAGGCCTATAGCTGTAGCTGTGGCTACGAAGAGACCAACTTTCTGGTTATGGTCATGTTAGTTTTTTTGCTCTTGCATCATCATTTTCATGAAGTAATGACCTCATCGGAGCTCCTGCTCTATAAAAACGTGTTGTACATGTACAAGAGGTTCTCTAAGAGAGGGCAGGGGCCATGTTGCTGCATGGTACATATCAAAACTGCAGTTGTAGCACTCGGCACACTGCCCATGAAAAACCACACAACATCTCTGAAATCCCCACCTTCCAGTGGCAGCTGGAGGCAGGCCGGGGGAGAGTGTGGAGGAGAGGGGGATGCCGTGGATCAGCTAAATGTGAGCATCTGGAGCAGCGGGTTCTGCCGCCTACAGCCCTCCGGCTCAGAGTGGCAGTGCCAACGCAGCCGTAGACACAAGCCGCCACCGCCGTGTTTATTTTTACACCAGCTGGTAACCAAACAGGAGCCAGCTGAGGCGGCCAAGCCATTCACAGACCCAACAATATGTGGAAAAGGGGAGGAGGGACGGAGGGTGGGAAGAGAGAGACAGAAAAATAGAGAGAAATAGAGAGGGCCGAACATGGAGCCCTGGGAGCGGGTGGCCCGGCTCTCAAGTCACTATGTCCCGCCATTGGAGGCCAGAACAACGGGCAGGACTACTGGAAGATGGAAGGAACTTAAACCAGAGGTTCAGAATGGTAGTGAAAAACAGACATTTACGTAGTGTAATGAACCACTGAACTACATTAAGTATATCTTTATGCTGGACCACATTACGTTAAATATCACTTCTAGTGCAATATCACTTCTCATTAGGGTTGCAAAGGGAGGGTAATTTACTGAAAACTTTCTAAGCTTACCAGTAAACTACCACAATTTTGGTATTGTTCAATGATTTTATGTAATCTATCACAAGACATCTAGCGGCCCTTTTGGGTACTTGAGATTATCACAGGGGTCCTAAATGTGGCCTTATCACATATAAGACATAATTAAATAAGATGATTTTTTAGATAAAAATGGACTGACAAAGCTGTAAAACATTATCCTAAATATAAACCATCAACTTAGTGAATACCATTGGTGTTTAATATAAGGGTTTCAGTAGATATAACATTTGAATACTGTACTTTAATATATTTTTTAAATAAGTTATTCAAGTATAAATTACCAAAGTTATGATAAACTGCCATACATTTTCTGTAATTACCTAAATTACTATAGATTCCGGTAGCTTTGGAAAATTACCGGTAGCTTTGCAAACTTACTCTACATTTACCAATCACAAATAAAATATTTTAGAATGACTAATAACTAACTGTGAACGGTAGTTATCTATAATAACTGGATAGTGAAACCATTAAGACTATATATTTGATCAAAATCATTGATGCAATGCATTTCATTAAAACCACAACTATTTGTTTCATTCAAGGCACAAGCACAAAAAGGGGGACAGCACATTTATTCTCCTGACTGCATGAAAAGGATGCAAACCAATAGCCTATAAAGCAGATAACATGACAGACGGATGGATATAGGGAGAGCTGGCAGGCATGGGTACGTGTGTGCACCGGCATTGTTTGTGAGTGTCTGTTTTCTCCCGTACCCCCCATCGTCAGTTTCTGGGGCTAAGACAAATTTGAGACGCATGCAAATGAGTCTAGCTGTTGGAGAGACCAGAGGTAGGCGTCTCATACTGCAAAAGGCTTTAATATGTATACAAAACATTTACTATACCGATAATACATTTCATATGATGTCAAAATGCATTACTGTGAAATGCATTATTGGCACATACTTTTATGAGAATTTTGAGAAATTATGCAAAATAAATAATTTATGTGTTGGATACATTATTCAAGTTATAGCTATAATAAATATATTACACTATGTAATGTTAAGAGTACTTGTTAATACAATTACAGCACGATATATCACATTCTAATTTAGGATTCAGATAAACTCAGTTACTCTGAGGATTTGTGTAGGCTACATTCAGCATATAGAGGGATTCTTAGTCCCTACAATTGTGCATGCTTGGAGGGTGGCATACATTTGAGGGAGTGTACTGTGTATAAACTTACTCCAGAGACGGTGTGTGTGTGTGTGTGTGTGTGTGTGTGTGTGTGTGTGTGTGTGTGTGTGTGTGTGTGTGTGTGTGTGTGTGTGTGTGTGTGTGTGCGTGCGTGCGTGCGTGCGTGCGTGTGTGTAGTAGGTTTGCGTCTTAGTGTGTCTGTGTACACTAGCTGATGGAAGTAGGTGCACCATAGAAGCAGAGTTTGCTCAAGCTGTCAAGGATAAGATGAGATTCACTCCAGGGACAGCACATCTGTACATATGTCAGAATTACAGCCTGCCTCTGCTGCCAAGTGCTGTACTGCAGATGAGCACATCCGTCCGTACAAGAATACATAGAGACACAAACACATACTGTACACACACATCCGCACAAAGACTTTCATACACATTTATGTAAGAGCACACACAAGCACACATCCGCAAACCACAGTATAGTACTAATTCCTCCATCAAAACACACACACATTTCTTCACGTTTCATTATGTTACAAAGTTGGATTAAAATATATTTTCATTATATTTTTTTTTGTCAACAATCTACACAAAATACTCTGATTTAAAGATGAAAAATCCATAACTAAAATATAGTCGTTGCACAAGTATTCAGCCCCTTTGATTAGGCAAGCCTAAATTAGTTCAGGAATACAATTTGGCTTAACATATCACATAATAAGTTACATGGACTCACTCTGTGTGAAATAATAGTGGTTGACATTATTTTTTAATGACTAACAGTTCCTGTCCTCCATACCAATTTTTATTTAAAATGTAACCTTTATTTAACTATGCAAGTCAGTTAAGAACGAATTCTTATTTACAATGACAGCCTACCGGGGAAAAGTGGGTTAAGTGCCTTGTTCAGAGGTAGAATAACAGATTATTCTCTTGCCAGCTCAGGGATTTGATCCAGCAACCTTTCAGTTACTGGCCCAACGCTCTAACCACGAGGCTACCTGCCACCCCAGGATTCATAAAACATCTGTAAGGTCCCTTGGCAAAGTATTGAATTTCAAGCACAGATTCAACGACAAAGACCAGAGAACCTTTCGTAACCTCATAAAGTGGGTAGTGATTGCCAGATGGGTAACAAAAACAAATTAGACATTGGTCAAGTTGGTCAAGTAAACATGGTCAAGTTCATCATTATGCTGTGGATGATGTTTTAAACCACACAGACACATCAGACACAGCACATTCGGAAAGTATTCAGACCCTTGGACTTTTTCTACATTTTATTACGTTACAGCCTTATTCTGAAATGGATTAAATATTTTTTCCCCCTCATCAATCTACACACAATACCCCCTAATGACAAAGCAAAACAGGTTTTTCGAAATTTTTCTAAATGTATTAAAATACAAAACTGAAATACCACATTTACAAAAGTATTCAGACACGTTGTTGAAGCACCTTTGGCAGTGTAATCACAGCCTCGGGTGTTCTTGGGTATGACGTTACAAATTTGACACCTGTACTTGGGGAGTTGCTCCCTTTCTTCTCTGCAGATCCTCTCAAGTTCTGTCAGGCTGGATTGGGAGCTTTGCTGCACAGCTATTTTCATGTCTCTTCAGAGATGTTCGTTCGCGTTCAAGTCCAGGCTTATGCTGGGCCATCAGAAGCCACTCCTGCATTGTCTTGGCTGTGTGCTTAGGGTCGATGTCCTGTTGGAGGGTGAACCTTCACCCCAGTCTGAGTACTCTACAGCAGGTTTTCATCAAGGGATCTCTCTGTACTTTGCTCTGTTCATCTTTCCCTTGATCCTGACTAGTCTCCCAGTCCCTGCCACTGAAAAACATCCCCACAGCATGATGCTGCCACCATCATGCTTCACCATAGGGATGGTGCAAGGTTTCCTCCAGACATGACATTTGGCATTCAGGCCAAAGAGTTAAATCTTGGTTTCATCAAACCAGAGAATCTTGTTTCTCATGGTCTGAGAGTCATTTTATAGGCCTTTTGGCAAACTCCAAGCAGGCTATCATGTGTCTTTCACTGAGGAGTTGCTTCCGTCTGGCCACTCTACCATAAAGGCCTTATCGGTGAAGTGCTGCAGAGATGGTTGTCCGACTAGAAGGTTCTTCCATCTCCACAGAGGAAATCTGGAGTTCTGTCAAGAGTGACCCTCAGGATCTTGGTCATCTCCCTGACCAAGGCCCTTCTTACCCGATTGCTAAGTTTGGCTGGGGGGGCAATGTTTAGGAAGAGTCTTGGTGGTTCCAAACTTATTCCATTTAAGAATGATGGAGGCCACTGTGTTCTTTGGGACCTACAATGCAGCAGAAATGTTTTGGTACCCTTCCCCAGACCTGTGCCTCAACACAATCCTGTCCCGGAGCTCTACAGACAATTCCTTTGACCTCATGGCTTGGTTTTTGCTCCGACATGCACTGTCAACTGTGGGACCTTATATAGACAGGTGTGTGCCTGTCCAAATCATGTCCAATCAATTGAATTTACCACAAGTGGACTCCAATCATGTTTTAGAAACATCTCAATGACAATCAATGGAAACTATGCAAATAATATCAAATGTTATTTGTTACATGCGCCGACTACAACAAGTATAGACCTTACAGTGAAATGCTTACTTACAAGCCCTCAACCAACAATGCAATTGTAAGAAAATAGAGTTTTAAAAAAATATACGAAATAAATTAAAGTAAAAAAAGTAACACAATAAAATAACAATAATGAGGCTATATACAGGGGGTAATTGTTCAGCAGTCTTATGGCTTGGGGATAGACGCTGTTAAGGAGCCTTTTGGACCTGGACTTGGCGCTCCAGTACCGCTTGTGGGGCGATAGCAGAGAACAGTCTATGACTTGTGTGACTGGAGTTTTTGACAATTTGTTGGGCCTTCCTCTGACACCGCCTAGTACGTACAGTACCAGGGTTTTACAGGGTTTTTCTTTATTTTTACTATTTTCTACATTGTAGAATAATAGTGAAGACATCAAAACTATGAAATAACACATATGGAATCATGTAGTACCCAAAAAAGTGTTAAACAAATCAAAATATATTTTATATTTGAGATTCTTCAAAGTAGCCACCCTATGCCTTGATGACAGCTTTGCACACTCTTGGTATGTGTTATTTCAAAGTTTTGATGTTTTCACTGTTATTCTACAATGTAACGGGGCGGCAGGGTAGCCTAGTGTTTAGAGCGTTGGGCTAGTAACCGGAAGGTTGCAAGTTCAAACCCCTGAGCTGGCAAGTTACAAATCTGTCGTTCTGCCCCTGAACAGGCAGTTAACCCACTGTTCCTAGGCCATCATTGAAAATAAGAATTTGTTCTTAACTGACTTGCCTAGTTAAATAAAGGTATAATAAAATAAAAAATGTAAAAAATATTTTTAAAACCCTTGAATAAGTAGGTGTGTCTAAACTTTTGACTGGTACTGTAGGTCCTGGATGGCAGGAAGCTTGGCCCCAGCGATGTACTGGGACGTACGCACTTTTGACCGTTCTGCCTTGCCCCACATCACTGGATTACTGACCCCTGCCTGCCCTGACCCTGAGCCTGTCTGCCGTTCTATACCTTGCACCACATCACTGGATTACTGAGCCCTGCCTGCCCTGACCCTGAGCCTGCCTGCCGTTCTATACCTTGCCCTACCTCACTGGATTACTGACCCCCCCTGTCTGCCCTGACCCTGAGCCTGCCTGCCATTCTATACCTTGCCCCACATCACTGGATTACTGACCCGTCTGCCCTGACCCTGAGCCTGCCTGCCGTTCTATACCTTGCCCCACATCACTGGATTACTGACCCCTGTCTGCCCTGACCCTGAGCCTGCCTGCCGTTCTATACCTTGCCCTACCTCACTGGATTACTGACCCCTGTCTGCCCTGACCCTGAGCCTGCCTGCCGTTCTATACCTTGCCCCACCTCACAGGATTACTGACCCCTGTCTGCCCTGAACCTGAGCCTGCCTGCCGTTCTATACCTTGCCCCACCTCACTGGATTACTGACCCCTGTCTGCCCTGACCCTGAGCCTGCCTGCCGTTCTACACCTTGCCCCAACTCACAGGATTACTGACCCCTGTCTGCCCTGACCCTGAGCCTGCCTGTCGTTCTATACCTTGCCCCACCTCACTGGATTACTGACCCCTGCCTGCCCTGACCCTGAGCCTGCCTGCCGTTCTATACCTTGCCCTACCTCACTGGATTACTGACCCCTGCCTGCCCTGACCCTGAGCCTGCCTGCCGTTCTATACCTTGCCCTACCTCACTGGATTACTGACCCCTGTCTGCCCTGACCCTGAGCCTGCCTGCCGTTCTATACCTTGCCCTACCTCACTGGATTACTGACCCCTGCCTGCCCTGACCCTGAGCCTGCCTGCCGTTCTATACCTTGCCCTACCTCACTGGATTACTGACCCCTGCCTGCCCTGACCCTGAGCCTGCCTGCCGTTCTATACCTTGCCCTACCTCACTGGATTATTGACATGTATTGACTCAGGAAGCTGAATAGAATGACAATATTTTAGTTATAAATGTTTTATTAATATAAAATATATATAGAGAATTTTTCTTCCACTTTGACATTACAGATCATTTTGTGTAGAATGACAGTTAAATCAATGTTAATCCCACTTTGTAACACAATAACATGTAAATAAATCCAAGAGGTCTGAATACTTTTGCAAAGACACACATATGCACGGACGCACGCACACACACACACACACACACACACACACACACACACACACACACACACACACACACACACACACACACACACACACACACACACACACACACAACACACACACACACACACACACACTGGTAGGTAGGCCTACTGTACCAATGTAATTTAAACGGTCTAGGTAAGGGAATCTGGATAGTATCCTGATATAAGGTCCTGCACCCCATCCATAATTCATAGACTTGGTTATTTACTGTTACTGAGGTGGTAACACCAGTTCATTGTTCTAGCAGATGAAATGGTGAAGGCAGAATTTGAAGAGAAGGAGGAACCAAGAGAGAAGAAGATGGTAGGAGAGAGAAAGAGACAGCATAGACTGTAGGACATGCAGAATGAATACGAATAAGCTGGTGGCAATTTCAAAGATATATTTAATCACACCGATGCAGCAGTGCCCCTCAGAGAGAGTAGCCTCAGACTTCTCACCTACCTACTTTAACCCTGAGGCCAAATAAGGCTCTATAACGGCATGCTCCTGATAGATAGACTGATATGAAATTATGTGTGATCTAAATGGCGTCCTATGATATATTACATCCCTGCTTATGAAATGATACAGTCAGGTCCATAAATATTTGGACATCGACCAAGTTATCATTATTTTAGCTGTCTACCACAGCATATTGGAGTTGAAATTAAATAATGAATATGAGCTGAATTTAACTTCAGGGTATTTACATTCAAATATGGTGAACAGTGTAGGAATTACAGCACTTTTTATGTGTCCCCCCCTTTTTAAGGGACAAAAAGTAATTGGACAATTGGCTGCTCAGCTGTTCCATGGCCAGGTGTGTGTTGTTCCCTCATCAGTTAATTTACAAGTAAGCCGATAAAAGGTCTATAGTTTATTTCAAGTGTGACATTTGCATGTGGAACCTGTTGCTGTTAACCCTCAATATGAAGTCCTAAGAGCTGTCACTGCCAGTGAAACAAGCCATCATTAGGCTGAAAAATATAAACAAACCCATCAGAGAGATAGCAAAAACATTAGGTGTGGCCAAATCAACAATGTAGTGCATTCTTAAAAATAAAGAACGCACTGGTGAGCTCAGGAACAGGTCCTGAAGACCATGGAAAACAACTGTGGTGGATGACAGAAGAATTCTTTCCCTGGTGAAGAAAAACCCCTTAACAACATTGTCCAGATCAAGAATTACCCTCCAGGAGGCAGGCGTATTGGTGGCAAAGTCAACAATCAAGAGACTTTACCAGAGTAAATACAGACGGTTTACCACGGTATTTGGTAAGCCTCAAAAACAGGAAGACCAGATTAGAGTTTTCCAAAAACATCTAAAAAGCCTGTACAGTTCTGGAACAACATCCCATGGACAGATGAGACAAAGATCAACTTGTATCAGAATGACGGGAAGAGAAGAGTATGGAGAAGGGAACTACTCATCATCAGAGCATACCACCTCACCTGTGAAGCATACCACCTCATCTGTGAAGCATACCACCTCATCTGTGAGGCATAGAGGAGATAGCGTTATGATGTGGGCATGTATGGCTGCCAACAGAACTGGTTCCCTTGTATTTATTGATGGGGACTATTGACAAAAGCAGCAGGGTGAATTCTGAAGTGTTTCGGGTTATATTATCTGCTCAGAATCAGCCAAATGCTTCAAAACTCATTGGACGGCACTTCACAGTGCAGATGGCCAATGAACCGAAGCATACTGCAAAAGCAACCCAATACTTTTTTAAAGCAAATAAGTGGAATGTTCTGCAATGGCCAAGTCAATCCCCTGACCTGAATCCAATTGAGCATGCTTTTCACTTGCTGAAGGCAAAACTGAAAGCAAAACTCCCCAAGAACAAGCAGGTACTGAAGACAGCTGCAGTAAAGGCCTGGCAGAGCATCACCAGGGAAGAAACCCAGCATCTGGTGATGTCTATGAGTTCCAGACAGTCATTGATTGCAAAGAATTTGCAACCAAGTATTAAATCTCACAATTTAATTTACGATTATGTTATTTTGTCCAATTACGTTTGAGCCCCTAAAATTGGGGGACTATGTATGAAAATGGTTGTAATTCCTATACGGTTCATACAATAATTTTGACAAAACCCTTAAATTAAAGATGAAATTCTACACTTAAAACACAACTTGATTGTTTCCTTTCAAATCCATTGTGGTGGTGTACAGAGCCAAAATTATGCAGATTGTGTCACTGTCCAAATACTTATGGACCTGACTGTATATGAAGTACTACACTCCACATCTATCTTGGTGCAGTGATAGAGGAGCTGAAGACAGAAACAGAGTCGGGACATCAGACAGAGGAAGGTATGGTAGAGGGATGTGGGGGCATGCCTGGCACTGTTCCGGAACATAGAGGGAAGGACACACCATTTTGAAACTGTCGACTGGAGCCGAGTACATCACGCCATGTTTAAGGGTCATCTAAACCAGGCCTCCACTTTGTCCTCGTCGGGTTCCGTATATCTCTGCCCATGGGTGTCATCACTCTCCATTTCACCGAGGCAGCCATTCTGACACACAGTGACTGAGCACAACATGGAGCCTGACGACCCCACGGCAACTGCTGATTGATTGGTTGACTATAATGTGCATATGAATGATTGAGTAGAGGTGTGAAAGTCTTGTGTGTGTTAATTCACAAGTGTGTCTGTGTGTTTTGTGTTTGTATAGTGCAGGGGTTGGCAAGGGCGGCCCATACGTTAAAACCGCCCCGCAAAATATTTGGGGGGGGCCCCCAAAAGTTTATAGGTTTAGTTTTTGTTTTAAAAAAAACTGTAAAATCACCAGAGATCCAGAAAAAAAAAGTTTTATTTAGGAAAGTATTCCCACAAATTAAAAAAAGACGTGATCGTGTCTCAATGTAATCAAGGTATAAAATGATTGTTATTTTCAAATTAAATGTTATTTTGGGCTTAGTTGTGGCCAATTTGCAGTGAACAAATGATTATAATTATGTTCCGGCCCCCAGACCAATCACTCTGAAAAAATTTGGCACAGATGTTGAGGATAGTCAGAAATCTGCCTACCGCTGTCACGCCTGCTTCCGCTCTTCCCCCCCTTGCGCTCGAGGGCACTGGGCTCCCCAGCATTACGCACTCCTGCCACCATCATTACGCAGACCTGCTTCCCTCGTCACGCGCATATGTATTGATTTGGACTCACCTGGATTCAATCACCTGTGTTATTACCTTGCCTATATCTGTCTGTCCCCCAGCTCTGTTCTCAGCTTCCACATTAATGTTCGTATGTCGTTTTGTTACCCGTGTGCTGAGGCTGTTCCTGTCTTGTTCCTTGTCTGTTCCTCATTAAATGTTTCACGCCAAATGTTTGACTTCTCGACTCAAGCGTCGGTCCTTACAACCCCTGGTGTAGCATGTGTATCGTGTCGGGTATTTGATGGTGTTTGACTGAGATGGTGTGTGAGAGACCGAAAGGAAAAGGAACATCCATGTTTAGTATAAATCATTGAGTGAATGTGTGCTTGGCTGTGTGTCAGAGAGAGCGTGTGAATGCGCGTGTTCAGTTTATATCAGGGTGTGAATGTTTCCCATGACACTTCCTATGGCCGGTTTAGACTGGGCACTCTAATGAAATGTATATTGGCTCTGGGAGCTGGATGGAGCTGAGCGACTGTGAGTGAGTGAGCAAGGCTGAGCTTGACTGGTAATACTTTAACTCCCTCTAATAGAAAAGCCAGAGAATGGGAATGCTGTCACACAGCACGACTCTAATCAAATCACGTCTTCCTCAGCTCAGTTCTCTCCTCTAGCCCGAACCTGTACCAGCATTTCCTCCTGGTATAATGTCCCAATGCCCAGACATTACGCAACATGTCTGTATGTCAACATGTCTCTGTTCTTTACATACTGCTGGCATGATATACAGAGTACTAGCGTAGTACTGCCTTGATTCAAAGCAACCGTGCACGGTTTTAATAACAAGCCTCGTGTTACACTATGTTCATCATGATTGCATTACCTTAAACGGTTAGCCAATTTACTTACGATTATTAAACTAATACACAATCATGAGTGAATAGCATAGAATAAACAGGCGTCAGGTTGTATTCACAGTAATCTACTGTACGTGTCCATGACCTAATGTGCCTTAACTACCATTCTAGCACTGTGAGGAACTTCATTATGACTGGAAACAATTAGTGGGAGCAATGTATGTAATGGGCTCTCAGCTTCCAACAGCACAGTCAATAGCCTGGAAATGGAAACTCGTCTCTAATCACTAATGAGAAAATTGTGGAAGGGCAAAAAGGAGGGTGGGAGTCACTGGGGATACAAAGAACAGCTAAGCAGCAAGGCCCTGACAACCTAGGATTGAAGAATACAAGTGTTGTGCTTTAAAACAATGTTAGTGTTGTGCTTTAAAAACTTTTACTATATTATTTTTATACCAAGATGATAATCAAATTCACTGACAATCAGATTGGGAATGTCATCTTGGGTCAGAGGAAGTCCTTTAACGCCAATAATCTATTAGTGGTATTATTCACAATGATCGCAGCATCTACTAAGGTTTTATCATTCCCTTTTCCATTCATTTACACCAGAAGAGGTGGAAGTCTCATCAATGGAATCATTAAACGCAGCCAGCCCTCCCTCAACAGGAGGGAATGCCAGAAAACAATACACAAAGGCAGAGTGAGAGAAAAGCACACGATGCACCTGTGAGTTAGTCAGAGTCTCCATTTTAAATGGTACACTACTTCCCCTACTTCCTCACATCTCCCCTGAAATCAATGCAAAGGAACACTCAAATTTCCTTCTAGCTATGGGCAATTTCTGCCTAGACTGCTACATAGTGGAAGGGTGTTTTATGGTCGTCAGGCCATTGCACCACAGGCTATGATTGGAAATGTAATAAGCAGGTCTGGGAAATAGCCCGTTGGTCTCTAGGTCTCCTTCTCGCTTTCTCTCTTGCTCTACTCCAGGGTTTATAAAACCAGGAGCCTCAACATGCCAGTAATTTAAACCGTCCTCTCCTAAGACTCCCTTCTCCCTAGGCTGGAAAAAACACAACACTCTTTGAAATCAATGTGCTCATTAAGAATTTTGATGGCCTATATATATATGGAGGTGGTATGCTATAAAAAAAATGGTGGTGTTTTAGCTTTGGTTCTTCTTCATTTGCACGCCACTTGGTAAGCGGTGTTATTCTTCCTTGTGGCCTGACCACCCTACACCTCCAAATCACAACCCGCACTGTTTCCCTGGCGATACCACTCTGAATTATTGATGTTACCACAATGTTTTCCTCCCCCTCACCCCCTCCCCTCTACATAGTTCAATCTCCAGGCTCTGCTGGGTCTCCCAGGAACCCTCAGTGCTCACCGTCCTCGTGACAATATCTAATAAAGCAGTGCAAGAGGGGGAGATGCAGCCTGACATTTAAATCAATTGCTTCCTTACAACTAGTCTATGATTAGAACCCATCTTTGTTACCATCTTCACGGGATTGCCCAAGGCAACAAACAGGATTCTATCAGCATGAGAGGGACCAACAAATAGATCAATTCATCTCTGGGTATCTATCCTTTAAGGAAAGCAGAGAGGGGGAATGAGGAAGTCTTAATATTGATATAGTCTAATGTGGTTATGTGCCTGGTGTTCATAGTCAAGCAGAAATAACTGGCTGGCTGTGTGACAGAAATGTTTTCATATACAGCATTTGTGTTTCCTCCCCTCTCTCTCTCTTCGGTAACAGTGTGTGTTTAACATTGTGTGTGTTTAACACTGTGTGTGTGTGAACGAATGGCACATTTGTATGAGAATTTCAAAGGTCTCTGAATGCATGTTTTATCACTGTGCCTCAGAGGGGGGAGAGAGGGGGATCCTGCTATACAGCGGCACTCTCAGAGCCTGTCAGGGAAACCATGTGTGAAACGACAAATCAGACACACAAATGAAGGTATATAAACGACGATACAGAAACACACACACAAACACTTTGGCAAAAACATTAGGGTTGCTTTAAACGTTGTGTGTTATTTTAGCCCTATGGAATCCAATTCCTCTAGCTGACATTACTGATCTTACCATGGACTACCTACCAACACATTCACAAATTCCACCAAGTCAAACACCTTAATAACGTTACTTCTGTAATCATTCCCAGTGTACCTGCAGTGGTACTCTTCAAGTGAAAGCACTGAGGTAAACAGAGAATAAAGCCTCATTTATCATTGTTAAAATCTATTATTCATCTCCCTCTCTCTCATGCTGTGAGCAACTGTAGCAAACAAAATAAACAGTGCTTTTTGGAAAGTATTCAGACCCCTTGACTTTTTTCACATTGTTACGTTACAGCCTTATTCTAAAATTGATTAAATTGTTTTTTCCCCTCATTAATCTACAGACAATACCCCATAATGACAAATAAAAAACTGAAATATCACATTTACATAAGTATTCAGACCCATTACTCAGTACTTTGTTGAAGCAACTTTGGCAGAAATTACAGCCTCGAGTCTTCTTGGGTATGACACTACAAGCTTGGCACACCTGTATTTGGGGAGTTTCTCCCATTCTTCTCTGCAGATCCTCTCAAACTCTGTCAGGTTGGATGGGGAGCGTCGCTGCACAGCAATTTTCAGGTCTCTCCAGAGAGGGTTGATCTTGTTCAAGAGTAGACTCTGGCTGGGACACTCTAGGGCCTTTGGAGACTTGTGCTGAAGCCACTCCTGTGATGTCTTGGCTGTGTGCTTAGGGTCGTTGTCCGGTTTGAAGGTGAGCCTTCACCCCAGTCTCAGGTCCTGAGCCATGAGCGCTTCCGTCTGGCCACTCTACCATAAAGGCCTGATTGGTGAAGTGTTACAGAGATGGTTGTCATTCTGGAAGGTTCTTCCATCTCCACAGAGGAACTGGAACTCTATCGGAGTGACCAAAGGGTTCTTGGTCAACTCCCTGACCAAGGCCCTTCTCCCCCGATTGCTCAGTTTGGCCAGACTGCCAGCTCTAGGAAGTCTTGGTTTTCCATTTATGAATGATGGAGGCCACTGTGTTCTTGGGGACCTTCAATGCAGCTCGAACACACATGCATGCCCCACAGGACATGTCACCAGAGGTCTCTTCACAGTCCCCATGTCCAGAATAGACTATGGGAGGTGCACAGTACTACATAGAGCCATGACTACATGGAACATCAAGTAACTCATGCCAGCAGTGAAATTAGATTTAAAAACAAATAAAAATACGCCTTATGGTACAAATCAAATCAAATTGTATTTGTCACATGCGCTGAATACAACAGGTGTAGGTAGACCTTACAGTGAAATACTTACTTACGAGCCCTTAACCAACAATGCTTTAAGACATTTTAAGAAATTAAATAAGTATTTAAGTAACAAAATTGAAAATAGAAAATAAAAGTAAAAAAGAATCAAACGTCAGCAGTAAAATAACAAGCGAGTCTATATACAATGGGTACCGGTACAGAGTCAATGTGCGGGGGCACCGGTTAGTTGAGGTAATTGAGGTAATATGTACATGTAGGTAGTGTTAAAGTGACTATACATAGATTATAAACAAAGAGTAGCAGCAGCATAAAAGAGGGGTCTCGGTAGCCCTTTGATTAGCTGTTCAGGAGTCTAATGGATTGGGGTTAGAAGATGTTAAAAACCTCTTTGGGCTAGGTGGGGCGCTAGTGACCCACCTCGACAACATCCAGTGAAATTTCAAAGTGCAAAATTCAAAATACAAAAATCGTAATATTAAACATTCATGAAAAGACAAGTGTCTTACATCGTTTAAAAGCTTAACTTCTTCTTAATCCAAGCGCTTTGTCAGATTTCAAAAAGGCTTTACGGCGAAAGCATACCATGCAATTATCTGAGGACAGCGCCCCACGTACAACAGCATTAAAAACATTTTCCAAACCAGTTGAGGTGTCACAAAAAAAATGAAATAGCGATAAAATAAACCCCTTACCTCTGAAGATCTTCCTCTGTTTGCAATCCCAAGGGTCTCAGCTACACAACAAATTGTTGTTTTGTTCGATAAAGTCCTTCTTTATATCCCCAAAAAGTCAGTTTAGTTGGCGCGTTTGATTCAGTAATCCATCCGTTCCACTCGTTCAACATGCAGACAAAGGAATCCGTAAAGTTACCAATAAACTTCGTCAAAACAAGTCAAACAACATTTCTAATAAATTCTCAGGTACCCTAATATGTAAATACACAATCAAATTTAAGACAGAAAGTAGTATGTTCAATACCGGAGATAAAAAACGGAGTGCGCGCAATCATCCACGCGCGCCACAAGACTACAGTCAAAATGAGAGCCACCTTGAAAAACTACAACTACTAATTCATTTTTCAAAAACCAAGCGTGAAACCCTTTCCAAAGACTGTTGACATCTAGTGGAAGCCATAGGAACTGCAATCTGGGAGGAATTCCTTTGAATGTCCCATAGACAAGCATTTGAATGGACTGTGACCTCAAAAGAAAAAATCAGGATGGATTCTCCTTGGGTTTTTGCCTGCCATATCAGTTCTGTTATACTCGCAGACATTATTTAAACAGCTTTACTGTTAGCGTATTTTCTATCCATTGCTACCAAGTATATGCATATCCTAGCTTCTGGGCCTGAGTAACAGGCAGTTTACTTTGGGCACATCAGACATCCGAACTTCCGAACACTGCCCCCTAGCCTTAAGAAAAGAAGCCTTTTGGACCTAGACTTGGCGCTCAGGTTGCCGTGAGAGAACAGTCTATGACTAGGGTGGCTGGAGTCTTGACAATTTTTAGGGCCTTCCTCTGACACCGCCTGGTATAGAGGTCCTGGATGGCAGGAAGCATTGTCCCAGTGATGTACTGGGCTGTACGCATTACCCTCTGTGGTTTACCCTCAACCTGTTTCACCACAGCCCCATCAATGAGAAAGGGGGAGTGCTCGGTCCACAATCATCTCCTTTGTCTTGATCACGTTGAGGGAGAGGTTGTTGTCCTGGCACCACACGGCCAGGTCTCTGACCTCCTCCTTATAGGCTGTCTCATCGTTGTCGGTGGTCAGGTGGTCCTAGCCAGTTGATCATGCCTACCCCTGTTGTGTCATCGACAAACTTGATGATGGTGTTGGAGTAGTACCTGGCCATGCAGTCATAAGTAAGCAGGGAGTACATGAGGGGACTGAGCACGCGCCCCTGAGGGGCCTCCGTATTGAGGATCAGCATGGCAGATGTGTTGTTCCCTACCCTTACCACCTGGGGGCAGCCCGTCAGGAAGTCCAGGATCCAGTTGCAGAGGGAGGTGTTTAGTCCCAGGGTCCTTAGCTTATTGATGAGCTTTGAGGGCACTATGGTGTTGAACGTTGAGCTGTAGTCAATGAATAACATTCTCACATAGGTGTTCCTTTTGTCCAGGTGGGGAAGAGCAGTGTTGAGTGCAATAGAGATGCATCATCTGTGGATCTGTTGTGGCGGTATGTACATTGGAGTGGGTCCAGTGTTTCTGGGATAATGGTGTTAATGTGAGCCATGACCAGCCTTTCAAAGCACTTCATGTCTACAGACGTGAGTGCTACGGGTCGGTAGTCATTTAGGCAGGTTACCTTAGTGTTCTTGGGCACAGGGACTATGGTGGTCTGCTTGAAACATGTTGGTATTACAGACTGTCAAGGAACGGTTGAAAATGTCAGTGAAGACACTTGCCAGTTGGTCAACGCATGCTCGGAGTACACGTCCTGCTAATCCGTTTGGCCCTGCAGCCTTGTGAATGTTGACCTGTTTAAAGGTCTTACTCACATTGGCTACGGAGAGCGTGATCACACAGTCTGCAAACCCTGCCACTAGTTTGCAAACCCTGCCACATCCGACGAGCGTCAGAGTCGGTGGAGGATGATTCAATCTCAGTACTGTATTGAGGCTTTACCTGTTTGATGGTTCATCCAAGGGTATAGCAGGATTTCTTATAAGCTTCCGGGTTGGAGTCCCGCTCCTTGAAAGCGGCAGCTCTGCCCTTTAGCTCAGTGCAGATGTTGACTGTAATCCATGGCTTCTGGTTGGGGTATGGACGTACGGCCACTGTGGGGACGACATCGTTGATGCAGCTATTGATGAAGCCAGTGACTGATGTGGTATACTCCTCAATGCCATCGGAAGAATCACGGAGCATATTCCAGTCTGTGCTAGCTAAACAGTCCCGTAGTGTAGCATCTGCTTCATCTGACCTCTTTCTTATTGACAGAGACACTGGTGCTTCCTGCTTTAGTTTTTGCTTGTAATTATGGTCAGATTTACCAAATGGAGGGCGAGGGAGAGCTTTGTATGCTCTCTGTGTGTGGTCTCTGTGTGTGGAGTAAAGGTGGTCTAGAGTTTTTTTTCCCTCTGGTTGCACATTTAATATGCTGGTAGAGATTAGGTAGAACGGATTTGAGTTTCCCTGCAATAAAGTCCCCAGCCACTAGGAGCGCTCTGGGTGAGAGTTTTCCTGTTTGCTTATGGCCGTATACAGCTCGTATACAGCTCTTTGTAAATAGTGTGGTCTACAGCTTATCATGAGATACTCTACCTCAGGCGAGCAAAACCTTGAGACTGAACACCGGGGACTGTGAAGCAACACAAACATAGACACATGCATACAAACACACAATAACATATATATGTGGATTTTGTGTTATAGATACGTGGTAGTAGAGTAGAGGCCTGAGGGCACACACTTAATATGTTGTGAAATCTGTTCTGAATGTATTGTGATGTTTTTAAAATGTATAACTGCCTTAATTTTGCTGGACCCCAGGAAGAGTAACTAGCTCATGGGGATCCATAATAAATACAAATGCTGCAGAAATGTTTTGGTAACCTTCCCCAGTGCCTCAACACAATCCTGTCTCTAAGCTCTACGGGCAATTCCTTAGACCTCATGGCTTGGGTTTTGCTCTGACATGCACTATAAACTGTGGGACCTTATATAGACATGTGTGTGCCTTTCCAAATCATGTCCAATCAATTGAATTTACCACAGGTGGACTCAAATCAAGTTGTAGAAACATCTCAAGGATGATCAATGGAAATAGGATGCACCTGAGCTCAATTTTGAGTCTCATAGCAAAGGGTCTGAATACTTCTATATTTTATTTTGAATACCTTTGCCAACATTTCAATACCCGTTTTGTCATTATTGGGTATTGTATATAGAATGAGGGAAAAAACTATTTGATCCATTTCAGAATAAGGCTGTAATGTAACAAAATGTGGAAAAAGTCTAGGTGTCTGGATAATTTCCGAATGCACTGTAGCTAGCAAGTACACAAAATAAACACGTTTGATGCTTAATATTTGAGGAGGCCTGGCCGAGTTGTTGCCTCTGGTGTGCTATCCATGACACTATACATTAAGCAGTCAATTTGTCTGATAGGAAATGGTTATGATGTGAGTCCAGTGATGTAGGCTGATAGTGAGTGGGTCTAATGATTTAGCTGGACTGGTCACTAGGAGACATCAGGGTCTATTCCCAGGTGGCCCTTGGTCTCTACATCCTGGTGGGACAGGGGCACTTAACCTGAATTGCTTTGGTAAATATCCCACAACATATATTGACTATACATAAAAACAGGAGCCAATCAAGAAACCCCATCCACTAAACAAAAGCCTGCTGTAAATAATGGCATTTCATTTGACAACATCCAAACCTTCTATGGGGGACAGGGGGATGTCAGTGTTTATGAAGCCTATGCTATCTTCAGAACATAGAACATCTCACAGAGTTAATTACAAAACAAATGAATTCAGAGCATACATGTTTGCAGTAAAACACAAAGCCTTCCCTGTCATCAGCAGCATCCAAACACAATGGGTAAAATACTTTAGGTGAGGGTAGGAAAATCAAAGGCATTCTGCACGGAAGCCCCATGGCTGTCACTGAAAAACAATACGGAGGTGAGGGAACAGGCTACAAAACACAAAGTGAATAAATGGAATTACAGTCACAATGAGCAGGAGGGGCCACTGCTGCAGTCAATGATGGACCATTAAAGAGGGAGACAAAGAGAGAAAGAGGAAAACACTGCAAGGAAGACCAAAAGCAGCACATTCATTAATTCTTTATGAGGAGGTACGCAGACACAGGCAAACAGAAGCTGTGATGAATGATCTCAAGAGAGAAGAGAGAAGAGAGAAACCTCCCAGCTCCTCTGCCATCCAGCACCACTCCCCACCACTGAGACAGATGTCAATCTATTCCACACCTCCATTATCCATGTTAACAGGTACCTGTTTGGATGGGACCCCCCATGTAGTCAACATGACACATGTATGTATGGCCACAGAATCTAGGTTCCCAATGTCACTACACAGGGTTACAGCAAGCTGTTATGTCCACAGTACTCATTGGAGAAGCTACACCTCCATAACATGTTTAGAACACTGCACACAAACACATCAAATATACGCAGTGCGCACACACACAAGCATACGTGTACACATTCACAAGTCCTGTCGGCTAAATTCATACACACACACAGACAAATCACATCCCCAAATCCCTGAATTCCCTTCACCATTGGCACAATAGAGAAGCATGATTAGATTATGAAACATTAATGATGACCCCCCCCCAGCCATCCCCTATACTCACAGAGGCTTGCTGGGGACATAAGGGATCCTATTTCTCCAGATCTGCACTGGGACCCGCCACTACTTTATTATGGAGAAATTTAGACAAATACAGAGTGGTGTTTATTAAATGACATGTCCCCTGGGAGCTGAGCATGTCTTCACTGCTTCACTACCCCAATAATGGAGAACTGGCTAGGACCACCTGACCACTGAGAGAAAGGGGAAAGAGAGAGAGAGAGAAAAACAGAGAGAGTGGGGGGGTAGAGAGAGTGATGCAAAACAGGGGGTAAATCATTACAGACAGCTCCTGACAAAGAAAAACGTGTTTATTACTTTCCTTTGAGCTTTTCTGCTAATCACGCCATAATAACTTCTCAAAAAGAAGCAATTATAGAGAAAATATAAGGTAGCCGTGCCAACAGCTGTGCTGATGATGACTGGGCCCTGTGGGTGTCCTGTGCTGTGAGAGGAAAGAGGTCGCAGTCTGCAGTATGCAGAGGAAGGAACAATGGATAGCCATGTAGGGAAACACTGAACTGGCCCTGCCTTCCCTACTGCGCCATTCACAACCAATAGAATTAGCTGCTCTTAATACTAGTCCAGTAATGCTCCATCCTATAAATGTGCAAGGTTATATTTAAGTGCCACAAAACACCTTCATATACTGTTGAAGTCAGAAGTTAACATAAACCTTAGCCAAATATATTTAAACTCAGTTTTTCACAATTCCTGACATTTAATCCTAGTAAAAATGTCCTGTTTTAAGTCAGTTAGGATCACCACTATACTTTAAGAATGTGAAATGTCAGAATAATATTAGAGAGGATGATTTATTTGAGCTTTAATTTCTTTCATCACATTCCCAGTGGGTCAGAAGTTTACATACACAAAATTATTATTTGGTAACATTGCCTTTAAATTGTTTAACTTGGGTCAAACGTTTCGAGTAGCCTTCCACAAGCTTCCCACAATAAGTTGGGTGAATTTTGGCCCATTCCTCAGAGCTAGTGTAACTGAGTCAGGGTTGTAGGCCTTCTTGCCCGCACACGCTTTTTCAGTTCTGCCCACACATTTTCTATAGGATTGAGGTATGGGTCAGGGTACCCCCACAACATGATGCTGCCACCCCCGTGCTTCACGATTGGGATGGTGTTCTTCGGCTTGCAAGCCTCTCCCTTTTTCCTCTAAGCATAACGATGGTCATTGTGGCCAAACAGCTCTATTTTTGTTTCATCTTATCAGAGGACATTTCTCCAAAAAGTACGATCTTTGTCCCCATGTTCAGTTGCAAACCATAGTTTGGGTTTTTTATGGCGGTTTTGGAGCAGTGGCATCTTCCTTGCTGAGCGGCCTTTCAGGTTATGTCGGTATAGAACTCATTTTACTGTGGATATAGATACTTTTGTACCTGCTTCCTCCAGCATCTTCACAAGGTCCTTTGCTGATGTTCTGGGATTGATTTGCACTTTTCGCACCAAAGTACGTTCATCTCTAGGAGACAGAACATGTCTCTTTCCTGAGCAGTATGATGGCTGCGTGGTCCCATGGTGTTTATACTTGCGTACTATTGTTTGTACAGGTGAACGTGGTACCTTCAGGCATTTGGAAATTGCTCCCAAGGATGAACCAGACTTGTGGTCTAAAAATGTTTTTCTGAGGTCTTGGCTGATTTCTTTTGATTTTCCCAAGATGTCAAGCAAAGAGGCACTGAGTTTGAAGGTAGGCCTTGAAATACATCCACAGGTACATCTCCAATTGACTCAAATTATGTCAATTAGCCTATCAGAAGCTTCTAAAGCCATGACATCATTTTCTGGAATTTTGCAAGCTGTTTCTGAGGCACAGTCAACTTAGTGTATGTAAACATCTGACCCACTGGAATTGTGATTCAGTGAATTATAAGTGAAATCAATTGTTGGAAAAATGACTTGTGTCATGCACAAAGTAGATGTCCTAACCGACTTGCCAAAACTCTAGTATGTTAACAAGAAATTTGTGGAGTGGTTGAAAAACTAGTTTTAATGACTCCAACCTAAGTGTATTAAAACTAAATTAGAAGGCCTATACAACATAACTAAAGCAAGGTATAGTGCCTTCAGAAAGTATTCACACCCCTTTACTTTTTCTACATTTTGTTGTGTTACAGCCTGAATTTAAAATGGATTACATTTCAATATTTTGTCACTGGCCTAAACACAATAACCCATAATGTCAAAGTGGAATTATGTTTTTAGAAATGTTTACAAATTAATTAAAAATGATAATCTGAAATGTATTGAGTCAATAAGTATTCAACCACTTTGTTATGGCAAGCCCAAATAAGTTCAGGAGTAAAAATGTGCTTAACAAGTCAAGTTGTGAGTTGTGTGCAATAATTGTGTTTAACATGATTTTTGAATGACTACCTCATCTCTGTAACCCAAATATACAAGTATCTCTAAGGTCCCTCAGTCGAGCACTGAATATCAAACAAAATTCAACCACAAAGACCAAGGTAGTTTTCCAATGCCTCGCAAAGAAGGCCACCTGTTGGTAGATGGGGAAAACATTTAAATCAGACATTGAATCTCCCTTTAAGCATGGTGAAGTTATTAATTATACTTTGGATGGTGTATTAATACACCCAGTCACAACAAAGATACAGGTGTCCTTCCTAACTCTGTTGCCAGAGAGGAAGGAAACCGCTCAAGGATTTCACCATGAGCCTAAATTCGTTCAGGAATACAATTTGGTTTAACAAACCATATAATAAGTTACATGGACTCACTCTGTGTGAAATAATATGGGTTGACATGATTTTTTAATGACAAACCTTTCCTCTGTCTCCATAGATACAACATCTGTAAAGTCCCTCAGTCAAATATTGAATTTCAAGCACAGATGAAACTACAAAGACCAGGGAGCATGAATGAAACCACCCAGACAAATAGAAAATACAGCCGTCCTTCTGGAACGCACTGCAGGACAGGAATGACACTGCTCAGGGAAGTTACCATGAGGCCATTGGTGATTTTAAAACAGCTACAGAGTTCAATGGCTTTGATAGGAGAAAACTGAGGATGGATCAACAACATTGTAGTTACTCCACAACCTAATTGATGAAAGTGAAAACAAGGAAGCCTGTACAGAATAAACATATTCTAAAACATGCATCCTGTATGCTGTATCCTGTATCCACCATTGAAGTAAATCCAATACAACACATCACAGAGTACCACTCTTCATATTTTTTTATTTTTTTTATTTACTTTTTGAATTTTACCCCTTTTTCTCCCCAATTTCGTGGTATCTAATTGTTGTCTCATCGCTACAACTCCCGTACGGGCTCGGGAGAGACGAAGGTTGAAAGTCCTGCGTCCTCCGATACACAACCCAACCAAGCCGTACTGCTTCTTAACACAGTGCGCATCCAACCCGGAAGCCAGCCGCACCAATGCGCCGGAGGACTCTGATGGCACACCTTAACCACTGCACCACCCGGGAGACCAGGATAAAAATAAACGTAATGGAGCTAAGCATAGGCAAAATCCTGCAGAAAACCTGGTTCAGTCTGGATTTCAAAAGACACTGGGAGATGAATTCACCTTTCAGCAGGACAATAGCCTAAAACACAAGGCCAGCCTCCCGAATGGTGCAGCGGTCTGAGGCACTGCATCGCAGACCCAGGTTCGATCCCAGGCTGTGTCACAGCCGGCCGTAACCGGGAGACCCATGACGTGGCGCACAATTGACCCAGTGTCGTCCGGGTTAGGGGAGGGTTTGGCACCTGCAAGCTGACTTTGGTCACGAGCCGGATGGTGTTTCCTCTGACACATTGGTGCAAGTTAAGTGAGAAGTGAGCAGTGCGGCTTGGCAGGGTCGTGTTTTGTAGGACATATTGCTCTCAACCTTCGCCTCTCCCGAGTCCGTAGGGGAGTTGCAGCGATGGGACAAGACTGTAACTACCAATTGGATATCATGAAATTGGGGAGAAAAAGGGGTCAAAGAAAAAAAATAACAAAATACACAAGGCCAAATCTACGCTGGAGTTACCATTGAATGAATGTTCCTGGGTGGCTGAGTTACAGTTTTCATTAAATCTATGTGAAAATGTATGGCAAGACATGGAAATGGTTGTCTAGCAATGATCAACAACCAATTAGACAGCGCTTGGGATGACCTGGCAAATAATGCTGTGAATAATACATGACCTTGTAAAATGGCCGTCCTGGGAGCAACCAGAATGAAAATGCCACAAACGCTGCAGAGAAGTCCTAATTAGCACGACCTTAAACATGTCTATAACACACATTATGTTTATACATACACAGCAGCAGATATAGGGCTGTGACGGTCATGGAATTTTGGAAGATGATTATTGGTCAGTCAAATGACCGTGGGCACTATTATAATCCTTTCAATAGCAAAACATTTTATGGAAAGACACATTTTCTCCTCTCCTCCGCTCCTGACTGCATGTGATGTGCTGCTGCAAGGGAGGGGCCGTTGCATAAGCATGCAAAGACTCGTTTGCTACAACACCTTGCTTGTTTCAGCAAGGAACAACAAAGTCTCATCACATTGTAAAGGGTCCATGTTACCGCTGAAACAGACTAAACTGCACAAATGCCTGGCTGTATCGGTCTTCAGTCAGCTGTTCGGGCCAGAAAAAACTTAAGACGGTTATTTTATTTTATTTAGTCTTCATCCATAATCATTGGTTACACGATTATATGGTAATTGTGCCAGCCCTAATGTTACATAAATCAGTACCTCTGCCATAAAACTAATCTTAAAACCTTCACATAAAGTATGTACAATATGGTAATTGGAAATGTTCAATGTATTTGCCTGAAATGAAAAATTCACAGCCAAACATTATCTAGGCCTATTGTATAAATATAATCAGAGATATAGAAACATACAAAGCACTGACAAAAACCGCATTGGCAGATAACGAACTGCACATCATCCCCATGCCTTTGTAGGAATTATTGACACCTTTTCTCCCAGCAAAATGACTCCTGTGGTCAATTGTCTCCAATTATTTGCCTTACGTGCCTCAGTCGAGCCCCCGACAGGTTGAATGGACTGTATATGCCATTGAGAGTAGATATGACAGTTTGATGTCCCACCATAAATGTCTTCAATCTGATGTGCACACTGCACCAACACACAGTGAATATTAATAGCAGAGTCAAACACTGAACGCCTCCAAGCAGAGTGCAATCTGCTAACAAATACAACTGGGAACACAGGAATAGACATCAAACTTCACTTCACAGTAGGCTTGTGTCATTTGGTAAACATAATGTATCCAGTTTTGTTACGTGTTTTTAGTTTCTGTGCGCACTAAGCAGGGACATTTTCACATTTTCAAGATGAAAAGCAGCCTCTGTCTATCACTGTGCTGAGATTGGATTGTTTGGCAATATGCAAAGCAATGCTGGTGGTTATGGGGGGTCTGTAGGCCAAGTATATTGTCCACATCTGACAGAGTATGAAAATGGAGTTCAGCAGCCTGTCTGCAAAACAGAACGGTTTGCTTCCTGTCTCTGTAATAATCTATCATCTTTAAGAAGACATTTCTCTTTGATTACAAAAGGTGCAATATCTCTCTCATCATCCCACTCCTCAGCCCTTTGCACCCATCCTACATCCCTCTCTGATTGGCAGAGCAGGAAGTGGCTCTCTGTGAATGACAGGAACATGGTGTTGGGACTGTTAAAGTTCCTGTCCAGTTCTCCACAATGTCCCTGTGGGGTTAGTGGAATATAAGCCAGTTCCCCCCACCCGCCCCCATCCCTCCCTTCTCCCCATCCACACCCTTATCGCCAGCTCTGACCTTTCACCTCCACTGGAGAGACTCAGGCTCTTTATTAGTCTGCCGCAGCCAATAAAACCCTCTTTATAAAAGATAATGAAACCCACTTTCCGTACTTCCTTGTGGTGGTAGATAAGAGAGGGGGAGACAGCTGTATCAGGTTCACTTCAGCTGTAACACAGAGCTAGGGGCCTATCAGCACACAGGGCAGAGGGTGGAGTAGCTGCTTTATCCATGCAGATCTCACTACTCTGGAGAAGACATAACAGCAGGGCACAATATGCCCAAGTGTCAGCATTAAGGAAGTTGCAGTTGTGTTCACTAGTATGCAGACTGCTCCAGTATAAAGAGTTGAGTTGCACTATAATTCTATGGATCAGTGGCAGCCTGCCTCTCCCTCCAGTCTACAGCACTGTACCTCTCAGTCATACACTACAATACATCAGTAAGGCAGTCATCCCTGATGAAAGTTTTGCAGAAACATGCTGTTTGGGTTTTTATCCAAGCCAATACAAATATACTCAAACTGTTCCTGATATCCTACTTGACCTAGAGCCTTGGCTTTTTCCATGTGTGTGTTGGATGGAGTCTGAGTGTATGTTTTGTTTGACATTAGCAATCTGGTACAGATGGATCATATTTCAGAAGTCATGATGAGTCTCTTTCAGTGGAGTGGGACCAAATGGTTGAGCATATAGGCCATAATAGAGCATGGATAAAGATGAGAAATGGCAGTGTCATTTCAAAATGAGCTATGTTTCATCTGGGTGAGATCAACAACAACCAGAGTGGGAGCAATACAACGAGAGGCTCCACTGTTATAATAACCATTTAGCTGCAAAGTGCCCATCTTCTGCTGTGAAGGGCCAGCTCTCTGATACACATCTACTCCATTCAATTCCACTCACATGTATCTATACGGGTCTTTTTACAATGGCATTATATTCAAGGGAAACCAGTTAACCCCATATGAGCAAGCTTTGGTCGACTGTTAAGTCTTCAATGTGGTTATGATCATGCAGCCATAACAGTCATGCTTACCAGTATACTGCAGTCTAGAGTATATACAATGGCATCAAATGGAAATAAGAACATTTCCGAACTAAAGCTTTTGCATGCACAAACAGCCAAGCAACCATTGGTTGATGCAAGAATGGAAGTACATTAACATAAGCCAGCACAGTACCATCTCAGTTTCACCATTTTATCCCCTTGTTATTGCATGCTATACATCTTCTAAGGCACTAGCACTTGAAGACAGACAAGCATGTGTTTTATTACAGCAGAGAAGAAGAGGCGAGTGATTGTGTATAACGGCCACATTCTCTGCCTTGCTTTTGGGCCTTGCTGAGAGATATATCTGCTTATTGGAAGTAGTGAGGGCAGAGAAATTAAAAGCTCATGATTCCCCACGCTGTCTTAATTCATTATCAGTGACGAGAGGCTTGGGCACTACTTCACAAGCCTGATGCTGGCTTACGTGATGCCTTGGACTGGCTCTGTCCCTCTTTATTGACTTGGGAGGTTCAAACTACTGTCACTAGCTCTTCATAACATTTTCTCTAGTAGACTAGTGCTGTGGACTGTGGCCTCTACGTTCCAGGGATCTTCCTCACACTAATATAATTCCAACCTAAGCATTATTAACCCCCTCCATCTCCGTCAAAAATACCCTCCTTTCCCAATCTGTCCACCATGTCAATGTATTACCTTACCCTGCCAGCCTCACCACAGATGTATCTCCCTGAGTGCTGTGTATGACTACACAAGGATCTCCTCTCCTTTTATTGTGCTTCAGGTTAATATCAAGGATCCCAAGGACTAAAGCGACATAAGATTTGTTATGTTCTCTATGTCAAGGTGAGGGACAGCCACTCATGCTCATTTACAAATGCAAAAACACTTATGGGGTACCAAGGGTGTATTCGTGATCTGCAACATCTTAAAACAGTTTTAGTAGAATATCCACTCTAGTGGGGGGTCGATACAGTTACATATCGCAATATATTTGAGGACAACATTATATTGATATATATATATTTTTTAATTGCTACCGTAGGTAGCCGTAGATAGCACTAGTCAGCTGTACCTTAGCCAAAACTCTGGTATTTTTCATCCTATAACTTGTTCTCCATATTCTTTTAAAAAAGTGAGCCAACATGTTTTCAGCACTTTTATTTCCATGACTGATCAAAACTCATTTTATCATGCTCTCTCATCTCTCTGCAGCAAACATATAGTGATCAATATGTTTGGAACATGAAATCGCAGTATCGAATCACAATACATATAGAATCATGAGAATCCCAATACATATCGTATCGGCACCTAAGTATTGTGATCCTATCGTCATGTGAGGTTCCTGGCAATTCCCAGCCCTAATCTACTTGCCTTGTTTGTTATCAGTTACAGTTACAGAAGGACTAGAGCAAATCAATAACAATCATCCCTCAGGAGAAATTCATTAAGAATTCTCCTACTAGATATTCATTTCACTAATGGGCCTCTGACTGTTTTATAATTCAACAACCCGTCTAAGTTCTGGGGGAAACACTAAGTCAGACAACTTCATACGTGTCAAATATGTGCCATATTTTGGTCGACAACATGTAGTGAACACTTTTCAGCGTTAAGATACATGGGATGGGGGTTGTGTAAAACCAGACATTTTTACGGCAAACCCCTGAGGCATGGATGAATATGTTCTGCCATAAGTGTTGCTGAGGGAGATGAGAGCTGTAGAACTGAGGATGCAAATATGCAATTATGTGAAGTACATAGATGAAATCGAATAAACATGCCCGGGCTTAGGCTAAATGGGTAATTTATTCTATTTATGAGAGTCAATGAAAACTGTGGAAGTAATCAAAAGCATTCGGATATGTGATGTATTTATATTTCAATATGTGCTACTGAGCCCCTGCATGAGTGTCAACAAACTTAAAGAGGAAAAAACATGCTGGAACATTAAATGGTAATATCTATGCAACACACTCATTCATATCTTATGGTGCACAGACCCTCATGAGGAGACACAAATCAATGAAATCACACATATTAGTACACAAACATGTATTTTAACTAAGTAGTACATCTTTGTAAATATCTTAATATAGGCTAAACATTAGCATGTTCAAGTGCATGTAGAAGTATGCATGTGTATGTAGAAGTATGCATGTGTACACACACAAAATGCCTTTCAAAGTGTACCACTCTGTTTATTACAGTCTACTGAAGTAGTTGTAGATGCAGTCCCCCAAAAATACACATTCACACACATACAAACACAATTGCTGGAGGGAAGGGCAGCAGACTGTTGTTTAACCAGAAGTACTAAGTGCTACAATATGGTGGTCTTTGACTCAGAGAGATTGACTCTCTACGTTTCCATGAGAGGTTAAAGTGTCAGGTATTGCACCACAGAGAGAGAGGGCTCTACACCATGTTGCTCTTGATTTAATCAGTTGTGAATGAACCTCTGAGTCACAATACTCCACACTCCAAAAATACACTAAGGTTCCGTGTCTAAAAATTGTGACCCTGTCTATTGAAACAGGTCACTTCCGAGCTTTGTTGACAAACTTCCCAAATGGTTTCCTGTTTTCACTCCCTTGTGCGATATGACTTTCCCAGAACTATGAAGGCATGTAGAGAAAGCCTCAGGCTTACTTCCCTCCTGAGGTTACTCGTCTAGCATGGCCTTGAGAGGTGGAAATAGGTGAGAAGAGACCTGGAGTGGATTCTGTTCTTGAGAGTTATGACTACAGTACCTCAAATTAACTTCAATTAACTGTTAATAAGAAGAGCAAAGATGTTACCTGGAACAACAGGATTATTCAACATTAAACATCAAGAATTTTGTAAAATTGTCTTATTTTCCCCTTGCCTATATGTTTCCCAGCTCCATCCCTCTCTACCACCATCCCTTCCCCATGATCCACTACTCTCTATTCTATCCCTGTCCCTGAGCCAGTGTGTCGCATGGACTACCAGGAAATGAGCGCCAGGATTGAAATAGACCATGGTGTTGAGACAGAGCTTGGGCAGATGTCTGAATAATGGATGCCAGAAGATCAGCAGCGCCATTGTGCTGAGTGCGACTGCCTCTGTCTACCATGTCAAAGGGGGTTTGCACTAGTGAGCAGTGTAAAAGTCTGCAAGAGAACAAATTGACTGTGTCGCTTTGAGAGGTTTTAGAGGCAGCAGAACAATATTCCTTCTGCTGCAATCTGCAGTCAAGAACATTCCTCGTTTGTCCGACCATCTTTCTGAAAAATGGTTAAGACATTCCATTCCACGGAGGCACGTCCGGGATTGATGATACTCCAGAGAAAACGAAGACCACAGCCTCAGACTTTGACAAAGTCTCTGCTCACAAATGCAACAGACCCAAAAGACCTAACCATGAAACCAATAACTTTAGGAGCCGAACGTTCAACCAATAAACAATGATTCATATTACTTATTAATTACATCCCAGGGATGCATCTGTGGAAGACTGTCAAGGTAATTGCATGATCGCCTGAAAACGAACTTGCCTTCGGTTGAATACTCAGATTGTATCCATAACCATGCAGAGCATTTGTCAAGCTCACACACATAAACACCACCTGCATTCCATGGTTTGTCAGCTAATATGTCTCCCTTGGCACTTCCATGTTGCTGTTGCTGGTGCTTTTTTCTGCAAAACTCATTATGGGGAGAAAGAATTAGAGGCAAATATCTGGGTAAGACACAACAGTGAAGGCACTCAAACAGCTAATTATAATAACCTGACACAAGTGAGTAATTTAGCTGCCTCAAAAAGAGGCACGAGAGAAGCACTTAAGAAGAATGGATAAGGCTGGAGGCCATTACATAGACACATTACAACACAAAGTTTTGAGTTTTTCAGAGCTTTGGACTTAAACACAGAGAGTTCTATATGTTTTCAACTAGAAGTGGAAAGGGGTTAGAACACAGATATCGATACAGCCCAAGAACTAGGTCAACATGAAACCTTTGTATCCTATCTGTCAAAGTGCTACGGATGTGTGTATCACATTAATAAACTATTTATACAGTAATCATCTGTCATGAATCATATATGGCATAACAGTTATCCAATTACAGCTGAATTGTGAACTTAAATGCAGCTCTGGCTCAGCAAAGCAGATCTAGGTCATCCTCTAACTAAAGCCTTATTACATTCCATGTTATGGTTCCACATGAGCACAAATGACGAATTGGCCTTTTCCAGATACTTCATTGATCGCCTCAGAATGGCATAATGACCACTTATTTCTATTTCCTTTATTTATGCACCATTTAACAACCTTGTACTTTACAAACATGCACTTTGTCCAAACTGTAATGCTATTCCGAGGGAAACTGCAAAGCTCTCCTGACCTACGACAACCCTCTCTACTATAGTTGATTGGGTGTTAGAGGGGGTTTGATAACCTACATAATCACACAAGAGTATGTTAGAGTGAACAAAGAAGATTGACAGGTACGCAGGTAACCAAAGTGGGGGAATGTTTGCAAATGAGTCTTGTCTGGGCTTCCTGACAGAGTGATACCTGGAAGTCTGACACTCTGAAAATAAATAAGCAGCATGTTCACCCCCACCACACTGTCAACCCCTCCCCATCTCCTCGCTTCCCCTCTTCTCCCTTCCCCTCCTGCTTTTTTGGGGACCGAGTGGCGCAGCGGTCTAAGGCACTATATTGCAGTGCTAGAGGCGTCACTGCATACACGGGTTCGATCCCGGGCTGTATCACAACCGGCTGTGATGGGGAGTCCCATAGGGCGGCGCACAATTGTCCCAGCGTTGTCCGGGTTAGGGGAGGGTTTGGCCGGGGTAGGCTGTCATTGTAAATAAGAATTTGTTTTTAACTGTCTTGTCTAGTTAAATAAACGTTAAATAATTGTTTTAATAAAATGTCCTCTCCTCCCCATCCCTCTTCAGAAAAAGAAACAGGGTGCAAAAGTCATAAGGGAAGTACTTAAAGACATTAACCATGCATCAGCAGAATGTGTCTCAGAGAGTGGGCGCAGCACTCATTGTCCTCCCCACATTAACTCAGCTTGGTTCCTCGACTGTAGATCTGACATGGTTCCTATGCCCGACGGTAAGACTGCCAGGGGAATAGAGGGAAGAGCAGTGTGTTTCTGAACTGTAGAGGAGGATGGGAGTCGAGAGACAGAAGACTATATTATTTCAGCTCTCCTGTTCATTTTGCCATGCTAATGCAGGGTATACAGTATAAAGCAGTCACATAACAATGATAGATTACTAAACATAAACTCATTAATCCCAAACCTCAGCCACTCTCAGTCCATCCCACCTATCACTATAGACCACCCTCCTTTGGTTTCCATGTGCCATATATCAATTGTGCTGTGATGTTTTACAAAACATTTAAACCTTTCTAATCGTATATTATCCACAGATTGTGAGCTAAAGATGAAAACCTTTCCTACAAGTATTATTATATTATTTATTGAATTACTATGGTTTTCCAAATCATCCAACACTGCTAAGTAAGGCTCATTTTAAGTGCATGTTGTGATTTTTTTCACCATTCCTGTACCTGTGACCAGAAACAAGCAACAGTGGCAATACCAGAATAAATGATCTATTGATTGTGTCTTTCCGCAGCAAAATGTACAGAGCTGTGATTGTTGTATGCTCCATACATATAGCACTCTGTTGGTGGCAAGAATTTTATATCATTTAAATTGAAAACTCTAGGTGTTGAAACAAGTGTAGTTTTTTGTACCAGTTTATAAACCATGTGCCATGGAATTGAACATCGAAAATCTCATCCCATTTATTTTGCAACCTGTATGGTGCAGTTGTTAAAAATGTTGTCCTCAGATGAAACTGATATATTTTTCTAGTTATGCCAGTTCCTTTCAGCCAATTGGTATCTTTAATATATGGCAGGCAAACAAGTTACCTAAATTCTCCCTTTTCCACTTGCCTCCTCCATTTTTGTGGTAGTGCTGCAGTCAGTTGGTTGTAAGTTTGGATTGACCAGATATTCCCATATATTTTCAATAACTACATATGTGACATAACTCCTCCCTTTCTATCCATAATATCATTCATAAATATAATACCTTTTTTTTTTTAAATATCCATAAAGAATGTTTTTTTATGAATCAGTATATTTGAGTTTAACCATTACATTTGTTGTAATATTTGTTCTCTCTTTTCTGGAGGATAAAAGTGAAATTGTAACCATCTTTGTATGGCCTGTTTAAGAAAGGGCGATATTTCAAACAAAATAAAATGTTCAATTAGTAGGAAATGAGAAGTTGTAATCTGTGTGAAGGCAAAAGGCCATTTTTGAACAAAGGATGAGCCTTAATGATCTACTGGAGATCCATTTTGGGTTTAAGTATAATTTATTTACGAGAGAAGCTTTTAGTGAGAGGTTTAAAGCTTTAATATTTAATAATTTTAGCCCACCAAACTCATATTCATTATAAAAATAGGCACGTTTAATTTTGTCTGGCTTAGCATTTAGCATCTGCTCATGTGATTTAAAAAATGAGTCATCTGGAATAGGCAGTGCCATTAGTAAGTAAGTAGACTGTGATAGGACCAAAGAGTTAATCAATGTGATTTTTCCATAAATAGACAAGTATTGACGTCTCCATGGTTGCAGAATTGTATCTAATTCTGACTTACTAACTTACTAATTTACTATTGAAATTAATTGTGGTAAGTTCATTTACAATTGAAGTCGGAAGTTTACATACACTTAGGTTGGAGTCATTAAAACTAGTTTTTCAACCACTCCACAAATTTCTTGTTATAACCACTCCGCTAGCGGGCTGAAATTCCACAACATATGGTGATCGTTACATCAGTCATATTAAACATTCATGAAAATACAAGTGTCTCACATGTATCGAAAGCCTAGAATCTTGCTAATCCAACTGCATTGTCAGATTTCAAAAAGGATTTACTGTGAAAGAATACGATGCGATTATCTGAGCCTAGAGCCCTATAAAAATTTAAAAAATGTGACCAGCACAGGCGTAACATGATCACAAACTGCATTAAAATAAATTTTAAAATAAAAATAAAATAATTTGTCTGTTTGCAATTCCAATGCTCATTGTAACACAATGAATGATCTTTTGTTTGATAAAATCAATTTTTATAGCCTAACACGAAACATTTTGTGAACCGCTTGTGTCGTGAATTCCGTCTCATTCCATTTTCGATGACACATTCCAGTCATGTTTGGTTTCACTGCAATCAACTGGTCTGTTTGTAACACAATCAAACATGATGGGCCATTTCGCGGGAAGTACTGACTGAAAGAAACCGATTTGAAGACAACAAGTCATGACATCATTGTGCACCAATGATTTGCCCGCTGTTTCGTTGATTGACTGTCTTTTAACCCAATGACCACTGATTGTCTTGAAATCTAGCTGGGTGAGATAGCCAATGAGCTGAGCTAAACGGCAACACGCCATGTTTATGTGTTGCAAGACCAACCCATGTAGTAAGCTTCAGCGTAAAGAGAGTCATTCGCTATTGAAGTTTCATACTGGAAGAAGCTACGCATGTTACGCACTGCATTGTTTGGTGAACGCGCAGATTCAGCTGTTTATATATCAATCATTATGGCGACTGTCACGGTCGTCCTCCTCTTCATCTGAAGAGGAGAGGCGAGAAGGATCGGAGGACCAAAATGCAGCGTGATATGTGTTCATGTTGAATGTTTAATTAAAGAAAGAACTGAACACTGAAACACTATACAAAAACAGTAAACAAAATAACAACCGTGAAGCTAATGCGAGCTGCGCTGAAACAAGCCATCAACATAGACAATCACCCACAAACAAACAGTGCAACCCAGGCTACCTAAGTATGATTCTCAATCAGAGACAACTAATGACACCTGCATCTGATTGAGAACCATACTAGGCCGAAACATAGAAATACCCAAATCATAGAAAAACAAACATAGACTGCCCACCCAACTCACGCCCTGACCATACTAAATAAATACAAAACAAAAGAAATAAAGGTCAGAACGTGACAGTGACTAAGTCAGGGAAAGCTAAATCTAAGTCTAGATATACAGACGTACACACAATTTTAGAATAAATTGATTGGGAAGGTGAGACAGAGATTGTTGTAGGACGCTTCATTTAGCGATTGTGGAGGAATATTTTTGGAACAGGAGAGGACATCGTTTTAGACTGGTAAGTTCTTATCATGCTAATGCCCTTGTTTGAAATTAATAACATAAAATATTATTTGTGATTTTTTTTTACATTTAGAAGCAATATATAAACATGTAATGTCATGAAATGTGAGATGCGTGTGTCTGCCGCCCCACCCCAACCCACATGAAATAGCCTATTTGAGGCTGTTGAGGAGAGGGCAGGACCACATCAATGGCCAAAGTGAAATGGAGACAGTAGATAAAGCTGTTCTGTTGTAATATAATAAAGACAGTAGATCTAGCTGGTCTGTCATAATATAATAGAGACAGTAGATCTAGCTGAAATGTCATAATATAAAAGAGACAGTAGATCTAGCAGGTAATAATAATATATATTATTATATATAATAATATATTCAACCTAATATATTCAACCTTCAACCTTCAACTCTCTCTATATATCTGTTTATTATACCTATTGAAACAGGGCTCATATGTGAAACTATTTTAACTGAACATTTTCTTTCACAGTGACACTGACTCCGAATGGGAGTCTTATCCGGTGTCCTGTGCGAATTCAAGTATGCTCTCTCTAATTCTCTCTTTCTCTCTCTCGGAGGACCTGAGCCCTAAGGACCATGTGTCAGGACTACCTGGCATGAGGACTCCTTGCTGCCCCCAGTCCACCTGGCCTTGCCGCTGTTCCAGTTTCAACTGTTATGCCTTCGGCTATGGAACCCTAAACTGTTCATTTTTACTCTTGAGGTGCTGTTCTGTTGCACCCTCTACAACCACTGTGATCTCCACCCGGCACAGCCAGAAGAGGACTGGATCCTCTCTAGGTTTCTTCCTAGGTTTTTGCCTTTCTAGGGAGTTTTTCCTAGCCACCGTGCTTCTACACCTGCATTGCTTGCTGTTTGGGGTTTTAGGCTGGGGCTATATAAATTGATTTGATTTGATAGAGGACTGAGGGTCTTCCAAATATTGAAAGTGTGTAAATAGTTACCCATGTTATTTTGTAAATTTACATTTACATTTAAGTCATTTAGCAGACGCTCTTATCCAGAGCGACTTACAAATTGGTGCATTCACCTTATGACATCCAGTGGAACAGCCACTTTACAATAGTGCATCTAAATCTTTTAAGGGGGGTGTGTGAGAAGGATTACTTTATCCTATCCTAGGTATTCCTTAAAGAGGTGGGGTTTCAGGTGTCTCCGGAAGGTGGTGATTAACTCCGCTGTCCTGGCGTCGTGAGGGAGTGTGTTCCACCATTGGGGAGCCAGAGCAGCGAACAGTTTTGACTGGGCTGAGCGGGAACTGTACTTCCTCAGTGGTAGGGAGGCAAGCAGGCCAGAGGTGGATGAACGCAGTGCCCTTGTTTGGGTGTAGGGCCTGATCAGAGCCTGGAGGTACTGAGGTGCCGTTCCCCTCACAGCTCCGTAGGCAAGCACCATGGTCTTGTAACGGATGCGAGCTTCAACTGGAAGCCAGTGGAGAGAGCGGAGGAGCGGGGTGACGTGAGAGAACTTTGGAAGGTTGAACACCAGACGGGCTGCGGCGTTCTGGATGAGTTGTAGGGGTTTAATGGCACAGGCAGGGAGCCCAGCCAACAGCGAGTTGCAGTAATCCAGACGGGAGATGACAAGTGCCTGGATTAGGACCTGCGCCGCTTCCTGTGTGAGGCAGGGTCGTACTCTGCGGATGTTGTAGAGCATGAACCTACAGGAACGGGCCACCGCCTTGATGTTAGTTGAGAACGACAGGGTGTTGTCCAGGATCACGCCAAGGTTCTTAGCGCTCTGGGAGGAGGACACAATGGAGTTGTCAACCGTGATGGCGAGATCATGGAACGGGCAGTCCTTCCCGGGAGGAAGAGCAGCTCCGTCTTGCCGAGGTTCAGCTTGAGGTGGTGATCCGTCATCCACACTGATATGTTTGCCAGACATGCAGAGATGCGATTCACCACCTGGTCATCAGAAGGAGGAAAGGAGAAGATTAATTGTGTGTCGTCTGCATAGCAATGATAGGAGAGACCATGTGAGGTTATGACAGAGCCAAGTGACTTGGTGTATAGCGAGAATAGGAGAGGGCCTAGAACAGAGCCCTGGGGGACACCAGTGGTGAGAGCGCGTGGTGAGGAGACAGATTCTCGCCACGCCACCTGGTAGGAGCGACCTGTCAGGTAGGACGCAATCAAGCGTGGGCCGCGCCGGAGATGCCCAACTCGGAGAGGGTGGAGAGGAGGATCTGATGGTTCACAGTATCGAAGGCAGCCGATAGGTCTAGAAGGATGAGAGCAAAGGAGAGAGAGTTAGCTTTAGCAGTGCGGAGCGCCTCCGTGATACAGAGAAGAGCAGTCTCAGTTGAATGACTAGTCTTGAAACCTGACTGATTTGGATCAAGAAGGTCATTCTGAGAGAGATAGCGGGAGAGCTGGCCAAGGACGGCACGTTCAAGAGTTTTGGAGAGAAAAGAAAGAAGGGATACTGGTCTGTAGTTGTTGACATCGGAGGGATCGAGTGTAGGTTTTTTCAGAAGGGGTGCAACTCTCGCTCTCTTGAAGACGGAAGGGACGTAGCCAGCGGTCAGGGATGAGTTGATGAGCGAGTAAATGTATATATTTTTTTTCCCATATATTTTTTTATCAATAATATATATATATTTTTTTTTTTTTTGTATTTATTTTTTTTTCTATATTTTTGGGGGGGTGTGTGTTGGAATACCATTTTGGTATGTTATATATAGTTATTTGTTTCAAAATGTATACCTTCACTAATTTGGCCACTTGGGTACATTTGGGCTACTTGTGCGGGACACCTGGGTGACTTCATGATAAATGTCATGTAGAACACTCATTTTGGAAGTTATCATTCTGAAATTTTGGACAAGTACTGTTGCCCTCTTCTTATATGTTTCACTGAAATTGTCCCCATCATCCTATCTGAATATTTGTTTTATCTTGTTCATTTTAAAGATGATGATACAAAAATAAAAATAAAAAACATGTTTTTTTTCATTGTTTTATCTTAACCAGATCTATTGTGTGTTATTCTCCTACATTCAATTCACATTTACACAAACCTCAGAATGTTTTCTTTAAAATGGTACCAAGACTATGCGTATCCTTGGTTCTGTGCCTGAGCTACAGGCTGTTAGATGTGGGTATGTCTTCAGGCGGAAATTGCACAAAGTAGGGGGGGAGCTGCAAGAGGTTTTAACAAACTAGAGTTTTGGCAGGTCGGTTAGGACATCTACTTTGTGGATGACACAAGTAATTTTTCCAACAATTGTTTACAGACAGATTATTTCACTTATAATTCACTGTATCCCAATTCCAGTGGGCCAGAAGTTTACATACGCTAAGTTCACTGTGCCTTTAAACAGCTTGCAAAATTCCAGAAAATGATGTCATGGCTTTAGAAGCTACCTGATACGCTAATTTACATCATTTGAGTCAATTGGAGGTGTACCTGTGGATGTATTTCAAAGCCTACCTTCAAACTCAGTGCCTCTTTGCTTGACATCATGGGAAACTCAAAAGAAATCAGCCAAGACCTCAGAAAAACATTTGTAGACCTCCACAAGTATGGTTCATCCTTGGGACTCATTTCCAAACGACTGAAGGTACCATGTTCATATGTATAAACAATAATACCTAAGGATAAACACCATGGGACCACGCAGCTGTCATACCGCTCAGGAAGGAGACGCGTTCTGTCTCCTAGAGATGAACGTACTTTGCTGCGAAAAGTGCAAATCAATCCCAGAACAACAGCAAAGGACCTTGTGAAGATGCTGGAGGAAACAGGTACAAAAGTATCTATATCCACAGTAAAACGAGTCCTATATCGACAAAACCTGAAAGTTCTCTCAGCAAGGAAGAAGCCACTGCTATAAAACCACCATAAAAAAACAGACTACGGTTTGCAACT
Source organism: Oncorhynchus keta (assembly GCF_023373465.1). Taxonomy (NCBI): domain Eukaryota; kingdom Metazoa; phylum Chordata; class Actinopteri; order Salmoniformes; family Salmonidae; genus Oncorhynchus; species Oncorhynchus keta. The sequence goes on from NC_068445.1 coordinate 19,428,258, forward strand.
GGACATGGGGACAAAGATTGTACTTTTTGGATAAATGAAATCATCCACTCTGGCTTCAATGAAGACAAAGGGACCCCACTTGATTCCCTGCAACGATTTCCTGCAACGAATTCCTGCAACGATTGTCCACTATGCCGACCACGCTTACTGCACTGAAACATGGACTGATATTTGGGACTTTTGACCAACGTGTTCAGCCAGCACAGAAGAAGCATGCTACACCCGAGGAAAGTTAATCTAATCCAACTGGCATTTGAGGGAGATCTTACAAAAAAATAGAAATAGATGGGCTATATTCTATTAGGTCTATAGGTTTTTTGGTAGCCCATTGGTTTTCGTTGCTGTAAATTGAATTCTATGTGTCACACCCTGATTAGTCCAGGTGTCCCCCATCTTCCCCATTATCCCCAGTGTATTTATACCTGTGTTCTCTGTTTGTCTGACAGTTTGCCTTGTCCCTCAAGCCTACCAGCTATTTTCCCCTTGCTCCAGTCTTTTTCTATAGTTCCTGTTTTCCCGGTTTCGACCATTATATCTGCCCTGTCCCTGAGTCTGCCAGCCGTTCTGTACCTTTTGACTCTGATCTGGATTACTGACCGCTGCCTGCCTTTAAGCTGTCGTTTTGCCTGCCCCGATCTAGTAAAAAACTTTTGTTACTTCAACACTGTCTGCATCTGGTTCTTCCCTAAAATGTGATAATATGTATTAGAAACGTGTTTATGGTAGGCTGGCATTGCTTAATTGATTATGTGGGTCGAATTTGTTCCACAGAAGTGTATTGTACCATATCACAACGTGTTGCTGAACTCATGAGCGAGCGGTATGATTTTTCATGTTTGAAGTGTAGACAGCTGTTCATGGCTGCATTTCACTGTAGTAGGCTGTAGGCTATGTTTTTGGTTATTTGGATCTCCATTCGCCTTTCGTTTAGTGCGTTTGTTTACTGTTAATGTAACTAGCCTCAATATAGATTGTCATGCCTTTATCGATTTCTGATATTTAGTTTTCTAGGCCTACTTGGTACCACTGTTTTGTTCTGTTCACATTCATTCGCATTCACAGCTGTGTCGGTATTCCAAGACAAACTGCTATTCAGTATGCATGAATAACTTGGCTACTACTTTCAGCATTTAGTTTGCATTATTTTGGTAAGACAGCTGTGTGCATTGAATTCACATAGGCTGTCTGCAATAGGGTAATTGCTCTATCTAGCTTGTTGCCTATATTCATTACCAACACAGCCTAGCTGTAGGGTGCTGTCCATTGTGCTGATACAGCGCAGCAGAGAGAGGCTACAGATTTCAAAAGCACTCAATGATCTGGGAGTCTCAGCATTTGAACATTATGTTTACTGTGGTGTAGTGTGATTATATAAGCAGAGTTCAATATAATTCCAATGCAAAAACCCCCCAAAATGTTTCCCCCTCGCCGATTTCAACTACCCCTTTAGTCACTTTATCCTGGCACCGGATCTGCTTGAGAGGAAGGGCCAACACGGCAAGAAAAGGGAGTATGAGAGGGATCCAGGGAGCTAGAAGGACCGGGAACAGGTTCCTTCCTAAAATACTCTATGTATCACTGCCTGTAACACTGTCCCACTGTCAGAGGCAGGCCATTATGCCACAAGCACTGCACTGCAATTAGCAGCATTTCTCTTGATTTCAACAGTTCTGGTCAAATAGTAGCCAACAAAAATATATTGTTTCCTGCACTGAATACATTGTTCTCTCGTCTGTCCAATTTTGTGTAGACTTACAATGTTTCATAGCTTCTTAACCTACAGAATAGCTGTATGTGAAGGACTGAGAATGCTCTCTGAAATGAAAAGGTAAAGCCCCACCTGATATCAGTTGATTCTTGAAAAACTCTAAGCTCCTTTTTAAGTGACAGGAGATCAAGCTACTCATAAGCTCTTCTCTGCCATAGGACTGAACAGATTCTGCTCAGGATGACGTCAGCTCCCTGCTCTGACTCATCCATCCCCTCTGGACAGTCCAGTCTCAGACAGCTGTGGGGTGGCTGAAAGGTCATCACACATACTACGTCAAATCACATGACATCATCTGACATAAAACCCTTCCACTCTGGAAAGTGGTGAGCGTCAGAAAGCCCCCGTGGAGTCAAACACTTGTGATTTATTTCATTCATACATCAACCATGTCCAATTTTCAAATTCCCTCGCCTTTTTCAAAAGGTGATGTAACTAGTCTGGTCAGTGAAGACAAAACCAGACAGACAGGGAAGTGGCGCAGAGGAACAGGGGAAGGAGAGGTGATGAGATAGGGACTTTCAGACAGAAGGGCATGCAGACAGACATACTGATAAAACACAAACACAGAAAACATGCAGTAGTGCAGTACAGAATTGAAATAACAGACTTAGTGTGTGGTTAGAGCTTCATCTCACCCAACATAAACATTCATATTCTGCTCAACTTTATTCTGCTCAATGTATAGAGTCCTATAGACACACATGGCCCTCCACAGCAAAGAGCAGCACTAAGCTGGTCCACTTTTTCCAGACAGATAATTCTAGGTTTGTACCCACTAGCGCCGACCCTCTGTCGGTCCTGCTTTCTCTGACCTGTAATTACATGCCATTCATTTGATTGTTCATTAGTTCAACCCTCGCCTCGGCACAGCCAAACAGGAACCCCCTTATTAGTGGTTCATGACTTCTCTATCTCCGTGCCGGGCTTTGGGCAGGGGTGGAAAAAAGCTGTGCATAGCGGAGGAGTAGTGGGTGGCGGTACCAAGAAATGGGGAGGGAGGGGTGAGGCGGGGAGAGATGTTGAGCAATGGGAGTAGGAGAGGGGAGACCTTGTTTTAACTCTTTGCCCTGGCACTGCTACAGGAAATCCAGGCATGCACTGGGGCAAACAAGGGAAATGATGTCATGGTCTGGCTGGAACTTACAGTAGATTGAATAGTTCCCCTTTTTTTCCCACATTTACTCAACGTAAAAAAAGTATAAATATAGATTTTGCCTAAGCACCTATGTTTTTTTCCCTCTACAGGAAAACATCCAGTTACTCAAACTACAACAGGATGCTCAGAACAGGTGCAGGAGGAAACCAGCAAACAAACCACTGTTCACAATCCTAGAGAAACAGACAGTCCTTCCAAGTAATTCCAAAATATTCCCAAAAGCGAACGGATCCACACTGGAACTACAATAGGGCTGGCACAATTACAGTATAATCTCGTAACCGACAGCTATGGATGAATACAGTTACAAAAATAAAATAACCGTCAAATTGATGTGGAACGAACAGCTGACTGAAGGCAAGATGGGTGCAGTTGAGTCTGTTAAGAGTCCATGTTATGGCAGAAACAAAGTGATGAAACTTTGTTGCTCCTTGCTGAACGGAACAAACATGCCTTTGGTTGCACATAGAAATAGAATGAATAGAACAGGCTTGGAACCTCTAACCCTGGCAATTGACTCTTCGCTAAGTCCCACCCTAGAATTTTGGGCAACCAATCGCAGTGCTCCAATGGATAGTAACCGTCGTTAAGTCCGACACCTCAGACAAGCTCACGTTTAAATCACATCCAAGCCAATGGGGGATATGGCGCAAATTGATAAATAATTTAACAGTGCACCAGCAGAACTTGCTACTGTGATTCCTGAAATACAGAGCCTGTTAATGGAGAATTTTTCGAATCCCAAAATGATACTTTTGATACATTGTTTGCTAGCTCAGCTGGTTAGCTAGCTCTTCGCTGAAGAACGTTCAACACCGTTCTCATGAGCATTGTGCGAGTAACCGAAAAGTCTCTGGTTTGAATCTCTGAGCCGACAATGTGGAAAAATCTGCCCCCTTGAGCAAAGCAGTTAATCACCAACAACAACTGCTTCCTGGGTGTCGATGACATGGAAGTCAATTAAGGCACCCCCCCACACCTCTCTGATTCAGAGGTGGGTTAAATGCAGAAGACGTATTTCAGTTGAATGCATTCAGTTCTGCAACTAACTAGGTATCCTCCTTCCCTTTCTTATATTGAGGCGGAGTTGAGTATTGATAACTGGTCTTGTGATTTGCTAGCAATAACATTGAGTCACCATCAGTCGATACTTGTAAAAATGTTCATTCTGAAAAAGCTTAAATCACAGGAAGTTGGTGGCACCTTAATTGGGGAGGACGGGCTCATGGTAATGCCTGGAGTGGAATTCGTGGAATGGTATCAAATAAATTCCATTTACTCCATTCCAGCCATTATTATGAGCTTTCAGCAGCCTCCACTGGCTTAAATGTACCTATGTTTGTCCTGTTCAACTGTGGTCCTTCTGCAGGTTTTTCATTAAAACTTTGATCAAATTCAACCACTGACTTTTTCCTAATTTGTGTTGCTCAACTCAGCACGAATGAGTTTATGCCAATTGAATCTCAGCTTGCGTAGTACGTCAAGGCCGCTACGTCTCCAGTTTAACAAAACAAATGGGGAAAAAAGTTGGTGGTTGTGTTCGATAAAGGTTTTTATTAAAAGTATGAATTTAAGCACCACGGAAGGACCACAGATAGACCTGTACAGGTAAGCGTTTTTAGAATTGAAATTTTTACAAGTATCGACTGATGGTGACACAATGTTGTTGCTAGCAAATCACACGACCAGTTATCAATACTCAACTCCGCCTCGATATAAGAGAACAGGGTTGAGCGTTCCTCAGCTAGTTAGCTCTAAGTATCATTGACCCCCAAACATTGCTAAAGCTAGCTAGCCACTTCATAAAACTTGTTTTTTTCTAAATGTATGTTAGATAGCTAAGTTAGCAATGTTATGAATACAATTCCCATTTGCTGTCAACATCAGGATATGATTTGAGAGCACTAGTTTGCTCCAAAGCGGTTATAGCTTTGACTGCATTCTGACAGTGAATTCAGAGCCATTCAGTGGCTAGCTACACTACAAACATAATTTTATCAGGTTCCCATGAAGCAATTGTAATGACAGTCCACCACAATATACTCAACAGTTTCCTAATTGGCAACGGGTAGTCTGTGTTAAATGTCATTGTATATTAGAAACACAGTTTCAAATCATTGTGAGGGGATTTTGCCAATGGTTGAATGGGGAATTGGGCTTCCCGGGACAATGTTGTCTGAGGTTGCAACAGTACCCAAGGGAGGCGGGGTTAGTGAAGGGTAAATTTGTTCTGTAAATGGGTACACTCGCAGTGGCTGCTTGGTATTGTGATTTCATAGTTTCCATGGTAATATAGTTGTTCACTCAAAATATTTCTTGCTATTGGAACGGTTATTATGGTTACCAAAATTCTATGACCGTCACAGCCTTGTCTACTACTATACAGACACACTAAAACCCTACCCAATGTGTTAAGGTATGTATAACTACTGCAGCTCTCTGCCCCACAGCTACAGTACTGTGTGTGAAAATACTGGGACAGGTATCCCCTGTGAGTGAAATAAATATTTCAGTCTGGGAGAATGAAAGCGAGAAGAAAGGAGTGGGAGCTACATGTTTAATGATTATCCTGGTGACATCCAAAGTCAATTGTTTTATTCTTCACACACACTGAGATCAGATGAGTACTGGTTTAACAGACTGTCATGTCAGAAGGGCTGGATTATACCCTGCACTGGCGCTTTCTCTTTCACATGAAAAGCAGAGCGGCGTTGAGAGGGCGAGGGGTGAGGCGTTAAAATCGTTCCTTCATATTCCTTGTAGCATCAACAGGCAGTGTCATCACCCAACGGTGTTGAACAAAAACGCTGTGCCTTGTCAGGGTGACAGCATGGTGACAGTGGCTACTCCTCATACTGCATAATTACTGATGTGCTGCTGTAATTAAAGTCCCCCGTCACAGTCCTCATAGCCCTCCACTCTGTCCCCACACACTGACCTTTACCAACGCAAACACCGGCTCATTGTCTCAGCTCACCCTATACATCTTCCACAGGGATACAGATAAATGTCTGTGTGTATGCGCACGTCCAAGTGTGCGTGCATATACAGTATGATCGGGTTTATGTATGCCAATACCATAAACCTCAACTTCAGCACAAGTACCAATCAAATGTTCTCCTTCCAACTGACAAGCTGGTGTGTTGTCATTGTGAATTCAAGCCCTTTAGGTTGGAGGAGATTGAAGACCGTCGATGGGCAGATCATACCGCATAATGATGCAGAAGATGGCGTTGGATCCCCTTGACACAGAGCACTGCCACTCTACCTCTGCTTTCCTTTGAGCTTTCAGTCCTGTCTGTCAGTCATCAGTAGAGCAGACAGCCTGAGACAGGGAGTGGAGGAGTGATGCTGCAGAGGGCTGCTATTTGTTTAACGTGTCACTGAAGCAGCAGTGTTGTCTGTGAAGGGCCAGATGGAGAGGAGTTGTGGCTGTGGGCAGCATGCCAGTTGTAAAGACACTCTGACACTCCTACAGTGCTCTAACAACAACAGTGCATGAGCAACGGGTCACAAAGTAGTAACTCACAACTACAGCTGTGCGGTTTCGACCTTTTCATAGGCACACACACAGTATTTAATCTTAAAGTGTAGATGGGGGTTCAAGAGTGTGACAGCATTCCATTTGCAAAGAATGAAGCCTGGGGAGGCAAAAATGGAATCACACTAACACACATTCATACAAATGGTTTCTCTTTCTCACTTAAACAGAAGCGCACACACACACACGCATACATTTATGCCACTTGTCTACTGAATGACACTTCATTTTGTTCTATTTTCAGCCTCTTTGCATTCTGTGGGAGGGTGAAGGACAGAGGGCCTAAAGCTGTCTCAGGTCATTACGCCACATATTTTCTCTTTTCTTTCAGAGAGAAAGAAAGAAAAAGCTCTGGCGCTTTACAACAGCGGGATAAAACTGACGGGTTAGACAGGGCTTCCTCTCTGAGCAGATCGGAGTGCTGCCTGGCTATGGGCTTCCAGAAGCCGGGCTGCTCAGCAGTGCGTGCGGCGGTGGGGTGGGTGCAGCCGAGCCTGTCACAACCTGACGGGCCCATCCAGAGGTGCAGCCATGGTGAGGGATGATTGATGATAAACATGTACTCACACAGGATCTAAATGCCAGCACGCTCCTGTGATTTAATCCCCCCTCCCTCATCAAACACACAGCCTTTACGGATTGATCTTATGCCTGTGTAAACCAAACCCCCTCTCCTCTCGCTCCCTAAAGCCAATGACAAGCGTGTGAGGAGTGTGAGAAGGACTGCCATTATAATAGTCACAATCCATTTAGATCTTCTAGACTGGTTGGTAACCGAGGTTAAGAAAAGGTGCATTACTTATTGATTACTTCATTAGGCCATGATCAGCTCTGTCATTCCACTCAAGCATATATACCAATTTGAGACCAGCTATGTTCGTAATTGATTATTACCACATGTGTAACAAATAGACCTAGGCAAGCCAGTATTTCATGCAACTCACTGCTGAAGAATTTAAGGCTGAGTTATATATTTTTTCTTTATTTTCTTTGTCTGTACCAGACCAGAGGAACATTACCCTTGATCTTTCTTTATGCAATCATTATAGAATTAAAAATGTACCATCACTACTCAATCATCCATAACTAGACTTGTAAAGATAGGAGGGAGTAATTACACTTTTTTTCTCACCCATTGGCAAGATAACATAGAACAAATGTATTTTGTATTTAATTAATGTAATGTCTATTTCCTCATTAATTAGAGCACTATGGTGAAATTGCTACAGTTCCCATGTAGCCTGACTGAGAAGAATCTCAGAGCCTTGTACTGTACAATGGCTCTGAAGAATATGTGACAAGACTGTCTCCTAGTGGTGATCAGGCAGAGGATCAAATTCAACCACTGCTTGAGTGACTCACACCTGACCAAAAAGACTGATCCTTGACAATCAGATCTGGGACTAGACAGAAGCCGCAGTGTTGTAGTGCAAGCAGAAGCTAACCAAAGCATCAGATATAACATGGTGTGTAATAGGCTAGACTGTGTGCAATAATCTGGCTCTGGATTAACCATCCCCCAATCAGAGACCACAAAGAGGTCATTGTGCTGGCCTATCAAAAAGAGAGAGGGGAGAGATTTTGGCGATGGTTTTCGAGTGCAGCTTGCAGGCCTGTTCTCTGTCTGAATAGTTATTTCACACTGTTTATTTAGATGCAGTGATGTATTGTGATTTATCTGACATCAGAGCCACCACAATGTTCCTTCGCCTCTTCCATACCATTCCCACCCTAGTCATCAACTCCCACCGTGGAAATTGCTTTGACGCTGCTGGACTCTGTTCAATAACAATCAGTACTCAGAGATTTACGAATGAGAACAATGCATCAAAAAAAATTGCCATGAGAATGTGTTGGAGAATTGATTGATACAATCAATATGATAAATCAATGTTTACTTTGTGAAACAAAAATAGACTTACCTGGATATCAATCAAATACTTCCCTTGACCTCAGTCAGGTGAGCTGTGACCTGTGACTTCAGATGAGCTGAGATGAGCATTACAAATCAATCACACACACACACACCCAAACAAATTAATGTACACACTTAAACACACACACACACACACACTAAAGACACAGCTTAAATACAGCTCTTTCTGCCTAATCATTCATCCAAGACGCAAGTTGGGTGCTGAGAGGATTGGCACCCTACTCAGCCTCTGTGGGTGAGCAATGTGAAATCTATGGTAGGTCAAACCACATGCCCCAGACAATACCACAGATAAGACCTAGCAAATATTCTACCTTACCTTCCTCAACCTTACATTGATCAACTCCGCTTATGCACAATCAAAACGAGCAAAGCAAATTAATTATTCAGCAAGCTATTGCACATAGGTCCTAATACCAAGTGGACGTCCATTCATGTAACTCAGACTTGCACTAGTCTCCCATAACTCTTCAGTTCATGTGCAGATCTTAAAACCCATAAACAGTACATGTGTAATACAAAACCATGCACTGTTCTGTTTTGGAGTGAATTTAGCTGTGTTTCTGTTCTCATAAGTCCTCTTGTCCCATGTTTGAGGTTAAGATGCAGTGGGTGGTTCAGACAGACTCACCTTGGGCCACTTGGGGTTGAGTAGACGGGCCTTGACAGCGTCGTCCAGGGCAGCCTGGTAGCATCCCAGTTTGTGAAAGGCTGCTGAGCGGTTGCTGTAGAGGATGCAGTTCTGTGGGTCGGCTCGCAGGGCGTCGCCATAGAGACTCAAGGCAGCCTGGAAGTCGCCGCGTTGGCACGCCTCGTTGCTCTGCTGAACTCTCTCCATGAACTCTTCCTTGCTGAGGCCACATCTGCCCCCTTCCTCTTCACCCACAAGCCGTGCCGCACTGCCAACTGTCCGGGAGCCGAAGATCGAAAACTGGAGATAGAGGGCAATGAGGTGGAGAAGTTCCATAATTAGGCAGGTCAAAAGGACTGCAAAGTGAAATCATTAAATACAATTTAAAGATGGAGATGAGAGCAGAAATGTTTTCTGCTTTTACAAATTCTTTGGGGTTTAATTTAAACACTAAGAGAGAGCTTGTCCTATCATTGATTCAGCAAATTTCAAAGCCATGTTGGCAAACCGGCAAAACCCCCTGACTCATGAAATAGACAAAGACAATACCTTCAGGCAGTAGTTCACAATAAAACAACTAAAGACTTAGAATTACTTCAGTAACACTGCAGATCCCAAAAATACAGCTTTGTTTCTTTCAAACTATTTAGGAAGTCTTAGAAAATGACTGGTTTTGAAATGTTGTGTCAGCTGACCAGAGATGCTTCGTTAAATACATTATTCAATGAAAAAACTCTAGATTGTCAATCTGATGGAGCCGCTTCCACAATACCTCATTCATACCACACCTCCTCCAGCTGAATTCTGGGATAGGACAGAGCAGCAGTCAGCATGGCTGGTAATTACTTCCAGAGGGTGAGAGAGTGAAAGGGAAAGATAGGAGAGGAAGGATAGACGTTGGCTATGACTGAACTACATTCAACATCACACTATTGTGGAAAGCATTAACTGAACAACAATCAACATCACACTATTGTGGAAAGTGTGGTTTTGTCATTCCTCACTTTGCATCCTTCTGCAAAATGTTAATCACGATAATTACAGCATCAGTTAGGGCAGTAAAAATGTATGAAGCTCAGATCTGGACAACCTGTACGCTAACTACCATCCTCTGTTAAATGTCCTCCTTCTGAGTGTTACAACTGGAGTGAAAGCATGTTGTAGTAGGATAAATAATGGGATTGGGGTAAATTTAGGCTAAGTGGGAGTGTTCATACAGTAGCTGGTGCAGCCACCCACTGGTAAGAGATGTTTATGATCTAAGAATGTACATCAACCAATGGTGAATAACAGACTGGGGCCTAGTATGGTTTGGGGGCTGTTTTGTTGCTGTTCAGTGCATGTGTTTGTCATTGCATTTGTGTTGTGAGCTTGTGCATGCAAGCTTTTCTCTGGGTGTCTGAAAGGGGTGGAACACTGGAAGCAGAGTCAATTTTAAACACTTACCCATCATCATCTGAGACAATTTTGCCTGTTTGTTATCAAAATTAATATACTGATGATATACCATTGGCCGTCATTGTATTCTTATTAACCACTTTTAACACAATCTAAATTTGCTAATGGATGTGTGATTGAAGGTCCCCTCTATGATCTAGACTAGGGTACGTTCTGGTCTCTGGCCCAACACATCCTGGGGTATCTGTGTAGGCACTGCACTGGACAGGAAGGGTGGAGAGTGAGGGAGAGAGTGCTGTGATAATGAGAGCCTAGACAACTAGGGGTCCCTATAGACCAGTTGGATAAAGCTCCCTTACATGTCATTCCCAAAGGACTGCAGAACAGAATGAAGGAACACATACAGGCTACTCACACTAGTGGACCACCACACAGGGGCTGTTCAGAAAGCTATTCAGATATTGAACTCATGGTGAGTAAGACGCACACCTCCACCAGTGTGGTAGTTTATGCCTTCACACCAAAATGAAAACATGTCAAAAGCCAATGATAACATGATCTGCAACAAATTGAGGGCATGAAAACTGGAGGGAATAAGAATCGTTAATGCATCCATCTAAAAATCGAACTGAATTTTGAGGTGCTTAGCAAATCCCTTAGCCATGAAATGTTGCATGTGGTTCACCAGGACTCTGTATTTACATAGCAATATCATTGAAATATATACATACAGTGTGACTACACAGTGTTAGGCTACTGTAAATATATACATCTATTATTATTACAACTGTCTGAACTGACTTCTAAATCAACTCACAATAACTGTGCAAAAATGTAAACACAATGTAAAAAAGTAGTCGTTTTAACAATGTTTCCCTGCACCTTTTCACCATTGTAATAACTTAGTAACAATGTTTCCCTGCATTGTTTGAGTTTGAGTTTATTTTATTTTTACAGGGACAGTGCACATTGTAGTTACATAATGTCTCGAAATTAGATTTTCAGCATTAATAGCGTCATCCAGAATGTTGTTCGGGACCATTGTGAGCATTGACCCTGCATCCTTTTGGTTATAAACTGACTCTTGTCGACTCATTTCATCCGTAGCCTAAGCATGAAAAATATTTGCAGTGACCATATTCAGTCGACAGTGCAATAGTAAATGTGATAGCTATTTGACAACTATTCACTAACAAAATGTACCAATATGGTATATCTTTGTAAGTCATGTAACTTTCTAGCAGTTTTTGTGCTCTGTACCTTTTCCTTAAAAGTTGCTTGCTTCTCCATCCTGTGTGTTTGTAGGCTACTTGTCTTCTGCAGCAGGCTTCTATGATCCCATGATAAAAGTCACTAAATACAATGCCAGTGTATTCTTCAATACGTTTTCCAATTGTTTCCGAAGGTTGTCGGGTAGTCGAGAAACTGTAAAAATATTACGTCAAAAGTATTTTTTGGAGTTCTATAGAAACTTTTCTCAAGGATAGTGCGCCATGTTGTCAAAACTTTTTTATTTTTTTCCTTGCCTTTTCCCCTGTTGCCATAGCGGATTTCTGTGCTGCAAACGTATCTCGAGACAGTTTACTGCAGTCTACCTCGTGACATCAGAGGGGCGTTAGCCTACATTTTCATTATTCCCTACACCTGTGTTTTTACTGGTTTAATGTGTGGTATTTATTATAATCCAAACAAATTGATCTTGAAATTCATATAAAGAGTCTTCAACACAGTGGAATGTCACTTCTTGCTTTTCTCCCGTGAGACCCTGATTGGAAATGCTCTTTGAGAGACAGATTATTTTCCATGGCCCCCAACGCTTGTCTTGAAGTGTGTTAAATGTTTCAATATCCCCATGCATGACAGACAGTTAGCACTGGCATAGCAAACACATATCGTCAGCCACGCAGATATCATGTGAACAATGTCATAAGCATAGCCGCGGGGACTAGGGGTGCTGAGGGTGCTGCAGCACTCCCTGAAAAATCAGAGTTAAGAAAAAAAAAATAGGAAAATATTTTTTTTCCACAAAAATAGCCCACTGGTCCTTTACTAGTATTAGTTGACCAACATCTGTAGATCTGGCAAAAACCTTCTTTCAGTATCTCCACTTTGGCAAAAAGGTAGTGGTATAATTAACAACAGTATCTTGCAGGATTCAATAGTTGGAATTATAAGAGTTGTTGCCCTGTCATTTCTCTGCGTTTGTCATTCTAATGGAATTCAGAAAGAACAAAATCCTGTCCTCAAAAATGTACATCAAAAGGTGCAAAGTTATGGGCAAAGACACAAAACATCCACATCAAATTAAATATTTTTATTGATCAAATAACATGGAAAACAACCACCTTTTTGTGCAGTATTAATTTACCATCCTTACAAACCACTTAATGTAAATGTACATTACTGTATTGTACATACAGTGCCTTGCGAAAGTATTCGGCCCCCTTGAACTTTGCGACCTTTTGCCACATTTCAGGCTTCAAACATAAAGATATAAACTGTATTTTTTTGTGAAGAATCAACAACAAGTGGGACACAATCATGAAGTGGAACGACATTTATTGGATATTTCAAACTTTTTTAACAAATCAAAAACTGAAAAATTGGGCGTGCAAAATTATTCAGCCCCTTTACTTTCAGTGCAGCAAACTCTCTCCAGAAGTTCAGTGAGGATCTCTGAATGATCCAATGTTGACCTAAATGACTAATGATGATAAATACAATCCACCTGTGTGTAATCAAGTCTCCGTATAAATGTACCTGCACTGTGATAGTCTCAGAGGTCCGTTAAAAGCGCAGAGAGCATCATGAAGAACAAGGAACACACCAGGCAGGTCCGAGATACTGTTGTGAAGAAGTTTAAAGCCGGATTTGGATACAAAAAGATTTCCCAAGATTTAAACATCTCAAGGAGCACTGTGCAAGCGATAATATTGAAATGGAAGGAGTATCAGACCACTGCAAATCTACCAAGACCTGGCCGTCCCTCTAAACTTTCAGCTCATACAAGGAGAAGACTGATCAGAGATGCAGCCAAGAGGCCCATGATCACTCTGGATGACTGCAGAGATCTACAGCTGAGGTGGGAGACTCTGTCCATAGGACAACAATCAGTCGTATATTGCACAAATCTGGCCTTTATGGAAGAGTGGCAAGAAGAAAGCCATTTCTTAAAGATATCCATAAAAAGTGTTGTTTAAAGTTTGCCACAAGCCACCTGGGAGACACACCAAACATGTGGAAGAAGGTGCTCTGGTCAGATGAAACCAAAATTGAACTTTTTGGCAACAATGCAAAACGTTATGTTTGGCATAAAAGCAACACAGCTCATCACCCTGAACACACCATCCCCACTGTCAAACATGGTGGTGGCAGCATCATGGTTTGGGCCTGCTTTTCTTCAGCAGGGACAGGGAAGATGGCTAAAATTGATGGGAAGATGGATGGAGCCAAATACAGGACCATTCTGGAAGAAAACCTGATGGAGTCTGCAAAAGACCTGAGACTGGGACGGAGATTTGTCTTCCAACAAGACAATGATCCAAAACATAAAGCAAAATCTACAATGGAATGGTTATAAATAAACATATCCAGGTGTTAGAATGGCCAAGTCAAAGTCCAGACCTGAATCCAATCGAGAATCTGTGGAAAGAACTGAAAACTGCTGTTCACAAATGCTCTCCATCTAACCTCACTGAGCTCGAGCTGTTTTGCAAGGAGGAATGGGAAAAAATGTCAGTCTCTCGATGTGCAAAACTGATAGAGACATACCCCAAGCGACTTACAGCTGTAATCGCAGCAAAAGGTGGCGCTACAAAGTATTAACTTAAGGGGGCTGAATAATTTTGCACGCCCAATTTTTCCGTTTTGATTTGTTAAAAAAGTTTGAAATATCCAATAAATGTTGTTCCACTTCATGATTGTGTCCCACTTGTTGTTGATTCTTCACAAAAAAATACAGTTTTATATCTTTATGTTTGAAGTCTGAAATGTGGCAAAAGGTCGCAAAGTTCAAGGGGGCCGAATACTTTCGCAAGGCACTGTAGGCTGGTCATCTAGGTTTGTACCCGTAGACTTTCAATCACCATGAAGAAAACCAATGCACAATACAGTAATTGAGTACATTGAGACATCAAGTGGTTTGTGATGATGTGATGTGAGGATGTGGCTCATTTGGTAGAGCATGGCACTTGCAATGCTAGGGTTGTGGGTTTGTGGGACCAGTGTGAAAATGTTTGCACTCACTACTGTAAGTTGCTCTGAATGAGAGTATCTACTAAAATGGAAAAGGAATGAATAGAACATTTCAGTTTTCCCATAGAAATACGTAGCATTTGCAAAGTATTTCAATAAATATTCCACAAGTATTATCAGACTCAAGTTGCAAATACTGGTAAACACTCAAATGCATTTAGTTTTAAAAATGTCACAGAAGTAGTGCTCTGGGCCTTTACTAGTCCTGTATTAGCGGACCAAACTACTTCCCGTAGATACGGTAAAAAATCTTAAGAATTACAGGACAATAGCTTTAAAACTTGGTTTTAAACCAAGGAACCAAAGGAGCTCTCCCAATAGGTCAGGGACAAAGTTGTGGAGAAGTACAGATCAGGGTTGGGTTATGAAAAATATCTGAAACTTTGAACATCCCACGGAGCACCATTAAATCCATTATTAAAAAATTCAAAGAATATGGCACCACAACAAACCTGCCAAGAGAGAGACGCCCACCAAAACTCACGGACCAGGCAAGGAGGGCATTAATCAGAGAGGCAACAAATAGACCAAAGATAACCCTGAAGGAGCTGAAAAGCTCCACAGCGGAGATTGTAGTATCTGTCCATAGGACCACTTTAAGCCGTACACTCCACAGAGCTGGGTTTCACGAGAGTGGCCTGAAACAAATAAGCAAATATGTTTGGTGTTCGCCAAAAGGCATGTGGGAGACTCCGCAAACATATGGAAGAAGGTACTCTGGTCAGATGAGACTAAAATTGAGCTTTTTTGGCAATCAAGGAAAGTGCTATGTCTGGTGCAAACCAAACACCTCTCATCACTTTGAGAATACCATCCCCACAATGAAGCATGGTGGTGGCAGCATCATGCTGTGGGGATGTTTTTCATCAGCAGGGACTGAATTGAAGGAATGATGGATGGTGATAAATACAGGGACATTTTGGAGGGAAGCTTCCTGAGATTTGAGACTGGGAAGGAGGTTCACCTTCCAGCAGGACAATGACCGAAAGCATACTGCAAAAGCAACACTCGAGTGGTTTAATTAAGGGGAAACATTTAAATGTCTTGAAATGGCCTAGTTAAAGCCCATACCTCAATCCAATTGACAATTTGTGGTATGACTCCGCTGTACATCAGCGGAACACATCCAACATGAAAGAGCTGGAGCAGTTTTGCTTTAAAGAATGGGCAAATATCCTAGTGGCTAGATGTGCGGGGCTGTGATGAAACAGGTTTAGAGCTTTAAGTTCCTTGGTGTCCACATCACCAACAAACTATCATGGTCCAAACACACTAAGACAGTTGTGAAGAGGGTATGACAAAGCCTATTCCCCCTCAGGAGACTGAAAAGATTTGGCATGGGTCCTCAGATCCTCAAAAGGTTCTTCAGCTGGACCATTGAGAGCGTCCTGCCTGACTGATTGCATCACTGCCTGGTATGGAAACTGCTCGGCCACCGACCGCAAGGCTCTACAGAGGGTATTGCGTACGACCCAGTACATCACTGGGGCCAAACTTCCTGTCATCCAGGACCTCTATATCAGGCGGTGACAGAGGAAGACCCTAAAAATTGTCAAAGACTCCAGCCATGCTTGTCATAGGGACTGTTCTCTCTGCTTCCGTACGGCAAGCGGTAACGGAGCGCCAAGTCAAGGTCCAAAAGGCTTCTTAGCAGCCTCAAAGCCATAAGACCCCTGAACAGCTAATCAAAAGGCGACCCAGACCCCTATTTTACACTAATACTCTCTGTTTATAATCTATGCATAGTCACTTTAACTCTACCTACATGTACATATTACCTCAATTACCTCATCTAACCAGTGCCCCCGAACGTTGACTCTGTACCGGTACCCATTGCATATAGCCTTGCTTGTTATTTTACTGCTGCTGTTGAATGATTTGTTACTTTTATTTTCTCTTTTCTATTTTTTACTCATCTATTTATTACTTTTTTTAAAAATTTAACTTCTTAAAGAATTGTTGGTTAAGGGCTTGTAAGTAAGCATTTCACTGTAATCAGCGCGTGTGTGACAAATACAACTTTATTTGATTTTAAACATAAAACCCAAAACTCTGGAGTATAGGCAGATTACAGTGGGAATATATACAATTTACAAAGGGGATATATCTTTATAAGCAGCTGGAGGGATGCTGCTGTGGTGAATATGTACAGTGTTGTGTGGGGGTTCACATAGTGCAAATGCAGTATAGTGCAGATTTGTATTAGAGGTCAAGAGATTTGCTGGCGTCAGTCAATTTGACAACAAGAGCCGGACAGTCTTTTGTTGACCAATAAGAAGGCTGTAGCATTACAATACAATTTTTGTGTGGGCCCAATAACATAACTCCAATAACTCTCTCTAATGTCAATATGCCTTGTCTCATGCTGTCTTGGCTAGTTATTACTGTTTTATTTCAAGGAAAAGCCTTCAGTCCCGCTCAAAATGCCTTAGACAGCTCTTTCGTCCCACCCAACACACATGCGGAGACTTCACCTGGCTTAACTAGTCCCTCTAGAGACTAAACCTCTCTTAACGTCACTCAACACCTAGGTTTACCTCCACTGTACTCACATCCTACCATACCCTTCTCTGTACATTATGCCCTGAATCTATTATACCATGCCCAGAAATCGGCTCTTTTAATTCTCTGTTCCCAACGCACTAGACAACCAGTTCTTAAAGCCTTTAGCCGTACCGTTATCCAACTCCTCCTCTGTTACTCTGGTGATTTAGAGGTTAACCCAGGCCCTGTAGCCCCCAGTTCCATTCCTATTCCCCAGGCACTCTCATTTGTTGACTTCTGTAACCATAAAATCCTTGGTTTCATGCATGTTAACATTAGAAGCCTACTCCCTAAGTTTGTTTTACTCACTGCTTTAGCACACTCTGCCAACCCGGATGTCTTAGCCGTGTCTGAATCCTGGCTTAGGAAAACCACCAAAAACCCTGAAATCTCCATCCCTAACCATAACATTTTCCACCAAGATAGAACTGCCAAAGGGGGCGGTGTTGCAATCTACTACAAAGATAGCCTGCAGAGTTCTGTCTTACTATACAGGTCTGTACCCAAACAATTGCAGCTTCTACTTCTAAAAATTCACCTTTCCAGAAACAAGTCTCTCACTGTTGCCACCAGCTGTGCCCTCGACACCATATGTGAATTGATTGCCCCCCATCTATCATATTTTTTTGTTTGTGTTTTTTTGTGGAATTCTTACCCCCTTTTTCTCCCCAATTTCGTGGTATCCAATTGTTTTAGTAGCTACTATCTGGTCTCATCGCTACAACTCCCAACTCCCAACCCGGCCATCCTAAAATCTAAGCCCTCAATCACACATAAAGTATCAATGAACCTACCAGGTACAACCTCAAATCAGTAAAAACGGGCACCCTCATAGATATCATACTAACTAACTCGCCCTCCAAATGCACCTCTGCTGTTTTCAATCTAGATCTCAGTGATCACTGCCTCATTGCCTGCATCCGTAATGGGTCTGCGACCAAACGACCACCCCTCATCACTGTCAAACACTCCCTAAAACACTTGAAGGCGAGCAGGCCTTTCTAATTGACCTGGCCGGGGTATCCTGGAATGACATTGACCTCCCGTCAGTAGAGGATGCCTGGTTATTCTTTAAAAGTGCCTTCCTCACCATCATAAATAAGCATGCCCCATTCAAAAAAAAATAACTATGAATAGATATAGTCCTTGGTTCACTTCAGACCTGACTGCCCTTGACCAGCACAAAAACATCCTGTGTTAGCATCGAATAGCCCCCGTGATATGTAACTTTTCAGGGAAGTTAGGAACAAATATACACAGGCAGTTAGGAAAGCTAAGGCTAGCTTTTTCAAACAGAAATTAGCATCCTGTAGCACAAACTCAAAAATGTTCTGGGACACTGTAAAGTCCATGGAGAATAAGAGCACCTGCTCACAGCTGCTCACTGCTCTGAGGCTAGGAAACACTGTTGCCACTACAATTGAGAATTTCAATAAGCATTTTTCATACGGCTGGCCATGCTTTCCAGCTGGCTACCCCTACCCCGGTCAACTGCCCGGCCACCTCCACAGCAACCCGCAAAAGCCCCCACCATTTCTCCTTCACCCAAATCCAGATAGCTGATGTTCTGAAAGAGCTGCAAAATACCTTGACTCCTACAAATCAGCAGGTCTAGACAATCTAGACCCTCTCCTTCTAAAATTATCTGCCGCAATTGTTGCAACCCCTGTTACTAGCCTGTTCAACCTCTCTTTCGTATCATCTGAGATCCCTAAAGATTGGATCGGAACGGATTACTGGAACAAACTGCAAAAATCACTGAAGTTGGAGACTCATATCTCCCTCACTAGCTTTAAGCATCAGCTGTCAAAGCAGCTTACCGATCATTGCACCTGTACATAGCTCATCTGTATATAGCCCACCCAACTACCTCATCCCCATATTGTCATTGATTTTTTTGCTCCTTTGCACCCCAGTATCTCTACTTGCACATTCATCTTCTGCACATCTATAACTCCGGTGTTTAATTGCTAAAGTGTAATTATTTTGCCACTATGGCCTTTTATTACCTTACCTCCCTAATCTTACTACATTTGCACACACTGTATATAGACTTTTCTATTGTGTTATTGACTGTACGTTTGTTTATCCCATGTGTCCCTGTGTTGTATGTGTCACACTGCTTTACTCTATCTTGGCCAGGTCACAGTTGTAAATGAGAACTTGTTCTCAACTGGCCTACTGGGTTAAATAAAGGTAAAATTAAAATAAAACATAACATTCTGAGAACCATGTTCTTAGAGCTTCTTAGAGCATTCTAAGAATGTTATTTAAAAACATACATTCTGTTCTCAGCATCAACAAACTCTCTATCCTCTATCTTGTTAAGTGTGTTCAGGTGGGTTGGCTGCGCCCACTAATTGGCGACACCTCATCTGAATGATTGCTTGTTTCCTTTGAAATGGGGTCTGCTTGACTAGACTAAAATTAACAGCTCAAAATAAGTTTTAAAAAACATGGCATGCTAGCTCCATCCTGGTGGCGCAGTGAACTAATTCAGTGGATGGAGAATAGAAGACCATCAGTTAGAATCTCACTGACGCCATGTCACAATGAAAAATACATGTGTTTGCATGATTGATGCCTAAGCAAAGGAATTTCAAAATAGTTCATCTAAGCTAGCAGTGTTATTAAAGATCTAATTTAAATATGTTCTCTATTTAATTACCTTTAAATAACCTATAATTTCTGTTCTGACCCTGCTGGTCATCTATGAACATTTGAACATCTTGGCCATGTCCTGTTATAATCTCCACCTAGCACAGCCAGAAGAGGACTGGCCACCCCTCATAGCTTGGTTCCTCTCTAGGTTTCTTCCCAGGTTCTGGCCTTTCTAGGGAGTTTTTCCTAGCCATCGTGCTTCTACACCTGCATTGCTTGCTGTTTGGGGTTTTAGGCTGGGTACTAAAAATGTACGTTCCCATAACTTCCAAGGAACCAAACGTGCTGGGTTCTGTTTTATGTAGGCTAACCCTACCAAACATGACATGTCATACTAATCTGAGTGTCACAGATTTATGATTACTATGTAATGTCTACTCTTTGAGGCCAGGCTGCAAAATCATGCTCCTCAATGGAAATTGTGGACAGACCTTTTTTCCTCTATATACTATCCTCAATCACATTTGACAGAAAATTGATAATCATCCACTATCAAAAACAATTGAAATTGTCTACAATATGCAGGCATGTGCTTTTGGGCATGGTTTTGAAGACAAATGGATTTATGGATGTTGAATTTACTAACCACACATAGGAGGTAACCCATAATAAACGTTAATTAATGGCCATTAGGCCATTATTACCATTTAAACACTACGTTATTTGATTTTTAAAGTGGATGAAGCAGCCTGCACTGGCCACCAGAGGACGCTGCCAGCCATACAACTTGTCGACATGTTGTACAGTATATGTCTATGTCTTGAGCCTGGCCTCCATCTCATTTTGCCATCCTGTGTGTACTGCAGTGATTAAAGTTCAAGATAAAGTTGGAATTGGGCTATGCCTATGTGATAACGAAAACCTTAAAACATTTGCCGCTGAGGAATTTACAGACAGTTAGAACTTAACATTTATAAAATATGCTTATAGCCTAATATAAAATTGATTGGAATAAAGCAATATTCAACCTCCCCATTGCCCCCTATCTGTCCTAATATTCTCTTGAAGTAACACTTGAGAAAACATTGGGTAAACATCCTAGTTCTGATTCTGACTCAGCATTTCAGTTCACAACGTTCAGACATCTAGCTCAACTCAGACATCTATGCCAGTAAAAGCCTAGTCCTAAACATATGCAGTCAGGCCTAATCACTTGAAGGTGGACAGAAATCAGACTGAACATTCATTTTCATGAATGGTTTATGGAACTGTTTGCGCAATGTATTCTCTCGGACTTTCCTAGAAATATTGAAACTAAAATGATGCGCGGTTGGGTGGGTAGCCTATTGCGCGCACTAGGCTACACAACCATGGGGAGATCACAAGGCCTATTAGATCACTTTTTACGGTCTATTGGGATCATTACAAGGGTAGCCTATAATATACAATCAGTCAGAAACGTTTACATATTGTTTTATCAAATGTTCTCATCATGGGGACAGTATTTGACAGCATGCCAATTGTTAGAGCCGATTTGGACATATTTGTATAAAAGACCGAACATATGGAGCTCCATGTATATTTGTGTAAATATATTAAATATTAATGTAAATTATTAAATATTAGGTACGTACCTTTATGATTTATATTTACCTGATTGAGATATATTAATTTGTTGTTAGTGTAACTCGGCCATTTGGCCCCCCCTCTTGCCTGTTCATTGTATTGTGGTAAGTGTGTTTGGATAAAGGCAGGAAGTTGGGCCTTCGGGAGAGGGAGTCCTTGCTAGATGCGGGAGCGGTATAGTTTTTTGACCATACAGACATGTCATAATATGTATTTTCCATATAAAGTAACCTATGCTTTAAGTTGATTGGAGAATCATTTATTTGTTAGATATAAGAAGAATAAACATTTTTGTTGCACCATATCCCTGGATGTCATGGAATGTTTGGCCGTTTGGAGACCTTGAGTGTGGACTGTATGCGTACCAAACAACCCGCTTCAGGCTTGGGCAGTGGCTATGGTAAAGAAGAAAGGAAGCCACTACAATCAAGTAAAAAAAACTCCGCGAAGGATTACTATCGGAAGGAAATCTCCGGTTCGGACACACGCTGGATATTGTTCTATTTGTAATTGCATTCGGATCGTAAGGACGGCTCGCTTGGAAGGATTTGAACTCCTAGAATTCGCCAGCCTGTGAGTAACCACTGCGAATGAATGAGCTGCCCTGTTCAATGCGATCATTTGATCATGCATATTATGGAAGCGCAAATGTGCTTTTAATTGGAATGTTTGATAAACTTGGAAATGGAATTCAAAACACAGCGTTGTGAAAACAATTAAGAAGTTTAAGTTTGGGAAACACTGAGATCATACGCACAATGTAGCCTAATCGTATGTCTAATATTTGGCTTAACGTGGAAATGCAATGCATCAACGCAACGAATGCGATCTAAAGATACTGCGTGTTTAAACTTCATTAAAGGGACAACTTATAATGGGATGAAATGTTTAAAACGCATCTAAAATGCTGAACTTGCACATGTTCAATTCAAATGGGTCAATATGCTGAAATGGAGGACTGTGTTTTAAAGCATTAAAGGAGGTCAAAAGGGGCATTACGTTTAACAATCAAAAACCAACAACTGTATCATTGTAAATTGAGTGAACTAAAAGTGAATGATGGAGGATGAAATCCCAAATAAGACTCCACTGGAGAGGGCAGAGGAGCATCTAAATTCACTCTATGCAGCCCGGAGAGGCAAACTAGGAGTATGTACACGCAAAATGAATGAAATAAAAGCCCTTGTTGATGGAGGAAACATTGAAACTGTGGATGAGAGTCTTGAAGCATTCCATGCTGTTCTCAATGACTTTAAGAATGCTCATAATTCTGTGCTAGAGCTGGTCACAGAGGAGGAACACGAACAGGAGAGCATTAACTATTATCAACCAAGAATGAGAACTTATGAACATTTCCTGAAAGAGGTGGAAATATGGAAAAAAGCTGAAATTGAGCCACAAATGCTCATTGAACCACACGACAGCATTTCCAATGTGTCAAAAACATCAAGTAAAACGAAGTCTTCTAAAACTGCTTCCTCAGTGTCCTCTGCACGCCTAAAAGCTGAGGCAGAACGAGCAGCTCTACTAGCTCGCCAAGCATCATTACAGGACAAGCATGCATTGGAACTGGAGAAAGCTCAACTGGAACAACAGAAAGCTCAACTGAATGTTAGGATGGAAAAAATGGCACTGGAAACGGACATAGCAGTATATAATGCCAAACTGAAGGTTCTGGAGAGTGTTGAGTCAACTTCTCAATCCCATTCTGTGGCAGCCCATTTTCTAAGCCAAGAAGATGGAATGAACTCTTATTTTGAGAATCAGGAACCCGAGGTCTATAAGGAACCTGAACCATCACCTGTTGCATTTGCTGCATTAGGTGCAGTTCCAAAGACCCCACTACAAAGAGTTTTACAACAACCGACCACAAAGCCATCAAAACCTATTCAGAAAACAGTCATAAACCACACCCTTCAGCAGCCAACATCGAGGTCTAGCAATCAACACAGAATCAACACTGCGGGTATCAGCCATAATACCAGCCATGATAACCTCACTACTGTCAAGCAAAGGCAGAATGAAATTGCTGACCTCCTTGTACTACAGCACAAACAGGCCACACTCCCTGTTCGGGAGATACCTATGTTTGACGGTGATCCTCTAAACTTTAGGCCATTTATGTGTGCATTTGAGCATGGAATAGAAGATAAGACAAGCAGCCACCAGGATAGGCTCTATTACCTGGAACAGTACACCTCTGGTCAGCCCAAGGATCTAGTCCGTAGTTGTCTGCATATGGAAGCCAGAAGAGGCTATGCAGAGGCTAAGAGGTTGTTAAAGGAACACTTTGGCAATGAAATCAAAGTCACCACTGCTTACATGGAAAAAGCTTGGAACTGGATAAACATCAAACCGGATGATGGAAAGGAACTGGGTGGCTATGCACTCTATCTTAGAGGATGCTGTAACGCTATGCAAGACCTACAGAACATGGAAGAGCTTAATCTTCCCTCCAACATAAAGTTGATCATGTCAAAACTTCCCTACAATCTAAGGGAAAAATGGAGGTCTACAGCATGTGATATTTTAGAGAGAAGCCACCTGAGGGCCCAGTTCAGTGACCTTGTGACGTTCATGGAAAAAAAGGCAAAAATACTGCAGGATCCGTTGTACGGAGATATCCAAGATCCCCTGACCAACAAAAGGTTTTTAAAACCAAAACAGAAGCTGACTTTAAACAGCAGTTCAAGTCCAAGAGTAGGGGAAGCAGCTTTGCCACTGCAGTAGATGTACTGGCAGATTGTGACTCGGAAAAACATCTAAAAGAACAAACATTCAAAGTCAAGAAACCAGGCACCTACCCTTCTGATGCTCCCAGTAGCTCATGTGTATTTTGCACTGGTGAGCATTTCCTGGTCGACTGCCAACAGGTGAAGGCACAGCCACACAAAGCCAAGGTTGAGTTTCTGAGATCAAAAGGCCTTTGTTTTGGCTGTTTGATGAGAGGACACTTAAGCAAAGAATGTAAAAGAAGGATGACCTGTCAGAAATGTCAAAGAAAGCACCCCACTATCCTGCACATTGAAGGAAGAGAGAGATTTAGATCTCTGAAGGCAGATACGAGGGGTGTAGCAGTAAAGCGGGAGGAGACTGTCAGCAGTGCTCTTGTTTCACTGGAAGCTGGTGAAGATACCGGGGCCGGTACAGATTGTGCACTTGCGATTGTGCCAGTTCAAGTAAAGATGGCAAATGGAAGCAAGTCTACGTTAACCTATGCATTTCTCGATTCTGGTAGCTCAGGAACATTTTGTACGGAGAGACTCATGAGGCAGTTGCAAGCTAAAGGCAGTGAGACTGAAATTCTGCTATGCACAATGGGGCAGGAGAGTCCTACCAAGAGCTTTAAGATATCTGGATTAGAGATTGGCAATGTGGAAGGTGACACATTTCTTGCATTACCAAAGGTCTACACCCAAAATAAGATCCCAGTGACAAGAGAGAACATTCCCACTCAGAAAGATCTCAAAAGGTGGCCATACCTGAAAGAAGTTCAGTTGAAGGAAATTGACGCCGACGTCGAACTCCTGATTGGCGTAAATGCTCCAAAGGCAATGGAACCCTGGAAAATCATAAATAGTCAAGGCAATGGACCGTATGCAGTGAAAACCCTCTTTGGATGGGTGATGAACGGTCCTCTTAGCAATTGTACCATGGCAGAAGACAACTGTGAGAGGTACGATGAAGCGGTAATTCAAACAGTCAAGTCCAACTTCTATGTTGATGACTGCCTCAAGTCAGTGGCCACAGAAGAACAAGCCATAGCTCTCACGAAAAACCTCAGGGATGTGTGCTCTCAGGGTGGGTTCAAATTGACCAAGTGGGTCAGCAACAGCCGCACCGTGCTGGCTTCTATCCCTGATGAACACAAAGCCAAGCAGATAAAAGAACTGGACCTGGACAGAGAAAAGCTGCCTGTTGAAAGAGCACTTGGAATCCGATGGAACATTGAAAGTGATGCATTTACCTTCCGAGTCACTGTCAAGAACAGACCCCTTACAAGAAGAGGTATTCTCTCAACTGTCAGCTCTATTTATGATCCATTAGGTTTCCTCGCCCCATTTGTATTAAAGGCAAAGCAAATCCTTCAAGTGCTCTGCAAGCTAAAGTGTGGATGGGACGAAGTCATCCCTGAAGAACACTCTATTTCATGGCAGAGATGGCTCTCAGAGCTGGGCCAGCTCTCCAGATTCCAGATAGACAGGTGTATGATGCCTGAACTTTGGTCAAGTCAAGACGGCACAGCTGCATCACTTCGGTGATGCAAGTGAACAAGGTTATGGCACGGCAAGTTACCTTAGGTTCACAAACGGTATGGAAAAGGTTCACATTGCATTCATACTGGGGAAATCAAGGGTGACTCCACTCAAGCAGATGACAATCCCCAGACTGGAACTTGCTGCAGCAACATTGGCAGTGCGAGTGGACAGGATGTTAAAGTTGGAGCTCCAGATTGAACTTGAGGAGTCAACTTTTTGGACGGACAGCCAGTCTGTGCTAAAATACATCCGCAATGATACCAAGAGATTCCATACCTTTGTGGCTAATAGGGTTGCTATGATCCGTGACCTATCGAAAGCAAAACAGTGGAGGTATTTGAACTCAAAACACAACCCAGCCGATGATGCCTCAAGAGGATTATACGTTGAAATGTTCCTGAACTCAAAGAGATGGCGTAAAGGACCAGAATTCCTGGAGAAACCAGAAACTCAATGGCCGAAAGTCCCAGAGGAGCTTAGCTCCATCCCTCCGGATGATCCAGAGGTGAGAAAAGACGTAATCGTAAACCATACAAGTGTGGAAGAAAAGAGTCCAACCAGCCAACTGATTGAGTACTATTCAACATGGAACAGCTTGAAGAAAGCAGTTGCCTGGATGCTGAAACTGAAGAAACGTCTTCTACAGTTAAGCCAGAAAAGGAAAATTCTCTCTCAAACTGGTCCAGATCAGAGTCTGACAAACTCACTGAAGGAACAAATTGACAAGTTGAAACTGACGTTTGGAAAAGAAAGTATGTCTGTGTATGACCTAGATGAAGCAGAAAAGGTCATCATTAGATTTGAACAACGACAGCACTTTAAACAAGACATTGCACTAGTTATGAAAGGAAAACAATGTGCCAAGAGAAGTGGCTCAATCTGTAAGCTTGATCCAATTGTTGACAATGGCATTCTGAGAGTAGGAGGAAGGTTAAGCAAAGCTGCTATGCCTACGGAACTAAAGAATCCTATGATCCTGCCCAAAGACTCCTACATCTCTAGACTGATCTTACTCCACATCCATGAGCAGGTTGGCCACTCTGGGAGAGGTCACATGCTTTCTAGACTTCGCCAGCGATATTGGATACCCTGTGCCAACTCTTTAGCAAGGAAGATCCTTAAGAGCTGTGTCTTTTGCAGGCGGATGCAAGCTAGAGCTGGAGAACAGAAGATGGCCGACCTTCCACAAGATCGGGTGTCACCTGATTTGCCGCCTTTCACCCATGTGGGCATAGATTACTTTGGCCCCATAGAGGTGAAGCGAGGCCGCGTTCATGTGAAGCGTTATGGTGTGATCTTTACTTGCCTTGTGAGTCGAGCTGTCCATCTAGAAGTTGCTAGTTATCTGGATACTGATTCCTGCATCAATGCCCTGTGCAGGTTCATCTGTCGAAGGGGCCCAGTAACAAGTATCAGAACAGACAATGGCACCAACTTTGTTGGAACACACAGAGAGCTAGGAGAAGCTATGAAAGAGCTGGATCACAACAAGATTCAAAAAGAATTACTGAAGGAAGGAGTGACGTGGTCATTCAACCCTCCATCTGGAGCCCACCATGGGGGGGTATGGGAGAGGTTGATCCGACTGGTGAAAAAGATCCTCTATTCAATCCTTAAAGAGCAAGTACTGGATGATGAGGCTTTGCAGACAGCCTTGTGTGAAGTTGAGGCGATTATGAATGACAGACCAATCACTACTGTAACAAATGACCCTAATGATCTAGAACCCCTGACTCCGAACCACCTGCTTCATCTGAAAGCTAAGCCAGTCCTGCCACCAGGACTATTCCAGAGAAGCGACCTATACTCACGAAGGAGATGGAAGCAAGTACAATATATCACTGACCTCTTCTGGAAGAGATGGATCAGGGAGTATCTTCCACTTATGCAGGAGCGGAACAAGTGGAACAAAACTAAGAGAAACTTCAGTCCTGGTGACCTCGTGGTCATCGTCGATGACACCACGCCAAGGAACTCTTGGCTAATGGGTCGTGTGGTGGAGGCTTTGCCAGGGGCCAAAGGTCTAGTCCGGAGCGTCATGACTAAGACCAATATCTTACAGAGACCTATCAATAAACTCTGTCTGCTCCTTGAGGCGACGGAGTGACACACACACACACAGTGCTCCATCTTAGAATCACGTGCACCTCTGATTCGTTGATGTCGTACTCTTACATTCTTTGATGTCATACATTTTTGGACGTCAAACTCTTGACATTTTTCGAAGTTGAACACCTTTACACTTCAACTCAGACTGAGATCTATGGACTATTTTCCTATATGGTACCTTGTATATTTGTATATAGCTATGAACTGCAATAGTGCTCTGGTATAGAATGTTTTGTGTATTGGCTCTACGTTTGAATTTAAAGTAATTGTTGTGCAGTCAACAATTAGGGGCCGGTATGTTAGAGCCGATTTGGACATATTTGTATAAAAGACCGAACATATGGAGCTCCATGTATATTTGTGTAAATATATTAAATATTAAATATTAATGTAAATTATTAAATATTAGGTACGTACCTTTATGATTTATATTTACCTGATTGAGATATATTAATTTGTTGTTAGTGTAACTCGGCCATTTGGCCCCCCCTCCATATAAAGTAACCTACGCTTTAAGTTGATTGGAGAATCATTTATTTGTTAGATATAAGAAGAATAAACATTTTTGTTGCACCATATCCCTGGATGTCATGGAATGTTTGGCCGTTTGGAAACCTTGAGTGTGGACTGTATGCGTACCAAACAACCCCGCTTCAGGCTTGGGCAGTGGCTATGGTAAAGACGAAAGGAAGCCACGACACCATCTTTTGTTCACTGAACCGCTCTAGACGCACGTGAAACGTGAGCAGCTTTACCTAGTCCGAACTGCACATGAGGAGTTTTGATTTTAGACATTGATCACGTCAGCACTAACATGTATATTTTTCCAAGGTTCATCGTGAGATACTCAAGCATTTTATGCTGAGACAGAAAGTGCTTTGCGGAAGACTACATGTGTGTGCGTAATCGTTGGATAGTGTGGTAGCTCTGTTCCGTTTTCCATTATTTAGGACAATAGTATAACTGTAATTCAATGTTTTGTTTAGAGGTCCATGCATGATATAACGTTAATGATAATGGTTTGGTCTAAAATATGTAAGTGCTCTGTGATTCCAATTAGTTAAATAGTGTAGGCTACAGCAATACATTTCTTAAGTCTTTAATAGCATGATAGAGTCTATTTAACGCGGACCGCGAGATTAGGGGTCATACAGATCATGTATTTATTTATTTTCAGCAAAAATGTATCTGAATATACTTGGGTTTTTCAAACAATTCGGTGCCTTTTGAGAAGTGTATCTTTGTCAAAAATTACTTTTAATTTCAGCTGATTTTAACAGTCTGTCATAAAAAGCAGGTTCGACTTTTTTTTAAAACAATTTCCCACTATAGTAAGTGCAAAATAAAATAACGGGTTGGACCAAGTGATACTAGCAAAGCAAGCAGCATGACAAGGTACAGCACAAAAGTTAAATTGATCCCCCAAAAATGCTAGCCTGTCTATCTGTATATTTGACCGTTCAAATTTTCACCACAAAAAAACATCAACAAAGAGTAGAACCAGCTTAACCGCTTTCACATTATGATTTGACTATTATATTTTCAATATTTCTTTAGAAAACACATGTTTTAAAAGGATAGTTTCACCATATTAAAGTGAGAGTTCAGTTCACATAACAGGGTTGACCTAAACATTAGGGATAGAAGTAAATGAATCACGCATTGAATAAATAAATATCTTCAGAAATTACTTTTTCAAAGCAGTAAAATAATTAAGGCTTTACAATGATGGTAAAGCTGGAGAAATGTTAGGATTAAGTGGGTTAAAATAATGTAAAACAGCACTTTAGTAAGTCTTTATTAATTTAAAAATCCAGATTGATTGAATTCTCCATGTGGTCTATATTAATGGTCTATATTAAAGGGCACCAATTTAATATAGCGGGCTTTTAAAATGCAATATTTGTGCACAATGTCGACTTAAAATATCAGAGGGACGAAAAAGGTTTATAGAACGACCCATTTGTTGTAATGCCTATACTCTCGGGATTCTCTTTATATTCCAATCCAGGGGCCTGTTGCACAAAAGTAGAATTAAGACATCCGGGATGAATGACTAAACTGAGCTCAATGAAGCCAAAACATGTGCGTCCAGGCTTAATTGGTTGCACAAAGACCAAGCCAGGATGAGCAGACACGGATTCATTAAGCCAGGTGAAACCAATCCTGGATAGGTGCGCGCTCACGGCTCACTCAAATAGACCCCGCCACAGATCACAGATTAACTGATTTACCATGGCAACTAGAGCCGCGTACTTTTCCCCGTCGGAAGCACAAATCCTCATGGAGGCATACGAGGAGGTAAAATATATAATTAAGAAGAAAGGCAACACCGCCACAGTGATAAAGCAAAGAGAAAAAGCGTGGCAAAGTATTGCAGACCGCCTGAATGCGTAAGTAGTGCACAATTACACACTCACCGCTCCGCTGAAACATCACAATTACAATTCAAATATTTAATTCACATCTCCAAAAACGCAGTTGTACTGTAATTATGAAACGGTTAAATTTTTAATTGAAATGCACTGCAGATATGAGTGAAATTGTGTAAAGTAAGTCCATCACACTGTATAAAGCTATGATAAATTATTAAAGCCTTACATTATTATTTAACATTACTACGCTCAGTACGGTTTAATCTTAGCCGTTGTACTCTGCTTCTTATGTTGTCCACCGTTTTTTTTGTGTTTCTCCTGCTTTCATTAATGTAAAGCTGCTTTGACAGAATGAAACAATTGTGAAAAGTGCTATATAAATAAAATGTAATTGAATAAATAGATGAGCTATAATAATAATCACTTTAATTTATATTGCGCCTTTCAAAGGACCCAAGGTCGGTTGCTCACTGCACTGCAAAAATGTCTTTCTTACTTAGTATTTTTGTCTTGTTTTCAGTAAAAAAAAATATCTAAAAAACATCTTGAATATTTTCTTGAGCAAAATTACCTAGGAAAATAAGCAAAAAAATCTGCCAGTGATGTGCATTGATTGGTGTAATATTCCTCATCTTATGATTTCAGATGGTCTGCAATGCTGACTGTGTGATCAGCAATGTTGTGGCAAAATGGCCTGGCTCAGTCCATGACTCCAGAATCTTTCGGGCCTCTGAAATCTATCAGTGCCTATCACAAGGTAAGCCACACAACCCCTATTTATAACCATCATGGCTGTGTCAAGAATATCACTGTGTTTATGAGGTAGTAATGATGAGATTTTGTGTTGACAGGTGAATTCTCTGGTGTGTTGCTGGGAGACAGGGGGTATGGCTGCCAGCCTTTTCTCCTGACACCTTTCACAGACCCCCAGGAAGTACAGCAGGCCTACAACCATGCCCATGCCAGGACCAGGGCCAGAGTTGAAATGACCTTTGGCCTCCTGAAGGCACGCTTTCACTGCCTTCACAAATTAAGGGTCAGCCCTGTTAGGGCATGTGATATTACTGTGGCTTGTGCTGTCCTCCACAATGTGGCCTGCCTGAGGAAGGAGAGGGCCCCCAGAGTGCCACCAGCCATGGACTGGGACAATCCGGCAATCTTCCCTGATGACGACAGTGGTCGGCTGCTGAGGGACCAATATGTGTTGAATTATTTTAGTTAGTATGTGTGCTTTCAATTTTGGTTAAATATGTCCTGCGGTGGCAGAGGAATTTGGTTTTTTTTGGGTTCGTTTTTTTACGAATTTGGCCTCTTATGATGTTTGTGCGGTATACTGTGTGTAATACAAGGCTGCAGGGAGGCTACTGCATCCAT
The DNA here is from genome assembly GCF_023373465.1 of Oncorhynchus keta. NCBI lineage: Eukaryota > Metazoa > Chordata > Actinopteri > Salmoniformes > Salmonidae > Oncorhynchus > Oncorhynchus keta. The sequence goes on from NC_068445.1 coordinate 19,459,833, forward strand.
TCATTTGTCTGTTCAGTTGATGTGTATGGATTTGTCCTGCATTTATTTTAGTGTGCAGACATGCAGGGTGTGTTATATACAGACCTTTGAATGTGTATGTATCATTTTGTATAATATGCTTGGATTCTGTGCTTTCCATCTTGTAGAGTCACTGTGACTTCAGTTTCGAAAGGAGCTGATGGTTTACCTGCTTTGTTTTGTCCTTATTCAATAAAGGAACTTAATGTTACACATTGTGTTTTTATATTCATATGGAATGTGTATTTGTTTATATGACAGAGTACTAGGGCCACACTGAAGAAAAAGGATAAAGTCATAAATTTATGAGGCTGGTTCTTTCTGCAGAAAAGCTACATATTGTTTTTACAGTTTTGATACTTATGACAATGTGATACTTAATATTCTGGCACATCAGCATGTCTTTGTTTATGAAACCATACTGAAGTACAATTTCACGAAATGCCCCGCATCTGTCATTTTAACAACTGTCCTCCTTTAAAACAACTGGTTACAATATTATGACTTGTCTTTTTTTCCCTCTGTGGCCCTAATATTCTATCATTTTATATATAGTCTATGGGAAACTGTAAATTATCTAATGATAGCAACATCTAAAAATCATTTTTATCCAAAATCATTGAAATTAATGATCACAAACGTTTAAATAATGACAGTGGGTCTAGTTATATGTGATAACAATGTATAGTGAGCAGTGAAATAACTATTGGTTTCCATTTGTGGTGACTGCTGACTGACATTAGGGATGAGATTAAATAGATCCTGGAATTTAGCCTGGTCTGGAGCAGGCTAGCTCCACAGAATAAATCTCCATGGTAATTTATACCATAACATATCCTCCTGCCCCCTATCCATCTTTAGTGCAACCGGATTACGGATCAATTGAGCCAGGATCACCAAGATATCCTGGCTTAATCCCTTATCCTAGTTTTGTGCAACAGGCCCCAGATCAGTCAGGTTTGAGTCGTCAACATTTGCTGCCGCTGAGCAGAGGCCACTCGCCTAGATGTGTTCGGTCGAATCTGCCGCTTTTGGTAGCGCGGAGTCAAAATAGTCGCGACTCTTTTGGTAATGACAATGATATGGACCCCTGCAGCGCAGCCAGCGCAGCCAGAGGACACCGTGTAAAAATGGTCTGTACACGTATCTATAGACTGACCCAGTTTTGTACCCACGTTTAAATAATTAGTTCAGTAATTTATTACACACTGTCAATAACGTAAAATGTGAATACTACTAAAAAGGGTCGTAAAAGCAAGGGACACAAACGTGCATTTGTGAATACAAGCAAGATGCATTTCCTTCTGTATTGGGTATTCTCCTGCTAGGGAGGGAATGTAATTGAACGTTGTTTCCATTATCCAAATTATGACCATAATTTTAGCAATAGCCTACGTATTTTTGTAGGCCTATCTATAGGCGTATTTAATAATGCATGATGTAAGTTGAGGTGCCCATTAATTCAGTTACTAAAGTTTATAGCCTATAGACCCAGCAAATATAAATATAATGTATCATAATATGCAGGACAGTTAATACAGATTTGCTCTAACTTCCAAAGACATTATGTTTATCCTATTTTTCTTAAATGTAGCGGTGATCATATGGGTTAATCAATTTTAGTACATCACCATGCTAGCCTAAAACCAATACATTTAACAGAAATGTACGATATATTATGTTGTCTTAGACCTTATTAGGGGAATGGTGTGTGACAAAAGCTCTAAAATCCCCACGTCTCGTCCAGGGAAAGTGTTGTGTGACATCAGAGGAGTGCCCAGCGGAGTGCCCAACGGTGATTGGTTGCGGAGGGAGGTCCCCGCTGCGGAGTAGGAATAAAAACATCTTCTAATTCTCATCAGTGAAGTTGACCTGACTGTTGAGAAGTTTGCATTTTACCCTAAAACAGAAGTCTACTAAGGTAAAGTGAAACTTTACTTTGATTGTCTTGGTCTTAAAGCCTGCAATATATGTGCTTGTTTGGATTATTCATATTTTCTATTTATAGGGTCTGTTATTGAAGCAATTGTAAAAGCTTTAGAATAAAATTATAATATGCCTACATAATTAATTTGATGTAAGAAATATTATTATATTTAAGTACCTATTATAAGCACCTATTTTATGTATTTTGTTTACCTGTATTTTTACAAAGTTTGTATTGTCTTAGATTGTCAGTGTACTCCTTGCTTGCTTATAGGTTTTTATTGATGTTCTTTCTGTAGTGCTAATAGAGTGATATTGAACTCAACCTTTAATGTGGGGGATGTTCATTAATGTGGAGCTCTTCCTCTAATGCTTGTATCCACTGCTGGTCTTTCTCTGTGAATTAACACTTAAATAGCCTAGTGGTTAAGAGCATTGGGCCTCTGTCTATGTGCTCTTGATCAAGGCAATGATAATAATAATAATGTGGTGCATGAACACAAGAGTACAATCATGTTAAGCTCTTCCTCCACAATTATTGAAAATGTATGAATTAATGTGCTTTCACACTTGTAACACATTCATTAATCAACGTGTCTGTCCTCAGCTAGAGAAATGAACAACCCACAGGAGAGAGCTCTTCACGTGGCCACCCCACTGAGGGAGAGCCTTGCCCTTACCAAAATAGCAGGCACCTCTGTCTACCTGAAACTAGACTCATCCCAGCCCACAGGATCCTTCAAGATCAGGGGCATTGGACACCTTTGCAAGACAGTGAGTGAATCACCCATACCTATGAGTTAGGAGAGGAAAAGGATGTGGAGTGAGGGGGTGCTTGTGATAAGATGGGGTGATGTTGTTGTGCTAGAATGCATGTTAGGGGCCCCAGCAAAACAACATGGGGTGTGGATGTGCCGGCGAATGGTATATAGCATTTTCCCAGTAGGACCAGTCCAGACCAGTTTGAGGAGGTCAGTCCCTGTCTGAACACTGGACATGTGACTAATTTGGTTTAATTTGATATTTTCAATGTGGGGTCCCTTGAGTTCTTCTCATAAAGGGAACAGAACTGTGAGTCATATCATGTGCTCTTTGTTGTCTTTCAGTGGGCTGAACGAGGCTGTGAGAGATTTGTCTGCTGTTCAGGTAAGTAATCAATCACATCACAGCTTGAAATCACAGCTTAAAAATCTTTGTCACAATACAAGAAGCATAGCATATTATCTCAGAAATCTATATTCTTATGGGATCTTTCATCTAAGCACTCTCCGTATAGTATCCGTTTTCCTAAAGTGGCCAATGTCATTGCTCCATCACAGGAGGAAATGCTGGTATGGCAGCTGCTTACTCTGCCCGTAAGCTTGGGGTACCTGCCACCATTGTCGTGCCCAGTGTCACCCCGGAACCAACAGTTGAGAGGCTGAGGGACGAAGGCGCCGATGTGGTCATTCATGGCAAGACGGTGAATGTGAGTATCGAATATGGACAACAGCTTGTGGCCAACAACCCTGGATGGATCTTCATCTCTCCCTTTGATGACCCTCTCATCTGGTGAGTTACAGATACCATATCAATACACTTCAGCAACATCAGTGTTGCTCTATTTCCTGTGAATGTACTGATAATAATAGTCAAAGTAAGAGTGTCTTCCATGAAATAAGGAAAGCTGATAAGGGATAAGAAACATTCAACTCTATTCCAATCCAAATGAAACTTTGCGTGGCATATTTTCTTGTATACATTTATTATGCGTAGTATCCTGAGTGTTACCATGCTTTACTGAGTAAAACTTGTACATTGTTCTCTGTGCAATGATAGGATGATTGGCAGAATCTATGAGGATATCTTATCGTGCATTTTTGTGCTGCAGTTAACAAGAGGGATTGAAGATAATGTAATTCTACAAGATGACTGAACCCTCATGGCAGCCAAATGTTTCTGGTTAATTTCACAGCCAAACACTAACTATACACTTCAGCTGAATAGACTTCAATGTTATCAGCAGCATTATAGCAGAACCAGCAGCCTTTTCTTGTCTCATGAACGATTAACAACATAGCTTATTCCGAAAGATTGTTAGTGTTCCATTCCAGTCAACATAGAACGATCTATACAAAGCAGATTCTAAGGACTGCTTTGCAATGTATGATAAAATGTATTGTGAATGAAAAGTGAAAACACATTTTTTTTCAATGTGTGTGTGTAGGGAGGGCCATGCGTCTCTGGTGAAGGAAGTGGAGTCCGAGCTGCAGGAGAAGCCTGGGGCGATGGTGTTGTCTGTTGGAGGTGGAGGCCTCATGAACGGGGTTGTCGAAGGACTGCGTCGCGCCGGCTGGGGAAATGTTCCAGTCGTAGCGATGGAGACCATGGGGGCACACAGCCTTAATGCTGCTATAAAGGCTGGGAAGTTGATCACTCTGCCTGAGATCACAAGGTAAGAAATTGTAAGAGTCACACTCAAACCGAGAGACTTTTTAAATAACTTTTATTTAACCAGGTAGGCTAGTTGAGAACAAGTTCTCATTTACAACTGGGACCTGGCCAAGATAAAGCAAAGCAGTGCGACACAAACAACAACACAGTGTTACACATGGAATAAACAAGCGTACAGTCAATAACACAATGGAAAAAACGAAAGTCTATATACAGTGTGTGAAAATGGCGTGAGGAGGTAAGGCAATAAATAGGCCATAGTAGCGGAGTAATTACAATTTAGTAAATTAACACTGGAGTGATAGATGAGGAGATGGTGATGTGCAAGTAGAAATACTGGTGTGCAAAAGAGCAGAAAAGTAAATAAAAACAATATGGGGATGAGGTAGGTAGATTTGGTGGGCTATTTATATATCTCTTTAACATTACAGCCAAAAAGTAATATGTTAGCACAAAAAAAGAAGGCAAAGCCGTATGCACAACAACAATTCTATCATTTTCATCTACACAGCATTGCCACAACATTGGGCCTGACAAGAGTATCTGCACAGACCCTGAAACTTGCTGGCGAACATACCGTTTTCTCCGAGGTGGTCACAGACCAGGATGCTGTCAAAGCTGTCGAGCGCTTTGTTGGTGAGCATCACAAACAGTAGGCTAGACCTGTGTAGAGGATAATATGATTACTACTGTATACCTAAAAAAGCCCACAAGCCTCTCTGATACTGAATTCCTCTTCCTGCTCCAGACGATGAGAAGGTCCTGGTGGAGCCTGCGTGTGGCGCTGCCCTGGCAGCTGTGTACTGTGACATCATTCCCAGACTGCAGAAGGAGGGCAAGCTGAAGCAGGACCTGGGCCCTGTGGTGATCGTGGTATGTGGAGGCAACAACATCAGCATGGAACAGCTCCAGAAACTGAAGCAGCAGTTGGGCATGTCTTCTCGCTAGGCAGACAGACGGCTTTGGGTTCTGCTGATTCTTTCTCCATCACTCCATTCCCCAGATCGTTCCAGCTTTAGCTCCCCTACTTCATTGTGCACTACCAATATGTGCATCTGATTATGAGTCATGAACACCATTGTGCCAAATCATTCCAGACTGTGTGCAGTATACTCCTGAAAGGGCGTGACTGGCTGAAGGATGAACTGACTTTCGATTCAGCAATAGCTTACGGTTAAGATAGAAAAGCATTGAAAGGCGTTGATAGGCATACAGTCTACTGCTCTGGTAGTAGTAGTCTTTCAATTGAATTGCCTAGATGATAAAATTCTTGGTATAAAATTAACCAAGTAGAGTAGTATTGTTGTTTGTATTTAGCATGTTTTATGTTCATGTAAACTATACCATTGGTTGTATTTTCTTCATCCTCTTTTGTACTGTATGAGTGATATTTAAAAATAAATATAATTATACACATTTTTCCCGAATATCCTGTCTATAAAGTGTCCTGTGTGTAGCTGGTGAGAGAGTCAGGCGCAGGACAGCAGATATGAGGAAAAAACCTGTGTCACAATGCCTGGAATGGTGGGTGTGGAGTCAAATGCAGAGAGCAGAGGATACTGGGGAAACCTGACTTTATTAGGTTTCCAAAGCGAACGCCCAAAACAACAGGCAAAATCAGTCACAAAATTGGCCAACCCAACACAGGGCAGAAACGGACAGGAACACAACACGCACAACCTGATTAACAGAAAACAAGCCCGCACAAAAACAGACGGGCCTAACAGGCTTAAATAAACTGAATCTAAAAACGAAATAAGAGACAGGTGCGACCAATAAGACCAAACAAACAGAAAAAGAAAAGGGGATTGGTGGCGGCTAGTAGACCGGCGACGACGACCACCGAGCGCCGCCCGAACAGGCAGGGAGCCACCTTCGGTGGGAGTCATGACAACGTGCTTTACTCAAAAAAAGGCAAATATACAAAGAAACATATTTAGCACACACAGACGGACCGGAATATACAATAAACAATCACTCACAAAAACCATGTGGGGAACAGAGGGTTAAATAATGAACAAGTGATTGTGGGATTGACAACAGGTGTGTGAAACAAAGACAAAACAAATGGAAAATTAAAAGTGGATCGGCAGTAGCTAGAAAGTCAGTGACGTTGACCGCCGAACGCCGCCCCGAACAAGGAGAGGGACCGACTTCGGCGAAAGTCGTGACACTGTCTGGAGTACCATTTCTTATCATCTGTGTTATGAATTTACTATTTAGATTCTGGTGAGGCTTCTTTCCACAGTGCAAATAAATAAACTAAAACAACAAACTAAATTTAACGAAACTTAAACATCTTTTTTTTGTATTATTGGATGAAATTCTGACCAAAATCGATATTAGACATTAAATACATCTAATTGGCCAGTCATATTGTTCACGGCAGCGCAGGGTTTCATCCTAAAGATGATATGGTGAGGTTGGGAGATATTCATGCACTAAACATTTGAAGGTCTTTTATTTTGTATTTATTTTTACTTAACCTTTATTTAACTTGGCAAGTACATTTTAGACTATTTTATTTCACTGGAAGGAGGCAATTTTTCAATGTCCCAAGTGCTGCTCAATCAACTTCAACGAGAATAATTCGGAATAAAATTAGACATTTAAAAAAATATTTACACATTTTCTTCATTAAATGTTATCTTATGTATAGAACAAGCAAATCATTGCGAAAGTGACCTCTGTTAATATGTTGAACAAGTATACACTTCAGAAGTATGCCCAGACGGTGTTGGGCTTTTCAAATAAGAGAGCCAACGTTGGAAGGGGACCTTTGCTCTTTTTGACGAGGAAGGAAAGCAGAACAGAAACAGAAATCAAAAGGAAAGTGAAGGATTTCTTTCTCCGTGATGATGTAAGTCATATAACGACCGGCCGCAAACAAACCATCACATAACTAAAGAACAAAATGCAGAAGAGGCTTTTGACTGACACAATGACAAATCTGCATAGGAAATTCCTGTCTGAGGAACTTGGCCAGTTGTCCTATACCTCCTTCTGCCGCCTCAGAACATTTGGGGTTGTTACGCCCAAATGACACTGATTGTGAAACTTGTCACTGCAAAACCCATGAGAATTTACAGTTCATGGCAAATTCCCTTCACAGCCTTGGGCTTTTGTCCACCAAAAACCTTGAGGACATGGTCAACTCAAGTATGTGCGACCCGAAATCGAAGCTATGTGCTTATGGTGAATGTTTGCTTCCTCACCACTCATCCAACTCTGAAACCTACTGGGAATGTAGAAGTTCCTCTGACACAATGGAGACGATCCAAAAGATGAAGAGAAGTGCTCCATGATAACCGCGAAGAGGGAGGTCACAATAACAGAAACTGAACTGGTCAGTCAGTTTCAAGATAGGCTCGCCAAGTTTAGGCAACCCATCTTTAATATCAAGTGGCAATACCAGGCCTATAGGGAGCTTAGGGAGAGTCTGAAGAACAATGAATGCTTGATGTACATTGACTTCAGCAAAAACTATTCATGCAAATACAGTCAAGAGATCCAGTCCGTGCATTTTGGAGGATCTCATCAGCAAGCCACTCTCCACACTGGAGTGCTCCACACTGCTACATATCAACCACCAATTGCTTTTTGCTCCATTTCACCATCACAGAGACCATCATGATCCACCTGCCATTTGGGCCCACCTTGATCCGGTTCTTGCTATGTTGAAGCAGAAGTACCCTGAAGTCATTCAGCTTAATTTATTTAGTGACGGGCCGGCTACACAATACAAGCAAAAAGGAAATGTGGAAGGACCACCAGAGGGCAGGCTGGGCTCACGGATAGCAGCCCAACAAGGAATGGGAGACAAGAGTTCTTGTTAGCTAGGAGGAAGACATGGAGGGTTCAACGCTGACACAGAGGAGGGCTGAGTGTCAGTTGAAGGAAAGGGAGATCCAGACAGACTACATGATGGAGCTGGGAGCCAGGTTGGCTCTGGTGAGAAAGATCCAGAGGGAGCAGGAGAAGGAGATGAAGAGGGAAAAACTATCTCTGGAAGATGGCCACCGAGAGAGAGGAGCTATCCAGGAAGAACCACTAAGACGGTGACAATCCCGTGACTTTTTGTTGTAGTTTAAAGATAATCCTATTGTGTTCCTGTTTCATCTGGAGAAGAAGATGTATGTTTTGCTTTGGAAGATTTTCATTGATTATGTTGGAGTGTTTGTGTTGACCAAATGCCCTCAATAGAGAACTGTGTTCAATCAAGAAAACCTACTCCTGACTCGTTTATTCCACCTTTGCGCTTTAGAGTGACACCCAATTACTTGGTCCGCTCACATTGGTGGAGGATGCAGGCATTAGGTGGACGAGTGACACAAGGATAAGTGAGTAAATCAAGATTCTTCCAGTAGACCCGGAGGAACCATTCAAGAACGATGGATAACGCCCTACTGCAACAATTGATCATGGCACAGCAGACAACCATGACCGGGGTGGCTCAGGAAGCCTATTTTGACCTGGATTCCCGCGAAGCTGCGGACTATGGCCGACTAAAAACCGAGATCCTGTCCCGGTACCAGCTGACTGCCAGAGATAGGGCTGTAAAGTTCCATCAATGGACCTATACAGCTGATCAACCTGTCCGTGCCCAGATCTTCGCATTAATATGACTGACGAAACAGTGGCTAGAACCTGGAAAGGGAGTAGGACATGTGATAGAGACTCTCGTAGTGGACAAGATATTGAGAGAATTACCCAGTGACTTAAAAAGGGTTGTGGGGCAAGCCAACCCGTTGTCAGCCGACGACATAGCCCAGGCGGTTGAAACATATCGGTCTACAGGGGAGTTGTTAAAAAGTGACAAGGATGAACGGAAGGAGTCTTCCAATCCCGTACCACGACTCACACCGGCGCGCCCGCCACCGAAACGTCCAAGCCCCCCGGAGGTGGGAGACTAAGACCAATATCTTACAGAGACCTATCAATAAACTCTGTCTGCTCCTTGAGGCGACGGAGTGACACACACACACACAGTGCTCCATCTTAGAATCACGTGCACCTCTGATTCGTTGATGTCGTACTCTTACATTCTTTGATGTCATACATTTTTGGACGTCAAACTCTTGACATTTTTCGAAGTTGAACACCTTTACACTTCAACTCAGACTGAGATCTATGGACTATTTTCCTATATGGTACCTTGTATATTTGTATATAGCTATGAACTGCAATAGTGCTCTGGTATAGAATGTTTTGTGTATTGGCTCTACGTTTGAATTTAAAGTAATTGTTGTGCATTCAGTGCAGTCAACAATTAGGGGCCGGTATGTTAGAGCCGATTTGGACATATTTGTATAAAAGACCGAACATATGGAGCTCCATGTATATTTGTGTAAATATATTAAATATTAATGTAAATTATTAAATATTAGGTACGTACCTTTATGATTTATATTTACCTGATTGAGATATATTAATTTGTTGTTAGTGTAACTCGGCCATTTGGCCCCCCTCTTGCCTGTTCATTGTATTGTGGTAAGTGTGTTAGGATAAAGGCAGGAAGTTGGGCCTTCGGGAGAGGGAGTCCTTGCTAGATGCGGGAGCGGTATAGTTTTTGACCATACAGACATACAGACATAAGACCTAATATGTATTTTCCATATAAAGTAACCTATGCTTTAAGTTGATTGGAGAATCATTTATTTGTTAAGATATAAGAAGAATAAACATTTTTGTTGCACCATATCCCTGGATGTCATGGAATGTTTGGCCGTTTGGAAACCTTCAGTGTGGACTGTATGCGTACCAAACAACCCCGCTTCAGGCTTGGGCAGTGGCTATGGTAAAGACGAAAGGAAGCCAGGACACCATCTTTTGTTCACTGAACCGCTCTAGACGCACGTGAAACGTGAGCAGCTTTACCTAGTCCGAACTGCACATGACGAGTTTTGATTTTAGACATTGATCACGTCAGCACTAACATGTATATTTTTCCAAGGTTCATCGTGAGATACTCAAGCATTTTATGTTGAGACAGAAAGTGCTTTGCGGAAGACTACATGTGTGTGCGTAATCGTTGGATAGTGTGGTAGCTCTGTTCCGTTTTCCATTATTTAGGACAATAGTATAACTGTAATTCAATGTTTTGTTTAGAGGTCCATGCATGATATAACGTTAATGATAATGGTTTGGTCTAAAATATGTAAGTGCTCTGTGATTCCAATTAGTTAAATAGTGTAGGCTACAGCAATACATTTCTTAAGTCTTTAATAGCATGATAGTCTATTTAACGCGGACCGCGAGATTAGGGGTCATACAGATCATGTATTTATTTATTTTCAGCAAAAATGTATCTGAATATACTTGGGTTTTTCAAACAATTCGGTGCCTTTTGAGAAGTGTATCTTTGTCAAAAATTACTTTTAATTTCAGCTGATTTTAACAGTCTGTCATAAAAAGCAGGTTCGACTTTTTTTTAAAACAATTTCCCACTATAGTAAGTGCAAAATAAAATAACGGGTTGGACCAAGTGATACTAGCAAAGCAAGCAGCATGACAAGGTACAGCACAAAAAGTTAAATTGATCCCCCAAAAATGCTAGCCTGTCTATCTATGTATATTTGACCGTTCAAATTTTCACCACAAAAAAACATCAACAAAGAGTAGAACCAGCTTAACCGCTTTCACATTATGATTTGACTATTATATTTTCAATATTTCTTTAGAAAACACATGTTTTAAAAGGATAGTTTCACCATATTAAAGTGAGAGTTCAGTTCACATAACAGGGTTGACCTAAACATTAGGGATAGAAGTAAATGAATCACGCATTGAATAAATAAATATCTTCAGAAATTACTTTTTCAAAGCAGTAAAATAATTAAGGCTTTACAATGATGGTAAAGCTGGAGAAATGTTAGGATTAAGTGGGTTAAAATAATGTAAAACAGCACTTTAGTAAGTCTTTATTAATTTAAAAATCCAGATTGATTGAATTCTCCATGTGGTCTATATTAATGGTCTATATTAAAGGGCACCAATTTAATATAGCGGGCTTTTAAAATGCAATATTTGTGCACAATGTCGACTTAAAATATAAGAGGGACGAAAAAGGTTTATAGAACGACCCATTTGTTGTAATGCCTATACTCTCGGGATTCTCTTTATATTCCAATCCAGATCAGTCAGGTTTGAGTCGTCAACATTTGCTGCCGCTGAGCAGAGGCCACTCGCCTAGATGTGTTCGGTCGAATCTGCCGCTTTTGGTAGCGCGGAGTCAAAATAGTCGCGACTCTTTTGGTAATGACAATGATATGGACCCCTGCAGCGCAGCCAGCGCAGCCAGAGGACACCGTGTAAAAATGGTCTGTACACGTATCTATAGACTGACCCAGTTTTGTACCCACGTTTAAATAATTAGTTCAGTAATTTATTACACACTGTCAATAACGTAAAATGTGAATACTACTAAAAAAGGGTCATAAAAGCAAGGGACACAAACGTGCATTTGTGAATACAAGCAAGATGCATTTCCTTCTGTATTGGGTATTCTCCTGCTAGGGAGGGGAATGTAATTTAACGTTGTTTCCATTATCCAAATTATGACCATAATTTTAGCAATAGCCTACGTATTTTTGTAGGCCTATCTATAGGCGTATTTAATAATGCATGATGTAAGTTGAGGTGCCCATTAATTCAGTTACTAAAGTTTATAGCCTATAGACCCAGCAAATATAAATATAATGTATCATAATATGCAGGACAGTTAATACAGATTTGCTCTAACTTCCAAAGACATTATGTTTATCCTATTTTTCTTAAATGTAGCGGTGATCATATGGGTTAATCAATTTGAGTACATCACCATGCTAGCCTAAAACCAATACATTTAACAGAAATGTACGATATATTATGTTGTCTTAGACCTTATTAGGGGAATGGTGTGTGACAAAAGCTCTAAAATCCCCACGTCTCGTCCAGGGAAAGTGTTGTGTGACATCAGAGGAGTGCCCAGCGGAGTGCCCAACGGTGATTGGTTGCGGAGGGAGGTCCCCGCTGCGGAGTAGGAATAAAAACATCTTCTAATTCTCATCAGTGAACTTGACCTGACTGTTGAGAAGTTTGCATTTGACCCTAAAACAGAAGTCTACTAAGGTAAAGTGAAACTTTACTTTGATTGTCTTGGTCTTAAAGCGTGCAATATATGTGCTTGTTTGGATTATTCATATTTTCTATTTATAGGGTCTGTTATTGAAGCAATTGTAAAAGCTTTAGAAGAAAATTATAATATGCCTACATAATTAATTTGATGTAAGAAATATTATTATATTTAAGTACCTATTATAAGCACCTATTTTATGTATTTTGTTTACCTGTATTTTTTACAAAGTTTGTATTGTCTTAGATTGTCAGTGTACTCCCTTGCTTGCTTATAGGTTTTTATTGATGTTCTTTCTGTAGTGCTAATAGAGTGATATTGAACTCAACCTTTAATGTGGGGGATGTTCATTAATGTGGAGCTCTTCCTCTAATGCTTGTATCCACTGCTGGTCTTTCTCTGTGAATTAACACTTAAATAGCCTAGTGGTTAAGAGCATTGGGCCTCTGTCTATGTGCTCTTGATCAAGGCAATAATAATAATAATAATGTGGTGCATGAACACAAGAGTACAATCATGTTAAGCTCTTCCTCCACAATTATTGAAAATGTATGAATTAATGTGCTTTCACACTTGTAACACATTAATTAACCAACGTGTCTGTCCTCAGCTAGAGAAATGAACAACCCACAGGAGAGAGCTCTTCACGTGGCCACCCCACTGAGGGAGAGCCTTGCCCTTACCAAAATAGCAGGCACCTCTGTCTACCTGAAACTAGACTCATCCCAGCCCACAGGATCCTTCAAGATCAGGGGCATTGGACACCTTTGCAAGACAGTGAGTGAATCACCCATACCTATGAGTTAGGAGAGGAAAAGGATGTGGAGTGAGGGGGTGCTTGTGATAAGATGGGGTGATGTTGTTGTGCTAGAATGCATGTTAGGGGCCCCAGCAAAACAACATGGGGTGTGGATGTGCCGGCGAATGGTATATAGCATTTTCCCAGTAGGACCAGTCCAGACCAGTTTGAGGAGGTCAGTCCCTGTCTGAACACTGGACATGTGACTAATTTGGTTTAATTTGATATTTTCAATGTGGGGTCCCTTGAGTTCTTCTCATAAAGGGGAACAGAACTGTGAGTCATATCATGTGCTCTTTGTTGTCTTTCAGTGGGCTGAACGAGGCTGTGAGAGATTTGTCTGCTGTTCAGGTAAGTAATCAATCACATCACAGCTTGAAATCACAGCTTAAAAATCTTTGTCACAATACAAGAAGCATAGCATATTATCTCAGAAATCTATATTCTTATGGGATCTTTCATCTAAGCACTCTCCGTATAGTATCCGTTTTCCTAAAGTGGCCAATGTCATTGCTCCATCACAGGAGGAAATGCTGGTATGGCAACTGCTTACTCTGCCCGTAAGCTTGGGGTACCTGCCACCATTGTCGTGCCCAGTGTCACCCCGGAACCAACAGTTGAGAGGCTGAGGGACGAAGGCGCCGATGTGGTCATTCATGGCAAGACGGTGAATTTGAGTATCGAATATGGACAACAGCTTGTGGCCAACAACCCTGGATGGATCTTCATCTCTCCCTTTGATGACCCTCTCATCTGGTGAGTTACAGATACCATATCAATACACTTCAGCAACATCAGTGTTGCTCTATTTCCTGTGAATGTACTGATAATAATAGTCAAAGTAAGAGTGTCTTCCATGAAATAAGGAAAGCTGATAAGGGATAAGAAACATTCAACTCTATTCCAATCCAAATGAAACTTTGCGTGGCATATTTTCTTGTATACATTTATTATGCGTAGTATCCTGAGTGTTACCATGCTTTACTGAGTAAAACTTGTACATTGTTCTCTGTGCAATGATAGGATGATTGGCAGAATCTATGAGGATATCTTATCGTGCATTTTTGTGCTGCAGTTAACAAGAGGGATTGAAGATAATGTAATTCTACAAGATGACTGAACCCTCATGGCAGCCAAATGTTTCTGGTTAATTTCACAGCCAAACACTAACTATACACTTCAGCTGAATAGACTTCAATGTTATCAGCAGCATTATAGCAGAACCAGCAGCCTTTTCTTGTCTCATGAACGATTAACAACATAGCTTATTCCGAAAGATTGTTAGTGTTCCATTCCAGTCAACATAGAACGATCTATACAAAGCAGATTCTAAGGACTGCTTTGCAATGTATGATAAAATGTATTGTGAATGAAAAGTGAAAACACATTTTTTTCAATGTGTGTGTGTAGGGAGGGCCATGCGTCTCTGGTGAAGGAAGTGGAGTCCGAGCTGCAGGAGAAGCCTGGGGCGATGGTGTTGTCTGTTGGAGGTGGAGGCCTCATGAACGGGGTTGTCGAAGGACTGCGTCGCGCCGGCTGGGGAAATGTTCCAGTCGTAGCGATGGAGACCATGGGGGCACACAGCCTTAATGCTGCTATAAAGGCTGGGAAGTTGATCACTCTGCCTGAGATCACAAGGTAAGAAATTGTAAGAGTCACACTCAAACCGAGAGACTTTTTAAATAACTTTTATTTAACCAGGTAGGCTAGTTGAGAACAAGTTCTCATTTACAACTGGGACCTGGCCAAGATAAAGCAAAGCAGTGCGACACAAACAACAACACAGTGTTACACATGGAATAAACAAGCGTACAGTCAATAACACAATGGAAAAAACGAAAGTCTATATACAGTGTGTGAAAATGGCGTGAGGAGGTAAGGCAATAAATAGGCCATAGTAGCGGAGTAATTACAATTTAGTAAATTAACACTGGAGTGATAGATGAGGAGATGGTGATGTGCAAGTAGAAATACTGGTGTGCAAAAGAGCAGAAAAGTAAATAAAAACAATATGGGGATGGGGTAGGTAGATTTGGTGGGCTATTTATATATCTCTTTAACATTACAGCCAAAAAGTAATATGTTAGCACAAAAAGAAGGCAAAGCCGTATGCACAACAACAATTCTATCATTTTCATCTACACAGCATTGCCACAACATTGGGCCTGACAAGAGTATCTGCACAGACCCTGAAACTTGCTGGCGAACATACCGTTTTCTCCGAGGTGGTCACAGACCAGGATGCTGTCAAAGCTGTCGAGCGCTTTGTTGGTGAGCATCACAAACAGTAGGCTAGACCTGTGTAGAGGATAATATGATTACTACTGTATACCTAAAAAAGCCCACAAGCCTCTCTGATACTGAATTCCTCTTCCTGCTCCAGACGATGAGAAGGTCCTGGTGGAGCCTGCGTGTGGCGCTGCCCTGGCAGCTGTGTACTGTGACATCATTCCCAGACTGGTAGTGCAGAAGGAGGGCAAGCTGAAGCAGGACCTGGGCCCTGTGGTGATCGTGGTATGTGGAGGCAACAACATCAGCATGGAACAGCTCCAGAAACTGAAGCAGCAGTTGGGCATGTCTTCTCGCTAGGCAGACAGACGGCTTTGGGTTCTGCTGATTCTTTCTCCATCACTCCATTCCCCAGATCGTTCCAGCTTTAGCTCCCCTACTTCATTGTGCACTACCAATATGTGCATCTGATTATGAGTCATGAACACCATTGTGCCAAATCATTCCAGACTGTGTGCAGTATACTCCTGAAAGGGCGTGACTGGCTGAAGGATGAACTGACTTTCGATTCAGCAATAGCTTACGGTTAAGATTGAAAGGCGTTGATAGGCATACAGTCTACTGCTCTGGTAGTAGTAGTCTTTCAATTGAATTGCCTAGATGATAAAATTCTTGGTATAAAATTAACCAAGAGAGTAGTATTGTTGTTTGTATTTAGCATGTTTTATGTTCATGTAAACTATACCATTGGTTGTATTTTCTTCATCCTCTTTTGTACTGTATGAGTGATATTTAAAAATAAATATAATTATACACATTTTTCCCGAATATCCTGTCTATAAAGTGTCCTGTGTGTAGCTGGTGAGAGAGTCAGGTGCAGGACAGCAGATATGAGGAAAAAACCTGTGTCACAATGCCTGGAATGGTGGGTGTGGAGTCAAATGCAGAGAGCAGAGGATACTGGGGAAACCTGACTTTATTAGGTTTCCAAAGCGAACGCCCAAAACAACAGGCAAAATCAGTCACAAAATTGGCCAACCCAACACAGGGCAGAAACGGACAGGAACACAACACGTACAACCTGATTAACAGAAAACAAGCCCGCACAAAAACAGACGGGCCTAACAGGCTTAAATAAACTGAATCTAAAAACGAAATAAGAGACAGGTGCGACCAATAAGACCAAACAAACAGAAAAAGAAAAGGGGATTGGTGGCGGCTAGTAGACCGGCGACGACGACCACCGAGCGCCGCCCGAACAGGCAGGGGAGCCACCTTCGGTGGGAGTCATGACAACGTGCTTTACTCAAAAAAAGGCAAATATACAAAGAAACATATTTAGCACACACAGACGGACCGGAATATACAATAAACAATCACTCACAAAAACCATGTGGGGAACAGAGGGTTAAATAATGAACAAGTGATTGTGGGATTGACAACAGGTGTGTGAAACAAAGACAAAACAAATGGAAAATTAAAAGTGGATCGGCAGTAGCTAGAAAGTCAGTGACGTTGACCGCCGAACGCCGCCCCGAACAAGGAGAGGGACCGACTTCGGGCGAAAGTCGTGACACTGTCTGGAGTACCATTTCTTATCATCTGTGTTATGAATTTACTATTTAGATTCTGGTGAGGCTTCTTTCCACAGTGCAAATAAATAAACTAAAACAACAAACTAAATTTAACGAAACTTAAACATCTTTTTTTTGTATTATTGGATGAAATTCTGACCAAAATCGATATTAGACATTAAATACATCTAATTGGCCAGTCATATTGTTCACGGCAGCGCAGGGTTTCATCCTAAAGATGATATGGTGAGGTTGGGAGATATTCATGCACTAAACATTTGAAGGTCTTTTATTTTGTATTTATTTTTACTTAACCTTTATTTAACTTGGCAAGTACATTTTAGACTATTTTATTTCACTGGAAGGAGGCAATTTTTCAATGTCCCAAGTGCTGCTCAATCAACTTCAACGAGAATAATTCGGAATAAAATTAGACATTTAAAAAAATATTTACACATTTTCTTCATTAAATGTTATCTTATGTATAGAACAAGCAAATCATTGCGAAAGTGACCTCTGTTAATATGTTGAACAAGTATACACTTCAGAAGTATGCCCAGACGGTGTTGGGCTTTTCAAATAAGAGAGCCAACGTTGGAAGGGGACCTTTGCTCTTTTTGACGAGGAAGGAAAGCAGAACAGAAACAGAAATCAAAAGGAAAGTGAAGGATTTCTTTCTCCGTGATGATGTAAGTCATATAACGACCGGCCGCAAACAAACCATCACATAACTAAAGAACAAAATGCAGAAGAGGCTTTTGACTGACACAATGACAAATCTGCATAGGAAATTCCTGTCTGAGGAACTTGGCCAGTTGTCCTATACCTCCTTCTGCCGCCTCAGAACATTTGGGGTTGTTACGCCCAAATGACACTGATTGTGAAACTTGTCACTGCAAAACCCATGAGAATTTACAGTTCATGGCAAATTCCCTTCACAGCCTTGGGCTTTTGTCCACCAAAAACCTTGAGGACATGGTCAACTCAAGTATGTGCGACCCGAAATCGAAGCTATGTGCTTATGGTGAATGTAAGGATTGCTTCCTCACCACTCATCCAACTCTGAAACCTACTGGGAATGTAGAAGTTCCTCTGACACAATGGAGACGATCCAAAAAGATGAAGAGAAGTGCTCCATGATAACCGCGAAGAGGGAGGTCACAATAACAGAAACTGAACTGGTCAGTCAGTTTCAAGATAGGCTCGCCAAGTTTAGGCAACCCATCTTTAATATCAAGTGGCAATACCAGGCCTATAGGGAGCTTAGGGAGAGTCTGAAGAACAATGAATGCTTGTTGTACATTGACTTCAGCAAAAACTATTCATGCAAATACAGTCAAGAGATCCAGTCCGTGCATTTTGGAGGATCTCATCAGCAAGCCACTCTCCACACTGGAGTGCTCCACACTGCTACATATCAACCACCAATTGCTTTTTGCTCCATTTCACCATCACAGAGACCATCATGATCCACCTGCCATTTGGGCCCACCTTGATCCGGTTCTTGCTATGTTGAAGCAGAAGTACCCTGAAGTCATTCAGCTTAATTTATTTAGTGACGGGCCGGCTACACAATACAAGCAAAAAGGAAATGTGGAAGGACCACCAGAGGGCAGGCTGGGCTCACGGATAGCAGCCCAACAAGGAATGGGAGACAAGAGTTCTTGTTAGCTAGGAGGAAGACATGGAGGGTTCAACGCTGACACAGAGGAGGGCTGAGTGTCAGTTGAAGGAAAGGGAGATCCAGACAGACTACATGATGGAGCTGGGAGCCAGGTTGGCTCTGGTGAGACAGATCCAGAGGGAGCAGGAGAAGGAGATGAAGAGGGAAAAACTATCTCTGGAAGATGGCCACCGAGAGAGAGGAGCTATCCAGGAAGAACCACTAAGACGGTGACAATCCCGTGACTTTTTGTTGTAGTTTAAAGATAATCTTATTGTGTTCCTGTTTCATCTGGAGAAGAAGATGTATGTTTTGCTTTGGAAGATTTTCATTGATTATGTTGGAGTGTTTGTGTTGACCAAATGCCCTCAATAGAGAACTGTGTTCAATCAAGAAAACCTACTCCTGACTCGTTTATTCCACCTTTGCGCTTTAGAGTGACACCCAATTACTTGGTCCGCTCAAGGATGCAGGCATTAGGTGGACGAGTGACACAAGGATAAGTGAGTAAATCAAGATTCTTCCAGTAGTTCAAGACGATGGATAACGCCCTAAACAATTGATCATGGCACAGCAGACAACCATTACCGGGGTGGCTCAGGAAGCCTATTTTGACCTGGATTCCCGCGAAGCTGCGGACTATGGCCGACTAAAAACCGAGATCCTGTCCCGGTACCAGCTGACTGCCAGAGATAGGGCTGTAAAGTTCCATCAATGGACCTATACAGCTGATCAACCTGTCCGTGCCCAGATCTTCGCATTAATATGACTGACGAAACAGTGGCTAGAACCTGGAAAGGGAGTAGGACATGTGATAGAGACTCTCGTAGTGGACAAGATATTGAAAATTACCCAGTGACTTAAAAAGGGTTGTGGGGCAAGCCAACCCGTTGTCAGCCGACGACATAGCCCAGTCGGTTGAAACATATCGGTCTACAGGGGAGTTGTTAAAAAGTGACAAGGATGAACGGAAGGAGTCTTCCAATCCCGTACCACGACTCACACCGGCGCGCCCGCCACCGAAACGTCCAAGCCCCCCCCCCGGAGGTGGGAGAAGTCAGCCACCACACAGCAGGGTCGGTGTTATAAATGTCAGTCTCCCAACCATTATGCCCCACAATGTCCTAACAAGGATGAGCCCATGGTCACGGAGTCATCACTGCCTACCCCCACACATCCCGTTTTGAGGGGGCAGGATCAACACTGTTGGTTAGCAGAGATAGCCCCAGCCTCAGAGATTCCGGTGCGAGTCGAAGGACAAGATGTGGTAGCTATTCTCGACTCGGGAAGTATGGTTACGTTAGTAGAGGAGCGGATGGTGACCTCCGCAACACTGCTACCAGACAAAGTAGCCGTATCCTGTATCCATGGAGACACCCACTATTACCCCACTGTGAATCTGCCTATTCTCACTCCAAAAGGAAGGTGTACAGTCAGGGCAGGGAAAGTGCCCCAGCTGAAGGTGCCATTATTGATCGGGAGAGACTGTCCCTTATATAAGGAGCTTCGGCAGATGACGTTATGCACGGGAAGAAGGGGGACAGGAAAGAAGAGAAAATCCAAGCCCGAGGTAGTAGTCCTACAAGGAGATGTAGCTGTGTCCTCTTCCTCTGCAGTAGAGGATGAAATAGCGACCCAACGTTTACGACAGATATTCCAGGAAACCACTGATGAAGACACATGTGAAGGCTTATACACAACGCAGAAAGGAAGTAGCAACCAGGCGCTAAGGGATATATTTGAAGCTCCATCCGAGGAGGGAACCTGGAAGGGATTCTCCTCGGTCACACCTGATGGGGATGTGGAACAACCTCCACATCCCTCTACCGAGGTCGACCTGCCCCAGGAATTAAAGGGACAGTGCGGCACCTCGCAGCATAGAGACCCAGACCTAAGGGAGGCCATGAGGAAGGTGAAGGTGATCGACGGGAGGAACGTCAACGGATCAGGTGAGCCCCCTCTTCCTTACTATGCAATCAGGCGGGGTCTCTTATACTGGGTCGTACGACGAAGGGGGGGAAACCAGGAATTACTAATGGTGCCTAGGCCATACAGGGATACAGTTCTACAGTTAGCCCATTCCCACGTCCTAGGAGGACACCTGGCACGAGACAAGACTATTGACAGAATCATGCAGAGATTCTATTGGCCCCGGGTCACCCGGGACGTGGCCAGGTATTGTAGGACGTGTGATCAATGTCAACGGTCAGCCCCACGGCCACACCTACGTAACAATTTGATTCCTCTCCCCATCATAGAGACTCCCTTTGAACGCATAGCTATGGACCTCGTAGGACCCCTCCCAAAATCTGCCAGAGGACACGAGTACATCCTAGTGGTTATAGATTACGCTACCAAGTTCCCGGAGGCCATACCCCTGCGTAACATGTCGTCAAAGGGAATTGCCAAGGAGTTATTCCTGATGTTCTCTCGTGTGGGCCTCCCCAAGACTATCTTAACTGATCAAGGGACCCCGTTCATGTCCCGGTTGTTGAAGGACTTGTGCCGGTTATATCAGGTTCAACAGATACGTACAAGCATATTCCACCCTCAAACAGACGGGTTGTGTGAACGCTTGAACAAAACGATTAAAAGCATGTTAAGAAGAGTGGTGTCCCGAGACGGGAAAAACTGGGACATGCTTCTCCCACACTTAATGTTTGCCCTGCGAGAAGTACCCCAGGCATCCACTGGATTCTCTCCGTTTGAATTGCTCTATGGCAGACCCTGTCGAGGAATCCTCGACTTAGCCAAGGAGACCTGGGAGACCCAACCATGCCCCTTTCGATCCACAATAGAACACGTTACCCTGATGAGAGACCGCCTGTCAGCAGTGTGGCCCATAGTCAAGGAGCATATGGAGAAGGCCCAAAGAACCCAAGCCCGGGCCTATGATAAGTCTGCGACCCCCCCGTGAGTTCACCGTGGGAGAGAAAGTGATGGTGCTTGTGCCCACGGCCGAACATCGCTTGCTGGCGCAGTGGAGGGGGCCCTACGAGGTAATGAAAAGGGTCTCACCGGTCAATTACCTCATCAAGCAACCTGACAGGAGGAAGAAGGTCCAACTCTATCACATAAACCTGCTGAAGACGCACCATGGACGAGAGGAGGAGGTGGCTTTGATGGCCCTGGAGGGCAAAGGAAAAGAGGAGGCTCTACCACAGGTGCGCCGTGGCCAAACTCTCCTACCGGAGCAGTCAAGACAGCTAGACAAGCTGATTATGAACTTCGGTCTAATATTCTCTCCATTCCCAGGACAAACAGATGTCCTGTTCCACCATATCCACACTGAACCTGGCAAGAAGGTGCATATCCGCCCTTACAGGATTCCTGAGGCTCGCAGAGTCATCGCTAAGAAAGAGGTGAGGGAGATGTTGAGGATGGGCGTGATCGAGCCCTCGACGAGTGAGTGGTCCAGTCCCATAGTCCTGGTCCCCAAATCCGATGGTAGTATGAGACTCTGCAACGACTTTAGGGGCGTGAATGCCATCTCTACATTCGATGCGTATCCCATGCCCCGCGTGGATGAACTCTTGGAGCGCTTAGGAAAGGCCAAGTTCATCACTACCCTGGATTTGACGAAGGGATATTGGCAAGTGCCGGTGGCTCCGGAGGATCGCCCAAAGACTGCCTTCGCCACCCCAGAGGGGCTTTTCCAGTATGTGAGGATGCCCTTCGGACTGCACGGTGCCGCTGCAACCTTTCAACACCTCATGGATGCCATTCTACGGCCCCATCAAGAGTATGCAGCGGCGTACATAGACGATGTGGTCATCCACAGCGAGGACTGGGATATTCACCTCCTGCGATTACAGGCGGTGCTCGTGAGTTTGGAAGCCACAGGGTTGACAGCCAATCCAAATAAATGCTGCCTGGGCCTGTCCGAAGCGGAATACCTGGGGTACACCGTGGGGAATGGGAAAATACGCCCACAGGCAGAGAAGACCAGGGCAATTCGTGACTGGCCTCGACCCCGGACCAAGCGAGACGTTCGGGCCTTCTTAGGGATAACAGGATATTATCGCCATTTTATCCCGGGATATGCAACCATTGCCAACCCCCTCACAAACCTCATCAGGAAAAACCTGCCAAACCAGGTAGAGTGGAAAGACGAGACGGAAGAGGCCTTTCAATTGCTAAAAGATGGCCTGTGTTCTGATCCCGTTCTACAGGCTCCGGACTTCTCACAAGAGTTCATTGTGCAGGTCGACGACCCGGATACAGGGCTCGGTGCCGTACTAGCTCAGGGTAAAGGTGAAGCAGAGAAGCCGATTCTCTTCATTAGTAGGAAGCTCAGCGATCGGGAACAGAGGTATGCGACCGTAGAGAAAGAGGCCTTAGCCATCAAGTGGGCCCTCGATTATCTCCGGTACTACCTACTGGGTCAGAGGTTTGCATTAGTTACTGACCATGCGCCCCTCACGTGGATGGCTGGTAAGAGAAACAATAACAGAATAGCCAGATGGTTTTTGTCTTTACAACCTCGTTACTCGTTATATCTTATAATATGCTTTCTCTTCTCACCTCAGATGCCTGTCTTAGATGCCATTAAAGGAAGGATGAAGATTCATCCGGTTATCAGTGTCTCACCAGGCCAGATAACATATGGGGACATTACTTGTCTGTGCAAGAAGGATAGTGGCATGTTGGACTGTCTTTGTTTTCAGCTCAAAGAGGCAACTCTGGGTGACCCTGCAGCGTCTAACCAGCTCCCTGTATCTCATGACAAGCATGACACCATATGGCGACCTGGCACCATTGAACTTAATCACGTAGAGGAGTGGTGTGTTGTCAATTATGACCATGAAGGATACCCTGGCATCATCATGGATGTAGAGGAACAGAACATTAAGGTGAAATTGCATCAAGTCCAAAGGAAGATATTTGTTGGTACTCAGATAGACAGATCATTTGTCTGATGCCAGAGCCACAGACTGTTAATAGATGCTCTGTGCAGATGGAAAAATCCACCTGGAAGTATGTGGAAGAGCATTTGGGGTGAAAGGGGGGAGATATGGAAAGAGGGGGAGCGATAGAGGGAGAAAGGGACAGGAATGTGTTTTAATGCTAATTCCAATGATTTTGTACTGCCGATGTATTTTTTAGTTGTTTTTCACAATGAATATGTACCTAATAGCAGTTCCAGTGTTGTTACTACATGTATTACTATGTAGATGTCTATTCAGGGTTTAATTCATGTTCTGTCCCGTTATAGCTATCCACCCTGTTACCTTGGCATCTTATTCAAATTAATTCAGTTTCATTGTCAAATATCAAGAATTTGTGTCATGTATTTTAGAGTAAGACACGGCCAACACCACACAATTGTAAACTTGGATAAAATATAATTAATACCGGTCTCAATTTAGAGAGATAAGGTGCAAATTAGATGATGTTCTGTATAAAACCACACATTGTATACAAAATCTGTTATTTCTTTATAATTTGACCTGAACAAATGGACAGGGTTGACAAGGGGACACAAAAGCTTTATGAAAATGTAAATATGATTAAAATAGTCCAATGAAAGTAATTAAAGACAGTTAAGTGCATGTCCGTGTGAGTGTGTCTCCTTGGGCGCATAGGGCAGTCCGTGTGTTTTTCCTGAGTGTGTCTCCTGACACTAACACAAGAGAAATAAGTGAACAACAAGACGCTTACATCAAGAAATGTTTTATTGTGACACAGAAATCTCAAACGCCATCTTATTCTTTACCCCTCTATAATCCATTTTAGAGATCTGTGTTATGTTTCTGATGTGCAGAGGTAAGACAGTAAAAGTTAAGTTAATGCAAACATAAATAATTGTAATAAATATCAAGTAAATGTACAGCACACATTTTCTTACCGCAACACCCCTTTGTATGAATATGTCCATTTTAATGGTCTATTCAAATCCTCCAAAAGGAGGTAAGAACAGAAAGAGAGTGTCCTTGTTAGCAGCGATTTACCCTTTAAAAGAACAAAACCAAACTCATTTGGCAAGCAATCCAAACATCCATCTCAAATATTTTGTGGTAGCTTTCATTGTGTTCTTCAAGTCCCATCCAAGTCAAATAGCTGTTTAACTCACACAAGAAAACATGTTTCACCATTGAGTAGAAGAGAATGAGCGGTAGAATCCATCTGAGTTCCAAGACATTAAGGTGACATAACTAGTCATTTCAAAATTGGTAAAAAATAAAACCCCAACAAACTGGATATCCAATAAAGAATATCCTAGATATATCATTTTTATAATCATATTTTTTCCCTGGAAGAATAGCGCAGAACAAAACAAAAAAATAATTGTTGAAGTGAAGCATCAAATATAATGTAGAAGTCTATTTACATGTTTTCTTCTGTGAAGTCCTTACACAGCTAAAACATTTTGGTTATGGGTCAAACAAAAAAGCAGCAGAACCACTGCTCATTCGTCACAGGAAATATATAAAAAGGCTAGACCCCCTGGTGAGTGGATTGTGTGTGTTTGGCAGGGGGATTCGGCGCACATTCAGTAGCACACAAGCAGTGTGGGAGGGCAGCTCGGAATAACAACATCTCCCTCAAATTTCACAAAGCAACACAAGTTTCGTAACCTGAAATTCAAGTATAGCAGACCTGGCAACCCAGAAAGCCAGACTTGACAACCAGGTAGAGCTTTAGTCTGTTAGTCCAACTTCAGTGTACCTGACCTTACCCTGCTGCCACGGCTACTAGGATAGTTTCAAAACTCAAAACTGCAACCTCACGTTATAGATTAATATGACTTTTTACAAGACTTATATACATACCCTCTTTATAGACTTAAATAAACCATATTACCTGTATATATAGGCTGATAGTTAGTTTAGTCTTTTAGCAGTCTATCTTTACAGGCAGTAACTATATAATGCCATACAGAGTGCTTGTCAACGTTTTGACTGCAGAGAGCTGACCTGGTAAAAAAAAAACAGAGTTTCCTTTTCTATGTCAAACATCAAACAATACACAAGCCTTGATTCCAGAGGAATATTTGGAGTTTCCTTTTCACACAGAGACTCCCTCTCCCCTTCTTGAGGAGGAGGTGCTTGTGGTAAAGGCATGCCTTAGAAAGAGTACCCTCTGGAAGGGTGGGAGGGGAGCAGTAAGAACTAAGCGTAGAAGACCAAGTCCTCTGAAAGAAGCATGGGGAAAAAAGTGAGGGGAAATAAGGTGGAAGAGAGAGTACCTTTCCCTATAATCAAAAAGGGTATGTGCCCTGTCACAGGTCCCTCCCACTATGTGTGTAGTGATCAGTTAGCTCACTGCCACTTCAAAACAGAAGAGATAACAACATTAGTGTCAAGGAAAGTGGGGTTGAACTCCCCTACATCAGCTCTGAAAAAAATTGTCAAAACACACTCCTGAAATGCTCAACCTGATTAGAATGTTTTTGAAATTAAGCAAAGCCAAACATAAAACAAGTAGAAAAAAGAAAAGCTTCAGTGTCTTCTTGGAAAGCAGGTTGGCCTTCTGTTCTGTGGGTAGCTCCAGGAGAGGGTGGAAGTAAAGTTGGGCAGGAGAGGGGTTGAGAGGGTGGGACTGTATGGGTAATAAATAGTAGGGTTGGTGTTCAAGCTGCATTTATACAGAGGTGGTGTACTCCATCCATCAGGTCCCTTTAGCCGCTGAGAGGGTCCTCACGGTAGTGGATGGAGTAGCGCAGCTTCTCCAGCATCACATCCAGGGAGCTGTACTGGGGCAGCTTCACCATAAACATACAGGTCTCCACCCGGATGTAGCGAGAGTCTGGCGAACCTGGCAAACACACAAATAGGTAAACATACTGGATTAAGAAAAATCATCTTAAAACATTAAATGTAATATTTACATGTGAGGTTTTTTTGTAGGACACTGGCTTCTTACTTTATCTTAATGAAAAAAAAACATCAGTTGCAAAGATGTGAAGAAGTTTTGCATTGCTTATGTTTTTGCTATTGTGAACTCGTGAAGTGGTACATACAACAGCCGGATCGGCTAGTCACGGTAAAACATTGATATGTTTCACTCTTGTTTCTATTCCTCTGCTACTACTAGGATGTAATTGACATTTGGCACTAATTGCAGGTGGAAATGTTACATGTATAATATAACCTTTAAAACATTAAACATCTGCAGAAAGAGCCACTGCACTTCTACTATGTTCAAATTCTGTTCTGCTGAGAGCATTATGTGCCGTCTGGAAAGTCATTTTCCATCAATTCCATGTTCTCCATGTCATTAATGGCCCATAGTATGATTGTTATTGCCTGGAACAGAAGCAGGCTGTCTCGTTTAGGGACCCTAACCTCTAATCTATGGAAGCTACTGTACTCATCAATCTAGTTTTACTGTTCATACTGTTGTGGTTGGAGTCTGACATTGGTCACATTTTTTTGTTGCTATCTAAAATATAAAAAGTTGGTGTAAAAAGTCCTTTGAGCAGCTTTGACACTTTGGTCTACTCTAAATATTCTTTGGAGTTTGATCATAAGGTCTGAGGTGATCAGTTTTAAGATAACAGCTCTGCATCTTCTCCCCATAGAACATCCCCTACTAATTAACACACAATACATCCAGGAAGGGTGAAAATAGAAAATCATTGTTTCAAAGTCCGTCCAAGTTAAGACAGTGTGAGCTAATAAGGACGATAAACACAATCCTCCCAAGAGTTTGTGCACAAACAGCACAGAGGACATCAAGCACTTAGTAACCCGTGTGGCTTTGACTCGTGTGTCTGTTGTCCCACTACAATCTCCTATGACACACACCACTGACTTTTCCAGGCACTTACCTGCTCCCCCGTCCGGAGGGGCGATCTTCATGGGGTAGGGAGGTACGTGGGCGGTGTCCGGGCCCCCGTCCTTGCAGGGGCAGGTGAAGGGGACGCGCTCCTGGTTGCAGGAAAACTTGATGAACTTGCAGAGCTCCTCCTGAGTGAAAGCCTCCAGCGCCATCCAGAAGAACTCAATGTGCTGGTCGGTCTCCATCAGACCCACCTGATACATGGTGTGGGCCTACAGAGAGAGAGGTAACAGGGGTTCATGCAAAACAGGGACAATTATGGGACTCTTCTAGGCAAAGATATTCACTATTACTGCCCACCAAAAATATCTTCTCATTACTCTATACAATAACTCTTACTTCTTAGTGGTGGATGAGGATGGTGGAGTGATGACTGAAGGTGTGTGTGTCGTAGGGTTTCAGAAGGGGATATGTACAGTAAGTGTGAGAGTCCTAGGGTTTCAGAAGGGATTGTGTACAGTAGGTGAGAGTGTCCTATGGTTTCAGAAGGGATTGTGTACAGTAGGTGTGAGTGCCCTAGGGTTTCAGAAGGGGATGTGTACAGTAGGTGTGAGTGTCCTAGTGTTTCAGAAGGGAATGTGTACAGTAGCTGTGAGTGTCCTAGGGTTTCAGATGGGGATGTGTACAGTAGGTGTGAGTGTCCTAGGGTTTCGGAAGGGGATGTGTACAGTAGGTGTGAGTGTACTAGTGTTTCAGAAGGGGATGTGTACAGTAGCTGTGAGTGTACCAATGTTTCAGAAGGGGATGTGTAGAGTAGGTGTGAGAGTCCTAGGGTTTCAGAAGGGGATGTGTAGAGTAGGTGTGAGTGTACTAGTGTTTCAGATGGGGATGTGTACAGTAGGTGTGAGTGTCCTAGGGTTTCAGAAGGGGATGTGTAGAGTAGGTGTGAGTGTACTAATGTTTCAGAAGGGAATGTGTAGAGTAGGTGTGAGAGTCCTAGGGTTTCAGAAGGGGATGTGTAGAGTAGGTGTGAGTGTACTAGTGTTTCAGATGGGGATGTGTACAGTAGGTGTGAGAGTCCTAGGGTTTCAGAAGGGGATGTGTAGAGTAGGTGTGAGTGTACTAGTGTTTCAGATGGGGATGTGTACAGTAGGTGTGAGTGTCCTAGGGTTTCAGAAGGGGATGTGTAGAGTAGGTGTGAGTGTACTAATGTTTCAGAAGGGGATGTGTACAGTAGGTGTGAGTGTCCTAGGGTTTCAGAAGGGGATGTGTAGAGTAGGTGTGAGTGTCCTAGGGTTTCAGAAGGGAATGTGTAGAGTAGGTGTGAGAGTCCTAGTGTTTCAGATGGGGACGTGTAGAGTAGGTGTGAGTGTACTAGTGTTTCAGAAGGGGATGTGTAGAGTAGGTGTGAGTGTACTAGTGTTTCAGAAGGGGATGTGTAGAATAGGTGTGAGTGTACTAGTGTTTCAGAAGGGGATGTGTACAGTAGGTGTGAGTGTCCTAGGGTTTCAGAAGGGGATGTGTAGAGTAGGTGTGAGTGTACTAGTGTTTCAGAAGGGGATGTGTAGAATGTTTCAGTAGGTGTGTACAGTGTACTAGGGTTTCAGAAGGGGATGTGTAGAGTAGGTGTGAGTGTCCTAGGGTTTCAGAAGGGGATGTGTAGAGTAGGTGTGAGTGTCCTAGTGTTTCAGATGGGATGGAGATAGTGTGAGAGTAGTGTTTCAGAAGGGGATGTGTAGAGTAGGTGTGAGTGTACTAGTGTTTCAGAAGGGGATGTGTAGAGTAGGTGTGAGTGTACTAGTGTTTCAGAAGGGGATGTGTACAGTAGGTGTGAGTGTCCTAGGGTTTCAGAAGGGGATGTGTAGAGTAGGTGTGAGTGTACTAGTGTTTCAGAAGGGGATGTGTAGAGTAGGTGTGAGTGTACTAGTGTTTCAGAAGGGGATGTGTACAGTAGGTGTGAGTGTCCTAGGGTTTCAGAAGGGGATGTGTAGAGTAGGTGTGAGTGTACTAGTGTTTCAGAAGGGAATGTGTAGAGTAGGTGTGAGTGTACTAGTGTTTCAGAAGGGGATGTGTACAGTAGGTGTGAGTGTCCTAGGGTTTCAGAAGGGGATGTGTAGAGTAGGTGTGAGTGTACTAGTGTTTCAGATGGGGATGTGTACAGTAGTGTTGTCCTAGGGTTTCAGAAGGGATGTGTAGAGTAGGTGTGAGTGTACTAGTGTTTCAGAAGGGGATGTGTACAGTAGGTGTAAGTGTCCTAGGGTTTCAGAAGGGGATGTGTAGAGTAGGTGTGAGTGTACTAGTGTTTCAGAAGGGAATGTGTAGAGTAGGTGTGAGTGTACTAGTGTTTCAGAAGGGGATGTGTACAGTAGGTGTGAGTGTCCTAGGGTTTCAGAAGGGGATGTGTAGAGTAGGTGTGAGTGTACTAGTGTTTCAGATGGGGATGTGTACAGTAGGTGTGAGTGTCCTAGGGTTTCAGAAGGGGATGTGTAGACTAGGTGTGAGTGTACTAATGTTTCAGAAGGGGATAGGGTTTCAGAATGTGTAGAGTAGGTGGATGTGTAGAGTAGGTAGGTGTGAGTGTGAGTGTACTAGTGTTTCAGATGGGGATGTGTACAGTAGGTGTGAGTGTCCTAGGGTTTCAGAAGGGGATGTGTAGAGTAGGTGTGAGTGTACCAATGTTTCAGTGGGATGTGTAGAGTAGGTGTGAGAGTCCTAGGGTTTCAGAAGGGGATGTGTAGAGTAGGTGTGAGTGTACTAGTGTTTCAGATGGGATGTGTACAGTAGGTGTGAGTGTCCTAGGGTTTCAGAAGGGGATGTGTAGAGTAGGTGTGAGTGTACTAATGTTTCAGAAGGGAATGTGTAGAGTAGGTGTGAGAGTCCTAGGGTTTCAGAAGGGAATGTGTAGAGTAGGTGTGAGTGTACTAATGTTTCAGAAGGGGATGTGTAGAGTAGGTGTGAGAGTCCTAGGGTTTCAGAAGGGATGTGTAGAGTAGGTGTGAGTGTACTAGTGTTTCAGATGGGGATGTGTACAGTAGGTGTGAGAGTCCTAGGGTTTCAGAAGGGGATGTGTAGAGTAGGTGTGAGTGTACTAGTGTTTCAGATGGGGATGTGTACAGTAGGTGTGAGTGTCCTAGGGTTTCAGAAGGGGATGTGTAGAGTAGGTGTGAGTGTACTAATGTTTCAGAAGGGGATGTGTACAGTGGTGTAGTGTCCTAGGGTAGGTGTGAGTGTCCTAGGGTTTCAGAAGGGGTGAGAGTCCTATGGGGACGAGTAGGTGTGAGTGTACTAGTGTTTCAGAAGGGATGTGTAGGTGTGAGTGTACTAGTGTTTCAGAAGGATGTGTAGAGGGTGTGAGTGTACTAGTGTTTCATGTGTAGGTAGAGTGTGTAGAGTGTAGTGTGTCCTAGGTTTCAGAAGGATGAGTGTGGGGATGTGTAGAGTAGGTGAGTAGAGAAGGGGATGTGTAGGTGAGTGTACTAATGTTTCAGAAGGGGATGTGTAGAGTAGGTGATGTGTACAGTAGGTGTGAGTGTCCTAGGGTTTCAGAAGGGGATGTGTAGAGTAGGTGTGAGTGTACTAGTGTTTCAGAAGGGGATGTGTATGGTGTGAGTGTAGGTTTCAGAAGGGGATGTGAGTAGGTGTGAGTGTCTAGGGTTTCAGAAGGGGATGTGTAGAGTAGGATGTGTTTCAGAAGGGATGTAGGTGTGAGTGTACTAGTGTTTCAGAAGGGGATGTGTAGAGTAGGTGTGAGTGTCCTAGGGTTTCAGAAGGGATGTGTAGAGTAGGTGTGAGTGTACTAGTGTTTCAGAGGGGATGTGTACAGTAGGTGTTGTCCTAGAAGGGGATGTGTAGAGTAGGTGTGTGTACTAGTGTTTCAGAAGTGTGAGTGTGTGGTGTACCTAGGGTTTCAGAAGGGGATGTGTAGAGGTGTGAGTGTGTGTTTCAGTGTGTGTTTCAGAAGGGGATGTGTACTAGGTGTGTGTCCTAGGGTTCAGAAGGGATGTGTAGAGTAGGTGTGAGTGTACTAGTGTTTCAGAAGGGGATGTGTACAGTAGGTGTGAGTGTACTAGGGTTTCAGAAGGGGATGTGTAGAGTAGGTGTGAGTGTACTAGTTTCAGAAGGGATGTGTTTCAGAGAGGGATGTGTACAGTAGGTGTGAGTGTCCTAGGGTTTCAGAAGGAATGTGTAGTGGTGAGTGTACTAATGTTTCAGAAGTGTGTAGAGTGGTGTGAGAGTCCTAGGGTTTCAGAAGGGGATGTGTAGAGTAGGTGTGAGTGTACTAGTGTTTCAGAAGGGGATGTGTACAGTAGGTGTGAGTGTCCTAGGGTTTCAGAAGGGGATGTGTAGAGTAGGTGTGAGTGTACTAGTGTTTCAGAAGGGGATGTGTACAGTAGGTGTGAGTGTCCTAGGGTTTCAGAAGGGATGTTCAGAAGGTGTGAGTGTCCTAGGGTTTCAGAAGGGAATGTGTGAGTAGGTGTACTAGTGTTTCAGATGGGGATGTGTAGAGTAGGTGTGAGTGTACTAGTGTTTCAGAAGGGGATGTGTAGAGTAGGTGTGAGTGTACTAGTGTTTCAGAAGGGGATGTGTAGAGTAGGTGTGAGTGTACTAGTGTTTCAGAAGGGGATTTGTGAGTGTCAGGGTTTCAAAGGGGATGTGTAGAGTAGGTGTGAGTGTACTAGTGTTTCAGAAGGGGATGTGTAGAGTAGGTGTGAGTGTACTAGTGTTTCAGAAGGGGATGTGTACAGTAGGTGTGAGTGTCCTAGGGTTTCAGAAGGGGATGTGTAGAGTAGGTGTGAGTGTACTAGTGTTTCAGAAGGGAATGTGTAGAGTAGGTGTGAGTGTACTAGTGTTTCAGAAGGGGATGTGTACAGTAGGTGTGAGTGTCCTAGGTTTCAGAAGGGATGTGTAGAGTAGGTGTGAGTGTACTAGTGTTTCAGATGGGGATGTGTACAGTAGGTGTGAGTGTCCTAGGGTTTCAGAAGGGATGTGTAGAGTAGGTGTGAGTGTACTAGTGTTTCAGAAGGGATGTG
The DNA here is from genome assembly GCF_023373465.1 of Oncorhynchus keta. Taxonomy (NCBI): domain Eukaryota; kingdom Metazoa; phylum Chordata; class Actinopteri; order Salmoniformes; family Salmonidae; genus Oncorhynchus; species Oncorhynchus keta. The sequence continues at coordinate 19,492,342 of NC_068445.1, forward strand.
TACAGTAGGTGTAAGTGTCCTAGGGTTTCAGAAGGGATGTGTAGAGTAGGTGTGAGTGTACTAGTGTTTCAGAAGGAATGTGTAGAGTAGGTGTGAGTGTACTAGTGTTTCAGAAGGGGATGTGTACAGTAGGTGTGAGTGTCCTAGGGTTTCAGAAGGGGATGTGTAGAGTAGGTGTGAGTGTACTAATGTTTCAGATGGGGATGTGTACAGTAGGTGTGAGTGTCCTAGGGTTTCAGAAGGGGATGTGTAGACTAGGTGTGAGTGTACTAATGTTTCAGAAGGGAATGTGTAGAGTAGGTGTGAGAGTCCTAGGGTTTCAGAAGGGAATGTGTAGAGTAGGTGTGAGTGTACTAATGTTTCAGAAGGGAATGTGTAGAGTAGGTGTGAGAGTCCTAGGGTTTCAGAAGGGGATGTGTAGAGTAGGTGTGAGTGTACTAGTGTTTCAGATGGGGATGTGTACAGTAGGTGTGAGAGTCCTAGGGTTTCAGAAGGGGATGTGTAGAGTAGGTGTGAGTGTACTAGTGTTTCAGATGGGGATGTGTACAGTAGGTGTGAGTGTCCTAGGGTTTCAGAAGGGGATGTGTAGAGTAGGTGTGAGTGTACTAATGTTTCAGAAGGGGATGTGTACAGTAGGTGTGAGTGTACTAGTGTTTCAGAAGGGGATGTGTACAGTAGGTGTGAGTGTACTAGTGTTTCAGAAGGGGATGTGTACAGTAGGTGTGAGTGTACTAGTGTTTCAGAAGGGGATGTGTACAGTAGCTGTGAGTGTACTAATGTTTCAGAAGGGGATGTGTAGAGTAGGTGTGAGAGTCCTAGGGTTTCAGAAGGGGATGTGTAGAGTAGGTGTGAGTGTACTAGTGTTTCAGATGGGGATGTGTACAGTAGGTGTGAGTGTCCTAGGGTTTCAGAAGGGATGTGTAGAGTAGGTGTGAGTGTACTAATGTTTCAGAAGGGAATGTGTAGAGTAGGTGTGAGAGTCCTAGGGTTTCAGAAGGAATGTGTAGAGTAGGTGTGAGTGTACTAATGTTTCAGAAGGGAATGTGTAGAGTAGGTGTGAGAGTCCTAGGGTTTCAGAAGGGGATGTGTAGAGTAGGTGTGAGTGTACTAGTGTTTCAGATGGGGATGTGTACAGTAGGTGAGTGTCCTAGGGTTTCAGAAAGGGATGTGTAGAGTAGGTGTGAGTGTACTAATGTTTCAGAAGGGATGTGTACAGTAGGTGTGAGTGTCCTAGGGTTTCAGAAGGGGATGTGTAGAGTAGGTGTGAGTGTCCTAGGGTTTCAGAAGGGGATGTGTAGAGTAGGTGTGAGAGTCCTAGTGTTTCAGATGGGGATGTGTAGAGTAGGTGTGAGTGTACTAGTGTTTCAGAAGGGATGTGTAGAGTAGGTGTGAGTGTACTAGTGTTTCAGAAGGGGATGTGTAGAGTAGGTGTGAGTGTACTAGTGTTTCAGAAGGGGATGTGTACAGTAGGTGTGAGTGTCCTAGGGTTTCAGAAGGGGATGTGTAGAGTAGGTGTGAGTGTACTAGTGTTTCAGAAGGGATGTGTAGAGTAGGTGTGAGTGTACTAGTGTTTCAGAAGGGATGTGTACAGTAGGTGTGAGTGTCCTAGGGTTTCAGAAGGGGATGTGTAGAGTAGGTGTGAGTGTACTAGTGTTTCAGAAGGGATGTGTACAGTAGGTGTGAGTGTCCTAGGGTTTCAGAAGGGGATGTGTAGAGTAGGTGTGAGTGTACTAGTGTTTCAGAAGGGAATGTGTAGAGTAGGTGTGAGTGTACTAGTGTTTCAGAAGGGGATGTGTACAGTAGGTGTGAGTGTCCTAGGGTTTCAGAAGGGGATGTGTAGAGTAGGTGTGAGTGTACTAGTGTTTCAGATGGGGATGGGTAGGTGTGAGTGTCCTAGGGTTTCAGAAGGGATGTGTAGAGTAGGTGTGAGTGTACTAGTGTTTCAGAAGGGGATGTACAGTAGGTGTAAGTGTCCTAGGGTTTCAGAAGGGGATGTGTAGAGTAGGTGTGAGTGTACTAGTGTTTCAGAAGGGAATGTGTAGAGTAGGTGTGAGTGTACTAGTGTTTCAGAAGGGGATGTGAGGTGTGAGTGTCCTAGGGTTTCAGAAGGGATGTGTAGAGTAGGTGTGAGTGTACTAATGTTTCAGATGGGGATGTGTACAGTAGGTGAGTGTCCTAGGGTTTCAGAAGGGATGTGTAGACTAGGTGTGAGTGTACTAATGTTTCAGAAGGGATGTGTAGAGTAGGTGTGAGAGTCCTAGGGTTTCAGAAGGAATGTGTAGAGTAGGTGTGAGTGTACTAATGTTTCAGAAGGGATGTGTAGAGTAGGTGTGAGTCCTAGGGTTTCAGAAGGGGATGTGTAGAGTAGGTGTGAGTGTACTAGTGTTTCAGATGGGGATGTGTACAGTAGGTGTGAGAGTCCTAGGGTTTCAGAAGGGATGTGTAGAGTAGGTGTGAGTGTACTAGTGTTTCAGATGGGGATGTGTACAGTAGGTGTGAGTGTCCTAGGGTTTCAGAAGGGATGTGTAGAGTAGGTGTGAGTGTACTAATGTTTCAGAAGGGGATTTCAGTGTAAGTGTTTCAGAAGGGGATGTGTACAGTAGGTGTGAGTGTACTAGTGTTTCAGAAGGGGATGTGTACAGTAGGTGTGAGTGTACTAGTGTTTCAGAAGGGGATGTGTACAGTAGCTGTGAGTGTACTAATGTTTCAGAAGGGGATGTGTAGAGTAGGTGTGAGAGTCCTAGGGTTTCAGAAGGGGATGTGTAGAGTAGGTGTGAGTGTACTAGTGTTTCAGATGGGGATGTGTACAGTAGGTGTGAGTGTCCTAGGGTTTCAGAAGGGGATGTGTAGAGTAGGTGTGAGTGTACTAATGTTTCAGAAGGGAATGTGTAGAGTAGGTGTGAGAGTCCTAGGGTTTCAGAAGGGAATGTGTAGAGTAGGTGTGAGTGTACTAATGTTTCAGAAGGGAATGTGTAGAGTAGGTGTGAGAGTCCTAGGGTTTCAGAAGGGGATGTGTAGAGTAGGTGTGAGTGTACTAGTGTTTCAGATGGGGATGTGTACAGTAGGTGTGAGTGTCCTAGGGTTTCAGAAAGGGATGTGTAGAGTAGGTGTGAGTGTACTAATGTTTCAGAAGGGGATGTGTACAGTAGGTGTGAGTGTCCTAGGGTTTCAGAAGGGGATGTGTAGAGTAGGTGTGAGTGTCCTAGGTTTCAGAAGGGATGTGTACAGTAGGTGTGAGAGTCCTAGTGTTTCAGATGGGGATGTGTAGAGTAGGTGTGAGTTTCAGGGATGTGTAGAGTAGGTGTGAGTGTACTAGTGTTTCAGAAGGGATGTGTAGAGTAGGTGTGAGTGTACTAGTGTTTCAGAAGGGATGTGTACAGTAGGTGTGAGTGTCCTAGGGTTTCAGAAGGGGATGTGTAGAGTAGGTGTGAGTGTACTAGTGTTTCAGAAGGGGATGTGTACAGTAGGTGTGAGTGTACTAGTGTTTCAGAAGGGGATGTGTACAGTAGGTGTGAGTGTCCCTAGGGTTTCAGAAGGGGATGTGATAGGTGTGTGTACTAGTGTTTCAGAAGGGGATGTGTAGTAGGTGTGAGTGTACTAATGTTTCAGAAGGATGTGTACAGTAGGTGTGAGTGTCCTAGGGTTTCAGAAGGGGATGTGTAGAGTAGGTGTGAGTGTCCTAGGGTTTCAGAAGGGAATGTGTAGAGTAGGTGTGAGAGTCCTAGTGTTTCAGATGGGGATGTGTAGAGTAGGTGTGAGTGTACTAGTGTTTCAGAAGGGATGTGTAGAGAGGTGTGAGTGTACTAGTGTTTCAGAAGGGATGTGTAGAGTAGGTGTGAGTGTACTAGTGTTTCAGAAGGGATGTGTACAGTAGGTGTGAGTGTCCTAGGGTTTCAGAAGGGATGTGTAGAGTAGGTGTGAGTGTACTAGTGTTTCAGAAGGGGATGTGTAGAGTAGGTGTGAGTGTACTAGTGTTTCAGAATGGGATGTGTACAGTAGGTGTGAGTGTCCTAGGGTTTCAGAAGGGGATGTGTAGAGTAGGTGTGAGTGTACTAGTGTTTCAGAAGGGAATGTGTAGAGTAGGTGTGAGTGTACTAGTGTTTCAGAAGGGATGTGTAGAGTAGGTGTGAGTGTACTAGTGTTTCAGAAGGGATGTGTACAGTAGGTGTGAGTGTCCTAGGGTTTCAGAAGGGGATGTGTAGAGTAGGTGTGAGTGTACTAGTGTTTCAGATGGGGATGGGAGGTAGTGTACAGTAGCTAGGTGTGAGTGTCCTAATGTTTCAGAGGGGATGTGTCAGTAGGTGTGAGTGTCCTAGGGTTTCAGAAGGGATGTGTAGAGTAGGTGTGAGTGTACTAATGTTTCAGAAGGGGATGTGTAGAGTAGGTGTGAGAGTCCTAGGGTTTCAGAAGGGGATGTGTAGAGTAGGTGTGAGTGTACTAATTTTCAGAAGGGGATGTGTAGAGTAGGTGTGAGAGTCCTAGGGTTTCAGAAGGGGATGTGTAGAGTAGGTGTGAGTGTACTAGTGTTTCAGATGGGGATGTGTACAGTAGGTGTGAGTGTCCTAGGGTTTCAGAAGGGGATGTGTAGAGTAGGTGTGAGTGTACTAATGTTTCAGAAGGGAATGTGTAGAGTAGGTGTGAGAGTCCTAGGGTTTCAGAAGGGATGTGTAGAGTAGGTGTGAGTGTACTAATGTTTCAGAAGGGAATGTGTAGAGTAGGTGTGAGTGTCCTAGGGTTTCAGAAGGGGATGTGTAGAGTAGGTGTGAGTGTACTAGTGTTTCAGATGGGGATGTGTACAGTAGGTGTGAGAGTCCTAGGGTTTCAGAAGGGGATGTGTAGAGTAGGTGTGAGTGTACTAGTGTTTCAGATGGGGATGTGTACAGTAGGTGTGAGTGTCCTAGGGTTTCAGAAGGGATGTGTAGAGTAGGTGTGAGTGTACTAATGTTTCAGAAGGGGATGTGTACAGTAGGTGTGAGTGTCCTAGGGTTTCAGAAGGGGATGTGTAGAGTAGGTGTGAGTGTCCTAGGGTTTCAGAAGGGAATGTGTAGAGTAGGTGTGAGAGTCCTAGTGTTTCAGATGGGGATGTGTAGAGTAGGTGTGAGTGTACTAGTGTTTCAGAAGGGGATGTGTAGAGTAGGTGTGAGTGTACTAGTGTTTCAGAAGGGGATGTGTAGAGTAGGTGTGAGTGTACTAGTGTTTCAGAAGGGGATGTGTACAGTAGGTGTGAGTGTCCTAGGGTTTCAGAAGGGGATGTGTAGAGTAGGTGTGAGTGTACTAGTGTTTCAGAAGGGGATGTGTAGAGTAGGTGTGAGTGTACTAATGTTTCAGAAGGGGATGTGTACAGTAGGTGTGAGTGTCCTAGGGTTTCAGAAGGGGATGTGTAGAGTAGGTGTGAGTGTCCTAGGGTTTCAGAAGGGAATGTGTAGAGTAGGTGTGAGAGTCCTAGTGTTTCAGATGGGGATGTGTAGAGTAGGTGTGAGTGTACTAGTGTTTCAGAAGGGGATGTGTAGAGTAGGTGTGAGTGTACTAGTGTTTCAGAAGGGGATGTGTAGAGTAGGTGTGAGTGTACTAGTGTTTCAGAAGGGGATGTGTACAGTAGGTGTGAGTGTCCTAGGGTTTCAGAAGGGGTGTAGAGTAGGTGTGAGTGTACTAGTGTTTCAGAAGGGGATGTGTAGAGTAGGTGTGAGTGTACTAGTGTTTCAGAAGGGGATGTGTACAGTAGGTGTGAGTGTCCTAGGGTTTCAGAAGGGGATGTGTAGAGTAGGTGTGAGTGTACTAGTGTTTCAGAAGGGAATGTGTAGAGTAGGTGTGAGTGTACTAGTGTTTCAGAAGGGGATGTGTACAGTAGGTGTGAGTGTCCTAGGGTTTCAGAAGGGGATGTGTAGAGTAGGTGTGAGTGTACTAGTGTTTCAGATGGGGATGTGTACAGTAGGTGTGAGTGTCCTAGGGTTTCAGAAGGGGATGTGTAGAGTAGGTGTGAGTGTACTAGTGTTTCAGAAGGGGATGTGTACAGTAGGTGTAAGTGTCCTAGGGTTTCAGAAGGGGATGTGTAGAGTAGGTGTGAGTGTACTAGTGTTTCAGAAGGGAATGTGTAGAGTAGGTGTGAGTGTACTAGTGTTTCAGAAGGGGATGTGTACAGTAGGTGTGAGTGTCCTAGGGTTTCAGAAGGGGATGTGTAGAGTAGGTGTGAGTGTACTAGTGTTTCAGATGGGGATGTGTACAGTAGGTGTGAGTGTCCTAGGGTTTCAGAAGGGGATGTGTAGACTAGGTGTGAGTGTACTAATGTTTCAGAAGGGAATGTGTAGAGTAGGTGTGAGAGTCCTAGGGTTTCAGAAGGGAATGTGTAGAGTAGGTGTGAGTGTACTAATGTTTCAGAAGGGAATGTGTAGAGTAGGTGTGAGAGTCCTAGGGTTTCAGAAGGGGATGTGTAGAGTAGGTGTGAGTGTACTAGTGTTTCAGATGGGGATGTGTACAGTAGGTGTGAGAGTCCTAGGGTTTCAGAAGGGGATGTGTAGAGTAGGTGTTGTACTAGTGTTTCAGATGGGGATGTGTAGAGTAGGTGTGAGTGTACTAATGTTTCAGAAGGGAATGTGTAGAGTAGGTGTGAGAGTCCTAGGGTTTCAGAAGGGAATGTGTAGAGTAGGTGTGAGTGTACTAATGTTTCAGAAGGGAATGTGTAGAGTAGGTGTGAGAGTCCTAGGGTTTCAGAAGGGGATGTGTAGAGTAGGTGTGAGTGTACTAGTGTTTCAGATGGGGATGTGTACAGTAGGTGTGAGTGTCCTAGGGTTTCAGAAGGGGATGTGTAGAGTAGGTGTGAGTGTACTAATGTTTCAGAAGGGGATGTGTACAGTAGGTGTGAGTGTCCTAGGGTTTCAGAAGGGGATGTGTAGAGTAGGTGTGAGTGTCCTAGGGTTTCAGAAGGGAATGTGTAGAGTAGGTGTGAGAGTCCTAGTGTTTCAGATGGGGATGTGTAGAGTAGGTGTGAGTGTACTAGTGTTTCAGAAGGGGATGTGTAGAGTAGGTGTGAGTGTACTAGTGTTTCAGAAGGGGATGTGTAGAGTAGGTGTGAGTGTACTAGTGTTTCAGAAGGGGATGTGTACAGTAGGTGTGAGTGTCCTAGGGTTTCAGAAGGGGATGTGTAGAGTAGGTGTGAGTGTACTAGTGTTTCAGAAGGGGATGTGTAGAGTAGGTGTGAGTGTACTAGTGTTTCAGAAGGGGATGTGTACAGTAGGTGTGAGTGTCCTAGGGTTTCAGAAGGGGATGTGTAGAGTAGGTGTGAGTGTCCTAGGGTTTCAGAAGGAATGTGTAGAGTAGGTGTGAGAGTCCTAGTGTTTCAGATGGGGATGTGTAGAGTAGGTGTGAGTGTACTAGTGTTTCAGAAGGGGATGTGTAGAGTAGGTGTGAGTGTACTAGTGTTTCAGAAGGGGATGTGTAGAGTAGGTGTGAGTGTACTAGTGTTTCAGAAGGGGATGTGTACAGTAGGTGTGAGTGTCCTAGGGTTTCAGAAGGGGATGTGTACAGTAGGTGTGAGTGTACTAGTGTTTCAGAAGGGGATGTGTACAGTAGGTGTGAGTGTACTAATGTTTCAGAAGGGGATGTGTACAGTAGGTGTGAGAGTCCTAGGGTTTCAGATGGGGATGTGTACAGTAGGTGTGAGTGTCCTAGGGTTTCAGAAGGGGATGTGTACAGTAGGTGTGAGTGTCCTAGGGTTTCGGAAGGGGATGTGTACAGTAGGTGTGAGTGTACTAGTGTTTCAGAAGGGGATGTGTACAGTAGGTGTGAGAGTCCTAGGGTTTCAGATGGGGATGTGTAGAGTAGGTGTGAGTGTCCTAGGGTTTCAGAAGGGGATGTGTACAGTAGGTGTGAGAGTCCTAGGGTTTCAGAAGGGGATGTGGACAGTAGGTGTGAGTGTCCTAGGGTTTCAGAAGGGGATGTGTACAGGAAGCGTGAGGTGGCAGGGAGGGTATGGTATATGTATTAGCTACCTCGCACTCTCTGCGGGGTTGGAAGAAAGCGGATATTTTCGGTTTTCAGGGATACAGTATTTTCAATCTAACTTCCGTTTCCCCTGAAAAACGGATGTGGGGACTCCGCTAACGGCGTTTCTACGCCTGCTACGTTAGGTTAGCTACCTTGAGAAAATCCAGGTTGATGTAGGGCAGGCCACAGGTTCGTAGCTCCACCTCCAGGGGGCTGAGCATGGTGAGGAGCTGCAGGGGAATGATGGAGCCCAGGCCTGCACGCACCGCTGTCATACACTCCACATTCTGCAGCTCCCTCAGGCGCAGGCCCCGCACTGCTCGCGCATACACATCCTTATTCTGCCAGCTACAAACACACACACAGGACAGACAGTGTAGAGGGATAGAGGGGTTAAACAGAGAGAGCACATTCTGTGAAAGTCAGACATTACTGTGCTGAAAGGACAAAATTATTTGGAGAGACAAATTGACAGCTAAAGGGAATCGCATTAGATAACATCAACAAAGACCCATACGGACTAAACAAGTCCCTGGGCCATAGAGACAGAATGTCACTGTACCTGACACCAAGGTTGTGCCCCCCCTGGCACAGGTCCACCTCCTCTCCAGTCATAGTGATGTAGGTGAAGGTGCAGCAGGGCTGGCTGGGGGAGTCAGGACTCTCTCCTGAGTGGTGCTGGGTCGAGATCTCTGCACACAGGGCCTCCAGATCGTCCTCGTCACTCACCTGGGTTGCAGAGGGAAAGGGTCAGGTAGAGGTCAATGGAACACTGTTGTTTGGGAACAAGGGTGGGAAGTGGTATGGTGAAACTACAGTCTGGGTTTGAACTGTAGAAGTCAGTAGTGACTGTATGGAGTTTACAGTAGAAAGGGACTGGTCAATAAGCTAGCTATTGGCCGAACCATGGAACATCTGCATACAGCATCATCAGTTTTTTGATGGGTTCGTTTCTGGTCAGAGCTTTCAAAACTTCCAGGGAGTCAGGGAGTAAGTCAGTTCCTCCTTTCATTATATAAATCACCTCAACTTCTCCAGAAACATGACCAATATGCATGTCTAAATGACTGTCTCTTACACCCTCAAACTTCTTGACGTAGTTGTATGTGAGCAGGTCGGCCTCCTGCAGGTCCTGCTCTGGGTCCAGAGGCTCACCCACCAGGCTCTTCCAGAAGGAGCCCAGCAGGTCCAGGGGCAGGGGCACATCTGCCCGGATGGCAATGCCCAACAGCTGGCCAAAGAACTGCAGCAGCTGCTCCTCCGCATAGCTGATCGGACAGGGCGTCAGAATATACTTCCCCTTTGGAACAAAACAGCACAGAAGCACCACAATCAAGTTAGAGACTCTTCTAGCCTATCAGTAATACAGTGATCACTGGCCATGTAGTGCCCAACTGGTTTGTAATCCAGACACGGTTTACACTCCTATTATAAACTGGGTGGTTCGAGCTGTATCCATTCCGGCGATGCGTCGTGCCTAAGAACAGCCCTGAGCTGTGGTATATTGGCCATATACCACACCTCCTCGGGCCTTACTGCTTAAGTATATACTGTGGGGAGTAGGATTAATACATATGTGCACTAACTATTGAGACATTATCATCGTTCCTAGTGTTAAAATGGTGCTGCAACCAGGGAAGGCAGATGGGGTTGGGGGGGTCACTGTACCTTGTTGCAGTGAAGGCAGATGGGGGTTGGGGGGTCACTGTACCTTGTTGCGGTTGGCTGCTGCACTGGGGCAGGGGAGCAGCAGGGAGAGGGCGGAGCTCTGGAGTTCCTTACACACCTGCCACAGGAAGTGACGAAAGGAGCCACCTGGGAGAGTCACAGAAGTCAGGGGTCAACTTAGACAGTGTTTCAGTCTTATTAAACAGATTTTATTCCTATAGGACAAAGGTGGGAGAAGAAGGTTGATACTAACTGGTGCCGTGGACCTCCTCTCCAGTGAAGCGGATGTTGAAGGCATAGGTGGGGTCTCCTCCGCTGGCCAGCTTCACACACAGCTGGGACGAGGGCACACAGGCTAGCTGGCGTGCCGCCTGGCAGAAGTAGGTGTTCTCTGAGGAACGGATCTCTCCTGGAGGAACACACACCATCAACACTCAACGTAGAGGGCATCATATGAATGAAGGTAAAACAGGGCTCTGGGCTTGTCCTGTGAGCTCACCTCCAACAATCTCCAGAGGGTCCAGTGTGATCTCGGGGGCAGCGTGGTCTGCAGTCCGCTGTACTGTGGCGTTCAACACCTGGTTCATCACTATCACTTTGTTATCATAGAACACCAGGCCTGCATAGAGATAGGGTGGAGGTAGAATGAGTAGGTCAGCAAGACTGTTTTAATACTATTCATATGCCCCACCTACAGCTTAAACGATTTAACAACCAGCCAATTCCCTGACACAACACCACTCCTTAATGATCCATACAGCACACTGTTGCTGTGTGCCATTGACCTGACAGAGCAGTTCTGATATGTTATTTTTGTGTGTGTGTCACCTTTGGCCCCAGAGAGCAGTGCTGCGATGCTGTTCTGGTAGGTGTGTGTTTGTCTCAGCTCCACCAGGGGCAGGAAGAAACTCTCCAGGGTGTTGTTGAGAGACTGCAGGAGAGCAAAGCGCAGACGCAGGCTCTCCACAGGCACATCTACACACACAGGGGAAATGTGAACACAGCAACACATATACGCAAATACACATATTCCCACCCACTCACTAACATGCGCTTACACTCATGATTACTGATGTCCAATACCACACAAACACGTGTAATAATAGACTGTGTATGTAAACTAATGACGTGGTATGTCAGTGAGAAGGTCACATACTGAGAAGACAGGCCAGGCGTGGGTCAGCGACGTCACTGGGCTCCAGGTAGGCCTCATGGGGGTGCAGCCTGGCAGGTGTGATGGCCAGGTGACCACACAGCCTGTTGATGTACTGAACCAACGCTACGTCCATCTCCAGGCTCCACCTCCTACAGGCCTTTTGGGCATGCCGCGTGTCTATACAGGTACATCTGGAAAACCAGAGGAGAGGGAATACAACAGAGTGGATAACCACTACATATGAACAGATCCTCTTAATGCAGATGTAGGATCTTAATTTGATCACTATTGTTGCTGAGATTTCCTGCACAGCAGGAAAACGTGTAGTATATTTGATGTTTAAAAGGCTTCTGAAGTTTGTAATTTCCACTTTAAAATGTCAGACTTGATTTGCCCTAACAAAAAATGTATCAACCCTTACAAAAATGTAAATGAATTATAATCCACATTTCCTGGCTCAAATCAAGATCCTACATCTGTGTATAAAATGGCTTAATCTGGCACCAGCTGGCTTTCTCTAATTACAGAGATTACATGTACTGTACAGTGCAGTATAGTGTGTGATTCAGATGATTACACGTGACATCATTTCTTAGAGTACATCATGTGTAAATGTGTGATGTGTGTTGACGTAACAATCACAGTGTGTTCCATGCTCCAACTGTTTACAACATGCTCCAGTCATGTGTGTTCCTTTCCACACTCGGAATGTGAAGGCTGACTGCAGGGCCTGGTGGGGGGCGGGTCGCCAGGCTCACCTTTCAAAGTGAAGGTCGTAACCGCAGGCCAGAATGGCCCTCCACACGCTACGGATGTCCTGCTTGGCCCGGTCCACAGCAAACTTATGGAAGCCCTCCAGAGTCAAGTACTTCTCCTCTGGGACTACGTGAGAGGGGTGAGGGAGGAGACAATACATGTAGAAATACATTAACAGCCAAACTCACAGATGCATGGACTTTATGCTCTCAGTTTCCATCTAGTCATCTACATTCTAACTGGAGGGAACTGTTCCTCAGCTCCAGAGAGATATTGGCTGGACAGATGGGTAACATGAGAGGGTACAGAGTGGTCAGTACCTTCAGGCTTCTTGGCAGGAGATTTCTCTGTGTCCTTCTCATCAGGCCTGGATTTCTCAGGGGACTTGGGCTTCAGTACAGTCTTCTTCTCACTCAGTGCAGTCCTGACAGAGACATGGAAAAAGGTCAGGAACAGGGGCCAATGGAAAATGTCTGTCCAAATGAGTACTGACGAAAGTTATGTCTGAAATAACAGTATACTGAACGAGGCTTGATTTGATGATTAAGCATAATAAGCAACATTTAATTACTCTCCATTTTCCTTCTGTAAGTGGATAAAGAATCCACAGAGAACAGTTTTTATTGCTATTTTTTTGTTTCTTAACATGAGAATTGAATTCGTAAGACTCGCTATTTAAGTAACACATTTCATAGTGGGAAGCATAAGAGAAGGCTCTTGGGGGGAGTGTAATTTTGAAACCCACTACTTTCCATAATTACAGGTGGGAGTGGAAACTATTTCAGAAAATGGTGTTCAGGGTGGCATTGTGTGTGTGGTGAAGGACAAAACTCACCTGACGCTGTTGAGCACAGACTTCTCCTTGCTGGGTGGTTTGGTGATGGTTCTCTTGGTGCTCACCACCTTGACTGCATGCTGTTCCTTACCCGCCTTGCTGTATTTGTTCTTGTTGGGCTTGGGGGTGCCATATTTACGCAGAATCTGTGGAACATATAACCCTGCTCAGACAAACATGGCTGCAGATGCATATAGATGAGTGTGTGTGTGTGTGTGTGTGTGTGTGTGTGTGTGTGTGTGTGTGTGTGTGTGTGTGTGTGTGTGTGTGTGTGTGTGTGTGTGTGTGTGTGTGTAAAATCATGTGGATGAGGCAGGGTCAATTAAGCATATATCTATTTTGTTGTCTTCAAACACTCATGGTGGGGGGGTGTACCAACCTGCGTCAGTTGGTCCTCCAGCACCTTCTTAGGCGGCCGTACATTAGTGAAGAAGACGTGGAGGAGGTTTCCAGTAGTCTGGGAGTTGATCTGCTCCTTGCTCAAGTAGATGTCTGACACTTTGACAGGCTTGGCTGGTGTGAGGCTGAGCATCTGCTCTGAGTGTACACAACTCTTGAAGATGTCCATCAGCACGTCTCGTGCACTTGGAACCAACTTGTCCCCTGGGAACATAGGAGAAAAGATTAAGACCCCTCCAGATGTAGGACTTTTATCTGTATTGATAGAGTACAGATGATTGAGCCATAAACTACTTACCTCTGAGAGACTTGTTCAGGAAGTAGTCCTCAAGGGCGGAGCTACCCTGTGTGTCAAACAGGCTTGGGTTGACGCTGGAGGCTGTGAGGATCTCCTCATTGGTCAGTTCCATCAGCTCCTCCTCACCCTCCAGGCTGGATAAGCCAATCAAGTCGCTGCTGTTGAAGAGACTAGCGCGGATCTTTTCCACTTTGGCTCGGGCGCGAACCTACATTCAGGATGTGCAAAACAGATGAAGGACATGCAAGTCTGTCTCCATCAAAGCAAAACATATATATAAATCAACAATATCAATATATCAAGTTCTTTGTAAAATGCACTTGTGACCCACCTCTATGACAGCATAGCCCTTGATGGGTCGGGCCAAGATGGAGTTGCTGTCCAGAGAAGTGACGGTGTACATGGAGCCCCCGTCTGACACAGAGGCTGTTTCTGCGTTGTCCAGAGGTTCCCCCAGGCTGCCAAGACTGCCCAGGCTCCCCGTGCTGCACAGGGAGATATCCAGGCTCTCCTGGCTGGACACCGTGTGGGGATCCAGGGGCACTTGCTGTGGGGAGGGTATGGTCGAGGCTGCAGCCACAGGGGTGAGAGGTGGGGCAGCCAGCAGCTCCTGGTCCACAGAGAGTTCACTGGCGGTGCGGGACACGCCCCCCTGAGAGGAGCTGCAGATGGAGGTCTGGCTGGTGGAGGCTGAGGCCGAGACACTCAAGGCTGGAGTCAAGCAGCTGGAGCTGTCTGGGCTCTCGTTGCTGGGGAAGGAGCGCCCAGGCTCGGGGGCTGTTTTGCCGTCCAGGGGGATGGACACCCCGGCTCCTGCCTTGGGCTTCTTAGGTTCTTCCTCCTGCAGGGGGATGAAGATCTCGTCCTTGAAGAGACCCCCGTGAGCATGGCAGGCTCTGCGGATGGCGCTGCGCACCACAGCCTCCTCCAGGTGGGTGGGGATGCCAGAGAGCACCAGCAGACGGCTGTGAGCGGTAGGTCCCACCAGGGCCTGGCAGGCGTCCGTCACAGCATCACTTGTTACACTCAGCCCCTGGGGATCCTTGTTGGCCAGGTGACGGAGGATCATGAGCAGGGTGAGGCCACGGTGGAACCACAGCATGTCCTCAGGTTTACTACCGGCCATGTTGAGCAGGGCGCTGTCGCTCTCTGACAGACGAGCCCCTCCAGCAGAACCCCTCTTCCCTGAGGCCACTGCGGCCACTGCTGCTGCCGCACGCTCCCTCTTCATCTTCACCTTCTTACGCTTGGAGAGCAGGCTGGGGCTCTGGGGGGTCTGGCCTGGGGAGGAGGAGGAGGATGAAGAGGAGTCGCTGAGATTAGGGGCACTGGTGGAGGACAGGGCTCCCACTCCTGAGCACCCCATGTTGAGGGGGACGGTGACCTCAGCTATAGCCAGGCACACCTCCATCAGGGCGTGGAAGTAGGTGGAGAATCTGCTCTGCTCAGTCCCCAGGGCCAGGCCACCGCCACCAGAGGAGGAGCACCCTGCTCCGGCCCCTGCAGTCACCCAGCCCTGGGTCTCCCGGTCATACAGCTTGCGGAGCTCTGTCTGCAGGGCCATGAGCACGGCCAGGCAGGGGTTAAGCAACAGAGCGATGGAGTTGGACAGGCCTGCAGGGCTTTTCCGCTGCTCCAGGTGGTGGATCTTACGGAAGAGCTCAGCCAGCAGATGGAAGGAGAGTTCTTTGACGCAGGGGGCCAGATCTGTGGTCCATAACAGCCCACCTAGAACGTCACAGACAGGAAGAGAGAGGGAACAGAAACTCTTAGAAAATAGTGACCAACTTGTTGTCAGCACAAAACAGGATGCGATATTAGTCCCATACAACGAGTGACTGAAGGTTATGTAAAAGATGTAGACGTTGGACACCTTCTGTAGCTCAGTTGGTAGAGCATGGCGCTTGTAACGCCAGGGTAGTGGGTTCGATTCCCGGGACCACCCATACGTAGAATGTATGCACACATGACTGTAAGTCGCTTTGGATAAAAGCGTCTGCTAAATGGCATATATTATTATTATATATTATTATATATATATCATGGATCGCCATGGAGGCAGACATTTCAAAGATTTTACGAAAGTGTAGCACCTACCCAGCAGCTCCACCACCTGCAGCAGCACAGACGAGGGCACAGTGTCCAGCTCCTCCTCAGAGTACTCATTATTCTCCCCTAGCTTCCACGTCAGCAGCTGCTCAGCAAATGCCATAGCCAGGGGGAACTCCAGTGGCAGGGAGTGCAGCACCAGCACCACGCCAGGAGGGGGCGACACCCCTGAGAGAGAGACAATGAAACAAACCAAGCTATTATCAATACATGTTAATCATTTGAAACAGAGAGAAACATAATTAACATATATACGCTGAAAATAGTTATTACTGTAAGCCAGGACTAGGGGAGATCAAGCACTCACCCAGTTTGATGTGCACTTTGTCGGTGGGGATGATGACAGTGGGGAACTGGTTGGTAGTGGGAGGGGGGGTGAGGCCTGTGTTGGAGGGTGAAGCATCCAGAGGGTAGCACACCGCCTCCATCAGGTTGAGCTGGCCGTTCCTGCGCACCTTGTGACCAAGGCCATAAACCATAACCCGCGCCCATGGGGCTTTGTACAGGGAGGAGCTAGTGGGGAAGAGAGGAAACGTGAGAGAGGCAGAAAATGGGGGCAAAATGGGGGCACTGTAAGACATCTAGGATGGTCAAGGGTCAAACAAAAAAGTTTGTTAAATTAGCTCACTCTTTGCGGCAGCCTAGTTGGCTCTCTTTGCAGGAGACGATCACGAAGGCAGCACCCGGGAAGTTGACATCCATGCTGACCTTTGACTCTGATACTGGGAAGTCCTCTGAAGTGAACTGCTCTGGTGCATTCTACATAATGGAACAAGGGAAATAATATATGAACCATATAAAAACAAAAGATCTCCATCCCTAGGGAAATATCCATTCAGACAGACTCAGGTCATTAGTTAACCCTGTGCAGACCTGTAGGAAGCAACAGATCTGCTTGGTGAGCTCCAGCAGGCTCTCCTCCCCCTGGTGCAGGGCGCGGGTGATGGCCACGGTGAGCCACTCCCGGATGGGCTGTGCGTTTCCCTGGTAAAACAGTTCTGTGGGAGAACAGCTCTGGCCCTGCAGATTGTGGAGTAGAGACTGGGCCACCAGGATGGAGCTGGAGCTGATGGTCCCATCTGCAGGACAAACAGAGAGCACAAAGATCATGGAAAGGTTGCCTAATAAATCAGTCTGTGATACCAGCTCGGGTAACACAGTCTGAAATAAAGCACTGCAAAAATGTTGAAAGATTTCTTACAAGCCAGAATGTCACATTAGGTGACAACAAATCGTGATAGCCACACACAGAGACCTGCGTTTTGAAGTCGGTTCAATAATATTTCCTGTGGATATTTTATCATAAATTTACACCGGCAGCAGGACAAAATCAGTGGACAACAGGTATATATTCAACATTCTGACATGTAAAGGGACTGTTTGGAATTTTGGAATCTAAATGTTAGAGACGGTAGTGGATGCTTGTCCAGTCTACACTCGGATTCTTAAAAGCAGACTCCAAATCACTCCATTCATTGAATTGTACACCTAAAAATCCATGTGTTATTTCAGTCTAGTCCATTTTCTAACTTCTATTTAACCCATTATTTTCCGTGGATCATCATGTCATCCAGAGAGAGTCTGCTCACCAGGCAGAGGCGGAGCCAGCAGCTGATTGGACAGCAGCTGCAGGTGTTCCAAAGTGATGTCTCTAATGGCTGGGATGTGGAGGAGGCGGGTGAAGGTGTGGGGGCTCTTGGGGGCAAAGATGTTGAGTAGCGCCATGCGGCAGTAAAGCCGAGCCAGGGCACTCTCACAACGTAGAAGCTCCCTGAAACACAGCAGGCCACGGGGGATGATTTACAGTTCATAGCAGTGTGTTATTTCAGTGTGTGTGTGTTAGTTACCTATGGATCTGGATGTTACTGCTGTCGAGATTAACAAGGCCATTGGCAGCAGTACGGCGGGACCCAACAGGGGGACGCTCCAGCATTTCAATGGGGTACCAGTACCTCACCAGCACCCCCTCACTGCGCAGGTACGTCTCTACCTGTACCAGCTCATTCACCTGAAAACACAGACACACACAGTAAATAACAAAGGACAAAGCTTAACTTATTTTCGCTTTGTTTCTATGACAACTGAAGTGAAGTGTTCCACACTCACTGAGTCCACGTCCAGAACCACTCCGTGCAGGCCGAAGGTTTTCAACATTCCTCGGATGGCAAACTTGGGCAGGGCTGTTCCACCTGTGGTGCTGTTGGTGTTGTTGTTGTCTGGACAGCGGATGACCACGGTCAAACCTGAGACGAGGAAACATACTGTATAAGTAAGGGCAAAGCTGGGTAACACTACAGCCTATATGTTCATAATGATAATGATCATTACAAAAAATTCTTAAAAGAAAATATTGCTTCAGTAATTGTTAAACCAGCTATCAGGAAAACTCCTGTGTTTAATAATGTATTTACAGTTAGGGTCAAAGGTGATGAAAACAATCACGGTTCAATAACCGAGGTCTCTGTCATGGTGGTGGGTGCAAGTGCAGGGTACCTTTGCGGACTTTATCGATGGTGAACTTGTTGGCCTCATCCTTGATGTCCTCGATGGTGGGGAGGTAAAGGTCCCGGGGGATACCCCCGTTCTCTTCATACAGGAACTCCACTGTCTGCCGGGCTATGTCAACCATGCCTGAACAACATTTCAAGCAATAAAAACACCACAAAGAACAAACGTCAAAAAGCATCCCTTCAAAAATGTCAAACAGTGGAGTCAATGGGGAGCTGCTCTTTAAACAGAGCTACAGGGTTGACCACCTCTTACCACCTGGTTTTCAGGTGAGTGTGAGTGTCCCAAGCTGCTCAAAGAGCAGAGGAGCAGAAACGAGAGACTGAACATAAATCCTCACCCAGCTGCAGTGCTCCCTTGATCTGGTCCAGACCAGACTTCCTCTCTGCCTCATTGCGGAAGCGACGGCGGATGGTGGGGAACACCTTGGTCTCCCAGGCCTTCACCAGCAGGGCATAG
Organism: Oncorhynchus keta; assembly: GCF_023373465.1. Lineage (NCBI taxonomy): Eukaryota > Metazoa > Chordata > Actinopteri > Salmoniformes > Salmonidae > Oncorhynchus > Oncorhynchus keta. The sequence goes on from NC_068445.1 coordinate 19,510,510, forward strand.
TGGTCCTCCTGGGTGGGTGAAACAGTACATTCATGCCAACAGTGAAAATCCAGGATACCAAAAAGTGAATGTGTTATTTGAAGGCTCTTCTCAGAACAATAAGCACCAGAAAGATATTCAACTCACCCTGGGAACATCGTCATCATCTTCGTCATCACTCTCGTCGTCAGCGATAGGCGGGGGGTGTGCTTCAGGCCCTGAGGTGACCAGGTTCTCGTAGCTCAGCTCTACCTTGTAGAGGCACGACGAGTCACTGTTGTACTCTGTCTCGACAGGGGAGGACAACAACAAAGCCAGTTCTTACAAACGCTACCAACTGGGACAAATACACGGACCAGACAGTGAGGGTGAGGGTTAGGGCTGCGGGGCGGGGCGGGGTGGGGTTGATCAAACAGCAAACGCTACCAGCTGGGAGACATATACACAGACCAGACAGTGAGGATGAGGGTTAGGGCTGCGGGGCGGGCGGGGTGGGGTGGGGCGGGGGCGGGGCGGGGTGGGGTCGACCAAACAGCAAACGCAACCGAGGACTGAAATCACACCAGGTTAAAAGGTCCAATGCAGTTGTTTTCGATATCAAATCATTTATGGGGAACATTTAAGTACCTTACTGTGATTGTTTTCAATTAAAATGGTAAAACGTTTCTCAAGGAATAATTTTGCTCGGACTGTCTGGGAGTGGGGAGGAGAACACTGAAAAGTAGCTGTTATTGGCAGAGTGGTTTGGAACTCTTTCTTGTTGGTCTATTAACTAATTTACCGCCTAATGATGTCACTAGGAAGGCCAATACTCCCTCCCACCAAAAATCAGGCAGACATTTCAGACAGTCTTTTCAAACAGCTCTTACACTAAAAGGATCAACATAATTTACACAATTTCACAGTATTATTTAACCTCAGTGTGACAATATATTTAAACACAGGAAAATCACATTTTTGACTGCACTGGGCCTTGAAGTAAAACAATACATTTTAGGTTATGTGACCGGAAAGTAACTGAAACACATGCATTTGGTGAAAGGTGAAAGTGAAAGGAACATACGTTGCTGGGCAACTGCTACCGCGGCGATCCGACAGGGAGGTCCGTGAGATCCAGAGTCAGATGCCACACTAGCACCCGCATCATTGTCGCTGTCGGATGCCATGGCGAATGGGAGGGCCTCGAAGTTGGCACTGATTTCCTCTGCCAGGTCAACACAAAAGTCAGCAGCATTGCGGTGTGCTTGGCCCTCTGCGTACGCAAATGCCCGGCAACCAAAGTTGGCACGAATCTTTGTGTTCTAAACAAAATGCAAAACACACCATGATGACATTGAGCTGCATTAATTAGGCTTCAACTTTTTTTATTTTTTTTATTTCACCTTTATTTAACCAGGTAGGCTAGTTGAGAACAAGTTCTCATTTGCAACTGCGACCTGGCCAAGATAGCAGTGTGAACAGACAACACAGAGTTACACATGGACTAAACAATTAACAAGTCAATAACACAGTAGAAAAAAAGGGGAGTCTAAATACAATGTGTGCAAAAGGCATGAGGAGGTAGGCGAATAATTACAATTTTGCAGATTAACACTGGAGTGATAAATGATCAGATGGTCATGTACAGGTAGAGATATTGGTGTGCAAAAGAGCAGAAAAGTAAATAAATAAAAACAGTATGGGGATGAGGTAGGTGAAAATGGGTGGGCTATTTACCAATAGACTATGTACAGCTGCAGCGATCGGTTAGCTGCTCAGATAGCTAATGTTTGAAGTTGGTGAGGGAGATAAAAGTCTCCAACTTCAGCGATTTTTGCAATTCGTTCCAGTCACAGGCAGCAGAGTACTGGAACGAAAGGCGGCCAAATTAGGTGTTGGCTTTAGGGATGATCAGTGAGATACACCTGCTGGAGCGCGTGCTACGGATGGGTGTTGCCATCGTGACCAGTGAACTGAGATAAGGCGGAGCTTTATCTAGCATGGACTTGTAGATGACCTGGAGCCAGTGGGTCTGGCGACGAATATGTAGCGAGGGCCAGCCGACTAGAGCATACAGGTCGCAGTGGTGGGTGGTATAAGGTGCTTTAGTGACAAAACGGATGGCACTGTGATAAACTGCATCCAGTTTGCTGAGTAGAGTGTTGGAAGCCATTTTGTAGATGACATCGCCGAAGTCGAGGATCGGTAGGATAGTCAGTTTTACTAGGGTAAGCTTGGCGGCGTGAGTGAAGGAGGCTTTGTTGCGGAATAGAAAGCCGACTCTTGATTTGATTTTCGATTGGAGATGTTTGATATGAGTCTGGAAGGAGAGTTTGCAGTCCAGCCAGACACCTAGGTACTTATAGATGTCCACATATTCAAGGTCGGAACCATCCAGGGTGGTGATGCTAGTCGGGCATGCGGGTGCAGGCAGCGATCGGTTGAAAAGCATGCATTTGGTTTTACTAGCGTTTAAGAGCAGTTGGAGGCCACGGAAGGAGTGTTGTAATGGCATTGAAGCTCGTTTGGAGGTTAGATAGCACAGTGTCCAATGACGGGCCGAAAGTATATAGAATGGTGTCGTCTGCGTAGAGGTGGATCAGGGAATCGCCCGCAGCAAGAGCAACATCATTGATATATACAGAGAAAAGTTGTTTAACTTGTTATCTTGTTTTACCCACCTTCTTCTGAATGTGCACCAGAGGCCACATGCCCCCTGCTACATCCTCCAGGAAGGGGCTGAGGCGGTGGCCGCAGTAGGTGAAGTAGACCCGCCCTTTAGAGACATGGCCAGGGGGTGGAGGGGTGCCCTCAGAGCGCTCCCAGCCAATGCCCGCCACATCCCCTGTAAGCAGGAAGAGAATGGTCACCATCCCAAGATACAGTTCAAAATCAGATGTTTCACCAAAATGTTATAAATATGCAATACACATTGGTTCCATAAGCAAAAACAGTCAAAAATAGGAGGTAGGTGATATTATGAAACTAGATGAGAGGATTGTTTCCCATCTCACCAGGAAGTAGGGCTACGTCCAGCCTCACACTCTTCCACTGCAGCAGACTGGAGCCATTATAGTGCACAGCCCTGCCATTACTGAAAGGGAGAAACACAGAGACAGCACTCAATCTCAGACAGGGCAGTGGGAAACCTCACAGAGATTACATATGTCAAATCCATAGGAGCATATACTTGTGAAAGAGGCAGGTGCCAACAGGGTTGGTCCATGCTCCGTCTCTCTTCTCCGCCTCTGTGGCAAAGCCAAAAGACACAATAGGGCCGCTGTCGTCTTCCGAGTCTCCATAGGAGACAATCTCTATTTCCCAGTAAAATGAAGGAGCCTACAGGAAAAAGAGGGAGAGGAATTTAAAGATTCCAAATGAGTTAGCCTGCTTCCTAAGCATGCAAAACTGAATTATCATTAATATAAAACCTAGCATGTGCCATTCCCAAGACATCCAGTAAGTTTAGGGGTGCCCACCTGAACAGGTACAGGTGAGGTGGCATAGATGAAGGTTCCCCTGGGCAGACCTCCTCCAGCGCTGGGGTCGGCCAGGAAGGTGACGGAGGTAAGGCGAGATGAGAACATGCAGGCACGCACTGGAGGGAACACCCTAGTTGGACTCCATGTAATCTCCTTGGGCTAGGGAGAGATATAGACCGGAGCAGAGAGCGTTACAAGGCCCCACAAACTTCAAACGGAATCCCTTCATCCCTCAAAAAATCCTAGTATGGTTTTGTGTCAGTTATTCGATCAGTAGATCAATGAGTACAGCGACACCCACCTGGCACCTGTCTGTCTGGAGGGGAGGGGGTGGCGGTCGAGCGCAGTCTCGGTACAGCATCCTCACTCGCTCACACTGTGCCTCGACCATGCCCAGACGCTCCCCTGCACAACACAGCAGAATCAATACTACGGTCATAGAGAAAATATGGCCAGTAAAAGTACAGTCATGCTGCATTGTAGAAGTTGTGTCATCATTGAGCACTATGCTACTGGGTGAGAGTGGGTGGTCACTCACCAGGACTGCACTCCTGGGCCACAAGGTTAAGCACCTCCACAGCAGCAGGACACTGCTGAATGAACTCTTCACAGAACGAGCTGTCCTCCAGGAGCTGGGCCATCACCAGACATGCCCTGGGAGCCAAACACAACAGACACATTTAAACCTGCACACTAACTAAGAAAAACAAATGTATGACATACAGGTGCAGACACACACTTGAAGGAGCAGCAAAACATATTGACCGAGGTAATTTCCTCCTTAGTGATTTACCTGGTCCTGATTTCAGCCAGCAGGCGGACAGCGGCCATGACAGGACTAGAGCCATCTCCTGAGGCGGGGAGGGAGGTGTGGATGGACAGACTACCCTCCTGTGGCAGGAGCATGGACTGTACCGCCTGCACCACCTTCTCTGTGATAGACAGCTTGTAGAGGGGCAGCGCCTGGGAGAGAGAGGGGGAGAGGGACATTGACGAGAAGAGAACATTAAATGAGTCTACTGCCATCGTGCATTAAAGCCTTATGTGCACTTGCATCAATTCCAGTCGATTTACATGTGTTAGTTGTATGTGTTAGTTGCACGTGTTTGTTGTATGTGTTATTTACATGTGTTAGTTGCATGTGTTAGTTACATGTGTTAGTTGTATGTGTTAGCTACATGTGTTAGTTACATGTGTTAGTTACATGTGTTAGCTACATGTGTTAGTTACATGTGTTAGCTACATGTGTTAGTTACATGTGTTAGTTACATATGTTAATTGTATGTGTTAGTTACATGTGTTAGTTGTATGTGTTAGTTACATGTGTTAGTTGTATGTGTTAGTTACATGTGTTAGTTACACGTATTAGTTACACGTATTAGTTACACGTATTAGTTACATGTGTTAGTTACATGTGTTAGTTACATGTGTTAATTGTATGTGTTAGTTACATGTGTTAATTGTATGTGTTAGTTACATGTGTTAGTTACACGTGTTAGTTACACATATTAGTTACACGTATTAGTTACACATGTTAGTGACACATGTTAGTGACACGTGTTAGTTACATATGTTAGTGACGCGTGTTAGTTACATGTGTTAGTTGCATGAGTTCGTTACATGGGTTAGTTGTAGGTGTTACACATGTCAGTTGTATGTGTTAGTTACACGTGTTAGTTGTATGTGTTAGTTACACGTGTTAGTTACACGTGTTAGTTACACGTGTTAGTTACACGTGTTAGTTACACGTGTTAGTTACATGTGTTAGTTACATGTGTTAGTTACATGTGTTAGTCACACGTGTTAGTTGTAGGTGTTAGTTACATGTGTTAGTTGCATGTGTTAGTTGTATGTGTTAGTTACATTTGTTAGTTGTATGTGTTAGTTACACGTGTTAGTTGTATGTGTTAGTTACACGTGTTAGTTGTATGTGTTAGTTACACGTGTTAGTTGTATGTGTTAGTTACACGTGTTAGTTACACGTGTTAGTTGTATGTGTTAGTTGTATGTGTTAGTTACATGTGTTAGTTGTATGTGTTAGTTACACGTGTTAGTTGAATGTGTTAGTTGTATGTGTTAGTTACACGTGTTAGTTCCATGTGTTAGTTACATGTGTTAGTTGTATGTGTTAGTTACACGTGTTAGTTACATGTGTTAGTTGTGTGTGTTAGTTACACGTGTTAGTTCCATGTGTTAGTTACACGTGTTAGTTACATGTGTTAGTTGTATGTGTTAGTTCCATGTGTTAGTTACATGTGTTAGTTACATGTGTTAGTTACACGTGTTAGTTGTATGTGTTAGTTACACGTGTTAGTTCCATGTGTTAGTTACATGTGTTAGTTACATGTGTTAGGTGTTAGTTACACGTGTTAGTTGTATGTGTTAGTTACATGTGTTAGTTGTATGTGTTAGTTACACGTGTTAGTTGAATGTGTTAGTTACACGTGTTAGTTACACGTGTTAGTTGTATGTGTTAGTTACACGTGTTAGTTGTATGTGTTAGTTACGTGTTAGTTGTATGCGTTAGTTACACGTCTTAGTTGCATGTGTTAGTTACATGTGTTAGTTGCATGTGTTAGTTACACGTGTTAGTTGTATGTGATAGTTACACATGTTAGTTACACATGTTAGTTACATGTGTTAGTTGTATGTGTTAGTTACACGTGTTAGTTACACATGTTAGTTACACATGTTAGTTACAAGTGTTAGTTGTATGTGTTAGTTACACGTGTTAGTTACGTGTGTTAGTTACATGTGTTAGTAACATGTGTTAGTTGTATGTGTTAGTTGTATGTGTTAGTTGTATGTGTTAGTTACATGTCTTAGTTGCATGTGTGACTTCTCTAACCCTCCCTGTCCTTACCTCAGAGCGGGGAGTGCAGAGGCGGGAGATGGGCACCGTCAGGATGTCGGAGGCCTTGCAGGCCTTCCTGTACTCGCAGGAAGGGAACTTTACTGTTGCGAGGCCTTCTTGCTCATTGATGGACATGACCAGGCCCACGCTGTCCAGCACTCCTTTACCCACCACCTGAGGAAGCAGAGGGACCATGAAGAGAAACATTCACTGATAGACCATTCACTAATATAGATCTTTCTGCCCACAGCATTATTGACTTGGTATAGTGTTGTTGGCATGTGAATGTTGGCATGTGAATTTCAGAGACAGGTACAATTTGTATTGCTAAGTCTTCTAATGGATCTATCAACTTCTGCTCATCTCCTAACCCACCTGGACCTCTGAACCGATCTTGATGGTCTCCTTGAAGCCTCCGAGGGCGCAGAGTGCCGCCACAGCCTGCCTGCCGATGGCCTGGAGTTTGGCCAGCTTCCTGCTGCTGCTGCTACCGTTCTCCAGGATGCTCTCAGCATACTTCCCCAGCTGTGGGATGAACATCAGTGCTCTGGACAGCACCTGGCACAGTCAAATCAAATCAAATCAAATGTTATTTGTCACATACACATGGTTAGCAGATGTTAATGCGAGTGTAGCGAAATGCTTGTGCTTCTAGTTCCGACAATGCAGTAATAACCAACAAGTAATCTAGCTAACAATTCCAAAACTACTACCTTATAGACACAAGTGTAAGGGGATAAAGAATATGTACATAAAGATATATGAATGAGTGATGGTACAGAGCGGCATAGGCAAGATACAGTAGATGGTATTGAGTACAGTATATACATATGAGATGAGTATGTAAACAAAGTGGCATAGTTAAAGTGGCTAGTGATACATGTATTACATAAGGATGCAGTAGATGATATACAGTATATACGTATACATATGAGATGAATAATGTAGGGTATGTAAACATTATATTAGGTAGCATTGTTTAAAGTGGCTAGTGATATATTTTACATCATTTCCCATCAATTCCCATTATTAAAGTGGCTGGAGTTGAGTCAGTGTGTTGGCAGCAGCCACTGAATGTTAGTGGTGGCTGTTTAACAGTCTGATGCCTTGAGATAGAAGCTGTTTTTCAGTCTCTCGATCCCAGCTTTGATGCACCTGAACTGACTTCGCCTTCTGGATGATAGCGGGGTGAACAGGCAGTGGCTCGGCTGGTTGTTGTCCTTGATGATCTTTATGGCCTTTATGGCCTTCCTGTAGCTCAGTTGGTAGAGCATGGCGCTTGTAACGCCAGGGTAGTGGGTTCGATCCCCGGGACCACCCATACGTAGAATGTATGCACACATGACTGTAAGTCGCTTTGGATAAAAGCGTCTGCTAAATGGCATATATTACTGTGACATCGGGTGGTGTCGGTGTCCTGGAGGGCAGGTAGTTTGCCCCCGGTGATGCATTGTGCAGACCTCACTACCCTCTGGAGAGCCTTACGGTTGTGGGCGGAGCAGTTGCCGTACCAGGCGGTGATACAGCCCGACAGGATGCTCTCGATTGTGCATCTGTAGAAGTTTGTGAGTGCTTTTGGTGACAAGCCGAATTTCTTCAGCCTCCTGAGGTTGAAGAGGCGCTGCTGCGCCTTCTTCACGATGCTGTCTGTGTGTGACCAATTCAGTTTGTCTGTGATGTGTTTTGCCGAGGAACTTAAAACTTACTACCCTCTCCACTACATCGATGTGGATAGGGGGTGTTCCCTCTGCTGTTTCCTGAAGTCCACAATCATCTCCTTAGTTTTGTTGACGTTGAGTGTGAGGTTATTTTCCTGACACCACACTCCGAGGGCCCTCACCTCCTCCCTGTAGGCCGTCTCATCGTTGTTGGTAATCAAGCCTACCACTGTTGTGTTGTCCGCAAACTTGATGATTGAGTTGGAGGCGTGCGTGGCCACGCAGTCGTGGGTGAACAGGGAGTACAGGAGAGGGCTCAGAACGCACCCTTGTGGGGCCCCAGTGTTGAGGATCAGCGGGGTGGAGATGTTGTTGCCTACCCTCACCACCTGGGGGTGGTCCGTCAGGAAGTCCAGTACCCAGTTGCACAGGGCGGGGTCGAGACCCGGGGTCTCGAGCTTGATGACGAGCATGGAGGGTACTATGGTGTTGAATGCCGAGCTGTAGTCGATGAACAGCATTCTCACATAGGGATTCCTCTTGTCCAGATGGGTTAGGGCAGTGTGCAGTGTGGTTGAGATTGCATCGTCTGTGGACCTATTTGGGCGGTAAGCAAATTGGAGTGGGTCTAGGGTGTCAGGTAGGGTGGAGGTGATATGGTCCTTGACTAGTCTCTCAAAGCACTTCATGATGACGGAAGTGAGTGCTACGGGCGGTAGTCGTTTACCTCAGTTACCTTAGCAGCGTTAAATCCATGTGTTATCACTATAACCTTCATATACAGTATATTCTTAGAATTACATGGATCTAGCATTGCAAGTAGATCTTAAAATGGCTGCAGCGGCCTCCAAAACCTATGCATTCTGATGGTGCTTTACCTTCTCTGCAGTGCTGGTCCAGATCTGGGCGGTGTTGGACTCGGGAGCTGTGAGCAGGCTGTGCAGCAGGGCAATAACCTCAGCAGCCATACTGTTGGCCACATGGCCACTGATGAAGGGCCTGATTGGGTCGGACCTGAACAGTGGAGGGAGAGAGGAGAACGCTCAGAACCACTATCCCCGGTGTTATTTTTTAAACATTTTTTACCTTGACACATTTTGGGGACTAAACTATTTTTCTTTATTAAAAGGTTTCTTTATTATAAAAAATACTTTGACATTTTTGGGGTGGTTATTTAATTCCTAGGCTTTTTTCCCTTCTCTTTATTAAAAAATATATATATCATAGGCATGCAATACCATTGACATATGTTACAAATACAATCCCACAATAGGGGAGTGGAAGCTAAAGGTTCATTGTCCCCAAGAACACCTCACCATTTTCAGCCCACTACCTCAGTGCGGTGGACACACAGAAGCGTACAAACAAGCAATTACCCTAACAAACTACAAAGAACATAAACATGAATTACATACAAAAAATACCACAATAAATACAACTAAACAAACAAAAGAACCAACAACTACAATTATCATACGACTGGCGATCCAGGAGCACCTTTCCTTTGTCTCTGAAATCAAATCACGCCCAACCCTCGACGACCTCCCACTTTCTTTTGCAATCAAGCCTTCTAGTGTATAATAGTGTTTGACAGTTCTTTTAAAGAATCCAATACTAACATATTTGTTTTCTGAGTTTTAAAAATCAAAAACTTCCCCAGCTGAACCAAGAGATTGTATATCGTGTTGCATCTGTCCCTTAAGTCACCCAATGGAACTGTTTGTGGAGAGATCAAAAACAAGGAGGAGCCACTCTTGTACTTTTGTCCAAAAGTTAGCAACTATGGGTCATTATCAGAAGATGTGGAACAAAATCCTCTACTTCCACACCACAAAAAAGGCACAAATAAGAATCTTCAATAGCCCATATTTGTAACTTTCAAAGACCAAAGAAACACATAACAAAAACAGAGGGTTGAAACCCAACCAAAAGAGCGAGGAGTACCTTGAATAAAAAACACACGCACAATGATTAACACACGGGGCGAGACCCGTAATCATCTGCCCAATCCACACGGGCACGAAAGCCCAAAACACACAGCAAAGGTACTCACACACACCAATGGACACTGTAACAATAATGAACAGCACCATGGTGAACAAAGGGCACATACAGTGCCGTGCGAAAGTATTCGGCCCCCTTGAACTTTGCGACCTTTTGCCACATTTCAGGCTTCAAACAAAGATATAAAACTGTATTTTTTTGTGAAGAATCAACAACAAGTGGAACACAATCATGAAGTGGAACGACATTTATTGGATATTTCAAACTTTTTTAACAAATCAAAAACTGAAAAATTGGCTGTGCAAAATGATTCAGCCCCTTTACTTTCAGTGCAGCAAACTCTCCAGAAGTTCAGTGAGGATCTCTGAATGATCCAATGTTGACCTAAATGACTAATGATGATAAATACAATCCACCTGTGTGTAATCAAGTCTCCGTATAAATGCACCTGCACTGTGATAGTCTCAGAGGTCCGTTAGAAGCGCAGAGAGCATCATGAAGAACAAGGAACACACCAGGCAGGTCCGAAATACTGTTGTGAAGAAGTTTAAAGCCGGATTTGGATACAAAAAGATTTCCCAAGCTTTAAACATCCCAAGGAGCACTGTGCAAGCGATAATATTGAAATGGAAGGAGTATCAGACCACCTCAAATCTACCAAGACCTGGCCGTCCCTCTAAACTTTCAGCTCATACAAGGAGAAGACTGATCAGAGATGCAGCCAAGAGGCCCATGATCACTCTGGATGAACCGCAGAGATCTACAGCTGAGGTGGGAGACTCTGTCCATAGGACAACAATCAGTCGTATATTGCACAAATCTGGCCTTTATGGAAGAGTGGCAAGAAGAAAGCCATTTCTTAAAGATATCCATAAAAAGTGTCGTTTAAAGTTTGCCACAAGCCACCTGGGAGACACACCAAACATGTGGAAGAAGGTGCTCTGGTCAGATGAAACCAAAATTGAACTTTTTGGCAACAATGCAAAACGTTATGTTTGGCGTAAAAGCAACACAGCTCATCACCCTGTCTACACCATCCCCACTGTCAAACATGGTGGTGGCAGCATCATGGTTTGGGCCTGCTTTTCTTCAGCAGGGACAGGGAAGATGGTTAAAATTGATGGGAAGATGGATGGAGCCAAATACAGGACCATTCTGGAAGAAAACCTGATGGAGTCTGCAAAAGACCTGAGACTGGGACGGAGATTTGTCTTCCAACAAGACAATGATCCAAAACATAAAGCAAAATCTACAATGGAATGGTTCAAAAATAAACATATCCAGGTGTTAGAATAGCCAAGTCAAAGTCCAGACCTGAATCCAATCGAGAATCTGTGGAAAGAACTGAAAACTGCTGTTCACAAATGCTCTCCATCCAACCTCACTGAGCTTGAGCTGTTTTGCAAGGAGGAATGGGAAAAAATGTCAGTCTCTCGATGTGCAAAACTGAGAGAGACATACCCCAAGCGACTTACAGCTGTAATCGCAGCAAAAGGCGGCGCTACAAAGTATTAACTTAAGGGGGCTGAATAATTTTGCACGCCCAATTTTTCCGTTTTTGATTTGTTAAAAAAGTTTGAAATATCCAATAAATGTCGTTCCACTTCATGATTGTGTCCCACTTGTTGTTGATTCTTCACAAAAAAATACAGTTTTATATCTTTATGTTTGAAGCCTGAAATGTGGCAAAAGGTCGCAAAGTTCAAGGGGGCCGATTACTTTCGCAAGGCACTGTATATACAAATACAATCAGTGGGAATAGGGGCCAGGTGTGCGCAATGAAAGTTACAGAGGGATCCGTGACAGTAACATAGTAGAGGGATCCGTGACAGTAACAAAAATGTGTACAATATCTTCAATTGAAACATTCAGAGAGTGGAGTCTAATGATGTTTTATAAATCAAACCAAAAACCTGCTTCTAAAGGATGGGAGTATAAAATTATACATTTTTACAAATGTTCTCTCGTTAAACATCTGAGATTTAATATGCCTACAAACAGTTTCTATTTTCTTTCCCTTTTCCCTTTTTCTTCCATTCCGTTGGAATTTTTTATTTGATTTTTCATCTTTATTTAACCAGGTAGGTTAGTTGAGAACAAGATCTCATTTACAACTGCGACCTGGCCAAGACAAAGCAAAGCGACAAAAACAACAACACAGAGTTACACAAACAAACATACAGTCAATAACACAATAGAATAATCTACGTACAGTGTGTGCAAATGTAGAAGAGTAGGGAGGTAAGGTAGTAAATAGGCCATAGAGGCGAAATAATGACAATTTAGCATTAACACTGGAGTGATATATATGTGCAAATGATGATGTGCAAGTAGAGATACTGGGGTGCAAAAGAGCAAGAGGATAAATAACAATATGTGGATGAGGTAGTTGGATGGGCTATTTACAGATTGGCTATGTACAGGTACAGTGATCGGTAAGCTGCTCAGACAGTTGATGCTTAAAGTTAGAGAGGGAGATATAAGACTCTAGCTTCAGTGATTTTTGCAATTCGTTCCAGTCATTGGCAGCAGAGAACTGGAAGGAAAGATGGCCAAAGGAAGTGTTGGCTTTGGGGATGACCAGTGAAATATACCTGCTGGAGCGCGTGCTACGGGTGGGTGTTGCTATGGTGACCAGTGAGCTGAGATAAGGTGGGGCTTTACCTAGCAAAGACTTATAGATGACCTGGAGCCAGTGGGTTTGGCGACGAATTTCTAGTGAGGGCCAGCCAACGAGAGCATACAGGTCGCAGTGGTGGGTAGTATATGGGGCTTAGGTGACAAAAAACGGATGGCACTGTGATAGACTACATCCAGTTTGCTGACTAATGTGTTGGAGGCTATTTTGTAAATGACATCACCGACATCTTTTGCTGCCAGTAACTGATTTGACTTATGATGTGTACCTCCACTGAGTATACAAAACATTATGAAAACCTTCCTAATATTGAGGTGCACCATTCTAAGTGCTAAACATTTTGCTAGAATACGGGTGTCACAGCACAATAAAGCGAGATGTCTCCAGTTGAGGTGTACAGGGCTTTTATATTGGCCATTTGCCTCATGCTCCAATAGTAATGTAACCAGGCCCTCTCTTTGGGTTGTTGATAGTTCTCCCTGTTCAAATGAAAAAGCATGCAAGCAAAGGTTCTTTGATTTCTGTAAAAAATAATAATAATAATAATTTGCCCATTCAGAAAGAGTTCATTGCCATTAATAGTTAAACATCAGCTGTCAACCTCTCATAACATAAATACAAACATTATCCTAAGTGGATATTATCATAGTCTTCAGTGAAGATGACATTACAATCAAGTTTTGAAAACAGGGTTGGATCCTCCTCGAAATAAAAAAATGAAATATTGTACTTGCACCTGTAATATCTAGTGGGGTAATAATAAATGAAGCCCTACAGAGGAATGCAGTTATGTGACAGTTTTCTTATATTCTACTAGTATTACTAGTGGAACAGTGTTATGATAGTTTCTAATCCACTTGTATTACTGTTATGAAAAATGCATAATCTAATGTTTGCACAGCTCGAGTCAGACTGACCTGGCCAGTTCAGAGTTCCTGTCCCGACACACAGCGGTCTGAGCGGTCTTCTTCTTGTCCCCCGTGGTGACTCCTCCAGCAGCTTCCTGTGCCAGAGCCTCCACAGGCGGGCCCACGCTCACTATCAGCCCAGACTGGGCCCACTTATTGGCCTTCCTCAGGGCGGCTGCAGCCTCCTCTGTGATTACCTCACAGCTACCACTCTGGTGGGGTGAAGGAGCAGATCAGCCAGGAATAATGGTATGATTAATGAACACGCCTTCACAAGTAAAAATGCTTCTTTCACTTAGTGACAGCCAAATGACATATGAAGCCACATTAAACAGGCCTGACCTTGGTCATGTCTCTGTCCATCTTCACCACTTTCTCCATGTTTGCTCCAGTTCCAAGGCGGAATGGCCGGCCCTCTGAACTGCTGCAGGCCACCAGAAAGAAGGTGTCAGAGAAACTTTATGGATGGTTTGGCACACAAAACGTATCAGGAGGTATTATGATGAGTCTTACCTGAGCAGTGGCTGGAGCACCTCATGAGAGGACTGGTCCTCCCTCTTGTGGATAAAGATGGACAGTTTGCCATCCACAGCCTCGCTCTCCTCCCCCGCATCCTTATCAGACTTCAGGGTTCCTTTGGGGCTGGAGCGGCTCAGGCTGGTGTCTGGCTCTGAGGAGCTGGGGGACAGCAGGGTCTGGCAGCCTGGTGAGGGACATGGTGTTAGAAAGATCACTAACTGAGACCAGAGATCTCCTGACCAACATGTCGAGACCAAAGGCTCCTACCTGGTACTACGTAGTCAGCCAGTTTGGCCAGCAGCAGGGCAGCAATGCGCGAGGCGGGGTCGGCGGCATCCTGCTGCTCAGCATCCAGGGTGTTGATGGAGTAACTCCAGGCGGGCAGCGCCACGTTGCCACAGTCCTCCACACTCATCAGGGGCAGGGCAGCGCGGCACAGCTGCAGGATGATCAGCACCAGCTTGGGAGACGGCCGCTGGTCCAGCAACAGGGACAGGAGCTTGGATACACAGGCTGGCTGGCTCAGGATGGCCTTCCCTATGTGGCTCCTGGAGAAGCACCAGACAGTCAGGAATAATTAGAAGACGAAAACCTAACAGTAATTTCTAAAACACAGAACACGAAATAACATTAAGCCCTCATGTTGATAGGAGTTTGTTTAAGGTCTTGTTGTCTGGTGGTGTTTACCTGGACAGGTCGTTGAGCAGGCTGAGGACATCTTGCAGGGCATCGTTCCCTGCTGCCTGGTTCCCACAGCACTCTGTGGCTCTGGCCAGGTGGTTGGTCAGCAGGCTGGATACCTGCCGGGCCAGACCCGAGTGCACCGCATCTGTTGAACCACCTTTAGAAAGGGGTAGAGGGATTTCTGTAGTTGCTAGAATCACCACACTGACTATTATTGTAAATAAACACTGATGTGAGGTTGCATCTTAATATATGCCATTTAGCAGACGCTTTTATTCTACGTATGGGTGGTCCCGGGAATCGAACCCACTACCCTGGCGTTACAAGCGCCATGCTCTACCAACTGTGCTACAGAAGGACCATCTTAAAGTCTGATCATCTGTATTCAAAGGTCCTGTAGTGGCTTCCTTTCGTCTTTACCATAACCACTGCCCAAGCCTGAAGCGGGGTTGTTTGGTACGCATACAGTCCACACTCAAGGTTTCCAAACGGCCAAACATTCAATGACATCCAGGGATATGGTGCAACAAATTTTTTTATTCTTCTTATATCTAACAAATAAATGATTCTCCAATCAACTTAAAGCATAGAATACTTGATATGGAAAATACATATTATGACCTGTCTGTATGTCTGTATGTCTGTATGGTCAAAAAACTATACCGCTCCCGCATCTAGCAAAGACTCCTCTCCCGAAGGCCCAACTTCCTGCCTTTATCCTAACACACTTACCACAATACAATGAATAGGCAAGAGGGGGGGCCAAATGGCTGAGTTACACTAACAACAAATTAATATATCTCAATCAGGTAAATATAAATCATAAAGGTACGTACCTAATATTTCATAATTTACATTAATATTTAATATATTTACACAAATATACATGGAGCTCCATATGTTCAGTCTTTTATACAAATATGTCCAAATCGGCTCAAAACAGGTCCTCAAAGATGAAGTCATACTTATGTTTCTGAACATAAGCTATTTTAAATCAACCCATCTTTCCTCTGGTTTCTGAATTAGTGGCCTAATTCAACTTTTGTCAAGCTTGCCTAACTTTTACCTCCAACTATTCTTCTGCATCTTGTCCTCACTTTGATAGTAGACCCTGAAGACATTGAGACCGTCTTTCAAACCTTCCTCTTCAGCTAAAGGCACAGTGTAATATCAATATATTGGAAACTGAAATGTTCTTACATGCTCTGCTTGAGTGCTGAAGTTCTCTTAATTTCTTGGAGTGAGCTACCTGCTTCACAAGCGGATAAGTCCCCCACCCTCAAAAAACTATATTGCATACCTTCCACCTTCTCCCACTCAATGCAGCGGTTGGCCAGCACCTGGAAAGCAGCCCAGGCCATGGTGGCCACCTTCTGCTTCTTGGTTTGCTTCTCATTGGAGCTGCAGTCCCTCTGGCCACTCAGGCTGCACAGGCGGTCCATCAGATGTACCAGACCACTGCGCACCAGGCACTGCTCCTCACTCCTACAGGAACACAGGACCAGACGGGTTGGGATTTGGAGGATGGCAATTATTGGAAGTCAGCCATTTTTGGGTGCCAGGAGAATGAGTTAAGTTGTTTGTTACAAAAGCAGTTACAAAACAGTTTTCCAAGAGTAGCATGAAAAAGATGGAGGATCATTTTCTTGCCTGGTATAGGGGATGGTGCAGAGCATGCCGATACTGTTAGCACAAGCGATGGGGTAGCGGGCACATAGTGACACTACAGACGTCATGGTCTCCCCAAAGGCCTCCTGCACCTGCTCCACCATTCCCCCACAAGTCAGCTCCTCGATCCTGCAGAGGACACACACAGATACACATACATTTAGAAAACTACATTTTATTTCAGAATGTTAATTGATGATAGGTTTGTGTGTGAGTGTGTCTGTGTCCATCCCTTACCTGGGCCCTCCCTGCAGCACCATGGTAACAGGGCCCACCAGATGAGTGACCCCGCCCACCCTGACTGCGGCAGTGAGCAGCTCCCTCATGTGAACCAAGGCCTGCTTCCTCGTGCTGCCCCGCCTCCACCGTGTCTGAGCCGCAGATAGGAAACTGCTGCTGGACACCTGGAGGAGGAAGAATTAGGGTAAAATATGAGTAGACTCATCTTCTCTAATCATTTGGCACCAAAAACAATTTCAGTGTGTATGTGCAGTGACTTTGTGGTGGAGGGCTGGACTTACAGACTGGTCGGGCGTGGTCCCAATGAAGGCAAAGAGCTGTCCCAGCAGCACACTGTACGTTGGCTTGTCCCGGCTGTCCTCCATGGCTAGAGACTGCAGCAGTGTGAAGGAGCTGCTGCGGTGACTGGTAGGGTGGTGTCGCCTCCTACAGTAGGGGAGGACATCAAAGTGGAGGGGTGAGTACTCTCTCCATTCATCATCAACTTAGTGTAGTTACACTTGTAATCCACTTTCTTGGTGTCATCAAAAACAGTTCAGTGTACAGAAAACCTTTGGCTGCTGTGTGTGAACTCCAGGTCCTGGTTGGCGATCATTTCCAGGTCGGAGGGTGCAGACATGCTGCGCAGGAAGACTGGCTGCTTCACCCCGGGGACCACCGTCTTAGTGTCTGACACAGACTTACAGGCTGCAACAACAAAAAGCCAGTATTGGTTACCCCTATTTCATCATACTACATGCAGGCAGTCAAAGTAAATCAGGGAGGGCTATAGAGGAGCAGGTGAAAGCTAGGGAAGTGTAGTAGGTTGGGGAGGTGCAGTAGCTGGGGAGGTGCAGTAGCTGGGGAGGTGCAGTAGCTGGGGAGGTGCAGTAAGTTGGGGAGATGCGGTAGGTTGGGGAGGTGCAGTAGGCTGGGGAGGTGCAGTAGGCTGGGGAGGTGCAGTAGGTTGGGGAGGTGCAGTAGGCTGGGGAGGTGCAGTAGGTTGGGGAGGTGCAGTAGGCTGGGGAGGTGCAGTAGGTTGGGGAGGTGCAGTAGGCTGGGTGCAGTAGGCTGGGGAGGTGCAGTAGGCTGGGGAGGTGCAGTAGGTTGGGGAGGTGCAGTAGGCTGGGGAGGTGCAGTAGGTTGGGGAGGTGCAGTAGGCTGGGGAGGTGCAGTAGGTTGGGGAGGTGCAGTAGGTTGGGGAGGTGCAGTAGGTTGGGGAGGTGCAGTAGGCTGGGGAGGTGCAGTAGGTTGGGGAGGTGCAGTAGGTTGGGGAGGTGCAATAGGTTGGGGATGTGCAGTAGGCTTGGGGATGTGCAGTAGGCTTGGGAGGTGCATTAGGTTGGGGAGCTGCAGTAGGTTGGGGAGGTGCAGTAGGCTGGGGAGGTGCAGTAGGTTGGGGAGGTGCAGGTTGGGGAGGTGCAGTAGGTTGGGGAGGTGCAGTAGGTTGGGGATGTGCAGTAGGCTTGGGAGGTACATTAGGTTGGGGAGCTGCAGTAGGTTGGGGAGGTGCAGTAGGCTGGGGAGGTGCAGTAGGTTGGGGAGGTGCAGTAGGCTGGGGAGGTGCAGTAGGCTGGGGAGGTGCAGTAGGCTGGGGAGGTGCAGTAGGTTGGGGAGGTGCAGTAGGCTGGGGAGGTGCAGTAGGCTGGGGAGGTGCAGTAGGTTAGGGAGGTGCAATAGGTTGGGGAGGTGCAGTAGGCTGGGGAGGTGCAGTAGGCTGGGGAGATGCAGTAGGCTGGGGAGGTGCAGTAGGTTGGGGAGGTGCAGTAGGCTTGGGGAAGTGTAATGTAGGAAGGTGTAAGCTTAGTTGTACCTGGTGTGCCAGCAGGCGTGGTGCTCAGGCTCCTGCAGTGAGGAGCGATGGTGACGTGGAGCAGCAGCTCTGTGCGGTTCATCAGGCTCTTCACCAGGGCTTTGGTTTTGGCCAGCAGCACACCACTCTTCAGGTGGACAGAGTTCACCTCCTGGAAGAACTTCTCCCTGTGGACAAATTCAGATGATAACAAACCAAAAGACAACATGGAGTCTTCGAAAGCAGTGTAGATGTTACCTCATCAGTCAACATCTGTATTGTCACGTCGCTCTTCTCTTACCTCAGTGTGAGGACAACGTTTTCCAAATCACTGCAGTCCAGTGGCACCTCTTTTAGTGAACACAGCAATTCTAGTTCCTTCATTTTGTTCTGGGGAAACAAAAACAAATTATGTGAGCTGAACAGTGAACAATTTTAAGAGAATCTGTAGAGAACTAGAGGTAGAGGGATGTGTACCTCAAAGAAGTGGTAGTCATGGAAGAATGGAGCATTGTTCTCCAGCTTTCCCTGCTGAGCTTCCTCCACCTCATTCTGCCACTTCTGTTCCAGCTCTGCTACACTCTGGGGGGGGCAACAGACAAAGTTATACACACATACACACACTTGGAGAGGGAAAAGCTGAATTGTGCCACTTGTGTACCTGCAGCTGGCGCTCCATGGCGTTGATCTTCTTGAAAGTCTCGGCCATGATCTTACAGAGCAGGTCGTACTCCTCAGCGTGCTCCTCGCGGTACTGGAAGTTGACGAGTGACTGGAGAGCATCCACCAGCGTCAGGTGCTTTATCACACACGACACTATGACCTCCTCCATAACATCTGGCCTGATCACCTCCCTGACACGGGCAAGTCAGAGAGAAAGGGGGAGAAAAGGATAGACAGTAATGACTGGTTAAAATAGAATTAGGATGGCAGTTGTGCAAGCCTGCCGTAGATATCGTCACCCCTTCTCACTTGATGCTGGGACGGAACTGTGGTCGCCCCCTGCCGGACACCTCTCGTAGCCGGCCCATGATTCCTGGAGGCAGGCGGATACGCGGCAGGTCAAAGTAGGCCCCAGGCATGAGGCCCGGGGGAGGGATGAGGACATCAGAGGGGTAGGTGAACTCCTGGTCCTCCTCTATGGTGAGGGGTAAGGGTGAGGGGCTGGGGGTGAGGGCTGGAGAGAGGGCACCGTTAGCCTCCACCTGCCATTGGCACCTGAAGGAAACACAAAGCAGAAACACAAAGCAGCCTCTGCTGTGTCACACATGTTATTTTACTAATTTATTCTTATACATTGGTTATAGCTGTGTACGACTGTGCTTCTATATTGCAGTGCATTTGTGCTATCTATAGGGTGGGCTCTGTATCATTCTCCATTTATGCTGTGTCACCTTTGGAGCAGCTTGGAGCAGAGCAGGTCATGGCAGGCGTCCTCCTCTCGGGTTACTTCAGGTCCATTGTATAGGATGCGGAGCATGGAGCAGGCTAGTACAGACAGACCCAACGCCAGGTCTGCCAGGAAGGGGAGACCCCCAGAGACATCCTCCGATGACTCCTGGAGTGGGAAAACAGATACAGTTCAATGTAACACTGTAACAACGTCTGGGTGTGTATGTCCAACATGGCAGCAACATGCTAGAACTCATGCGGTATTTTACAACTCCACAGCTGTGTGTACCTGGGCTCGGACAGTGCAGGAAAACCCCCACATGGCTTTATCTGGGGTGTTGTGCTCACGCCCACTCCTCATCTCAAAGGAGAACGTCACTGTGTCCCCCTCCACCTTGACCAGGTCTTTGGGCCAACCTGTCCCTAGGACACTGCGACTGCCATAGCCCAGAGTGTTGCCTCCATACTCAGTCACCTTGCGACTGTTAGTGTTGGGCCCGGCATACATCACCAACTGGAACATCAGAGAGAAAAGATCAAGTATAATACTAGACATGTTATGCCATAGCTTTACCAGGGAAATATGATGTGGGGTGTAGAGGTGCAGCGATTGGTCACCTTGTCGTAGTCGTATTGTGAGGAGCAGCGGGAGTCGAAGCGCAGATAGAGGCAGCGTGCTCCTGGAATGTGTACCGTCTCTTTGAACTTATAGTTGTCTCGCACCGGGTGGACCGTCTCCACCGTCTTCCCAGCAGCCCACGGGGCAGGGATCTTCAGGCCTGTCAGGAAGCCTGGCTCCTCCCGCTCATCTAGGATTCTAAAGCTGGAGAAGGACAGACCGTCATTGGCGACAGAGGAACAGTCGTCAGGGACAGATACACAAACACAGTTTGAAAACCAGGCTTATGGTCCTGATAAACCTGGCCTACACAGAGGACCGTGCGTGCACTTACTTGTCATCAGCAGCAGCAGGCGTCTTTTGGCCCAGCGGCCCTCCTACCAATGGAGTGCTGTCAGTGAAGAGAGGAGACTGGGTCTTGAGCAGCAGAGCAGTCTGGGAAATGACCAGGGGAAACCCATATAAATATATACTCATTCTCCGTCCAAATTATCATCAACCTTCATTTAACAATCACCATATGTCTACACATATTCCACCACAGAAACTAGAGATGACGGCCACAAGTTCTAAACCAGAGAAGAATATCTGCATTGAGGTGAGACTGTTTGAGTGCCCCCACCTGGCTGGTGTAGAGGACTAGCTGCACTAGTTGGGGCATGAGGGCGTCGGCGAGCGCAAGTGTCTGCAGGTTGGGATGCATCAGAGAGGTGAGTAGAACCGGCAGCAGGTGCCCCAGCATTGTAGCCTTGGTAATCTGCTCCAAGCCCTTCAGCCTGCGGCCCAGGAGGAGAGGAAGAGGGGAGAGGGGGAGGAGGGGAGAGGAAGAGTAGGGACAAGAAGGAGAGAGGAAGAGGAAGAAAGAGAATGAGAGAGAAATGTTAGATGAAAGGTATGTAGAAGAAGAGGCAGTCAGAAAGGGAACATGCAGATACACAGGCAACAGGTTGAGGGCTTAGGGGTAAGCAGACAACAGGTAAAATGACAGGTAGACAGGCAACAGGTAGACAGGTAAAGCAGAGAGGGGAATGGTGATGGTCACCTGGTCTCTCGGTCAGTGATGTCACTGTTGATGAGGGCAGTGGTCACCTGCTGCAGGCTCTCCAGCACCTCGTCACACCCCACCAGGATCTTGGTGGCCAGCGACAGGATACTGGTCTGCAGCTCCTGGAAACCACACACAGAAAAGGCAATGCTTCCGTAACAGTGCCTACTTGCTTACAACAGGAAAAACAACTACATGAATTCCAAAAAAATTTACAGTCGCAGCTATACTATGTGCCTGTGGGTAAGAAAACAAACACCCATAGATAAAATCACGAAGAAAAAAGGGCTTACTGTTGAATATGCTAAATGGGGTGGCTATGCTGTGTCATGATTGAACATTTCCTTGCTCCATTGCAGCAATTGAGGCCGCTCAGAGAGAGAGAGAGAGAGAGAGGGAGAGCGAGAGAGAGAGGAAGAGAAGAGAGGGGCGGACATATGGACTCCACATGGACAGACAGCAGTAGGGGTATTTAAAGGGGGTGTTTACCTGTACCTTCATTGTTTCCCCTTGTAGGGAGTTGTCACTGTCGTCGTTGTCGTCGGGGCGGATCAGAACAGTGTTGCTAAGCAGGTGGTTCTGAATGGCCATGAGGTAGCGCAGGCTTGATGAGGCCACCTGGTAGAAGGGAAGGAGGGAAGTCAGTATACAAGAGGTAACACACAATCTACTGCTGATTAGACAACAGACGGTCTGACCAGACAAAGCCCAGTTGATCCTCGGTGTAGTTGAGCAGTGACAGAGACACATACTGGCACAGTGGAGAGAAGCTTCTGGAAGTCATCCCTGGCGACAGTCTGACATTTGGTGATAAGACGGCAGGATTCACGGACAACGGTCTTCAGGATGCTGTGCAGGAGTTCATCACTGAGTCTGATGGGGAAACACAGGAGAGAGATGCTCAGACTGATTCAGCTGAACAACCGTCTAATACAGAGACAGTGTCATATTGCATTATTATTAATGGGATAGAACATTTTATGGCATCAGGTTACTCAGAAAAACCCTTTAGCTCTGGTGAGGGGAGGAATTGAGAGTTCTTTTTCAAGCAGGAATGCATGAAATTGCAAAGTGTTGAGCAAATCTCTGCAATAGCTGTGCTCTACCTGTAGTGGTCATCTTCGTCACTCCCAAATCGATTTTTCTGCAGCTGGTCAGCCAGGTTGGTGAGGATGACATCACGGAGCTGGGACAGACCACTGTTCCTCTCCCCTAAAGATCACACAGATACACACAGACCACATTCAGCGATTCCATTGTACCAGATACAAGCCCTATACGAAGATGATTAGAATGTGTTAAGAGTGTGCATAAAACCCAATGAGTAGGTTGCAACTATCACCTTCTGTCAGGACCAGCTTCAGCAGGTTGTTGAGTTCAGACTCCCCCTGATACAAGGTATTCAAACCCGAGCTACAGAGAGGGAGAGATAACCGAGACAGTAGATGCCAATCAAGGGACCGATAGTCGTCTCAAAGTCCAGGTCTTTATGTGTGTCCTGTGTTTATGGTTATGAATTTGTGCTGTACTGTGTTTACCTGATAGCCAGACACACCTCTGCCTGGATCTCTGGTCCGATCTGATCCACCGGTGTCATGAGCAGCTGCCACAGGAGCAGACCTGAACGCCGCACGCTCTCCCTGTTCTGCTCCGACTGAGGGTTGAAGAACCTGAACACCACCTGAACGGCAAACACCAATGTGTAAATATGAGTGATTTAGACGTCAGTTGGACTCCAGGTAGCATCACAGCAGCAGGCTGGATCTCCAGCTCCACCGTACCTGGAATACCACCAGGATGCAGCGGATGATGCAGCTGTCTCCATTGACCATGGCTTTCTCCATGATGTCACAGATGCTGCTGAAGTGGCGAGCATCGATGGGGTGCTGCTTGCCCAGGAGGGTGCCCAGGGGCAGGCTGCTGCTGGCTGCCAGCAGGTTGAGCTGGTGGATGCACATAGCGCCCACATGGTGAAGCAGCTGGTTGATCACCTCACCGGTGGCCACGGTCTCCTCTGCAGCAGGGAGAGAAAGGAAGGGAGGGTAGTAACTATTAACTGCCTGATCTCACGTGAATGAAGAAGCTGGTTCAGACACTACTTAGCCTATGATTCTGCAGCACATCACTTGAGGTCAGCGTCGATTGACAAACAGGATTAGGGCTATTTTTGTTACCTTGGGGTTCTTTGATGACATTGCTGACGCCAAGCCTATGGCACATGTGATGGAAGGCCTGGTTGCCAGGGTTACACCACTGGTCCATGTAGTCACTGGAGCAGGTCCAGATCAAGTTGTTGAGGGCGTCATAGCAGGCTCCTACAGCACATAGGAATGGGTGCAGGGGTTACAACACAAATATGTGCTGCACTTTATACATTTCAGCTCACACAGAAAAAAACGAATTCCTGAACAGGAGCTTACCTAGCCCTGCCACCTGGGCACCCCTGCCCAGAGAACTGCCAGGGGCATCAATGAGGTCTGCCCGGCTGCTGAACTGACCATCAGCTAGGTTGAACACCAGACTGGATGAGAGGACTGATCAGAGAAAGAGAGGAAAGCAGTCAACAAACATGCCACTGACAGTAGAAAGAAGAGACTTAAAAACACAACAGAGATTCCCAGTGAAGATGAACATGTCTGCTCTTACTTTTCAGGGAGGACAGACCGCTGGTGCCTCCAAACAGGGAGCGTGTGGTAGAACTGCCAGACACGCCGGGCGGAGACGCCAGCATCACCAGAGAGGTCCCACACACATACATGGGCGTTTTCCTCAGAGTCTTCAGAGGGAGGCCACAGCTAGTGTTCACTGCTGTGGAAGAGGAGCAAAGACATGCTTCAACACACAACATAAATATACAGGACTAAGGGACGTGAAGTGTGAATTGCACAATGTGATGAGGATAATGGATTCAATCATAATTTTCACTGCCTGGTTATTTCACATTTAATTGAGTGTGAAACAATGTGTACAGTATATATATCTAAATAGTATGAGTGTATTATGACTATTGAGTGTGAGTATTACCGGACTGCTCCTCCTTGACAGTGTTGGAGATGGCAGAGCCGGTGAGAGCGGCCAGCGTGGCGGAGTGGGAGGCGCGGAAGCGCGACATGCGACTCAGCAGCAGCTCGTTGAGACATTTGGAAGACTCGCCCTCCTTCCGTGTCAGGATCACCCTCTCCTGCAGGACGTCTGCCACACACAACCCTGTCTCCGTCTGCACCGGGAGGAGGAGGAACAGAGGGGTGAGAGAGGGGAACGAGGGAAGAGCTTTGCTAAGCATAGTTGAGAGGCTAGATGACGCATGCTCACTTACCGACAGCTGAAAGACATCCATGAAGATTGAGTGGCCTTTCTGGGTCTTCTCGTTAAGGCTGGCGGGAGACCACACCCAGTACAGGTAGGTTCCATCTGAGCACAGGTGCAGCGTGGTCACACTGCTGCCCACAGGGAAGTGGTGGGCTGGCATTGACACGATCTGGCACACCTGAGATGGGTAGAAAGAGCACAGTCAGTCTTTTAGTGGAGATACACTACTGTGTAATTTGGTCATCATAAGTGACGTCATGAAGCCTGTCACTAGATGCCAGCTGGCATTACCTGAAGGGTGAAGGGGTCGATGACGTGGCACAGCTGATGGGGCTTGAAATCAAAGGAGGCGGGACGGTGGAGAAGGCGGTCGCTGCTGAACACCACCCAGCCCGCCTCAAACTCCTCATTCCGACAGTACACAAATCCCCTGCACAAACACAAAACCAGGCTCTCCATTTCCTTTGACATCTTGCTCAGAAAGTGAAATCAGAGGGGGATTTCCAGTAGGGCAGAAGAAGGGAACAGGAGGTATCCCTGTGGCAAGGGTATTTTATTGTGGCACTCTCACTTTTTGGGAGGGTAGATATTGTAGATAGATTGTGGCTTCCATCAATGTAATTGTCTGCATAATTTCCAACCCCCCCCCATACATTTGTTTGTAGCAGTAGCAGTAGCAGTCAAAAGTTTGGGCACACCTACTCATTCAAGGTTTTTTCTTTATTTGAACTATTGTCTACATTGTAGAATAAAAGTGAAGACATCAAAACTATGAAATAACACATAGTAATCATAGTAACACATAGTAACTACATGGAATCATGTAGTAACCAAAAAAAAGTGTGGAACAAATCCGAATATATTTTTCGAGATTCTTCAAAGTAGCCACCCTTTGATGACAGTTTTGCATTCTCTCAACCAGATTCATGAGATAGTCAACTGGAATGCATTTCAATTAACAGGTGTTCCTTGTTAAAAGTTTATTTGTGGAATTTCTCTCCTTCCTAATGCATTTGAGCCAATCAGTTGTGTGACAAGATAGGGGTGGTATACAGAAGATTATTTTGGTAAACGACCAAGTCCATATTATGGAAAGAACAGCTCAAATAAGCAAAGAGAAACGACAGTCCATCATCACATGAAGGTCAGTCAATGTGGAAAATTTCAAGAGCTTTTAAAGTTTCTTCAAGTGCAGTTGCAAAAACCATCAAGCGCTATAATGAAATTGGTTCTCATGACGACAGCCACAGGAAAGGAAGACCCAGAGTTAACTCTGTGCAGAGGATAAGTTTTTGATTTTTGGTTCTATCTGCCATGTGTTTGTGAGATGCAGAGTAGGTGAACGAATGATCTCCGCATGTATGATTCCCACCGTGAAGTATGGATGAGGAGGGTGATGGTGTGGGGGTGCTTTGCTGGTGACACTGCCTGTTATTTATTTAGAAGGCACACTTAACCAGCATGGCTACCACAGCATTCTGCAGCGATATGCCTTCCCATCTGTTTTGCACTTAGTTTGACTATCATTTGTTTTTCAACAAGACGATGACCCAAAACACACTTCCAGGCTGTGTAAGGGCAATTTGACCAAGAAGGATAGTGATGGAGTGCTGCATCAGATGACCTGGCCTCCACAATCATCCGACCTCAACCCAATTGAGATGGTTTGCGATGAGTTGGACGCAGAGTTAAGGAAAAGCAGCCAACAAGTGCTCAGCATATGTGGTAACTCATTCAAGACTGTTGGAAAAGCATTCCAGGTCAAGCTGGTTGAGAGAATGCCAAGTGTGCAAAGCTGTCATCAAAGCAAAGTGTGGCTACTTTGAAGAATCTCAAATATAAATTATATTTTGATTTGTTTAACACTTCTTTGATTACTACATGATTCCATGTGTGTTATTTCATAGTTTTGATTCACTATTATTCAAAAATGTAGAACATTTTAAAAATAAAGAAAAACCCTTGAATGAGTAGGTGTGTCCAAACTTTTGACTGGTAGTGTGTATGTCTGAGCGTGTGTGTGTGTGTGTGTGTGTGTGTGTGTGTGTGTGTGTGTGTGTGTGTGTGTGTGTGTGTGTGTGTGTGTGTGTGTGTGTATATATATATATATATACACACACATACACTAATGGACAACAACTCTTAGGCTTCCACCTCCAGCATATACATACATTTTCCTCTCACTCTCTCTCTGCATTATCACTCTCCCTGCATTATCTATCCATCTGCATTATCATTCCATCTACATTTTCTCTCTGCGTTATTGCTCCCTCTGCATTATCACTCCCTCTGCATATGAAAGCAGGGGTGCCATGTTACCTCAGTGTCCCGTGCAAACCGGAGCCCAGCTTGCTGATTCCTCTCCCAAAGGAGTTAGTGGTGTAGAGATAGAGCCC
Source organism: Oncorhynchus keta (assembly GCF_023373465.1). NCBI lineage: Eukaryota > Metazoa > Chordata > Actinopteri > Salmoniformes > Salmonidae > Oncorhynchus > Oncorhynchus keta. The sequence goes on from NC_068445.1 coordinate 19,537,655, forward strand.
GTCTGTGGCCAGACAGCGCCCCAGGTCTGTGTCTGCAACAGCAGGGAGGGAGGAAGAGACGGAGTGAGAAACAGCAGAAGAGGGAGAAAAACGGAAGGAGGGGTAAAGAAACAGGGAAGGAGGGGAAAGAGGGAGGACAGTATAGAGAGCACGGGACAACAACAGTGAAAGGGTTGAGGCAACAAGACGATGTCCATCCGTTTGCTTTCTCACATCTTCCCGCAAGTGTGAGGAACCATGGTGCAGGCAGCAGTGACAGTCATAGTATAGCCCTTATTGTCCGATTGATCATTTGTGTTTACATATACTACTACTAATAATAATAATAGTAATACACTACGTGACCAAAAGCTTTTTAATTCTGTCATGGAAATAATTGTATTTCCTATTACCACGTCATATATGATTTCTATGCCTTTAGTTTTCCATGTGGGCCAATTTCTTGATTAATTCTGAAAAGCTATCCAAGGACTGTTCCATAAAGGTGTGTTTTAGGGTGGGATATTGTATTTTATAGAATCCATTTTCTTTTCTTCCATACTTTTATAGTGTTCTTAACTATGAACTTGTTAATGTTTTTAGCTTTATCCTTTGAAAATAGACATGTAAAAAGTTTCTGGGGATGAGCATGTGGATCTTCAATATGTACCCATTGTTGCTCTTTAGTACATTTAACTACACTACTCAAAAAAATAAAGGGAACACTTAAACAACACAATGTAACTCCAAGTCAATCACACTTCTGTGAAATCAAACTGCCCACTTAGGAAGCAAAACTGATTGACAATAAATTTCACATGCTGTTGTGCAAATGGAATAGACAACAGGTGGAAATTATAGGCAATTAGCAAGACACCCCCAATAAAGGAGTGGTTCTGCAGGTGGTGACCACAGACCACTTCTCAGTTCCTATGCTTCCTGGCTGATGTTTTGGTCACTTTTGAATGCTGGCGGTGCTTTCACTCTAGTGATAGCATGAGACGGAGTCTACAACCCACACAAGTGGCTCAGGTAGTGCAGCTCATCCAGGTTGACACATCAATGCGAGCTGTGGCAAGAAGGTTTGCTGTGTCTGTCAGTGTAGTGTCCAGAGCATGGAGGCGCTACCAGGAGACAGGCCAGTACATCAGGAGACCTGGAGGAGGCCGTAGGAGGGCAACAACCCAGGAGCAGGACCGCTACCTCAGCCTTTGTGCAAGGAGGAGCAGGAGGAGCACTGCCAGAGCCCTGCAAAATGACCTCCAGCAGGCCACAAATGTGCATGTGTCTGCTCAAACGGTCAGAAATAGACTCCATGAGGGTGGTATGAGGGCCCGACGTCCATATGCTGGTGCAGTTGGCCCTGGGTTCCTCCTAATGCAAGAAAATGCTAGACCTCATGTGGCTGGAGTGTGTCAGCAGCTCCTGCAAGAGGAAGGCATTGATGCTATGGACTGGCCCGCCCGTTCCCCAGACCTGAATCCAATTGAGCACATCTGGGACATCATGTCTCGTTCCATCCACCAACGCCACGTTGCACCACAGACTGTCCAGGGGTTGGCGGATGCTTTAGTCCAGGTATGGGAGGAGATCCCTCAGGAGACCATTCGCCACCTCATCAGGTGCATGCCCAGGCGTTGTAGGGAGGTCATACAGGCACGTGGAGGCCACACACACTACTGAGCTTCATTTTGACTTGTTTAAAGGACATTACATCAAAGTTGGATCAGCCTGTAGTGTGGTTTTCCACTTTAATTTTGAGTGTGACTCCAAATCCAGACCTCCATGGGTTGATACATTTGATTTCCATTGATAATTATTGTGTGATTTTGTTGTCAGCACATTCAACTCTGTAAAGAAAAAAGTATTTAATAAGAATATTTCATTAATTCAGATCTAGGATATGTTATTTTAGTGTTCCCTTTATTCTTTTGAGCAGTGTATATGTCACAACTTAAAGCCTTGGGTGGCGAGTTGATACAATTCCAAGTCTGGGAGGTTAAAACCACTCTCAGACTTAGGAAAATGTAGAACCTTCCTTTTTATTCTAGGAGTTTAATTTACCTATATAAAGACTTATGACCAAGTATACTTTTTTAAAAGAATGTCTTCGGTAGGATAATTGGTATTATCCAAAATAAATAAAAGAACTTTGGCAGCCATACCCTTCTAAAAAGGTTTATTCTACCTGTAAGATTTAAGGTAAAATTGTTCTATTTAAATAAATCTGTTGTTTTCATGTTGTTGAATAATTGGATGAAGTTATCTTCATGTATTTGTTCATATATTTGTCCCTTAATAAGCATCTTAAGTACTGTATATGCCATTTAGCAGACACTTTTATCCCCCCCCCAAAGACCAATGGAGCTAATGTTCTCACATACACAAAGGCTTTAAAAAAGCGTCAGTATAGAGACAAAGTAGAGTCGCAATTCAACGGCTCAAACACGAGACGTATGTGGCAGGGTCTACAGTCAATCACAGATTACAAAAAGAAAATCAGTCCCGTCGCAGACATCGACTTCTTGCTCCCAGACAAATTAAACAACTTCTTTGCTCGCTTTGAGGACAATAGAGTGCCACTGACACGGCCCGCTACCAAAGCCTGTGGGCTCTTCTCCGTGGCCAACGTGAGTAAAACATTTAAACATATTAACCCTCGCAAGACTGCAGGCCCAGATGGCGTCCCTAGCCGCGTCCTCAGAGCATGCGCAGACCAACTGGCTGGTATGTTTACGGACATATTCAATCAATCCCTATCCCAGTCTGCTGTCCCCACATGCTTCAAGATGGCCACCATTGTTCCTGTATCCAAGAAAGCCAAGGTAACTGAACTAATGCCACGTTACACTCACTTCCGTCATCATGAAGTGCTTTGAGAGACTAGTCAAGGATCATATCACCTCCACCCTACCTGATACCCTAGACCCACTCCAATTTGCTTACCACCCCAACAGGTCCACTGATGATGCAATCGCCATCACACTGCCCTATCCCATCTGGACAAGAGGAATACCTATGTAAGAATGCTGTTCATTGACAATAGCTCCGCATTCAACAGCATAGTACCCTCCAAGCTCATCATTAAGCTCTCCTGTACTCCCTGTTCACCCATGAATGCGAGGCCATGCACGCCTCCAACTCAATCATCAAGTTTGCAGACGACAACGACGAGACGGCCTACAGGGAGGAGGTGAGGGCCCTCGGAGTGTGGTTTCAGGAGAATAACCTCTCACTCAACGTCAACAAAACAAAATAAATGATTGTGGACCCCGCCATCCACATCGACGGGACAATAGTGGAGAGGTGGAAAGTTTTAAGTTCCTTCTGCGTACACATCACGGACAAACTGAAATGGTCCACCCATACAGACAGCATGGTGAAGAAGGCGCAACAGCGCCTCTTCAACCTCAGGAGGCTGAAGAAATTTGTCTCATCATCTAAAACACTCAAGCTTCTACAGACGCACAATCGAGAGCATCCTGTCGGGCTGTATCACCGCCTGGTACGGCAACTGCACCGCCCTCAACCGCAAGGCTCTCCAGAGGGTAGTGAGGTCTGCACAACGCATCACGGGGGGCAAACTACCTGCCCTCCAGGACACCTACAGCACCCGGTGTCACAGGAAGGCCAAAAAGATAATCAAAGACAAAACCACCCGATTCACTGCCTGTTCACCTCTTTACCATCCAGAAAGCGAGGTCAGTATAGGTGCATCAAAGCTGGGACCGAGAGGCTGAAAAACATTTTTTATCTCAAGGCCATCAGACTGTTAAAACAGCCATCACTAACATAGAGAGGCTGCTGCCAACATACATACTCAAATCTCTGGCCATCTAAATAAATGGACTTAATAAAGGTATCAGTTGTCACTTTAAATAATGGCACTTTAATAATGTTTACATACTCTACATTACTCATCTCATATGTATATACCATCTACTGCATCTTGCCTATGCCGCACAGTCATCGCTCATCCATATATTTATATGTACATATTCTTATTCATCCCTTTACATTTGTGTGTATACATAAGGTAGTTGTTGTGAATTTGTTAGATTAATTGTTAGATATTACTGCATTGTCGGAACTAGAAGCACAAGCATTTCGCTACACTCGCATTAACATCTGCTAACCATATGTATGTGACAATAACATTTGATTTGATTACCTTTGCTCTCTGCCCCTCCATTGCTGCTGTCAGGTGTAGGCAGCATGTCCTCAAAGCCCCAGGAAACGCTGTGCTTGCCCCCGAGCAGACAGGACGGGGAGCCTGGCCCCCCCTCCAGCACTAGGAGTCTGGGTGGGACAGACAGGGAGAGAAAGAGGTCACAACCACGGCAAGACAGGGAAGGGACACAAGGGTGTCTCACCAAGCACATCCAGACATATGGATACTAGACTCAGCTTCTGTCTCGGGGCCATCAGACTGTTGAACAGCCACCACTAACATTGAGTGGCTGCTGCCAACACACTGTCATTGACACTGACCCAACTCCAGCCATTTTAATAATGGGAATTGATGGGAAATTATGTAAATATATCACTAGCCACTTTAAACAATGCTACCTTATATGATGTTACTTACCCTACATTATTCATCTCATATGCATATGTATATACTGTACTCTACATCATCGACTGCATCCTTATGTAACACATGTATCACTAGCCACTTTAACTATGCCACTTTGTTTACTTTGTCTACACACTCATCTCATATGTATATACTGTACTCGATACCATCTACTGTATGCTGCTCTGTACCATCACTCATTCATATATCCTTATGTACATGTTCCTTATCCCCTTACACTGTGTACAAGACAGTAGTTTTGGAATTGTTAGTTAGATTACTTGTTGGTTATCACTGCATTGTCGGAACTAGAAGCACAAGCATTTCGCTACACTCGCATTTAACATCTGCTAACCATGTGTATGTGACAAATACAATTTGATTTGATTTGATTTTTTTGACTCACTTGTAGAGCACATCAGCCACAGGGAGCTGGCCCAGGTCTGTCTGTTTCTGCAGCAGGTGAACAGTGTGGATAAAGGTCTTTAAGGACCCCCTGGAAACACAAAGCACGTGTGTTAAACTAGGGAAACGGAGGGAGCGAAAGTCAGTGCAGTTGAGAGGTCTTCTCAGGTAGTTCCAGTTGTGTGCACTAGTGGGAATGCTCCAGCTGTGTCGTGTGTGTGTGTGTGTGTGTGTGTGTGTGTGTGTGTGTGTGTGTGTGTGTGTGTGTGTGTGTGTGTGTGTTTGTGTGCTTCTAGGATAGTACAAAATGTTACTTTACAGTCATTCTAAAAATGGATTACATTTTGAAAATCGTCATCTACACACAATACCCCATAATGACAAAGTGAAAACAGGTTTTTGGAAATGTTTGCAAATGTATTAAAATTAAAAAACAGAAATACTTTTACATAAGTTTTCAGACCCTTTGCTTTGAGAGTTGAAATTGAGCTCAGGTGTATCCTGTTTCTATTGATCATCCTTGAGATGTTTCTACAACTTGAATTGGAGTCCACCTGTGGTAAACTCAATTGATTTGACATGATTTTGAAAGGCACACACTAGTGATGCACCGATATGACATTTTTGGCCGATGCCGATATTTTCCTTGCCCCAAAAAATTGATACCGATAATAGATTTTTACAATTTTAGCAGCCTTTTAAGCATTCTAGTACAGTTACCGTAATTTCCGGACTATAAGCCGCTACTTTATTCCCACACTTTGAACCTCGCGGGTTTATACAATGACACGGCTAATTTATGGATTTTTCCCGCTTTCACAAGATTCATGCCGCCAAAAAACTGAGCACCGTCACATAATGTGACGTAAATCGAGCGCGCTCTAACTTCCCATCATTCTGATTACGGTAGTAATTTTGTCACCCTCATCATGGCAAAGACACGAAGAAATGCATATGATGCAGCTTTCAAGTTGAAGGCGATCGATCTGGCTGTTGGAAAAGGAAATAGAGCTGCTGCACGGGAGCTTGGCCTTAATGAGTCGATGATAAGACGTTGGAAACAGCAAAGTGAGGAACCGACTCAGTGCAAAAAGACAACAACAGCTTTCAGAGGGAAGAAAAGCAGATGGCCCAAAGTATTTGCAGCCACTCGACATCAGTGTAAATCGTGCATTTAAGGTGGCGCTCCTTGTTCAGTGGGAGGCTTGGATGACAAGTGGGGAGAAATCCTTCACTAAAACGGGCCACATGCGAAGAGCAACTTATGGTCAAGTCTGCCAGTGGGTTCTGACAGCGTGGAGCATTGTCAAAAAATCCACTATCATCAACGGGTTTCGAAAGGCTGGACTGCTGCGTGTTGAAGGGGCAGCATGAGCTCAGCGGGGTATTTGCCTCCGGATGAAAGTGACGAGAGCGACAATGAAAACGATCCAACATCGGATGAAGCAATTCTGAGGCTATTCAACTCCGACACCGAAGGAGATGGCTTCAGTGGTTTCAGTGCACAGGAGGAGGAAGATAGTGACCAATGACTTTCTTGGTAGGCCACTGTTTAATTTGTTACAAGCCGTGTTTCGTTTAAAGGCTGTGTAAAGTTCATTTGTTTCAATGTACCGGTAGGCACCTGCGGCTTATAGACATGTGCGGCTTATTTATGTACAAAATACATATTTTTTAATAATTCAGTGGGTGCGGTTTATATTCAGGTGCGCTTAATAGTCCAGCAATTACGGTAAATAGTTAACATGTAACGATATTCGTCTTTCTCTGACAAGGAGTATGAAGGATCGGACCAATATGCAGCGTGGTACGTGTCCATGTTGACAATTTATTAACATTGAACACCAAAAACAAAATAACAAGGAGAACAAATGAAAATGAAACAGTTCTGTCTGGTAAAGACAGAGACAGAAACAATCACCCACAACTATAATGGGGAAAACAGGCTACCTAAGTATGATTCTCAATCAGAGACAACAAACGACACCTGCCTCTGATTGAGAACCATACCAGGCCAAACACATCAACACAACATAGAAAAAATAACATAGACTACCCACCCCAACTCACACCCTTACCAAACTAACACAAAGACATAATAAAGGAACTAAGGTCAGAACGTGACATAACACACACATGGACGCAGCGGTCTAAGGCACTGCATCTCAGTGCAAGAGGCGTCACTACAGTCCCTGGTTCAAATCCAGGCTGTATCACATCTGGCCTTGATTGGGAGTCCCATAGGCTGGCGCACAATTTGCACAGCATCGTCAGGGCCGTCATTGTACATAAGGGTTTGTTCTTAACTGACTTACCTAGTTAAATCAAGTTTTTTTATATATATATATACACGCACGCACGCACACACCAAAAGTTATTTTGTTGGCATTTACTTACGTCCCCATTACCAGTAAAACATAATCAAAACCTATTTCTTTCACTTACTTGCTGTGCTGTTCCGTTGTTCATTTGTTCAGTCGTTTCATTCTCAACCCGGATATCTATGGAATGCCGTTTGGGTCTTTGCGTGTCAAAAAAGATAACACGACATAATCTGTTTCAGTAGCTACAGTTAGCTAGCTAACAATATAGCAAGGTGTCGTCACCTAAAATAACCCTCATTTATAAGACAGTTCTTATTTGTAGAATGGTTGTCGGACCCATCTATGTGAAGCTAGCTACAATAAGGATTAGGCACAATAGTGGACCCTGCGGGTAGCCTTCAAAATAAAAGTATGGCATAATGCTACTATTTGTATTCAATACAAATATCAATGACGGCGGCAGCGTAGCCTAGTGGTTAGAGCATTGGACTAGTAACCGAAAGGTTGCAAGTTCAAATCCCTGAACTGACAAGGTACAAATCTGTCATTCTGCCCCTGAACAGGCAGTTAACCCACTGTTCCTAGGCCGTCATTGAAAATAAGAATGTGTTCTTAACTGACCTGCCTAGTTAAATTAAGGTTTAAAAAAAAAAGGCAAACAGCAAATTCCACTATTGTGGCTAGCTTCACAACACATGAACCGGTCCGGTCACAAGCCAGATGAAGCTAGCTTGCTGCTTATAACGTTAGCTTTGGGCAACACAGTTAAGTAGCGGCTAGCTATTTATTTTCATGAACTGAAGTTCAATTTCAATAGGCGAACAACAAGTGGCAACCTAGCTAATACTTACTCACAAGGATTCCTAAATCATGGCTAAGAATAATGACAATGACTGCAGTTTCTACTGATCATTGTTTTTAGGCTGGTTGTATTGGTGCTATCTAAATACCAAGCTAAAATTAGCTACCCCAGAAGTTGCGGGCGAACAAATTATGCCTTATTACCAACGCGGTATTGTAAACGCATCATTCGTGGCCTGTGCTTGCTTGTTTGCTGACTTTTTTGTACAGCTTTGACAGGACTACTGTATCTTTTTGGACATGCAAAGACCCTAACGGCGTTCCATAGTATGTATGTCGTGAAGCTCATAGCAGTGACGCTATTACTGTGTAACTCCGGTAGGGCAACATCTGAAAAATAGCACACTTGGTAGTGTGTACCGGTACTCGACCAGTCAGGAAAAACCAACATCACCAACAACAGAACGGCATATTGTCAAGGGTTGTCTCGCAGAAATATTCTTACTCTTTCAAATGACTGCTCGACTTGTTGACTGCTCGATCCACACAGCAGACATTGTGGGCTAGGTTAGGAATGCTGTGTTGCACATGTTGTGCAAAGTTTTATATGCCGTTATTACGTCATTATTACGTCATGCACGGTACCTTTGACATCGGTTTTTAACATCGGCATTAAACTAGACATCGGCCAATACCGATGTTGGCATTTTTAGCTAATAACGGCCAATTCCGATATGTTCACCGATATATTGTGCATCCCTAGCACACACCTGTCTATATGGTCCCACAGTTGACAGTGCATGTCAGAGCAAAAACCAAGCCGTGAGGTTGAATAGACACAGGATTATGTAGACACACAGATCTGGTCTAAGGGTATCAAAACATTTCTGCGGCATTGAAGGTCCCCAAGAACACAGTGGCCTCCATCATTCTTAAATGGAAGTTTGGAAATGCAGAGACTCTTCCTAGAGCTGGCTGCCTGGCCAAACTGAGCAATCAGGGGAGAAGGGCATTGTTCAGGGAGGTGACCAAGAACCCGATGGTCACTCTGACAGAGCTCCAGAATTCCTCTGTGGAGATGGTTGTCCTTCTGGAAGGTTCTCCCATCTCTGCAGCACTCCACCAATCAGGCCTTTATGGTAGAGTGGCCAGACGGAAGCCACTCCTCCATAAAAGGCTCATGCCTTTTGTCAAACTCCAAGCAGGCTGTCATCAAAAGGACTCTCAGACCATGAGAAACAAGATTCTGTGGTTTGATGAAACTAACATAGTACACTTTGGCCTGAATGCCTGAATGCCAAGTCTAGAGGAAACCTGGCACCATTTTTACAGTGAAGCATAATGGTGGTAGCATCATGCTGTGAGGATGTTTTTCAGTGACAGAGACTGGGAGACTAGTCAGGATCGAGGGAAAGATGAACAGAGCAAAGTACAGAGAGATCTTTGATGAAAACCCGCTCCAGAGCGCTCAGGACCTCATACTAGGGCTAAGGTTCACCTTCCAACAGGACAACGACCCTAAGCACACAGCCAAGACAATGCAGGGGTTGCTTCGGAACAAGTATCTAAATTTACTTGAGCGGCCCAGCCAGAGCCCGGGCTTGAACATCTCAGGAGAGACCTGAAAATAGCTGTGCAGCGACGCTCCCAATCCAACCTGACAAGAGCTTGTGAGGATCTGCGGAGAATTGTAGCATCACACCCAAGACTCAAGGGTGTTATCGCTGCCAAAGGTGCTTCAACAAAGTACTGAATAAAGGGTCTGAATACTTATGTAGATGTGATATTTCCATTTATTTTTTGTACACATTTGCAAAAAAGAAAAAAAAATGTTTTGCTTTGTCATTATGGGGTATTGTGTGTAGATTGATGAGGAACAAATATATTTAATACATTTTACAATAAGGCTGTAATGTAACCAAATGTGGAAAAGGTCAAGGAGTATTTGAAAGACATTGCACTGTATTTGAAAGACATTGAAGTTATCATTATTTGTGTCTGTGAGTGTGTTTGTGCCTGTGAGTGTGGCTTAGGTAACTGTATTCACATGAGTCTTGCTGGTTCCCACATGTAATAAACAACAGATGATTCAGCCTGGAACCAGCATCCCCCTCCCCACCGCAGACCACTTTACACTAACACATTAACAAGACGTGGTGTGATCATAACAACATACAGGAACTCAAGTCCTTCTGTTCACCTGACTTAGAATTCCTCACAATCAAATGTCGACCGCAATATCTATCAAGAGAATTCTCTTCGATTATAATCACAGCCGCATATATTCCCACCCAAGCAAACACATCGATGGCCCTGAACGAACTTCATTTGACTCTATGTAAAATGGAAACTACATATCCCGAGGCTGCATTCATTGTAGCTGGGGATTTTAACAAGGCTAATATGAAAACAAGACTCCCTAAATTCTATCAGCATATCGATTGTGCAACCAGGGTTGGTAAAACCCTGGATCATTGTTATTCTAACTTCCGCAATGCATATAAGGCCCTCCCCCGCCCTCCTTTTGAGAAAAGCTGACCACGACTCCATTTTGTTGCTTCCTGCCTATAGACAGTGTGACGTAGAAGTCCGTCACTGGCCGCGGGCAGCATTTGGTTCTTTAACGCACACACATATTCATCACTCCTCCCTGCGCCATTATAAGATAAGTTAACAATGTGGGTCGACACACAAATTAACTTCTGTCTTGGTGCATGCATTTCACACTTGTCAGTGTTCATATTTGAGAGATACAATAATTATTATACTTATCAATGTTGTGGATGAGCGCATTGTTTGTTTGTTCTGTTCCTCTCTCTCCATCTCTGTAGCTTCCGGGTATGCTGGAAAAGGACCCGAGCTAAGGGAATTGGGTTGGCTTTATAGTGCCTGTCCCAAATGGCTCATTAATGCATATGGGCATATTGAAAGATATTGTCAGTAGTGATGTAATGTTGTAAATGTTATGTTGTGATATTGTTTAAAACCGTGTTGCAATGTATATCCTTTAGTATGTTTAGTTCATGGAAAATGTAGGTTTGTATTGTTAATTGATTAATTAATTAGGGTTAATTGTTCTGAGGGGAGGGGATAGCCCTACAAAAGGAGCCTCCCTTTCAGTCATAGAGGGGAATTTTGGATTGAGCTGTGGATGGGGCAGCATTGTTTTTAAGCTGTCCCATAAGGTAGACGTTGATGGCAGTACTGTTGTTTTTTGTTCCGGAATCACTTGTAAATAAACACCTTTGCACAGAAGAACTTTTGTGGCTCCGCCATCTTTTTATTTGATAGAGGTTAGGTTATCCAGTTTAGCCTTCTGGCCGACACTACGTGACATATGGTGGCAGTGGTGGGATGGCGTACCGTAAATCAGTGAATTCCAACAAGAGAGGTAAAGGAATGCGTACAGGATTGCGTTCTCAGCAACAGCATCAACTGTCAGAAAAAGTACCTGAAGTTGAACCGGGGTGGAATACCATGGAATCGTCTGGTGAAGAAGAGGTCAAGTATGAGAAACTAGGAGCCCGACCGCGGGGCCAAAGACAACCAGAACTGGGTGAGCTGCTGACTGAAGGAGCAGTTGGGGGACCAGAACCACACCCAACCATGGTAACCCTTTTTCAGCAACTTTTCACCTGCCTTGAGAGGAGGGACGAAGACCTCAAGCAGGAGTTACGTGGCCTACGCCAATCTATCCTCACAGCTCCCCACCAGGCGGAACTCGTCAGTGAGAGCCCAAGATTGGGTCTTCCAACACCAGGACGACAAAGGCTCGATGCAGCAGGGACTTCAACTCCACAGCAGGCACCCCCAAGCAGTAATGAGGCCAGCACCAGGAGACCAGTCCAGCAGTGTTAACGTCCATCTTCCAGCATTCCTGAGGAAGGAGCCAAAGATGCCCTCATACCAGCAGGGGGAGGACATTGAAAACTACCTGCTGAGGTTTGAGCGCATGGCTAAGACGTGGCAGTGGCCTGAGGTAGAGTGGGCCTGCAGGCTTGTCCCATTGCTCACGGGCAAGGCCTTAGAGGCTTACACAGCAATGGATGAGGGGCTGTCCAATGTCTACAAGGGCTTGAAGGAAGCGCTGCTGGTGAACATTACATTTAAGTCATTTAGCAGACGCTTGACATCTCACCGGAATCCTACCGTCAACGCTTCAGAGCTGCATCAACGCCATCGGGTGAGTCGCCGACAGAGACGTACCACCGCCTCAAGGGTCTCTACCGACGATGGGTTCGACCGGGGGAGAAGACACAGGACGAAATCGGGGAGGTCATCATCCTCGAGCAACTTCTACAAGTTCTACCACACGACATTCGAACCTGGGTCCGAGAGCACGAGCCCAAGGACGGGCTTATGGAGGCCAAGCTTGCACTGCAGTATCTTAATGCATGTAAAGGGGGCCCACCACAACCTGCAGCACCCGCTCCAAGGAGTCTCAGAGACACAAGGGACATCAGAAACGCCAGAGATGGTGGAGGTAACTCTGGGGGTTATGTGTCTGGGAGGGAGGTAAGGGATCATGCAGTTTGCTCTGATGGGAGGGGTCTGACCTGTTTTTACTGCCGGCAGCAGGGGCACAAAGCTTCAATGTGTCCGCTACGTAAATCCAAGCTCTCAGGTTACTGTTATGTACCCAGAGAGGGGGATGGTGTTCAGAATAGACAGACTCGGGAAGGGTCATGCTTGGTACCTGTAAAAGTGAATGGTAAAAGTCTTACTGCAATGATTGACACCGGCAGTTCCCTGTCATTGATCAGAAAAGGTAATGTACCTGTTAATGACATTGATTATGGTCATCAGACACTGATACAATGTGTCCATGGTGACCAGTCACAGCAGCCCACAGCTGAGCTCACAGTTGAGATTCAGGGTCAGAAATACCTCCTCAAAGTTGGGGTAATGGAGAAGCTACCTTTTGAGATGATTTTGGGGAGGGATGTGCCTGTACTCTCTGATCTGTTGGGAAGTGTGGGGGGTCAGCTATATGAGCAGTCAGTTTGCCAGTCTGATGTTCAGATGGCATGTTCAGTTGTCACTCGTGCCCAGGCCAAAGCTGGTTTACAACCTCTGCCTGACTTGTGTGATAGTCTGTGCGAGGGGGGAACCAAAGGGCCCAGAAAGTCACGCCGCCAGCGGCGTCTTGAGAAGTATGTGGGAACCCCTGTACCTGTTGCTGATGTGTATGGGTTAGAGGTGCAATGGGATGTTCCACAAAATGTTGCTACACTGCAGAAGTCTGACGCAACCTTGAAATGTTTGTTTGACAAGGCCTTAGCTGGGGACAGTCAATCTTCATGTGGGGGGATTTACACAGTAGACAACCACATACTCTACCTTGGGTCAGAGGCAGATAGCAGGAAGTTGGTGGTGCCATCTACCTGTAGACCACTTGTTCTCAAACTTGCACATACAGTTCCATGGGCAGGCCATCTAGGGCAACATAAGACCTATCTTAGGCTAGGCTCCCGTTTCTTTTGGCCCTCCATGTATACTGATGTACAAAAATACTGCAAATCATGCCCCACGTGCCAGAAAACCAGTGCTGTCCGTAGGTCTGAATGGGCTCCTCTATGTTCACTGCCTGTTATCTCTACCCCATTCAAGAGAATTGCAATGGACATTGTTGGACCCTTGGAGAAGAGTAGTGCAGGTTACAAGTATATATTGGTGATCTGTGACTATGCCACCCGGTTCCCAGAAGCCTTCCCACTCCGTTCCATAACCACTCCAAAAATAATCAGTGCTCTTGTTCAGCTCTTCTCTCGTGTAGGAATCCCAGATGAAATCCTGACGGACCAAGGGACAAACTTCACCTCACGACTGATGGTTCAACTCCACCGACAGCTGGGCATTAAAGGCTTGAGGACGACTCCCTACCATCCCCAAACGGATGAGCTCGTAGAGAGATTCAATCAAACGCTCAAGAACATGTTGAGGAAGTTTGTGGCTGACACTGGTAAAGACTGGGATAAGTGGTTACCCTTTCTGCTTTTTGCTTACAGGGAGGTGCCTCAGGCATCGACAGGTTTCTCGTCATTTGAACTCCTCTATGGATGGCCATTGCAAGGACCACTGGACCTGCTGAAGAAGTGCTGGGAAGGTTCCCCAGTAGCTACCTCAGGACAGGGGATTGTCCAGTATGTCCTCCAGATGCGAGACAGGTTGGAACGGTACCGAGAGGAAGCTAGAGCAAACCTTCAGCAAGCCCAGAAGGCCCAGAAGAGAGGCTATGACCAGCACGCTCGCCACAGAGAGTTTGAGCCAGGACAGAAAGTCCTGCTCCTCCTTCCCTCGTCTACCAGCACGCTCCTTGCGCAATGGCAAGGACCGTACCTAATCGGGAGGAAGATGGGCCCAGTGACCTACGAGGTGCTGCACCCGGACAAGGGTAAGAGGAAGCAAATCTACCACGTGAACCTTCTCAAGGCCTGGGAGGAGAAAGAGGAACTCTCCAAAGGAAAGTCCTTTCTGGTCCGCAGAGTAGAAGAGGATGAGTCGGATGGGGTCACAGAGGCATGGAAAGAACGAGCAGAAGTCATACTGGCTCACCTGGAAGAAGACAAGCAAGATGAGCTGAAGCAGCTGTTTGGCAAGTATCCGGCCCTCTTCAGTCAGAGACCAGGAAGAACCAAAGTCTTAGAACACGTCATTCGTTTGAAACCTGGCCAGAACCCTGTCCGCCAGCATCCTTACCGTGTGCCTGAGAGGCTGGTGGTAGCCCTCAAGGAAGAGGTCCACACCATGATAGAGATGGATGTTGTCGAGCCATCTTCAAGTAAATGGAGCAGCCCTATTGTCATTGTCCCAAAGAAGGATGGCTCTTTGCGCGTCTGCATGGACTTCCGTAAGGTGAATGCCATCTCCCAGTTTGATGCCTATCCCATGCCCCGCATCGACGACTTACTGGAGAGAATAGGTAGAGCTCATTACATCACCACATTGGATCTCTGCAAAGGGTACTGGCAGGTGCCCCTGGATGATCAATCCAAGGTCTACACTGCATTCCGGACGCCAATGGGCCTGTTCCAGTTCAAGGTCATGCCGTTTGGCCTTCATGGGGCCCCTGCGACTTTCCAGAGGCTGATGGACAAGGTCCTCCAGGACTGTGACGATTACTGTGCTGCTTACTTGGACGACGTGGTGATCTACAGCCACTCCTGGGAGGAGCACATACAGCATCTTAGCAGAGTCCTGGGGAAGATCCATGAAGCAGGCCTCACGCTTAACCTCCTGAAGTGTGAGTGGGCGAAACAGGAGACAAAGTACCTGGGTTACCAGCTGGGTAAGGGTGAAGTTCGGCCTCAGGTGGAGAAAGTGGAGTCCATCAGGAATAGCCCTCAACCCAGAACCAAGACACAGGTGAAGTCCTTCCTAGGTCTGGCAGGGTGGTACCGGAGATTCATTCCACAGTTTTCGACCATCGCTGTCCCTCTGACCAACCTCACTTCGAAGGGGGCCAGCAACCCTGTGAAGTGGACTGAGGAGTGTGAGGAAGCCTTCATGACACTGAAAAAACGACTGTGCTCATTCCCTGTTCTCCAGACCCCTGATTTTCAGAAGAGATTTCTCGTGCAGGTGGACGCTTCGGCTGTAGGAATTGGAGCTGTACTGGCCCAAGGGGAGCCAAGAGAAGAGCTTCCTGTGCTGTACCTGAGTCGGAAGCTGTTGCCCAGGGAAACCAGGTATTCTACAATCGAAAAGGAGTGCCTGGCTATAAAGTGGGCCCTAGATAGCCTCCGTTACTACCTTCTTGGGAGGGAATTTGACCTGCACACGGACCACAGAGCACTGACCTGGATCCAGACCATGAAGGACCGGAATTCTCGTGTGACCAGGTGGTATCTGGAGCTCCAGCCCTTCAGGTTCTGTGTCCGTCACAAGGCAGGAAAAGAGAACGTTACTGCGGACTACCTATCAAGGCTCCCGTACATGGTCGCTTCAGGAGAGGAGGAAGGTAATGTGACGTAGAAGTCCGTCACTGGCCGCGGGCAGCATTTGGTTCTTTAACGTGGTCCTTCTGTAGCTCAGTTGGTAGAGCATGGCGCTTGTAACGCCAGGGTAGTGGGTTCGATTCCCGGGACCACCCATACGTAGAATGTATGCACACATGACTGTAAGTCGCTTTGGATAAAAGCGTCTGCTAAATGGCATATATTAACGCACACACATATTCATCACTCCTCCCTGCGCCATTATAAGATAAGTTAACAATGTGGGTCGACACACAAATTAACTTCTGTCTTGGTGCATGCATTTCACACTTGTCAGTGTTCATATTTGAGAGATACAATAATTATTATACTTATCAATGTTGTGGATGAGCGCATTGTTTGTTTGTTCTGTTCCTCTCTCTCCATCTCTGTAGCTTCCGGGTATGCTGGAAAAGGACCCGAGCTAAGGGAATTGGGTTGGCTTTATAGTGCCTGTCCCAAATGGCTCATTAATGCATATGGGCATATTGAAAGATATTGTCAGTAGTGATGTAATGTTGTAAATGTCATGTTGTGATATTGTTTAAAACCGTGTTGCAATGTATATCCTTTAGTATGTTTAGTTCATGGAAAATGTAGGTTTGTATTGTTAATTGATTAATTAATTAGGGTTAATTGTTCTGAGGGGAGGGGCTAGCCCTACAAAAGGAGCCTCCCTTTCAGTCATAGAGGGGAATTTTGGATTGAGCTGTGGATGGGGCAGCATTGTTTTTAAGCTGTCCCATAAGGTAGACGTTGATGGCAGTACTGTTGTTTTTTGTTCCGGAATCACTTGTAAATAAACACCTTTCCACAGAAGAACTTTTGCGGCTCCGCCATCTTTTTATTTAATAGAGGTTAGGTTATCCAGTTTAGCCTTCTGGCCGACTCTACGTGACAGACAGAAACTAAAACAGGAAGCTCCTGCGCTCAGGTCTGTTCAACGCTGGTCTGACCAATCTGATTCCACGCTTCAAGATTGCTTTGATCACGTGGACTGGGATATGTTCCGCATTGCGTCAAACAATAACATTGACGAATACGCTGATTCAGTGAGCGAGTTTATTAGCAAGTGCATTGGCGATGTTGTACCCATAGGAACAATTAAAACATTCCAAACTAGAAACTGTGGATTGATGGCAGCATTCCCACGAAACTGAAAGCGCAAACCACTGCTTTTAATCAGGTCAAGGTGACCAGAAACATGACTGAATACAAACAGTGTAGCTATTCCCTCACAAAGGCAATCAAACAAGCTAAGCGTCAGTATAGAGACAAAGTGGAGTCGCAATTCAACGGCTCAGACACAAGAGGTATGTGGCAGGGTCTACAGTCAATCACGGATTACAAAAAGAAAACCAGCCCCGTCGCGGACTAGGATGTCTTGCTCCCAGACAGACTAAACAACTTCTTTGCTCGCTTTGAGGACAATACAGTGCCACTGACACGGCTCGCTACCAAAACCTGCGGACTCTTCTTCACTGCAGCCGACGTGAGTAAAACATTTAAACGTGTTAACACTTGCAAGACTGCAGGCCCAGACAGCATCCCCAGCCGCATCCTCAGAGCATGCGCAGACCAGCTGGCTGGTGTGTTTACGGACATATTCAATCAATCCATATCCCAGTCTGATGTTCCCACATGCTTCAAGAGGGCCACCATTGTTCCTGTTCCCAAGAAAGCTAAGGTAACTGAGCTAAACGACTGCCCCGTAGCACTCACTTTTAACATCATGAAGTGCTTTGAGAGACTAGTTAAGGACCATATCACCTCCACCCTACCCGACAACCTAGACCCACTCCAATTTGCTTACCACCCCAATAGGTCCACAGATGACGTAATCGCAACCACACTGCACACTGCCCTAACCCATCTGGACAAGAGGAATACCTGTGTGAGAATGCTGTTCATCGACTATAGCTCAGCATTTAACAACATAGTACCCTCCAAACTCGTCAAGCTCGTTCAAGCTCGAGATCCTGGGTCTGGACCCCGCCCTGTGCAACTGGGTACTGGACTTCCTGACGGGCCGCCCCCAGGTGGTGAGGGTAGGTAACAACATCTCCACCCCGCTGATCCTCAACACTGGGGTCCCACAAGGGTGCGTTCTGAGCCCTCTCCTGTACTCCCTGTTCACCCACGACTGTGTGGCCATGCACGCCTCCAACTCAATCATCAAGTTTGCAGACGACACTACAGTGGTAGGCTTGATTACCAACAACGATGAGACGGCCTACAGGGAGGAGGTGAGGGCCCTCGGAGTGTGGTGTCAGGAAAATAACCTCACACTCAACGTCAACAAAACAAAGGGGATGATTGTGGACTTCGGGAAACAGCAGAGGGAGCACCCCCCTATCCACATCGAAGGGACAGTAGTGGAGAGGGAAGTAAGTTTTAAGTTCCTCGGCGTACACATCACGGACAAACTGAATTGGTCCACCCACACAGACAGCCTGGTGAAGAAGGCACAGCAGCACATTTTCAACCTCAGGAGGCTGAAGAAATTTGGCTTATCACCAAAAGCACTCACAAACTTTTACAGATGCACAATCGAGAGCATCCTGTATCACCACCTGGTACGGCAACTGCTCCGCCCATAACCATAAGGCTCTCCAAAGGGTAGTGAGTTCTGCACAATGCATCACCGGGGGCAAACTACTTGCCCTCCAGGATACCTACACCACCCGATGTCACAGGAAGGCCATAAAGATCATCAAGGACAACAACCACCCGAGCCACTGCCTGTTCACCCCACTATCATCCATCAGGTGAGGTCAGTACAGGTGCATCAAAGCAGGGACCGAGAGACTGAAAAAAGCTTCTACCTCAAGGCCATCAGACTGTTAAACAGCCACCACTAACATTGAGTGGCTGATGCCAACATACCGACTCAACGCCAGCCACTTTAATAATGTAGAAATTGATGGAATAAATGTATCACTAGTCACTTTAAGCAATGCCACTTCATATAATGTACCCTACATTACTCATCTCATATGTATATACTGTACTCTATATCACTACTGCATCTCGCCTATACCGTCCTGTACCATTACTCATTCATATATTTTTATGTACATATTCTTCATTCCTTTACACTTGTGTGTATACGGTAGTTTTTGTGAAATTGTTGGGTTTAGATTACTTGTTGGTTAGTACTGCATTGTCGGAACTAGAAGCACAAGCATTTCGCTACACTCGCATTAACATCTGCTAACCATGTGTAAATGACAAATGAAATTGGATTTGACATCATTCTCACCAGCTGGTGACATCACACTGATGAGAAACAGTTAGCCTATGCAGTGCACACACAAAAAACGCAGTACAGCACGCCCATACCATCAGAGAGGGAGACAGAGAATAGCCTAGCTCTTTAACTAGCCACCACTGTTGGTGAAGACAGAGCACTAGGACTGGATGATTCCCTGACACAATGGGCTCTCAGGCTCTACAGAGGGGACACAAAGGGGGGATGGTTCTGGTTTTGACAAGTCAAGCTCAGTTGTCGACAGCAGAAGCTCGGGCCGCAGCCAGTGAAAAAAAAGGGTTCTTTCCGATGTGAAACACACAAGACCCCAGTTCAACAAGCATCACTGTCAAAGCAAACACAATAACTGAAAGGCCTTTTTCAAAGAAAGAATCTTGAAAGGGCACTCTATTTAGTGAACAACAGGCGCTGGCAACAACAAGCGCTGGCTAGCTACGACAGGCGCTGGCTAGCTACGACAGGCACTGGCTAGCTACGACAGGTGCTGGCTAGCTACAACACTGGCTAGCTAGGACCCTGACTAACTAGGACTAGGGATGCACGATATATCGGTAAGCATATTGGAATCGGTCAATATTAGCTAAAAATGCCAACATCTGCATTGTCCCGACGTCTAGTTTAACGCTGATGTACAAAACCGATGTCAAAGCTGATGTGCATACCTCTATAACGTAGGTAGATGACGTAATGACTCCACAAAAAATACAGCGCTACACGTGCAAAACAGCCTTTCTAACCGAGCCCACAATGTCTGCTGTGTGGATTTATTTTGAAGTTTCAAAGTGAAATCTTTCAATACCACAAACCTAATTACTGATTTGAAAGTGCATCACCCCCAGACGTTCAGCGACTACTTAGAACAAAGGCAAACAACTATTTAACTGTACTAGAATGCTTTAAAAGGTTAGCTAAAATTCTAAATATCGGTATCAGGTTTTTTGACAAGGAAAATATTGGATATCGGTATCGGCCAAAAATCTTGTATCAGTGCATCCCTAGCTAGGACACTGAATAGCTCGGACACCTACACGGGCTAGCTACAACACGGGCCAGCTACGACACAGGCTAGCTACGTCATGGCTAGCTACGACACTGACAGGGGCAAGTTAGGAAACTGACAGGGGTTAGCTAGGACACTGACAGGGGTTAGCTAGGACACTGACAGGGGCTAGCTAGGACACTGACAGGGGCTAGCTAGGATACTGAAAGTGAAAACAGAAATGGGATGACACTATATAGCTTGCATAATCACCATCTGGGCAGTATTTTGAAGGTGGAGTAAATGAGCCAGACAGGTAAGCAGAATCAGATGATCCAGAATACTACTATATCCTCTTATGGGCTCCCGAGTGGCGCAGCAGTCTAGGCACTGCATCTCAGTGCCAGAAGCATCACTACAAACCCTGGTTCGATTCCAGGCTGTATCACAACCGGCCGTGATTGGGAGTCCCATAGGGCAGCGCACAATTGGCCCAGCGTCGTCTGGGTTTGGCCGGGGTAGAATTTGTTCTTAACTGACTTGCCTAGTTAAATAAAATAACAAAATACATTTTAGTCACTTGTGGTGTTACGGGTGTGGTCTCACCTGGCGCAGGCGAGGGCTACCAGGGCAGCGGCGGCATTCTCCCTCTGCCTGTGTGCATGGAACATGTATGTCGGAGCCTGTCCCTGCTGGGTCTGTGCTGTCTGCTGGACCCCCTCCTCCAGCCAGGAGCAGAGCAGCCCCTCCAGGCCGTTGAGGCAGTCTGCGGGTTCCTTGCTGAGGCTGAGGGGCTGGCAGTCACGCAGGCAAGACAGCAGCACCTCCGCCGTGACCCCACAGAGTGCAGGGTCACTGCGTGTCTGGGACTGCAGCAGGGGGAAGACCAGTAGCAGGCCCACACGGGAAGTGAAAGGCGCCTGTTCAGGCTGCTGCAGCAGGCCCTGACGTTTTAGCATGGCCAGGGCCTCCTCATCCCCCCCCCCGGCCCCCTCCCGGTCCTGCTGTTCCTCCAGGGCCAGCTGACGCTGGGCCCCCCACAGGCCCCGCAGCGCATTCAAACGGTACTCAAACAGGCGGGCATACGCATTGCTTTGGTTACCACAGACGGCACGGAGACGCTCAGCCAGCTCCGCAGGGTTCTTTGTTTCGAATGTGAGGATCTAGAGAGAGAGGAAGAGAGAGAGAGAGAGGAAGAGAGAGACAGAGAGGAAGAGAGAGACAGAGAGACCGAGAGAAGGAGAAAATGTGAGTGATATATAAAATAGCAATGAAGATCTATAACCAACAGGAGAAAGTACAAATCCGTGGGGAGACAATGGGTAGAGATCTTAAAGTGATGACCGCATCCAGTATAGTGCACTGACTGTAAATCACCATCTAGCTGGGATCTGGCTACCTCTTAATCCAATTTACAACAGAGCACTGCTACAATATGAGATGTCAAATCAAATCTCATTTTTCACATGCTTTGTAAACAACTCTTAGACAAAGAGTGAAATGCATACTTAAAGGGCCCTTCCCAACAATGCAGAGAGAAAAATATAGAACAATTACAACATAAGGAGTAAATACACTAACGATAACTTAACGATAACTTGGCTATGGTGTACCAGTAACGAGTTGATGCGCAGGGGTACAAGGTAATTGAGGTGTCTTCAGAAAGTATTACTGCCTGAATATAAAATGTACTTATGTCACTGGCCTACACCCAACACCCCATAATGTAAAAGTGGAATTATATATGGAGCGATTTCCAATGCCAACAGAAATTCTATTTGAATTTCATATTTTTTGTATTTGTATTAGGATATTGAATTTGAATGTAATATTATTTTAATTTGTAATGCAATTCATGAATTGAACATGTATTTCAGGATTTGAAATTGAATTAATTTTGCATTCAGTTTAAAAATCCATTTAAATTCAATTTAATACACATAGTAAATATTTATATATTTGGTTTCAATATGGTAGATACTGCATTCATTTTTCATGTATCAACTTTACAAACTATAATTTCGAGTTGATCCAAGTTTCATAAATTCAACTTCTCAGATGTATTCAGATTCAGTGCTCTAAATTCAGAATAAAACCCAGAGACATCATCATGGTACTGTGCCAGCAAGGAAAGGTAAAGGAGACCAGATAGAATCAAACGCTCTCTGTGGTAAACAGTAGATTCTATTGGTTTCTGAATTGATTTTCTTCCTATGAATTTGGCTCTAGCATTTTAACCATTTTGGATATAAGCTATTATGACCCCATTCATGATAGCAAAGACACTCTGGAACATGGACGTGACCATCACAGGCTGAGCAGGACACGATAGAAAGTGGATATAGTTGAATAGCCCTATCATATACTTCTAAGAATAGCCTTTCCATTCTATTTCATTTTGCTCTTGTGACTGACTGGGTTCAAACCAGGTCTCCTGTATGTCACAATACTATTAGCCCACTTAGCTAAAGACTATAGGGATAAGTTCAGGAAGTGCATGAAAAGGACAACACACTACTTGCTTAGTGAGTAGCCTACCGGTTTTTGCAAAAGAGTTCTTTAGCAAAAACCACCTAAAGGACTGACCATGAGAAACAAGATTCTCTGGTCTGATGAAACCAAGATTGAACTATTTTGCCTGAGTGCCAAGCGTCACGTCTGGAGGAAAACTGGCACCATCCCTACGGTGAAGCACGGTGGTGGCAGCATCATGCTGTGGAGATGTTTTTCAGCGGCAGAGACTGGGAGACTAGTCAGGATCGAGGGAAAGATGAACAGAGCAAAGTACAGAGAGAATCTTGATGAAAACTTGCTCCAGAGCACTCAGGGCCTCAAGACTGGGGTGAAGGTTCACCTTCCAACAAAATAATGACCCTAAGGACACAGCCAAGACAACGCAGAAGTGGCTTAGGGACAAGCCTCTGAATGTCCTTGAGTGGCCCAACCAGAGCCTGGTCTTGAACCCGATTTAACATATCTGGAGAGACCTGAAAATAGCTGTGCAGCGTCACTCCCCATCCAACCTGATAGAACTTGAGAGAATCTGCAGAGAAGAATTGGAGAAACTCCCCAAATACAGATGTGCCAAGCTTGTAGCGTCATACCGAAGAAGAGTCGGGGCTGTAATCGCTGCCAAAGGTGCTTCAACAAAGTACTCAGTAAAGAGTCTGATATTTCAGGTTTTAATTTTTAACACTGTTTTTGCTTTGTCATTATGAGGTATTGTGTGTAGATTGATGAGGGGGGTAAAAAACAATTTAATACATTTTAGAATAAGGCTGTAACATAACAAAATGTGTAAAAAGTCACAGGGTCTGAATACTTTTTGAATGCACTGTAGGTAGGGGTAAAGTGGGGCAACAGGATGGATAAACAGTAGCAGCAGTGTAATATTTGTATTTATTTAACCTTTATTTAACCAGGATAGACCCAGAGGTTAAAAACCTATTTTGCGAGGGCGACCTGGCAAGATGGAAAACTACACAAACGCGTGTACATAAAATCTTGCAACAACAAGAAATACACAAAAAAAGACAGTGTCACAACTTACAGATACATTTATTAGAAACAACTGCAGCCATCAAAAACAGTGTCGTCGATCAGTCTTAAACAGGCAAGTACGCTAACTCCCCTAACTGTAATATCTTTGGAAGCATGTTCCAGATGAAGGGGCATAATGGGAAAAACATTGTTTCCCCATCTCAGTTCTCGCCTTCGGAACAGACAAGGACAGCAGCGACTGTGAAAGGAGACTATTGAGTGACTGATCTGGTCAGTAAGGAACAGAGGGAGTTGTCCTATCAATACTTTGTACACAAAAGTACACCAGTGCTTTAGACTCCTGGTGAACAGAGGGTCCATTGCATCATGGCATACAAATCACAGTGATGGGTGAGTGATCTAGCATTTGTGATAAATCTTAACGCACCATTGATACACCGTGTCCAGAGTTAATGTTCCTAAAATAGAAACCCAATTTCAACTTCAGTTTCTTGGTCAAGTTATCAATGTGCTGTTTAAATGTGTTGCTAAATTGAATATATGCGGGAGGAATAAAAGGTTAGACCCTTTAAACCCAATGATATATTAAAGAATCAGAATACATTAGTGTGGAAATAAACTACTCCTTGTTGAATTTCTAACGCACAGTAATAATACATTACAATTCTATTCATGTTGCAGATGTTCTTACCCAGAGAAACAGTCAAATACAACATTACATACTTTTTCTAAATAAGTGGTATGAAAAATTGAGATTGTGGGGTTATTTCAGAGGAGATAAAAATACCAATATTGCGCATCATCTGCATTTAGGCAGCACTTAAGCCAGGTATCTATTACAGTGTGTAGTCCAAGACGCCACTACACCATTTAGTAGGCACATTTTTTATTGACTCAAATTCAGATAGACTAATGTTCATTGGAGGCTGAGATTGTGCACCAACCTTCTCCACCTTGCTCTGCAGAAGGGCTTCTACTCCATGATGCTGGTATAATTAGCCAGAATCTAAGCACCATGGGCTGATGGGATGCTGGATGACCTGATCAATCATGAGTTTGGCAAAGTTAGCCCAAAGAGAGGCAGGTATAAAAAAAACACACTAGACCATAAGGTCACATGACATAGGGAAACATAGAGAAACAGTAGAAATCCACTTTTTCAAGCGGAAAGACGATGGCCAGAGCTGACCCATAATGTTAAGTCATCATTTTAGTCAAAGTATGATATAAACTCAGCAAAAAAAGAAACGTCCTCTCACTGTCAACTGTGTTTATTTTCAGCAAACTTAACATGAGTAAATATTTGTATGAACATCATAAGATGCAACAACTGAGACATAAACTGAACAAGTTTCACAGGCATGTGACTAACAGAAATTGAATAATGTGTCCCTGAACAAAGGGGGGGGTCAAAATCAAAAGTAACAGTCAGTATCAGCTGTGGCCACCAGCTGCATTAAGTACTGCAGTACATCTCCTCCTCATGGACTGCACCAGATTTGCCGGTTCCTGCTGTGAGATGTTACCCACTCTTCCACCAAGGCACCTGCAAGTTCTCGGAAAATTCTGGGGGGGGAATGGCCCTAGCCCTCACCCTCTGATCCAACAGGTCCCAGACGTTCTCAATGGGATTGAGATCCGGGCTCTTCGCTGGCCATTGCAGAACACTGACATTCCTGTCTTGCAGGAAATCACGCACAGAATGAGCAGTATGGCTGGTGGCATTGTCATGCTGGAGGGTCATTTCAGGATGAGCCTGCAGGAAGGGTACCGCATGAGGGAGGAGGATGTCTTCCCTGTAACGCGAATCAGACCTTCACCCCTGGTGAGACAAAACCGCGACTCGTCAATGAAGAGCACTTTTTGCCAGTCCTGTCTGGTCCAGCGACGGTGGGTTTGTGCCCATAGGCGACGGCATTTGAAAATTGCTCCCAAGAATGAACCAGACTTGTCGAGGTCTACAAATGTTTTCTGAGGTCTTGGCTGATTTCTTTTGATTTCCCATGATGTCAGGCAAAGAGGCACTGAGTTTGAAGGTAGGCCTTGAAATACATCCACAGGTACACCTCCAATTGACTCAAATTATGTCAATTAGCCTATCAGAAGCTTCTAACGCCAATACATAATTTTCTGGAATTTTCCAAGCTGTTTAAAGGCACAGTCAACGTAGCGTATGTAAACTTCTGACCCATTGGAATTGTGATACTTTGAAATAATCTGTCTGTAAGCAATTATTGGAAAAATGACTTGTGTCATGCACAAGTAGATGTCCAAACCAAGTAGATGTCCAAACTTGCCAAAACTATAGTTTGTTAAGAAGACATTTGTGGAGTGGTTGAAAAACGAATTTTAACCTAAGTGTATGTAAACTTCTGACTTCAACTGTACATGTCCTGATCAAAGTAATTTTAGCGTATCATTTCACTTCCCTTGTGAGAATCATGAGCATGGGCTGGCTTGGCTTTGCTGTAACCACAGCTGAAGACTGCTAGCAGCCTACTAAAATATTGCACCGTATCCAATACAATGTAGAAAAACATATCAGCTAGCGTATCTTTCAATATCACCGGCGCTTCATCTTATTCTAACTATTTCTTGACGTATTTCCAGCCGCAATTGATTAGGGATGCATATTAGGGATGCACCGATATGAAATTTGTCCGATACCAATATCCAATATTTTCCTTGCCGAAAAACCCAGTACCGATATTAAAAGATTTTGCTTCCTTTTAAGCATTCCACTACAGTTAAATAGTTGACACACACACACTGACCAAAAAGTTATTTTGTTGGCATTTACATATGTCCCCATTACCAGCAAAACATTTTTCACTTACAGCTGTAATGTTTTGTTAAATTGTTCATTTGTTTAATTCTCAACCAGGATTTCATCATACATGTCAAGCACTGAAGTTTCAGCTCTGTCTGTCCGTGGTCTCATCTGTCGTGGGTCCTCTTCCTCTGTGCCCACTGTCACTGTGTCTGTTTCCATCTTGTCCAGCTGTGTCTGTAACATTTCACGTAAACCCTGTTTCTTGTCTGCATCGAAGTCGTGGTCCTTGTACCTAGCATCAAGCATGGTGGCGACACAGTATAGAGGCTCAGTGAGTGCCACCGAATCGCTTGTTCACAGCCTATAGTAGAGTACTTATGCAAGTTAACCCCACGGTCTGTGTCGGCAGTTTTGTTGTAGAAAATCCTCGTCGACCCACTGTGCTGTCAGACCCACTGTGCTGTCAGCATGCTCATGGGTAGTGTCCAAAATGTACTTTTTGTCTCACCTGCCAAGTGGACTGGTAAATGAAAAAAATCCACCAGCCAAACATATTCTTTACCAGCCAAAATAATAAATTGCCTTTTCGTGTCACAAATACATTCATTTCAGTACATGTGAATACAAACTTAAATTAGCAAGAGCAAGATTTGAAACAAAATTGTAATATATTGATCAAGAGTTAAATCAAGTTTATTTGTAGAGCACATTTAAAAACAACTGTAGTTGACCAAAAGTGCTTGTACAGAGTGCAAAAACACCAAACATTGGGCACACAATGAAATAAACAAAACATAAAAGATACAATGAATAAGAGTACATAGAAGTGAAGACAGGGCAACAGCAATGGTAAAATACAATTATGAGAAGTACAGTGGACATAGAACTGGTGCTCTCCTGATACAAAGGGGAAACATCAGAAATACCCTGATTAAATACAGTTTAAAAAAGAGGCTTATCAGATGCTGGTTAATTTTGGCTGTGGCTAGATTTCATTTCCCAGCCTGAATAGTCTTAAACTCAAAATTCTACTGAAGTATTTGCTATTAAATGTACTTAAGGATCAAACATAAAAGTACATTTGAAGGTTTTGTAAACCTATCAGATGCTTAATCATTTTAATCAACTTAAACCTCAACTCCTCACCCTCTCTTTACATGGTCCATGAAGTCTGGCCTCCTGCTCCTGACAGAGTCCTGGTGTCACAGCATCAATACTTTTAAAGGATCATACTCCCTGATCTCTGGAGAGGACAGCTGGACCATAAGGAGATCTGACAGTGTGTCAGACTTTAGGTTGGACCGCCAATCGGTTTTCACCTGTTTCATGGTATTAAAACATTCAGCTATGGAGGCAGGGAAGGACAGGACCAGGTCAACAAATGCCAGAAAACCAGGACAGGAATGCTGATGGCTCCTGTTGACAAGGAACCAGGACATCTGCAGGGACTGGGACTCTTGGTACATCAGCACCTTCAGGACAGTTCACTGGTCAGGGATCCTTTCAACATGGATGCCAGAGGTCTCCAGGACAGTTCACTGGTCAGGGATCCTTTCAACATGGATGCCAGAGGTCTCCAGGACAGGAAGTGGTCAGGGATCCTTTAAACATGGATGCCAGTGGTCTCCAGGACAGGAAGTGGTCAGGGATCCTTTAAACATGGATGCCAGTGGTCTCCAGGACAGGAAGTGGTCAGGGATCCTTTAAACATGGATGCCAGTGGTCTCCAGGACAGGAAGTGGTCAGGGATCCTTTAAACATGGATGCCAGTGGTCTCCAGGACAGGAAGTGGTCCACCAGGGTTTCCAGTTCAGTGTCTCCATAATCTAGAATAATTAAATACATTATAACAAGCATCATGCAATTTTAATTCTCAAACTATAAAAATATGATAATGAACCTGACTGACCTGTAATACAAAACATAAAGTAACCTGCTGCTGCATCTACTGACACTGGCCAGTTGGTGAAGCTGACCAGCTTGGTGGCACACAGGACCCTCACACTGGCATCCTGGAACCTGTCAGTCATACTCTCGACTAGCCTGTCAAGCATTATGTCTTGTGATGTGACGAGGGTCTTGCTGTCACCTCTGGTCAGCAAAATTCCCTCATATCTGTGGCCTTCATCATTGGCCCTTCTCTGATGATAAAAGGCCATCCTTTCAGAATTTTCCTTTACAACACACTCTCACTCCCACTCTTATTAACATAATCCTTTCTCTTAATTCTCTTAAATTAAGTATTTCTTATTGCAGTTTAAATAAACATACCTGTTTTTGTACTTCTTAAGTACTGCCTGTGTTGAGCACAAGGAGCTGTGGGCTTCTGCTATGGTGATGGTGGACCTCTGCAGACAGTCAGACAGGTTGCTCAGGTGTGTTAGAGTGTCATGCAGGAAGGCACAGAAGCGGATAACAACAGCCTCCCTTGCAGTACTGTTGTATTTCCTCGCCTTGGCCTGCTGGACACCTCTGGCATTTTGGGCATCAGCAGATTGGATCTGAAATACATAAAGAACAAATAGACAATTAATTGCTATCCAAAAAAAACTATTAGATATGACACATTTTATCAGTGCATAAAGTATTGAAACATGATGTAACCCTGTTTGTTGTTTTTTACTGGACATTACATATTGATGATGACTTTGAGTACTTAGCATAGCAATCTAGAGCCACTACCTGTTCCAGGTGCTGGACAAGCCACTGGTAACCTCGCAGGAAGTGGTCCAGTGCACGCAATAGGTGTAAACTCTTTGGCCTGCTTCTCATTTCTATATGTTGAGCCCACAGTGATTCCTTTTTTTCCCCATCCAAACTGCAAAAATGAAACATCAATTAATTCAATAATAATTAAATATACAATCATGTTATCCAATATAGCTGGCAGTTGATTGTGCAAAATTAGCCTTCCACCCTTTGTTTCCTTAAGAATCAACACAATAAGGCTAGTAAAGTCAATTGTGCCACAATGCTTTATAATGTAACCAGCATCTGGAGACAAACATTAAAATATTATGTTACAGAGCCATAGGAAAGCATGGAGATCCATGTCAGCATCAGTAGGCCTATAATTATCTGGAATTTATACACTATTTTGAGGTGAACCAAAGCTTATCAACAGCTGAGAAATAACCTACAATACTGGACCACGTCTGCTAAATAGATTTAAAAACTCGCTACAAAAAGTACTAGTCTAGCTACAAGAGTAACAACATTTTCACTTACTCACACATCCACTCCAAGTCAGAAAGTGGTCTCACCTTCTTGCCAATGGCATGTACAGTCTTAAACAGCATCTTCATCTTCGTGCTGGTCTGCTCTGACATTGCCATTAGCGCCATCACAGAGGGTGTCAAGAGGAGAGGCTCCGATTGAGGCCGGGACAGACATGTAGGCAATGTGACACTTGCTGTGTGCATGGTCACAAATGTTCTCCAGCTTCATAATTTTAAATCTGATGACAAATGAGTTGTTTCTGCTTTTATCTTTAGCATACTGGCGACACACAGAACAACTCATCACCACAGCCTCCGCATCATACTGTAGCCAGCCTCTTGAATCTCCATCTCCAAACCTCCATTTCTCTTAAAAACTCTTCGTGATTCGTCCTCCTTTTCTTCGGTGGGTTTTCATTTTAAAGGTTGGTTTACTCCAGGTAAATGTTGCCACATAACAGCTATTTAATGAACGGTAGCTAGCAGCAGACCCGTGGCAAGTGAGCGATGTCGAGTAGCCGATGTCCCATACGGTAAACAGTGCCGTGAAACTAGAGACAGTCTGTGGTAAGGTGGCAAATGGCCATCATGCCAGATATTTTATTACATGGCTATTATGGTACAAACATTCACCCTCCCGTGTGGCGGACAGCCTTCTGAGATTCTCGCCAAATGGACAATCTACCTGCATTTGGCACTTGGCAGGTGTTCATTTCAAACTGTGCTCATGGGGCTGACATCACTGGTCCAAATGTCAGTTGTAAAGATAATAGCAGTGACGCCAATAGCAAGTAGCTCATGGATGTGCGTTTCAACAATACTGTGTAACTACGGTAGGGCAACATCTGAAAAATAGAGCCTACTTGGTAGTGTGTACCGGGACTCGAGGTGCTCAACCAGTCAGCAAAAGCCAACATCATCCACAACAGAGAACGGTTGATTGTCAAGGGCCATGAATTCCATTATCTTGGCGTTAATGGATTTCACCTTTGAGTTGTCTCATTGAAATTCTCTCTCTCTTTCAAATGACTGCTTGACTTGAACTGGTTTTGTTTTTTTCTGCTTTAGTCCTAAGTAGTCGCTGAACGTCTGGGGGTGATGCACTTTCAAATTAGTAATTAGGTTTGTGGTATTGAAAGATTTCACTTTCTCCCCTCTGGAAATAATAGCAGCACAAACGTTGCATATGGCCTTTTTGTTATCTTCCTTTGAAACGTCAAAATATATCCACACAGCAGACATTGTGGGCTCGGTTAGGAAGGCTGTTTTGCACGTGTAGCTCTGTATTCTCTGTGGCGTCATTACGTTATCTACCTACATTATATAGGTATGCACATCAGCTTTGACATCGGTTTTGCACATCGGCATTAAACTAGACATCGGGCCTATGCCGACATTTTTAGCTAATATCGTCCGATTCCGATATATCGTGCATCCCTACAATTTATGAAAGATGCCAAAACTTAAGATAACAATAGATGGCGAAGTCAAAGACAGGCCAGTGGTTCCCATCTGTGGCGAAGTTCTCCCTAAATCAATGCTTATGACTATCCAGCTCGAAAACCAGCCAGAAGCCTTGTTCACATTGGCAGTTTGAAGTAACTCAAATCCAATTTTTTTGCATATCCGATTCTGTTCTTTTTCCTGCAGTCTGAACAGCAAAAAAATGCACAAAGTATCAGATATTTCACGCCACATTTCAAACCATCTTCGTAGGTGCTAGATAACGTTACTCTTAACAGTTTGACAAGAACATGTGTTAGCTAACTAACTTGTTTATTGTTTACAAAACAAATGTGTGAATGCACAAGAAAGTTAAACAGCTACCTAAGTGACTGCTGTGGTTAGCCAAAAATAAGTCATTTTGAAAGTTGGATCATCTTATCCCTTGAGGCTTTAAAGAGTGTACTTACACTATGACTTTGAACATTCAAAGCAAATGAGAAATGTCCATGGCAGGCATTGTTGTTACCTTAGCTTGCTAAATAACTTCTAAGTGATAGGAAGCATGAGTACCACTAAGCAGCTTACACCACAGCACACACACCCGCAGTTAATATAACAACTAGTGTAGCCATGTCAGCAAATGACTGCTGTCTGAACACACAAATCCAATTTGCTCACTTGTAACTTGCTGTTTGGACAGTCAGTACTCCAAAACAGATTTGAAAAACAAAACTGATTTGAGCATTAAGGATTGCAGTGTGAACAAGGCTATAGAGCGAGCTGGCTAATCTTTTGAAGACGGTGTACAAAAAAATATATAAAAAGCAACCGATAACATTAGCTAGCTAGATAAGGTTAGCAATACAGCATACTAGCTAGCCAGCCTGACAGCTGTTAGTGCCCTATTTGTTGATGTTTATCAACTCCACATGGAAATTATCACACCCAATTCGGGAATAAGTAGCCTTTGTTATTCTTTGGAGGTAGAACTGAAACATGCAACACATACTTGTCCTGTACTGCCATTGAACCAATGAGGAGTTTCATGGGCAATAAGGGCTTTGCTTTGACCTCCACCCGTCAGACCCAGAGCTTATCCAGTCCTACTATGAAACAGCATAAACAAGATGTCAGCACCTGGGGCGCGGGTCTATGGCTAGCTAGCACAGCTGCTCCATCGCCCCAGTCATTGCTCCATCCGTATGAAAAATAAGAACATTTTAGAAGCAGGAGGTGTACGCAGTGAAGTCTAGTCCTCTCTGGTTGATTCATTCTCAGTGTTCCTCTGTAGCATGCCATCTGTCTGTTACCATCTATCAATCTATGTCCCATTTATTTGTCTGTTTAGGTCTACCATCACTGATATGGCTTTAAAATATGGAGCGTGCAAAAATTGCGCATCGCCATTGCACGTGCACTAGGCTTCATTGCAAAGTTTATTTTGGACATTACATTTACTATTAGATTAATACCTGGTTACTAGCAGTAGGTGTTATAGTTAGTGATTGAGCGAATGTGTTTTGAGTTTCCACTTCCTCAGGTGGTGAATGAGCACCAACTGAATTAGGCCTATATAATATTAATGCACATAAAGATGAAGACAAATTCATGTCTATTAAACAAACAAATCAGACCCTATTTTGACAGTAAAATAACACAAATAGCCTAATTGTCAACCTAAAATGCATGACGATCACTGGATTAAGTTGCACAACAAAATATTTTGAATCAAGCATTCATGCTTGGAAATGTTAGATGTAACAACTTATTTACTTAATACCATCTCTGTAGTCTATTACACTTCTTAAAGTATTGTGAATGACTTTATAAGATGAATGAAATTAATTATATTGTGCGACACAGCGAAACACATTTCTTGGGTGCCACCAAATCATGGGCTAGT
The DNA here is from genome assembly GCF_023373465.1 of Oncorhynchus keta. Lineage (NCBI taxonomy): Eukaryota > Metazoa > Chordata > Actinopteri > Salmoniformes > Salmonidae > Oncorhynchus > Oncorhynchus keta. Next base: position 19,570,807 of record NC_068445.1, read on the forward strand.
CCCACTAACTGAAAAAGTTAGTGGCACCAGTGACACCAGGGGAAAATGTTCGTCCGGAGCCATGATGATGTCAGGGTTGACTGGACAGGGCCTTTTAACATTAGAACCACCTGGCCTTTCAGCCTTCAAGTACCCACTAGAGAACATAGCTGGGCGTTCCATTTAGCATACGCATCAGCTGCATATCAACCCGCAAGGTGTACAAACATAAGCACCAACACTTGATAAATAGTGTAAATGATGAATTGAATGAAATAAACATTAAAAAGGATATGTTTTATATAATTCTACAAAGTCCAAGAAAAAAACCTAGGCCTATTGCCTATTTTCATTCACCTTACAAAAAAAAAAGTAATCTATTTGATCAACTTTATTTGTAGATTTGATTAGTAATGGAGTTACAGTAATGAATGAAGTCCAGTTACAGCTTATTTTTGACAAAGTAGAAACAAAAAATATTATAATATAATAACCAGCCAGGTGCACAGGTGAAATTGTTTTCCATTTTCCTAAACAAAAGTACAAGAACAACTGTAGAGGATAAATAGCATAAAGAAATATTTTTGTTAATATATTCATGACAAGATATAAAAAGTAATTTGTTGATTGTATGGGACACTGTATTGAGTTCTTATATGCGTGCCTTTACACATACATGAATCAATCTCCTCTTCATGCTTCGGGTGCACAGTCAGCACTAGAGGTCGACCGATGATGACTAACGCCGATACCGATTATTGGAGCACGAAAAAAGCCGATACCGATTAATCGACCGATTATTTATTTATTTATTTGTAATAATGCCAATTACAACAATACTGAATGAACACATTTATTTTACTCCCCAATTTCGTGGTATCCAATTGTTTAGTAGCTACTATCTTGTCTCATCGCTACAACTCACGTACAGGCTCGGGAGAGACGAAGGTTGAAGGTCATGCGTAATGAACACTTATTTTAACTTAATATAATACAACAAAACCAATTTAGCCTCAAGTAAATAATTAAACATGTTCAATTTGGTTTAAATAATGCAAAAACAAAGTGTTGGAGAAGAAAGTAAAAGTACAATATGTGCTATGTAAGAAAGCTAACGTTTCAGTTCCTTGCTCAGAACATGAGAACATATGAAACATGAGTCTTTAATATTCCCAGGTAAGAAGTTTTAGGTTGTAGTTATTATAGGAATTATAGGACTATTTCCCTCTATACCATTTGTATTTCATTAACCTTTGACTATTAGATGTTCTTATTGGCACTTTAGTATTGCCAGTGTAAAAGTATAGCTTCCGTCCCTCTCCTCGCTCCTCCCTGGGCTCGAACCAGCAACACAACGACAACAGCCACCATCGAAGCAGCGTTACCCATGCAGAGCATGGGGAACAACTACTAGAAGGCTCAGAGCGAGTGACGTTTGAAACGCTATTAGCGCACGCTAACTAGCTAGCCATTTCACTTCGGTTACACCAGCCTCATCTCGGGAGTTGATAGGCTTGAAGTCATAAACAGCGCAATGCTTGACGCACAACGAAGAGCTGCTGGCAAAACCCAAAGAGTGCTGTTTGAATGAATGTTTACGCGCCTGCTTCTGCCTACCACCTCTCAGCTAGATACTTAGATACTTGTATGCTCAGTCAGATTATATGCAACGCAGGACACACTAGATAATATCTAGTCATATCATCAACCATGTGTAGTTAACTAGTGATTATGATTGATTCTTTTTTATAAGATAAGTTTAATGCTAGCTAGCAACTTTCCTTAGCTTACTGCATTACTCCACAAGGAGTGCAACGAGAGAGAGGCAGGCCGTTATTGCGTTGGACTAGTAAACTGTAAGGTGGCAAGATTGGAATCCCCGAGCTGACAAGGTAAAAATCTGTCTTTCTGCCTCTGAACAAGGCAGTTAACCCACCATTCCTAGGCCGTAATTGAAAATAAGAATGTGTTCTTAACTGACTTGCCTAGTTAAATAAAGGTATAATATATATATATATATATATATATATATATATATATTTTTTTTTTTTTTTTTTTTTTTTTTTTTTTTTTTTTTTAATCGGCACCCAAAAATACCGATTTCCGATTGTTATGAAAACTTGAAATCGGCCCTAATTAATCGGCCATTCCGATTAATCGGTCGACCTCTCGTCAGCATACAGCGTTGGGGCTTTGTGTGAGCAAACCCCACCAACAAAATCCCACCACTGTGTGGGGCACTGCAGTTTTCATGGGCCTTGTTTCGTGTGCACCTGCCGCAGGTGTGGCATAATCTTTCTGAAGCGGTTGCGTGGAATGCTCCACCCCATACCCATCAGACCAAAATGACTCCACATCAACGCTCTTCCACCATGTGCCCCACAGAACATATAAAGGTCCAATAAAAGCTTTGAGTCCAGACACGTCCCACATACTGTTTCCTTTTCTGTGCGCATGAGCAACAGTACAATCGCTGATGTGCTGCAACATCTACACGTCACATACCGCAAACTCGTCACTATTTTCTTACCAAAACGTGCCATCCCTCCCCGATTCCAGTCTCATCGTGGCAGTTGAGATCACCATCCCAGTTTGCTCTGTTCTGTTTTTTCTGCGGCGAAGTTCAGGCATCGGAGGCGAAGGATCGAAGTGAACATCAGAATTAGATGAAGACTCATCAGCAACGTCGATTTCAAGTTCAATATCCGATCCTCCATCCTACTCCAACTTATCGAAATGCTGCATTTGCAATGCTGTCAGTGCGTACATTAGTTTGTTTCGGCTTGCTATTGTGAACTACACACATTGTATTTGGTACTCAGTGTCTGATTTGACTCTCAAGAGGGGAAATTATATACCATTTCCAGACTTTCATAATAAAATAATTAGACCACCCACAATTGTTAATCATTATTATTATTATTATATTTATCATTACACTATTGTTCTAAATTCAACCCTCATTATACAGATAAAATTCAATCACCCTTTTCACCCTCCTCATCATTCAGTTCATTGAAGTCACATGCACCATTATCTGTTTCAATCGGATTTCTATCGCCCACTCATCCATTGAAAACAGAATAGCATATTTTTATTGTACGTTTAGTATGTTACTCTTTTTTGCTTCGTAGCCAGAGCAATGCTGTCGTGCGAGTGGTCTTGTGCTGAATGCATGGACAGCATAGAAATTATTGGGAAATGTTACATTTGGACATCTTGAATTTTGAGATATTTGATTATGGTAAGTGTCGTAGAAACTGCAGAACATGCTCTTTCTGATACTATAGAAATCAAAATGTTTTATCTGCATGTGACTGAAGGAGGATTTGATAAAGTAAGCTGTGTGTGAATACTTTCTAAAGGAAGTGTAGATTAGGTGAAAGAAAAAAATCTTTGTAATTAATTTTGAATTCAGGCTGTAACAACAAAATATAGAATAAGTCAAGAGGCGGCAGGTAGCCTCGTGGTTAGAGTGTTGGGCCAGTAACCGAAAGGTTGCTAGATCGAATCCCCGATTCTCCCCAGGGGCAGAACCGCCGCCATTATAAATAAGAATTTGTTCTTAACTGACTTGCCTAGTTAAATAAAGGAAAAATATAAATGGCTACTTACTGGCTTGAGGAGCTTTCAAGAGCGCTGAATTTACTGTTTCCTATTGTATTTGTCCAGTTTGTGTGCCATGCCAATGTGCTTTGAAGAATTTAAGTGAGAATAGGTCGGTGAGCTGATGAATACAACAATAATAGCCTGCCACCACTCAAGAGCACCCAATGTCTGGACCAGAGGGGACACGGTTCCCACAAAGGGTGGGGATTTAAAGGCCATGATAATAAGCTACCCTTGCTAGCTAGCTACGTCGTGAGTCATCATGACTACACACACTGTAGCAACTAACAGCAACTAACACTACATTATCTTCAAATTATAGACTGTCTGCTAACTGGCCTGTTACTGTAAACAATGGTCAACGTTATGTTTCAATGTTATCTTTAGTTAACTAGCGTAGTTATTGGTCATGCTCCTCGTCAAGCCGACGTTGGCGTCCTTAGCTAGCTAATGTTACACATGGACATGACTAGCGAAACGTGTTGCTATTAATGTGACTTTATTCATATGGAATTATATAACTTGCTGCTTGTCAATCCCTACTAGTTAATGCTGAGCAGGTAGGTAGCTAGCGCCTGACAATTTAGCTAGCTAAGTTAACTAACGTTAGCTGTGTTCGCTTCCTCCAAGAAAAAAATTCTAAATGCAACCGTTGAGATGCAGACTAACAGTACTCACCTCCTGCTCAGTGTCCCCCTGCTCAGACACACCGATTTCACTGGGCAGTTCAGCCAGATCCGTGACCCGAATCAGTCCATCGTGAAGGAAAATAGTCTCTTCCTTCACTGACAACCACTGGGACGAATCCACGGCCCCGGAGCCCATCTCTCTCTCCTCCGAGTAAAATGCCAGAAAGGTCGAACATTAAAACAAATCCAATCCGAAATGACAACAACACTACCCGACAGACATGCTGTCAGTCAGATGAGAAACTCAGACCTACTCCGACCCAGCTAGCTAGCTTGGTAACGCCAATCGTACTACCAAATATTTGTGGGTACCACTTTGCTGCTACGGGTGCTTGCTATCGAGGCTTGCTAGCGAACATAGGTCGGCCAGCTGATCGCACTGTGTGGGGCAGGTTCTTTCTTCCGCTACCAACTGTACCATTGAGCATATCGTACTGTCTTTACAGAGCAGTGGGCGTGACACTGTCTCTAAACCGTAATATTTAGAGCATAGTTTAGTAATTGACTGCCTTCTCCAGCTGAACACGAAGTCTGAGCATAACCAAAACACGATTAAAATGCAGGAAAAACGGCTCCGATGGTGGTCCAACAACTGATTATTAGTGGCCGGAAAGATAATGGAAACCCCACAGCTGTCCGTGAGACGCCATGTTTATTAGGCCAACAGTTACTGTTCCCAGCATACATTGGGCTTTAGCCTACAATAAACACGTCAACAAATTGAACCACCAAAATATAATTTATTATCAATACTAAGATTGTATGTATGTATCGTCATAGTTAGTTTAATACTCATGGTTTCATTTGTACATTTTCTTATTGCGGTGACAATGTAGGTAAATTATGATAATCTGACACAATATTCAAAACAAAAAGCCTTTAGGTATGAAGTGCAACACTGTTTACACTACACAATTCAACATTATCCACTGATGACACTCAAATTAAGAAACAATGATTAATTAATATGTGTAAAGATAGGTGGTCAATCGCCTTACTTTTAAAAGTACGAGGGCGCCAACTCCTGTGCATTTTTTAAGGCTCTTGGCTGAAAGATAGTGCACCTTTACAACATTAGGGAAGTTTGTAATCTGAGATAACGAAAAACAGAGATTGGTTATATTTAAGTATTTTAATCGAGAAGTACACAGACTTAATATAAATATATTAAATTAAAACAATTTATCAGGGGTTTTCTCACAAGTCACAACTCTAGTTTTCATTTAGTTATTATCCAGTTATTATGATTATTTACAGTTGAGATCAAAGGTTTAGGGTTTGGATCTGGATGGTATTTCGAGCAGCAACTCAAGTCCGTTTTGCATAAGGCTTGCAAAACGTACAGGTTGATGTTAGACAGATGTATTGCATACTGTATACACGATACAAAATTATTCCCATTCTGGTAACTGGTAAGGGTGCTGATGTTTGGGAGACATCAGCCTAGGTTTTTTGGGGGGCTCAATGATCCTTCGACATAGTCTCTAGAGGCCAACAGGAGTCCCTCTTTTTGTATCTTTACTTGTGCCCTGAGCATTGTCTTCCTCTTTACTCCATGTTTTAAAATACATGAATTAGTCCCTCCCACAAAAAAATATGTTTTTATTTTATTTTAATAAAATAAAATATTATATGTTAACACTAGATCCCACAAGCACTGTTTCAACTGTATACAGTATACTGCTATAGCCTATTTATTATTGTTATCACATTGACACTAAGTAGGACAGTGACACATTGCGTGTAACAATTAGCAATATCAGCTTTGTGAAGAGATCACATTAAAAAGTCTAAGGGGCAGTTGTGGCTCTTTGCAAATATATCACATGTTTTAATTGAGCCAACCTTTTCCCCAAAGACAGTCTTTTAAACTTCACACATCGAGGCAGAATAGAGACACAAAGTCCTGCCGGACGGATAGGAGAATCTTGGTCCTCTCCAAGTATCTGATCTGACCAGCCAGCAATGTGGTGGAGGAAGCGGAGAGAGATGGAGGGACAGAGGAGGTCGATGATCCAAGTAGACAGTCAGTGGATAAGAATTAAGAGATGTTAAGAGAAATACGCAAACAATTTCAGAAAGGAAATAGGGGGACACAGTTTTCTGGTGTGTGTGTATATACATACGTGTGTGTGTATGCATGGATGTGTGTGTCAGAGATGTGATAATGCATAAAGTAATTATCTAATCCATTTAAAGGAAGGTAACTGCAAGTTAGAGCAGATCCTCTTAATTGACCACAGTGAAAGAGCTCAATATAGAGCCACAAATGTGCCAGCTTGCAAGATTATACTGTATGTACCGGTATACGGCTACTTTCTCACCTGCGGGTGCAATCACAATGGTACAGTCTTTGATTTCATGTTGTGAAGATCATCTCTCTTCTCCAGAGGGGGAATGTTGTATTTACATTCATCCAAATGCTTGAGGGTCCCACAAAGATGCAGGCTATCTGTAACAGAGAATAAACAGAACATGCTGTAGCTACATGGGTCATGATGATATAACTGATAAATTACACAATTACAACCTTTCCCTTCAATCGGATCCATACTGCTTTATATCTATATAGACAAAGCCACATCGTTTGTTATCCTCCATGGCTGAATTTTTACTGAGGCAGTTTGTATTATACTTCACAACACAAAACCACTGTTTGTGATCAGGTGGTTTTCTTGGTTATAATATTGTCCATGCCATGGACCCTAACTATTCAAAACAACTTTCTTTACAGCTTTCTTCTATTTCGTAACCTCAGAGCACACAGACATGTCATTTGGGCGATGCCACTGAAATGTAACAAAACAATATTTCAGGCTTTAGCAACTCTGTTCCCTCACAGACTAAATGACACACACATGCAATCCATGTAGTCTTCTTCTTCTTCTTCATCATCTTCTTCTATGATATCATGGCGGTCCGCAAACAATCGTTTAAGTGCATGCCGCCACCTACTGTGCTGGAATGTACGATCAATCATGATCTGCCCAATTCTGTACTGCCATGAATTAAAATAATTTAAATCCCTACTAACTTCTACCAAACACTCCCACTCCCCCCAAAACCCCTCCCCAACCCCCCTAAACTTGATCTATATCATACTGAAACACTCCACCCTTGGGATTGTTCAGTATGACAACAACGATTTCAACAGCAACATCTGTTACCCCGAATATCTATTTTGCAGTCTCCACACTAATCTTCAACCTGGCATTTCTGCTTTCCACAACCCAAGTCGTATTGATAAACTTATCAATAAAATACTACTGTACTGTAAATAGATATTCCCACTCAACCCGGGCGGAAGCCTTCTTAGCATCAGATGACTCTCAGCATCAGATGACTCTCAGCATCAGATGACGACCTCTGGTCGAGTTGAGTGGGCAGAATAAAAAAACATTAAATAGCCGGTGCATATTATTGAGAGACTGTCTACCTGAGATAAATCCGGTTTGGTCAGAGTTAATTATATTACTCATCACTGTCTCTAAGCGGCGCTATAGGACCTTAGTGAGAATTTCATAATCGCAACACAAAAGGCTTATAGGGTGGTATGAGCCACAGTCTAGGGCATTCTTGTCCTTTTTAAGCAAAACCGAAATAGTCGCCTGGGTAAGTCTATGGGGCAGTTTCTGAGAAGAATAGATTTAATTGTACATTGAGCTGAGGATAGGGGATAGTTTAGAGGAGAATGCTTTATAAAATTCAATAGGGAAGTCGTCAGGCCCAGGATGCATGGACTGGATTGCCAGAGTTGCGTCATCATCACTTCAAATCAAAGTTTATTTGTCACATGCGCCGAATACAACAGGTAGACCTTACAGTGAAATACTTACTTACAGACTCTAACCAATAGTGCAAAAAAGGTGTTAGGTGGACAATAGGTAAGTAAATAAATAAAATAACAGTAAAAAACAGGCTATATACAGTAGCGAGGCTATAAAAGTAGCGAGGCTACATACAGACACCGGTTCGTCAGGCTGATTGAGGTAGTATGTACATGTAGATATGGTTAAAGTGACTATGCATATATGATGAACAGAGAGTAGCAGTAGTGTAAAAGAGGGGTTGGTGGGTGGTGGGTGGTGGGTGGCGGGACACAATGCAGATAGCCCGGATAGCCAATGTGCGGGTGCACTGGTTGGTCGGCCCAATTGAGGTAGTACGTACATGAATGTATAGTTAAAGTGACTATGCACATATGATAAACAGAGAGTAGCAGCAGTGTAAAAAGAGGGGTTGGGGAGAGGCACACAATGCAAACAGTCTGGGTAGCAATTTGATTACCTGTTCAGGAGTCTTATGGCTTGGGGGTAAAAATAGTTGAGAAGACTTTTTGTCCTAAACTTGGCACTCCGGTACCGCTTGCCCTACGGTAGTAGAGAGAAAAGTCTATGACTAGGGTGGCTGGGGTTTTTGACCATTTTTAGGGCCTTCCTCTGACACCGCCTGGTGTAGAGATCCTGGATGGCAGGAAGCTTAGCCCCAGTGATGTACTGGGCCGCACGCACCACCCTCTGTAGTGCCTTGCAGTCAGAGGCCGAGCAATTGCTGTACCAGGCAGTGATGCAATCACTGCTTTCGATGTTGCAGCTGTAGAACCTTTTGAGGATCTCAGGACCCATGCCAAATCTTTTTAGTTTCCTGAGGGGGAATAGGTTTTGTCCTGCCCTCTTCACAACTGTCTTGGTGTGTTTGGACCATGACAGTTTGTTGTTGATGTGGACACTGAGGAACTTGAAGCTCTCAACCTGCTCCACTACAGCCCTGTCGATGAGAATGGGGGCGTGCTCGGTCCTCCTTTTCCTGTAGTCCCCAATCATCTCCTTTGTCTTGGTTACGTTGAGGGATAGGTTGTTATTCTGGCACCACACAGCCAGGTCTCTGACCTCCCTATAGGCTGTCTCATCGTTGTCTGTGATCAGGCCTACCACTGTTGTGTCGTCTGCAAACAATGATGGTTTTTGGAGTCGTGCCTGGCCATGCAGTCGTGGGTGAACAGGGAGTACAGAAGGGGACTGAGCACGTACCCCTGTGGAGCTCCAGTGTTGAGGATCAGCATGGCAGATGTATTGCTACCTACCCTGACCACCTGGGGGCGGCCAGTCAGGAAGTCCAGGATCCAGTTGCAGAGGCAGGTGTTTAGTCCCAGGGTCCCTTAGCTTAGTGATGGGCTTTGAGGGTACTATGGTGTTGAACGATGAGCTGTAGTCAATGAATAGCATTCTCACATGTTCCTTTTGTCTAGGTGGGAAAGGGCAGTGTGGAGTGCAATAGAGATTGCATCATCTGTGGATCTGTTTGGGTGGTATGCAAATTGGAGTGGGTCTAGGTTTTCTGGGATAATGGTGTTGATGTGAGCCATTACCAATCTTTCAAAGCACTTCATGGCTACGGACTGTGTGCTATGGGCCTGTAGTCATTTAGGCAGGTTGCCTATGGTGGTCTGCTTGAAACATGTTGGTATTACAGACTCAATCAGGGACATGTTGAAAATGTCAGACACCTGCCAGTTGGTCAGCACATGCCCAGAGCACACGTCCTTGTAACCTGTCTGGCCCCGCAGCCTTGTGTATGTTGACCTGGTTATAAAGGTCTTACTCACATCGGCTATGGAGAGCGTGATCACACAGTCGCCCGGAACAGCTGATGCTCTCATGCATGCCTCAGTGTTGCTTGCCTCGAAGCGAGCATAGAAGTGATTTAGCTCATCTGGTCTGCTCATGTCACTGGGCAGCTTGCAGCTGTGCTTTCCTTTGTAGTCTGTAATAGTTTGCAAGCCCTGCTACATAAGATGAGCGTCGGAGCCGGTGTAGTATGATTAAATCTTAGCCCTGTATTGACGCTTTACCTGTTTGATGGTTCATTGCAGGGCATAGCAGAATTTCTTGAAAGCTTCCGGGTTAGAATCCCGCACCTTGAAAGCGGCAGCTCTACCCTTTAGCTCAGTGCGAATGTTGCCAGTAATCCATGGCTTCTGGATGGGGTATGCACTGTGGGGACGACGTCCTCGATGCACTTATTGATAAAGCCAGTGACTGATGTGGTGTACTCCTCAATGCCATCGGAAGAATCCCGGAACATGTTCCAGTCTGTGATAGCAAACCAGTCCTGTAGTTTAGCATCTGCTTCATCTGACCACTTTTTTATAGACCGAGTCACTGGTGCTTCCTGCTTTAATTTTTGCTTGTAAGCAGGAATCATGAAGATATAGTTGTGGTCGGATCTACCAAATGGAGAGCGAGGGAGAACTTTGTACGATTCTCTGTGTGTGGCGTACAGGTTGTTTAGAATTGTTTTGACTCTGGTTGCACATTTAACATGTTGATAGAAATTTGGTAGAATTGATTTAGGTTTCCCTGCATTAAAGTCTCCAGCCACCAGAAGCGCCGCCTCTGGGTGAATGGTTTCCTGTTTGCTTATTTCCTTATACAGCTGACTGAGTGCGGTCTTAGTGCCAGCATCTGTCTGTGGTGGTAAATAAACAGCCACAAAGAGTATAGCTGAAAACTCTCTAGACAAGTAGTGTGGTCTGCAATTTATCACAATATACTCTACTTCAGGCAGGCAAAATCTAGAGACTTCCTTAGATTTCGTGCACCAGCTGTTGTTTACAAATATGCACAGACCCCCTTCGTCTTACTGGAGTGTGCTGTTCTATCCTGCCGATGCAGCGTATATCCCGCTAGCTGAATATCCATGTCGTCATTCAGCCATGATTCCGTGAAACATAGGATATTACAGTTTTTGATGTCCCGTTGGTAGGATATTCGTGATCGTACCTCGTCTAGTTTATTGTCCAGTGACTGCACGTTGGCGAGTAGTATTGACGGTAACGGCAGCTTTCCCAGTCGCCTTCTCCGGGTCCTGACCAGGCATCCGGCTCTTTGTCCTCTGTACCTGCGTCGCTTCCTCTTGCAAATTACGGGGATGTCGGTCCTGTCGGGTGTTTGGAGAATGTCTTGTGCATCGTCTTTGTTGTAGAAAGAATATTTGTCTAATCTGAGGTGAGTGATCGCTGTCCTGATATCCAGAAGCTCTTTTTTGCCGTAAGATACGGTTGCAGAAACATTATATGCTAAATAAGTTACAAATAATGCACAAAAAAACACATAATAGCACAATTGGTTGGGCGCCCATAAAACTGCTGCCATTTTACTTATTGAGGCATCAATGTAAGTTTGTTCATCTGAATTGAGACATGGGATGTCCAGATTGTCTATAAATACATGCATACAAAATGTGTGAGGAAGAGCCTCTGACAAGTAAAGAGCAGAGTAGAATTTCTTAAATTGAATTTTGCTTTCTTTGGGATTGGCATAATTTAAATCAACTGCAATACAGATTTCAGGTAAGGTGCTGCTAGCAGCGGAATTTCGAAGCTGGTGAGCTAACAACTTTTTCTGTTGTTACCTTTTTCTCTGTGTTCATGAAATTTCTGCCTCGACTTATACAGAAACTTCTCCGTTTGTTTAGTGGAAAGATTGTCAAATTCCAATTGGTGTAGCAGTCTCTCTTTGCAGAGTTCAGGAGTCAGAGAAGAGGCATATCTGTTCTCCACATCTAGAATGAGTTGAGATGGCTCTGATAAGGGTTTAGTGTGCTGTTTATTGTCATATGCTGTGTATGAAATAATCTGGCCCCTTGAGACATGAGACATGGCCCCTGACATGAGACATGTCAAGGGCACTACAGGATAGTAGTTGTAGGTCAAGTCGCCATGCGCGTTGTGACGCAGTACTGTCCGGAAAGCTGATATCTAGCTGGACAGGGCTATGGTCTGAAATAACGATACTGTGATATTGGCTATTAGTTACAAAAGGAAGAATCATATTGTCCAGCAGGAAAAATAAAACCCTAGAGTATGAGAGGTGGACTGGAGAAAATAAATGAGTACTGTATAGCAGTGCGATTGCTCCTCCTCCATGGATCAGAAAAATTATAGGATTCTAGAAATGAGCTGATTACTGCACCTGATTTTGAAATTATATTGTTGGGCTTCAGTCTGGATCTGTCTAGACTTGGATGTAATCTACAATTGAAATCTTCGCCCAGTATCAAATGATGAGAGTTAAGGTCGGCAAGTGTTGCAATTTGGTCTGAGAAAAATTGAGCGTCATCCCAATTAGGACCATAGATGTTAGCCAGAACAACCTGTCTGCGAAAAAAAATTCCCATCGCTAAATTACTTTGGAGGAGACAAACTGGGTGCTTTTTCTGATAAGGATGGCTTCCCCTCTGGCCTTAGCACTAAAGTTGGTGTGAAATATTTGGTCTACCCATCCTCTCTTTAGTTTATCATGGTCGCTGGACCAGAGATTTGTCTCTTGGAGAAAAACAATGTCCGTACTTAAAGACTTAAGATGAGCATACACTCGGCTAGGCTTAATTCCTTTAAATTCCAGCTGATAAAGCAAGTGGAGCCTATAGTATGTGAATTAGGCATAGACATAGTAATTACAAATGAATGTAGTACAATCACATGTCCAGTGTGCTGAAAGGTCAGAGTAATAAAATATAAAGAAAATTTAAAAAACAGCTAAAAACAAAACACCCAGAAGAAAACCTTGGACCCCTATGCTGGCCTTCCCACTGCTGGAAGGCTACATCTACCTCTCATAGACTAGAGCTAAATACTACCATGTTAAACCAAACCTCAGGAGAGCTCTATCCAGGGCAAACATAATCAAGTTTACACATAGGGAAGGGATTCTGGAGGGAACCACCTCAGTTCTCCAATGTATCTTATGCAATATGCATATTTGAAGGATAATAAAAAAGGAGGTAGATGCCCCCCCCCCTAGGGTAAGGGGCAGAGTAATGGCCTACAATGGCTAGTTACTCATATGTTGCCTGTCCTCCTGTGGATGAACTACAAGATGGCGCCGACAGAGATGGTCACCTCACTTCGCGTTCTTAGGAAACTATGCAGCATTTTGTTTTTTATGTATTATTTCTTACATTGTTACCCAAGGAAATCTTAAGTTGTATTACCTTTAGCTGGGAATGACTATTGGATATAAGAGCAACGTCAACTTACCAACATTCCGAACAGGAATACGACTTTCCCGAAGCGGATCCTCTGTTTGGACCACCACCCAGGACAATGGATTTAAGCCCAGTAGCCGACCCAAAACAACGGCGCCGCAGAGGTGGCAGACGGAGCGTCCTCCTGGTCAGGCTCTGTAGACGTGCACATCGCTCACCGCTCCTGAGTATACTACATACCAATGTCCAGTCTCTTGATAACATGCTGGATTCAAACAAGGGTTGTCTTCCAGAGAGACATCAGAGATCGTAACATTCTCTGTTTCACGGAAACATAGCTCACTCGGAATGTGTTATCAGAGTTGGTACTTCCACCCAGTTTCTTCACGCAGACAGAAACAAACATCTCTCTGGTAAGAAGGGCGGGGGTGTATTCCTTATGATTAACAATTTGTGTAATCATAACAACATACAGGAACTCAAGTCCTTTTGTTCACCTGACCTAGAATTCCTTACAATCAAATGCTGACCGCATTGTCTACAAGAGAATTCTCTTAGATTATAGTCACAACCGTGTATATCCCCCCAAGCAGACACCTCGACTGCCCTGAAAGAACTTCACTGGACTCTATGTAAACTGGAAACCATATATCCTGAGGCTGCATTTAATGTAGCTGGGGATTTTAACAAAGCTAATCTGAAAACAAGGCTCCATACATTTTATTAGCATATTGAATGCGCAACTCGAGCTGGCAGCATTCTGGATCATTGCTACTCTAACTTCTGCGAAGCATACAAAGCCCTCCCCTGCCCTCCTAATCTGATCACGACTCCATTTTGTTTCTCCCTGCCTGTAGACAGAAACTAAAACAGGAAACGCCCATGCTCAGGTCTGTTCAACGCTGGTCCAACCAATCAGATTCCACGCTTCAAGATTGCTTCGATCACGTGGACTGGGATATGTTCCGGACAGCCTCAGACAACAACATTGATGTGTACACTGACTCGGTGAGCGAGTTTATTAGCATGTGCATCGGTGATGTTGTACCCACGGTGACTATTAAAACCTTCCAGAAACCAGCATTCTTGCAAAACTGAAAGCGCGAACCACTGCTTTTAATATGGCAAGGCAACCAGAAACATGACCGAATACAAACAATGTAGCTATTCCTTCTGCAAGGCAATCAAACAAGCTAAGCATCAGTATAGAGACAAAGTAGAGTCGCAATTCAACGGCTCAGACATGAGAGGTATGTGGTAGGGTCTACAGTCAATCACGGATTACAAAAAGAAAACCAGCCCTGTCACGAACACCGACGTCTTGCTCCCAGACAAATTAAACAACTTCTTTGCTCGGTTTGAGGACAATACAGTGCCACTGACACGGCCCGCTTCCAAAACCTGTGGGCTCTCCTTCATCGTGGCCAATGTGAGTAAAACATTTAAACGTGTTAACCCTCGCAAGGCTGCCAGCCCAGACGGCATCCCTAGCCGCGTCTTTAGAACATGCGCAGACCAACTGGCTGGTGTGTTTACAGATATATTCAATCAATCCCTATCCCAGTCTGTTGTGCCCACGTGCTTCAAGAGGGCCACCATTGTTCCTGTTCCCAAAAAAGCTAAGGTAACTGAGCTAAACGACTATCGCCCTGTAACACTCACTTCTGTCATCATGAGGTGCTTTGAGAAATTAGTCAAGGATCATATCACCTCCACCCTACCTGATACCCTAGACCCACTCCAATTTCCTTACCGCCCCAATAGGTCCACAGACGACACAATTGCAATCACACTGCCCTATCTCATCTGGACAAGAGGAATACCTATGAAAGAAAGATGTTCATCGACTACAGCTCAGCACTTAACACCATAGTACCCTCCAAGCTCATCCTTAAGCTCAATACCCTTGGTCTTGACACCACCCTGTGCAACTGGGTCCTAGACTTTCTGACGGGACGCCCCCCGGAAGTGACGGTAGGAAACAACATCTCCACCCTGCTGATCTTCAACACTGGGGCCCCACAAGGGTGCATTCTCAGCCCTCTCCTGTACTCCCTGTTCACCCATGACTGCGTGGCCATGCACACCTCCAACTCAATCATCAAGTTTGCATACGACACTACAGTGGTAGGCTTGATTACCAACAATGACGAGACGGCCTACAGGGACGAGGTGAGGGCCCTCGGAGTGTGGTGTCAGGAAAATAACCCCATACTCAATGTCAACAAAACAAAGGAGATTATTGTGGATTTCAGGAAACAGCAGAAGGAGCACCCCCCTATCCATATCGACGGGACAGTAGTGGAGAAGGTGGAATGTTTTAAGTTCCTCGGCGTATACATCACGGACAAACTGAAATGGTCCACCCACACAGACTGCGTGGTGAAGAAGGCGCAACAGCACCTCTTCAACCTCAGGAGGCTGAAGAAATGTGGCTTGTCACCGAAAATACTCACAAACCTTTACAAATGCACAATCGAGAGTATCCTGTCGGGCTGTATCACAGCCTGGTACAGCAACTGCTCCGCCCACGACCGTGAGGCTCTCCAGAGGGTGATGCGGTCTGCACAACACATCACCGGGGGCAAACTTACTGCCCTCCAGAACACCTACATCACCCGATGTCACAGGAAGGCCAAAAAGATCATCAAGGACAACAACCACCTGAGCCACTGCCTGTTCACCCTGCTATCATCCAGAAGGTGAGGTCAGTACTGGTGCATCAAATCTGGGACTGAGAGACTGAAAAACAGCTTCTATCTCAAGGCCATCAGACTGTTAAACAGCCATCACTAACATTGAGTGGCTGCTGCCAACATACAGACTCAAATCTCTAGCTACTTTAATAATTCCTAATTGGATGTAATAAATATATGTACTTATTCTTATTCATCCCTTTACACTTGTGTGTATAAGGTAGTTGTTGTGAAATGGTTAGATTACTTGTCAGATATTACTGCACTGTCGGAACTAGAAGCACAAGCATTTCGCTACACTCGCATTAACATCTGCTAACCATGTGCAAAAAAACATTTGATTTGATGTAGGTGTGCAATGATGTATTCTTTGGCCCTGGTAGGGTCCATGAATGTGTTCTGCTCACCGGATCTTCAGCACTGCTGGGTATAGAATGCAATACTTGGTGTTCAGACAGCAATGTAGGAGCCCCCTCACCTCAATGAAGACTGACCTCTTCTTCATGACTGCCGCTGTGTAGTCCAATCTTCTGGCTGCCGTAAGTGATGGGAGCCACTCGTAAGTGATGGGAGCCACTCGTGTAGCCTTACGGAGAGCATCCTCCATCTCCTGAAGGTAATAGAATTTGCCTGCACAGAAGAATGGGCAGCTACCCGTTCTTCGGTGCGGACTGTAAGCTTCTGTGCGCATGGTCAAGGGTGGGGGCGTAATCAAGGCTTAGAATTTCCTGTAGCAGTTTAGCTATGAACAGGGTAGGCTGCAATCCGCCTATGGATAGAATCTCTCTCTCACACCGAAAAATTAAATCCTTCTCCCAGTGCTGCCTGTTCTCAAGGTCCTCCACCTTGGAAGTAAGTTTGACGACATCTGATGATAGCCGGTTGACTTGCTCTTCCAGTGTCACCACTTTGTCAGAGTACGTATTTGCGCTGCCTTCCAGGCTATTCAGATGGATGTCCTGTTTCATCAAGTCTCCTTTAACAAAGTCGATCTTTGTGTTGACCTCAGTGGCGACAGTGGCTATTTGTGTGGATAGGTCAGTGGATAGTGGCTCCACCTTAGCCAGCACCGTCTGTTCAGACTTAACGATAGCCATCATTACCTTGGCTAGGTCGGGGGGATCAGAGTCTGTGTCAGTGTCCGGTGAGCCCTAGGCTTTTGTGTCTCGTGGCCGTTGTTGTTTCGACATTTTATGATGAAAAGGCCAAAAATGTGAATTGAGTTTTATTCCTAATTAAATGTTACAAAAGTAACACAGTTGGTCAAGTATTAATAGTAAATTGTTCACCCTGGACAGGAGCACCGAGAAAACGGTCACCAGCTCCCCAAATTACATGTATCTAACCCCTTATTTTTTGGCACTAAACAGTCTCCATATATACTTCCATTATTTTAACTGGTAAAGGTGGACCTTCAGACAAGTCTTGTGAGGCCTGTGGGTGAGCAAAACAGCCGACATGTAAGCGCTGTCACCTTTCACCGCAGATGCGGAAGCGCGAGATAGACGGATGCGGTGGATTGAGACGCATCCAATGCTGAGACCACCGGACAGAAGAATTTCTGCACAAACTGTCTCAGGGAAGCTCATCTGTGTGCCCATCATCCTCACCAAGGTCTTGACCTGACTGCAGTTCGGCCTCCTAACTGACTTCAGTTTGTCCGTTTCAGTCAGCTGACAAACACTGCTCTAGCTCTGTCACCTTTTACAGCAGATGCGGAAACGTGATGTAGGCGGTTGCGGTGGATTGATCCAATGTAAAAACAACAGATATCTCTATCTTAAACAGACAGATATATATAGGTATTTTTGTATTATGCTAATTTGATTTTCACGGGGGAGCGGACATCACCCTTAGGGGATGCTGCAGCACCCTCAGCACCCATACTTCCTGCGGCTATGCATGGGGGTTATATAATTTTCCATAAAAATGGAAGACAGGTCTCAGACAATTTTGTATTATTCTGTACGTAAATCGGAGACACGAGTATGATATGTTACATTTCATATGGTATGTATTAATTTGTGGATGTCCATCACCCATTTCGTATGATATGTTACGAATTACAATTCCTTTTATATGTTACGAATTTGCTAAACGTACTATATGTTACGTATTCTAGCTAATTGGTTAACGATAGCTTAAGGTTAGGGTTAGGGGATGGGTTAGCTAAAAGGGTTCAAGTTAGGGTTAGGGTTAGCTAACATGCTAAGTAGTTGCAAGTAGCTAAAAAGTCATAACTAGTTGAAAAGTTGCTAAAATGCTAAAGTTATCCGGGATGAGCTTTGAAATCACACATTTTCGGCTGCTAGACATTTGCGCTGTACAACCCACCCCCGACCAACCACCCTACTTTAGGTTTTGCCTTAAGTAACCATCTGTCTTATGTATCCATACCAAACATAACATATCATACTAATGTCAGTGTGTCGGATTTATATGTACTATGTTACGTCTAGTCTATGAGACCGGGCTGAATGCACATGTAACAAATCTGATACAGCAGCCTTGTCGACTTGCTTCATACTGTAGTTTAGAATGAAGTCAATAAACAAGAGTTAGGCGTGGAAGAAGTCACCACTGGATGGAGAAATCAGAGAAGCCTACAAATGTGAGGTGATCGGTGATGTATTAAAATTACACACCCTCCTCACTTATGATTAAATAAGAGAAATGGTATGAATGCAGTAGCATTCCGAAGGTAAATACAGTAGCCTATACAGTTGACTCCAATTGTCATCAAGAGGTTGTAGCCTAAAACTTAGTATCCTACATCATCTTCAAGGAATGGAACATTTAAATTCAACCTGTCCCTACCTGCATAGGCTACCATACAATTAATTAGACCTACTATATTTGTAATCAACAGACTTTATTTCCATGGGATCTAAAAGTTTCCTTTGATATTTTAATTGCAGTCTTGATGTTAACTTATTGTATTGATTTTAATGTCAGAGGCAAATGCCAGAATCATTGTGATCGCAGTGACACAACACTGAAAAAAACTTGCCTTCAAATGACAAGTATGCTTTTAATCTTTCCAAACACTCAAGAGGTATTATTTGGGGTGTGAAAGTCATATGGGGAATCAATACCGTTTATAGGCTACATTAAAAATACTTTTTCTATGAGTGCATTTTTTAAGCGGAATATGTAACTTACATTTTTGCTTTTATTTATAGGTATGTATTCAAATACTGTATATTGTATAATACATACCCATTATCCCCACTAATGGCACCACATCAAGTAAATAAGTTTGCATCAGAGGCTGGTGAGGAGAGCTATAGGAGACAGGCTCATTGTAATGGCTGGAATGGAATTAGTGGAACGGAGTCAAACACAAATATAGTTCCCATATGTTTGGTGATTTCGGTACCGCTCCATTAATTCCATTTGAGCCCATCCTCCTATAGCTCCTCCCACCAGCCGCCTCTGGTCTGCATGTAACAACGTTATCACTCGGATTCCAAATCCTTTTCTTCACATGGTAAAAAGTAGGGTAAACAATTTGTGACCTGATGCAAAAGAAAAATTGACAAGCAAGTAGCATCAACACCACAAAGAAACACAATCTACTTATTATCACGCCACAAAGACCATAGACAGTACACAAGATAATGATCTCAAGTTTGTCCATTTCAGATAGCTTTTATTGATCTGTGTAAACCTAACTCCTTGTAAAATCTTTACATGCAAATTCATTTGCAAACATACATAGATATTTAAATGTATTTTCTCTCCAGTGCATGCACTACTTATTTACAGTTACATAAATAAAACCAACAAATAATTTCATCAAATACTGTAGGCAGAAAAAAATAGAGAACAGTTGTGTCCTCTTTAGGTTTAGAGATACTTACTATCTAGAAGAGAAAATAGAAACTAATGAAGGTTAAAGACCACTGAACTGGTTCCAGAACAGAACAGGTAGGCTACAGTAGTACTGTAGAACCAGTGAAAATCAAGTGCATACGCAACAAAATAATGTTGAAATTGTGGCCACTGGTGGACAACAAGACAACACAGTTCAGACAGGCTCTCATTACTGCGTGAGCCCCTGGTTTTACCCATCAAAGGAGGAGACCGAGCACTTGGTGAAAAGGCATCACTCTATGGATGAGATTCATCTCCATTAATATTCTGCCTTCAGGAACTAGTCGGTGAGATCCATTTATTAATGTGCCCACTGAGTGTTATCTGAGCTCTGGGTACAGGGTCCTAGCTGTGCTCTCATCCCTGTCACATTACCAAGCTGAGGATGCTCCGAAGAGAGGCTAAAGTAGCCTGTCACATCAACTCATTTATAATCCATTGTAAACCAAATGATAACAGCAATAGTCCTAATATTCATGCAGCATAAATTCATGTATGTTGCGGTGGCCTCAGTGTTTTAAAAAAGCATTTGGAACAATGTTAAGGGTTGGAGACGTAAACCATCAAATTACAATAGAATTTGTATCTTAAAAAGTCTATGTATATATCATGAACCACAAGACGTCTCATGCATAGGGGTTTTTGAGAAACTTGCAAACAGTTGTATAAATTGAGGTCATTCCATTGTATAAGGTGTGCTTTGCTTGAATTGCGGTAATTGGTCAACAGCCACACGCCAAAGCTTTGAGTGATTGGTGCAGCAGAAAAGGATGGGGCAGGAAGGGAGGGGCCCAGTGTGGGTAAAAGGGGTGGGGGTGTGTGACTGCTCCAGGCACAGAAAACACAGGGGTCACAAGCACAGTGCATGCAAGTTAAGCAGCACATTCTCTTACGACAGCCTTACATTGTCTTATTTAGTATGTCTAAGGTGGAGCAGGCTTTAAGTGTCAGTGAAAAATCTGATAATGTGCATTCAATGTAAAAATTGTCAGTCAGTAGACAACCTCTGTAAGCTGTCATTGTAAACCATGTGCAATAGGGAAGTACACACCTGTCATAGTAGGCATCTCATTACTAGCCAGGGAATTTTTTTTCTTCCTGTCTCCTCTCTCCCTTCACCGTAAACAAAGACCTGAACCAGATGGTCAACTTTTCAGAGCAAACATTCTCATAAAAAAATAATAATAATTTGAACTCAACCTGGTCTCAGAGCATTTTGTATTTTCTTTACGTAAATCTGAGACACTCCATTCAGTATGATATGGTACGTGTTGTATGGTATATATTCATTTGTGGTTTTCCATCTCCCATTTCGAATGATATGTTAAAGATTACAACTCTTATTATATGTTACGAATTTGCAAAATGCATAATATATTATGAATTTGCAAAACGTATGATATGTAAAAAATTCTAGCTAGGTGGCTAGGTGGATAACATTAGCTAGCTGGCTAACGTTAGCTAGGCTAGGGGTTAAGGTTAAGGTTAAGTGTAGGAGTTAGGTTAAAGGGTTAAGGTTAGGGTTAACTAAAAGGGTTAGGGGAAGGGTTAGCTAGCATGCTAAGTAGTTGCAAAATAGCTAAAAAGTACTAAGTAGTAGAAAAGTTGCTAATTAGCTCAAATGTAAAAGTTGTCATTGATGAGATTCAAACTTGCAACCTTTGGTTTGCTAGGCATTTGCAGTATACGCTGACCCACCCCACTCTACCTTAAGTAACCATCTGTCTTATGTAACCATACCAAACGTAACATATCATGCTAATTTGAGTGTCCTGGATTTACATGTACTATGTTAAGTCTAGTCAATGAGACCAGGGTGCTATAAACAGGACTCAAATAAGGACTAAAAGTGAACACTTGACAGAAATTGAGTACATTTTGTTTTCCAGCAGGAGTGCAATCATTCAAAATCTTTAAACTGATATTGAAATTAATAAATATGAGTTACTTAAATTGCCTATTAATTTTAGTATGTAATACATTCAAAAACAAAGAAATATACTCTCCAAA
Organism: Oncorhynchus keta; assembly: GCF_023373465.1. Lineage (NCBI taxonomy): Eukaryota > Metazoa > Chordata > Actinopteri > Salmoniformes > Salmonidae > Oncorhynchus > Oncorhynchus keta. The sequence continues at coordinate 19,592,654 of NC_068445.1, forward strand.
CTAAATGTCATTGAATTGATTTGTGAATCATGCCCTTTTTCATAGTCCAGAATATGTTTATCCTCAATTTCAGAAGATCAGCAGCATGTGAAACATCTTCATGAGAATGCCATAATATTAATTAGATATCATTAAATAAACAGCTGTGTGTCCTCAGAGTGTTTTCATGTGGTTTTCCGTTCTCATACAAGTGGTAATAATACCGTATGGTGTCATTTTACCAGAAATGAAGGATTACAACCTGCCAGTCTAATGAACTTCATAGTTCAATGGGTGCTGCAGATGTTATCCCACATAGAATGCCATAACATATTGCTTCGTCGTCCTTTGTGCTAGTGCATTTCAAATGGATTTTTATTTAGTTTGGGATGTGTCAAGTTCAATAACACCTTCAACAGGCATGATAGTCTCAATGCAACTGTATACTGCAATGTCAAACATTAACATAATTTTTTGCCTTAAATTGTTGATTTTTAAAGGATGATTTTAAAGTATACCATGTTTTTCCTCTTGGGGAGTCCACTTGGTAGATAAGTCTCAGTAAAGGGGGAGAAATAGGAGAAGGGAATATCACACCTGGGAAACAGGGGAGGATGGAAAGGGTGCATGTGGTGGGTTGGGTTGAGGGCATGAAAGAATGACGACAGCCAGACAGGATGACTACCGGTAAGTACAATAATACTAAAACTAAAATGAAGGTTCTTGGGGAGGTGTGGAGGGAGGTTAGACAGGGTAATGTGAGAGAGGAGAGGGGGCTGAGTGTAGAGAGAGAGGACTTAGCTCATGCAAGGTGGGGGTTAGTTGCTGTTGACAGGATTCTCATTCAACAGGGTGTGCCAGCGCTCTATCTTCTTGTCCTTGTTCTTCAGGCACTCATACCAGTGCTTCAGCTGCTCCCCTTTGGCTGTGATGCCCAACTGGCACCCACCTATAGCAGACCAGCAGATAGGGAGGGGAGGGTGAGAGGACTGGCACAACATGGAACAATTCAACGAGTTCTAGTAGATCTCGAATGCATCTCCTATGGATCTTACCGATGTAATCGTTGGATTTCCCAATGTCGTAGTCCCACACTGAGATGTCCAGGGTCTTCTTAGCCAGGTCGCTGTGCTTGATGTCATAGCTAAATTCCTGTAACACAACAAGTGAGAAGTCATCCCCCTCACGATCTCCAATAAATGGAATTTAAATCAGTACACAAATCAATATATTGAGGTATTGACAGACATTTAATATTAAAAGCACAAACAAAGTACTGCTGTCAGATGGTTACTTCTGTCTTGTATTATTATTGCAAGACACCAACAGGGAACTGACCTCGTTGTACTCTGGGTTCAGGGTTTTCTTCTTGATATTTGTTTTGTTCTTGGCCTTCTTCCCCATATCAGGTTTCAGGCATCTAAACACATCACAAACAAGACAAGCATATTTTGATGTTGTCATCCTGCATTTGGGGATAGGAAGTACATTGCAAAACAGATGTATTCTACTGTGCAAATGAATAACTTTGACATAATTCAATTTGTTTTGATATTTGAGAGAAAAGTGAATACTTCATCATGTAAACACTGGAAAAGTGTTAGAGAAGAATGTGTGTTTGTAATCACTCCTAATAGCAATCACAGTGAAACAGACACGGACATTTCGACAAATGGGTCAGAGTATCCATTGGCGTCCATGGAGGCCAGGTGAACGCAGCGCACTACACCCACAAGCAGGCGGTTCTGCTGGGTGCTGTACACGAGGGAGATAAGGATACGACCACGCTCCTCCACATCTCCACCATCCTTTCCACCCTGGAGAGAGCGGGGTGGAGTGAGATTGGGAGGTTAGAGATAAAGAGAAAACAGGGAGTGAAAGATGGGTAAGAGAGAATGGAAGACTGTCATTATATATCATATCATGAAGACATGATTTGTATGAGGACACGTAGCGGTAGTCCACTTGCCCACGCATGCTGGTCATACACCAATACCTCATCCTCATAGAGCGAAATGCCTCGAGCCCCTCCAGCTGTTGCGGTCTTCTTTGTCTGTGGAAGGATATGGATGTGGGTGGTCCAATCAGACATTGAAACAAATGGGACTCTTACTGTATATTTAATGTGTGAAGCAGGATGATATACTACTTACAGGGGCAACTCTCTCCAGACACACGTTGAAGTTTTTCTTCTGGTTGATCTTCAGTTTCTTCAGTGCAACGCGAGTTTCTCCGATAAACTCATTATGTCCAAACTTGTCCTCATCACAGACAGAGATCCTGCATCAACCCATACAGGACATCAATAATATTGGATCATAACATCCAAAGTAAAACAATTCAGCCCTTAGATATAACCATGTCAACAAATGGAGACAACAAGACAGGAATGTGGTTTAGTGTTGTCTTGATGTTTAGTGAACCCTGTGTTTTGTTTCTCTGCTTCCAGTATCCACCTGAGAGTCTTGCGCTGCATGTCCTCATCTGTGAGTCCGTGGTAGACCAGGGTCTCGTTCCATGCTGGGTTACGGGTGTTTCTCAGGGTTTTGGTGCGTAACTTGGTGGACTGCAGCACATGAGAGTAGATACAAGAGATCAAGATAAGGAACTTGACTTCAGCACTTATATCTGAGGCTGGATAGAGGCAATGGAGCTTCGTATGTAGTACATTGGATAATCTTTATGCCACAAGGTGGCAAGCTTGAGCTAATGGCGTGTATCATAGCATCACAGACATCATTCTCAGATTTTTCTGAATCATGACACATGCCATAATAAATACACAAGCATATGTTAACCCCCAGATAGAAAATAAGGGAAGTGAATTCCATCACCTTACTGGCCCCTGGCAGCAGATGCAGTTTGACATATGGATCAGCCAGTCCATTGGAGTCCATGGGCTTCAGTCCCTGAGGGGAAGACAAGACAACACATACTCTTTATGTCACCAGACAGAACAGAAGGGACAAGAAGTCCCTGTAAATTTGAACTACTGCGGCAGCATCTTTTAAACACAGGCCACTTCAGTGTAATTGTCTCAGGGTGAGTAAATGAGTGCAATAGGTGGTACCTTGGCTTTAAGGATGCTGCAGTGGAGACTGTTGTTCTCCTGCTCATAAAGCAAGCTGAACTCCAGCGCGCCAAGAGTGGCTGAAAAACATCCAGGGCAGTCATTAGATCAGATAACAGACAGGGTGTCTACTCTGACTGCACTGGAACATAGACACTAGCAGTACATCTAAGACAAAAGGCACTGAGTTGTAAGGAGAGTCTAGACTAGGAAAGATTCTCAAAGTATCAGAAAACATTGAGACTGCCGGCAGTAATAGAGACATGAGCTTCACGCCAGAGGGCAGACAAAAGAACAGGAGATCAAGCAGTGAACTGATAAAGGAGGGAGAAATGCATAATCCAACAGTGAATCTGCAGCCTAAATGGTCTGTAAACAGATTAAATACGTTATGCATCCGTCCACATATGAATAGAACATTCCATTAAAAAGCAGCAAAATATTACTGTAATATCAAGGACACTAAAAATCACAAAGGAACACATTCAGGAAAATAATGTTCTAGTTAAAAAACAGAAATACCCCAATTCAAACAGAATATGAAACATGTAAATAAAATGGATTGATAAGAGTAAAAAGTACTGGACATTCAGCTACAGAGCAGTTGAATGGGAGTCTTTACATAGATGTTAAGGGAGGACAAAACTGTGATGATACTGATAATCAATAGGTTTAAATCTATCATCCCTTCATTTAAAACAGTAAACCCCGAACAGCTCCAAACCACCACCACATTGTAACGGTTGGAAGGCTAGCTTTTAAAACCTGCAACTCCAGTAGTCCAGTGCACTGAAATCTCTCTAACTCCTACCAGCCCTTACACATCCCGAGCTAATACAATTTCAAATGGCTGGAAAACATTAAGAGTACAGACAGACAACTGAAAATGCACAAATGTAATTTGTATGATATAATGCCATCTCCAGTAACTACAGTGCCTTGATACAGCCACCACCATGGTTGTAAATATGAAGAGTGGTATTCAGTGATGTGTTGTGTTGGATTTGCCCCAAACATAATGCTTTGTATTAAGGACATCAAGTTAATTTCATTGCCACATTTTTTGCAGTTTTACTTTAGAGCCTTATTGCAAACAAGATGCATGTTTTGGAATATGTTTTATTATGTACAGGCTTCCTTCTTTTCACTTTGTCATTTAGGTTAGTATTAGAACTCGATTCTATAAAGATCCCTTCAAGTTCCTTAAAAGTCTCTTCACAAAGGAAAAAAGTGGAGCTCTAAAAACAACAAAGAAAGACCTAGAGGAGCACCTGAGAACAACAAACTTTGACTCAAAGCGACATGAACATCTGGCCATCCCATCAGATATCCCACCTATTGAACCCCCGGAACATCACATTGAGACCAGCCCTCCGACATGGAAAGAGGTGGAAAACACAGTTCGACAGGCAAGAACAGCATCAGCCCTGGGGCCAAATGGAGTCCCGTACAAAGTGTATAAGAACGCACCAGACGTCCTGAGGTTCCTCTGGAGGCTTATGAGAACAGCTTGGCAGAAGAAGATAATACCCAAAGTGTGGCGTAGGGCAGGCGGGGTCCTGATCCCTAAGGAGAAGGATGCAGTGAACATCAGCCAATTCCGCCCAATCTCCTTACTGAATGTCGAGGGTAAAATCTTCTTTAGGGTCATTGCCCAGAGGATGGCCGAGTACCTGCAAAGGAATGCGTACGTCGATACATCTGTACAGAAGGCAGGAATATCAGGGTTCTCTGGCTGCTTGGAACATTCCAGCATGATCTGGCACCAGATCCAAATGGCCAAGGTGGAGAAAAGGGACCTCCATGTAGTCTTCCTCGACCTCGCCAATGCATTTGGCTCTGTGCCCCATGAACTCCTGTGGTCTGCCTTCAGATTTTTCCACATACCGGACACCATTACAAACCTGGTGAAGTCGTACTTCCAGGATCTGCAGTTCTGCTTCACCACCTCATGGCAGTGCCTGAATGTAGGTATAATGGCGGGATGTACCATTTCTCCGTTGGCATTCACAATGGCAATGGAGGTTATCATCAGATCCTCAAAATGGGTTGTTGGTGGACAGCGAGTCGACTCTGGTTTCCGCCTCCCTCCACTCAGAGCCTACATGGACGACATTACAACATTGACCACCACTGTCCCATGCACCAGGAGACTGCTCAGAAAACTCGAGGAGAACATCAGCTGGGCCCGTATGAAGATTAAACCATCCAAGTCACGCAGCATCTCGATTGTGAAGGGAGTACTCTCTGACCTGAAATTCTTCATCGGAGATGACCAAATCCCAACAGTGTCTGAGCAGCCGGTAAAAAGCCTTGGAAGGTGGTATGATGCAAGCCTGAAGGATAAAGACCAGGTGCAACAGCTGCACAAAGACATCAGTAGTAGCCTACAGTCCATCGACAACACCCAGCTACCTGGAAAGTTAAAGGCCTGGTGTCTGCAGTTTGGTCTCCTGCCCCGGGTGTTGTGGCCCTTAGCACTGTATGAGGTTCCAATCTCAACAGTGGAGAAGATGGAAAGAGGAGTCACAGGCTACTTAAAGAAGTGGCTCGGAGTTCCACGATGCCTTACCACCATAGGCCTCTATGGCGATGGTGTCCTCAAGCTGCCCCTCACCAGTCTAACAGAGGAATTCAAGTGTGCAAAAACCAGGCTCCAGATGACACTGAATGAATCTCAAGACCCAGTGGTGAGCAACAACGCGCCGACCTTGGCAACTGGGCGCAAATGGAGGCCAGGAAAAGCAGTCCAGGAGGCAACAGCAGCCCTCAGACATGCTGACATTGTGGGTCATGTTCAGCAAGGGAGAGGAGGCCTTGGGCTAACTAGCCGTGCTGCTTGGAGTAAGGCCACTGCACCAGAGCGGCGGAAGATGGTAGTGCAGGAAGTACGCCATCAGGAGGAGGCTGCAAGGTGGGCCAAGGCAGTCTCTCTTGCCAAACAGGGACAGTGGACTCGATGGGACAGTGTGGAGAAGAGGAAGATCAGCTGGAAGGATCTGTGGGCCATGGAAGCGATGCGGTTGAGCTTTTCCATCAGAGCAACATATGACGTCCTTCCAACACCAGTTAATCTTCACCAATGGTATGGTGAAGATCCGGACTGTGCCCTCTGTTCCATGCCAGCCAACCTCAGGCACATTCTCACAGGGTGTAAAACAAGCCTCACCCAAGGACGCTACACTTGGCGTCACAACCAAGTCCTTAAAAACCTTGCGTCCGCCCTGGAGGACAAGCGAGCTGCCACCAACTCCCTACCACCCACAGCAGCATCACACTCCTTACGGACAAACTTTGTCCGCGAAGGGGCTAAACCACCGAAGAGCGGCTCTACACCATTAGAGCGAGACCAGCTGCGCTTGGCCCGCGACTGGAAAATGCTAGCTGACATTGGCCGGCAACTTGTGTTTCCTCCGGAGATCGCAACCACCACCCTAAGACCTGACATGGTGCTCTGGTCCCGTTCACTCAATAAGGTCTTCATCATTGAGCTCACAGTACCCTGGGAAAACTCAGTAGATGAGGCTTATGAGCGAAAACATCTGCGCTATGCTGATCTAGCTGCCGAAGCACGGCATCATGGCTGGAACACAGAAGTCCGACCAGTGGAGGTGGGCTGCAGAGGTTTTGTGGCAACATCTACAATCAGACTGCTTAGAGACCTGGGAATTAAGGGCCAGAGCCAGCGTTCGGCAATCAAAGCTGTATCAGAGGCGGCAGAAGGCAGCAGTCAGTGGCTCTGGATGAAGAGGAAAGACCCCAGCTGGGCCCCGAAGTGAGAGGGCCAGGAGGTATGCGGTCATCAATGCTTGACTCAGGGAGGAGGACGCCCCTGCCATGCATAGTCCCATGGGATGTTGGCTAACAACAACAAGGCAACTCCTATGACTAATTGGGAATGGGACGCAAGCGTAGGATTGATCACCCTGTCGCTGGCCGCCTTTGGGGAGGGTGTATAGTGTGAAAGGCCGAAACACCCTAGGAACCAAAGGTACACTACTGACGATGCGCTCCCCAAATTTCACCACGCTCACTGTTCATTAACTCTTGGAAGTGCTTGCACAAAGGATAGTAACATCTCATCCTGTGTTCTTGGAATCTTTATTTGTTAGTATTGTGGTATAACTACAATGTTGTTGATCCATCCTCAGTTTTCCTGTCACAGCCATTAAACTTTGTAACTGTTTTAAAGTCACCATTGGCCTCATAGTGAAATCTCTGATTGGTTTCCTTCCTCTTCGGCAACTGAGTTAGGAAGGAAGCCTTCATCTTTGTAGTGACTGGGTGTATTGATACACCATCCAAAGTGTAATTAATAACTTCACCATGCTGAAAAGGGTATTCACTGTCTGCTTTTTTATTTTTACCCATCTACCAATAGGTGCCCTTCTAATCGAGGCATTGGAAAACCTCCCTGGTCTTTGTGGTTGAATCTGTGTTTGAAATTCACTGCTCAACTGAGAGACCTTACATATTATTGTATGAGTAGGGTACAGAGAAAAGGTAGTCATTCAAAAATCATGTTAAACACTATTATTGCAGACAGAGTCCATGGTACTTATTATATGATTTGTTAAGTAAATGTTTACTTATTTAGGCTTGCCATAACAATGGGGTTGAATACTTATTGAGTCAAGACATTTCAGCTCTTCCTTTTTTAAAATATATATATATTTTTTTTTTAAACTGACATTATTGAGTATTGCGTAGATCAATGACACAAAATCTCAATGTAATCCAATTTAAATTCAGGCTGTAACATATCAAAATGTAAAAAGTCAAGGGGTGTGAATACTTCTGAAGGCACTGTAGATGCAAACTAATGATACATACAGCATACAGAACCAGGACATCTGAGTAACTGATCCTGCACAACAGGACCTGACTGTCCTAGCACTGCCCACTCCATAGATAACTACAACCAATGAAGCCTCCGCTATTTCTGCCATTTCTGCCGTAACATTTGGGAACTAATCAAACACAAGGGAAATATAGATCCCGTCAGAGCTCTTTTATCACAAATACTGGGTTCTGTGCTAAATTCCCAGACCTCAAAGTAAATTAAAGCCCCATCCCCCAGGGAGAGAGGAAAGGCTATTCACCGCTAGAGGGATGGAACATGACGTACGGCTGGCATGACACGATTCCCATCACTCAAGGGAGACATTTAAAAAAAATGGTTCCATTACAGTTTCTCATTACAGACTCACTATTGACTCGTTTTACATCCTCTTATACTTTACTTCCAAGATATTGATTCACATGCTTGGATAATATATGGTGGGTATCGTATATCATCTCCAATAGAGCTCCATCAGTTCTACTAGAAGGATACACGTTGGCTGCTAGTATTATTAGATTATTCATATGCTACAAAGACCACCGAATCAAAAGAGTAAGAGATCAAACATGGAGATGTTACAACAGACTGGATAAAAGTGTCTGCTGAATGACTATGTAAACAAATAGAAATGCAAAGAGCAGAGTCTTTATATGTTGACTTAAAACAGCCTGGAATACGTGGAGAGAGATCGCTGAAGCAACAGACACAGAGCCCATGTTGTAGAGGTGTAAGTTGGAAGGACAAGATGGTCACTTACTGGCCTCATCTGAGTCACAGCTGTTTGCATCCTCCTCCTCCTCAGGCGGGGGTGCTTGTTGTCGAGCAGGAGGGGGGTTGTAGGAGGCAGGCTGTCTCTTCTCCTCCCGGATTGCAGGAGTCACTCTATCCTCCGCTGGAGCAGTGATAGTGGAGTAGCCACCTCCCTCCATCTCCAGTGGAGCTACAAGCACATACAAGGTAATGATTTGTTTTTTATGCGTTGGTCACTCATAATTCCATCCTCTATGAATGAAAAGTGTGTTTCAGTATCAAGGTCTGGTCTGGTGATGTGAGTCCAGCTTTTCCCTACCCTGCTTGGCTGATGCTGCTGGAGGGGGCCTGGAGCTCTGGACTGTAACAGCCTTCTGCAGCACCACTGGGCTGTTCTGTGCACCTCCCTCAGTGTAGCCAGAACTAGCCCCACCAGCGGCAATGCGAACCTCTCTCGGCTTATGGGCCACAGGTGGTTTGCCAGCACGCCCCTGTGCCTCTGGTCCTGCAACACACACATGAACATATAGGCACACACACACACACACTCACACGTCAGTGTATCACTGAGACTACGCTGCAGTGGAATCCATAATTCTCCCTAGTCTCTGTGAATCCTTTTGATGTTGCAGTTTTTCCAATGCACAGGCATTGACCTACATACAGTACAACAAGCAGTGGCAGGCAACCTTGATCACATCATGAAGCCTGGCTTTTTACTCTACCTTTCCCCCTTACTTTCTTTTACGAGGATATCTCACTACAATGGCAATGACACTGCTGCAAATGGGAGCAGATTGCCAGGGCACCCTGGAGGTGCCAGGCTTGCCCCAGCATGTACTTCCCACTACCTAACTGAAATCGCCCACTCCTGGATCTAGCTGTCTGGGAGGAGGTTGCAGTGCCCATGCTGTGAAACAGATCTGGGCTTTCATGGTAAGGATGAGAAATGAATAACAGAAATAAATGTTTGGAGGGACTGGAAGCCAGTGGGAGTTCACAACATCTGATGATGTTTGTCTGATGAAACTGGAGAGATGGTGCTTTGAGAGAGTGGCTATAGGGCAAGTATGGTACTCTAATGTACAGTACTGGGTCGAGGATTGGGTTAGGATGGTAGAATGATTAGGTTCTGTTGAAGTAATACTGGGGTTGACTGAATGACTCACCTGCTCCCTGCTGGCCATAACTAGGAGCGTGACTCTCCTCTGGACTTGGGAGATAGGCAGCACAGGACACTGAGTCTTTCTCACCCCTACAAACTCTTACTTCTGCTTGGTCTTCTGTAATGTTTCGTATTCATCACGGGAGGAAGCTGAGGGGAGGATGACTCATAATAATGGCTGGAGAGGAGTAAATGGAATGGGTTTTCATTCCATTCCATTTATTCCATTGCAGCCATTACTATGAGCCCCTCCTCCCCAATTAAGGTGCCACCAGCCGCCTGTGGTACATGTTCATGAATTAGGACCCCTCCTGTGTGTACATTGCCCACTGGGATACGTTGCCAACAAAAGACAAAATAGGTCTGCTAAATTTAGAAATTTGAAATCAGTCTTCATCTTCGCTAAAGAACATTGTAGATACAATTCAGGCTTTCCGTTGCTTTCTTTTTCAAGTCGTTTTAGAATGTAATATTGAGTTCAGGGCAACATAATTCCCATTTAGCTATAATTAGTTCGCTGAATCTGTTTCATTCTGCCGGCTAGTTAATGAAAACAGACCAGGTCTGTATCTACTTTGCCACTCTCACAAGCCAAGAAAGCAATCAACCTGAAACAACTCCCACAGCTCTGTCTGGCCTGGTTACCTTTGGCCTGTGCCTGTGGCAGATCACCAGCAGCCCTGGGGTCAGAGGCTGCTGGCTCCTGGGGTTCTGAGGCCCGCTGGGCGCTTGACTCTCTGGACTTGGAGATGGGCATGGGCGAGGGCAGGAACTGCTTGGGGAAGCCTTTAAAGAACCAGGCACCAGATCGCTTCCACACCTAAGAGATGATGAAGAATCTTTCATCTTTCAGATCCCCAATAGCTGATGCCATGACAACAGCTAGTCTCATGGGGTCCAAAAAGAATGGCCTGCGTCATACAAGCTTTAACACTGACACCTACAATCTTAGAAAAAAGGTGCTATCTAGAACCTAAAAGGGTTCTTCGGCTGTCCCCATAGCAAGAGCCCTATTTTGTTCCAGGTAGAACCATTTTTTGTTCCAGGTAGAACCCTTTACACAGAAAGTTCTACATGGAACCCAAAAGAGTTCTATCTGGAACCAAAAAGGGTTCTCCTATGGGGACAGCTGAAGAACCCTTTTGGAAGCCTTTTTTAGTAAGAGAGTACACTCACTGTTAATCTCCCTGATCCCTTGTCTCGCTTGAAGTAAATCGTCACTTTGTATTTTTCACCCACCATGTCTTTTAATTCACTATGACACATAGTGTAACACCACGCTATGACATATCCCTGTCATATCCCTGTCACCATGTGTTTCACAGAAACACTCACCTCTCGCTGTTCACTGCAGATCTTGCAGAGCCACACAGAGCACGGCCGGCTCCCACTCTGCACTCCACACTTGGTGCACATGTGCTACAGTAGAGGAGACACAGGTTCACAAAGAGGTCACAATGTCATAAATTACCATACCATTTCATTGCTCAGGCTCTATTGCGGCCTAACATGGTCCGTAATAGCCTATCAGAGCAAAAGCTTTAGTGCCTTTGCCTTCTAGGGATGGGCCAAAAACCAATCTTTCCAGCCCCCGTGCTGCTCATACCTTTTTGCAGTCCTCACACACCACTGAGCTGACCCCTGGCACACCCAGCTGCTCCCCACACAGCAGACAGCGGTTCACTCCGTCCCCACACACCGTCTTCTTCATGTCATCTAGACGGTTCACCAGGCGCCTGCAGCAGTTGGGACAACTCTCATTACAGCCAATTACTAGTAGAACATAAAGTTCAGTTGGATAAATGTGGTAATGATAGTCCAACTGATTGAATAATGTTGTCTGTAATTCTATCATCTTGTGCAGCATTTTTGCAGAGCTGAAAATGTAACAACACTGAGGTATGCAATGCAATGGAGCTCCAATCTATTAGCTCAGAATGTCTCTTCAGTTCTCACCCAATTCTCTCTTGCTCCATGGCCTCCATCTTCTCAGCGCGAGCGATCACACCGTTAATGATCTCCTTCTCCTCGTCAGTCAGGTCCGGAGCGCCGGGACCAGGCCTGACCTGGTTAGTCCAGTTACCCCTGACAACCACACAGGAAAACTGTCTGGGGCTGAGGCTTGCATGGTTTGCTAGTCCAGGTCAAACCCTCAGACATACAGTGTGAAATCAAATGTACATGCAAAATAACACTCAAACAGAAGAGTGGACAAATAGACAGCGGTATGCAATAGACAAATAGACAGCGGTATGCAATAGACAAATAGACAGCGGTATGCAATAGACAAATAGACAGCGGTATGCAATAGACAAATAGACAGCGGTATGCAATAGACAAATAGACAGCGGTATGCAATAGACAAATAGACAGCGGTATGCAATAGACAAATAGACAGCGGTATGCAATATACAAAGAGACGGCGGTATGCAATAGACAAAGAGACAGGGAACGTAATACAAATAATACCATAATGGCATAATGCACATTTGCACATTGTACCAACACCCCGTCATTGTGTCTGAAACATATGTGAACATACAATCATTCACGAGTGAATCTACACTTACCTATAAACATACCGTACATACACAAACACACACTATAATAGTAGATTGAAGCAGTGCAGAGGGGGGAAGATAAGAGAGATGGAGTGAGAGCTTTTCTACTTACTGTTCCTTATCACTGAGTCCCAGCCAGGGCAGAGATGAGAAGAAAACAGACAGGAGAGGAAAAAATTGATTATTTCCTGGGAAGGCATGGAAGGGTTAACAGCACCATGAAGGGTTAACTGCACCGTGAAGGGTTAACTGCACCATGCATCAGGCAGCTGTGCCCGGCGATTCCCGCAGGGTGCTTAGTGTACCCACTGTTCCTGCTGTTCTGTCACCAGTTCTTACTTGGCATGCATGCTCCTCTGCCTGTCGTTGGGTACCCAGCGGTCCGAGCTACCGCCCATCACTGCGTCCGTCATGGCTGCTGCACTATAGCCCTCTGCAGGTGGACACACACAGAGATGAGACACACACAGTTAAATGATAGATGCTACATACAAGAATAACTTCTTATACTGAAAAAATATATAAACTTTATGAGATGAAATAAAAGATCCCAGAAATGTTTGTTTTGTTTACATCCCAGAAATGTTTGTTTTGTTTATATTTAGTTTACATCCCTGTTAGTGAGCAATTCTCCCTTGCCAAAATAATCCATCCACCTGACAGGTGAGGCATATCAAGAAGCTGATTAAACAGCATGATAATTACACAGGTACACCTTGTGCTGGGCACAATAAAAGAGCACTCTAAAATGTGCAGTTTTGTCACAACACAATGCCACAGATGACTCAAGTTTTGAGGGACCGTGCAATTGGCTTGCTGACTGCAGGAATGTCCACCAGAGCTGTTGCCAGATAATTTAATGTTCATTTTTCTACCATAAGCCGCCCCCAATGTCATTTTAGGGAATTTGGCAGTACGTCCAACTAGCCTGTTCAGTGTTGTAACTGACTTCAGTGGCCAAATGCTCACCTTCGATGGCCACTGGCACGCTGAAGAAGTGTGCTCTTCACAAATAAATCCCGGTTTCAACTGTACCGGGAAGATGGCAGAAGTATGGCGTTGTGTGGGTGAGCGGTTTGCTGATGTCAACGTTGTGAACAGAGTGCCCCATGGTGGCGGTGGGTTTATGGTATGGGCAGGCATAAGCTACGGACAACGAACACAATTGCATTTTATCGATGGCAATTTAAGAGTTACCGTAACGAGATCCTGAAGCCCATTGTCGTGGCATTCATACGCAGCCATCCCCTCATGTTTCACCATGATAATGGATGACCCCATGTTACAAGGAGATGTACACAATTCCTGGAATCTGAACATTTCCCTGTTCTTCCAAGGCCTGCATACTCAGCAGACATGTCACCCATTGAGCGTTTTTGGGAAGCTCTGGATCGACGTGTACGACAGCGTGTTCCAGTTCCTGCCAATATCCAGCAACTTCGCACAGCCATTAAAGAGGAGTGGGACAACATTCCACAGGCCAAAATCAACAGCCTGATCAACTCTATGTGAAGGAGATGTGTTGCACTGCATGAGACAAATGATAGTCACACCAAATGTTGACTGGTTTTCTGATCCACACCCCTACCTTTTTTTTAAGGTACTGTATCTGTGACCAACAGAGCCATAGCTGTATTTCCAGTCATGTGAAATCCATAGATTAGGGCCTAATTTATTTATTTAAATGGATTGATTTCCTTATAGGAAATGTAACTCAAAATTGTTGCATGTTGCGTTTATATTTTTGTTGAGTGTAGCTACAGAGACTCATTGCCCTAAATCACTTAGGCTGTATTTTAAGATGTGCAATAACGTTCTGTGATATCTTCATTGGAAACAACATGAACAATTCATTTCTTGTCACACATGAAATGAATATGGGTCACACATTGTTAGATTATTACGCTGAATTGTTTATTCGAAGTTATCTTCTCATCTTTACCACAACTCAAATCAATCCATGAAATCCATGCAGGAAAGAATAACTAACTGTCAATTGACACAATTTATTGACGGTCACATTTAATCTCCCCTGCTTATGCAGCACCGACTTCAGCACTAATATTGCTGCACTCTCATCAGCAGGCAGAACCCTCTGTCTGCTCCAAGTGTGTGGGCCAGGATTGCAATGGCCTTGAATTTGCTTGTCACCACACACACTTACTCTAATTGATGTAAGAGTCTGATACTGATACAGTACATTACAATACCAACGAGGGCTATGAATAACAATCATATCAGCTGTGATCTGTGTCAACTCTTATGGTAACAATCAATAAACCATGTCTTCCAATGTCTAGCCAATTCTTACAGTACAATCCATGTTTATGTGCCACAGTGATGCAACCACTGAGCAATTCAATCCAATGGAGCAAAGTGACAAAAAGAAACCTGCAGAAATCAATAGGAGTTTAGTGAACTGAATGTACCTGTACGCACCGGGTGTGTGTAGGTGCACGTTCACGAGACTCAAAACTCTTAAGGGCCACCACCAGGCAGAACGAAGAGCGACACCCAACCAGCAACAAGGCGGGTCCTCGGGGAATGAGCAGAGTGGGGAGGGTCAACAATCCTCTTTCCACAGCAGCCTGTCTCCGTTTTAGAGGCTCCTCCTTCCAAGGCTGACGCTAGCAGGGAACTGAGATGTGATGTGGCGTGATTGGAGAGAGCGAGGGTGAGACAGAAAAAGAGAGAGAATAAAGAAAGTGTAAGGAAGGAGGAAAAAGAAAAATCCTTCAATCTAATTTGTCTTCAGTTTGCTCCGATTACTCCACAGAACTCCAGATGAGCACTGCAGAACATAGCTAGAAGCGAGAGAGAGAGAGAGAGAGAGAGAGAGAGAGAGAGAAAGAGAGAGAGAGAGAGAAAGGTGCGGGTGATGCTGATCTGCAGTATTAACTCCTGTAGGCTAAACACTCCAACTTATTCTGATACTGCTTGTTCATTGAAATCACCAGCAGGATGCACAACAATTTCCATGTGGGAGGATGCCTTATTGTATTAGCCTGGAACCTGTCACACTATGCAAATGTAGACTACAGTAAGTGCACCCGGCATTCATTCATTATTTCCCACTGTCCAGCTCGCGAAGGGAACAACATAAATGTATAACACTGTATACACCCCATAGGCTGAGTCTCACAACTATGATTCTCCTTTACTGCACACAAAATGAATCATCCTCTTTTGTTCAGGATGGTTATCCTGGGGAGGCAGATAGAGAGAGAGGGGAGGAGGGGGAGCAGAGGTGGAGAGATACTCAGACATACACTACACAGACACTGGACGAGCAGCTCTCACCCAGACAAAGCTTTGTATCGCTGCAGATAGACACTGTTGCGTCACTGGGGTGAGTGTGCAAGAGAAAACGCCTCAGCTGAAGTAGGTTTCCTGTCAGTGTTGGCTACACGGAGCTCATTAGCAGAGACCTTCAGGGGACTGATTCAGAGAAAGGACACGACATGCTGGTCAACAGCCTTCAACAGCTTTCTCTTTAAATTAGTCTGTCTCAATAAGTATGATGCAGGGTTGGCACTTAGTCTGCATCATCCTTATTATGACCCTCATTCAGTGTTGGAGAGTCAACCAGCTCGTCATTCATTCATCTCATTCAGTGTTGGAGAGTCAACCAGCTCGTCATTCATTCATCTCATTCAGTGTTGGAGAGTCAACCTGCTCGTCATTCATTCATCTCATTCAGTGTTGGAGAGTCAACCTGCTCATCATTCATTCATCTCATTCAGTGTTGGAGAGTCAACCTGCTCGTCATTCATTCATCTCATTCAGTGTTGGAGAGTCAACCTGCTCGTCATTCATTCATCTCATTCAGTGTTGGAGAGTCAACCAGCTCGTCATTCATTCATCTCATTCAGTGTTGGAGAGTCAACCAGCTCGTCATTCATTCATCTCATTCAGTGTTGGAGAGTCAACCAGCTTGTCATTCATTCATCTCATTCAGTGTTGGAGAGTAAACCAGCTCGTCATTCATTCATCTCATTCAGTGTTGGAGAGTCAACCAGCTTGTCATTCATTCATCTCATTCAGTGTTGGAGAGTCAACCAGGTCGTCATTCATTCATCTCATTCAGTGTTGGAGAGTCAACCAGCTCGTCATTCATTCATCTCATTCAGTGTTGGAGAGTCAACTAGGTCGTCATTCATTCATCTCATTCAGTGTTGGAGAGTCAACCTGCTCGTCATTCATTCATCTCATTCAGTGTTGGAGAGTCAACCAGCTCGTCATTCATTCATCTCATTCAGTGTTGGAGAGTCAACCAGCTTGTCATTCATTCATCTCATTCAGTGTTGGAGAGTCAACCAGCTTGTCATTCATTCATCTCATTCAGTGTTGGAGAGTCAACCAGGTCGTCATTCATTCATCTCATTCAGTGTTGGAGAGTCAACTAGGTCGTCATTCATTCATCTCATTCAGTGTTGGAGAGTCAACCTGCTCGTCATTCATTCATCTCATTCAGTGTTGGAGAGTCAACCTGCTCGTCATTCATTCATCTCATTCAGTGTTGGAGAGTCAACCTGCTCGTCATTCATTCATCTCATTCAGTGTTGGAGAGTCAACCTGCTCGTCATTCATTCATCTCATTCAGTGTTGGAGAGTCAACCAGCTCGTCATTCATTCATCTCATTCAGTGTTGGAGAGTCAACCAGCTCGTCATTCATTCATCTCATTCAGTGTTGGAGAGTCAACCAGCTTGTCATTCATTCATCTCATTCAGTGTTGGAGAGTAAACCAGCTCGTCATTCATTCATCTCATTCAGTGTTAGTCAACCAGCTCGTCATTCATTCATCTCATTCAGTGTTGGAGAGTCAACCTGCTCGTCATTCATTCATCTCATTCAGTGTTGGAGAGTCAACCAGCTTGTCATTCATTCATCTCATTCAGTGTTGGAGAGTAAACCAGCTCGTCATTCATTCATCTCATTCAGTGTTAGTCAACCAGCTCGTCATTCATTCATCTCATTCAAGTGAGTCAGTGTATTGTGCCTTGAGAAGAAGCTGGCATTGTCTCCTGCATTTTTCCAAATGACGGGGGTCTGAGAGCCAGCACTGCGCACTGCACAGCACAGCGGTGCCCGGGGACAGGAGAAACAACCATGCAGAACCATGTGAAGCTGTGCCAGAAAAGAATAATGGAAGACAGAGGGTGAGATGGGGGAGGAGAAAGAGAGGCGGAGACATGGAGGAAACCTGAGCACCAACATCGTTGTCTCCTTCGTCATTAACATCACTCATCCCCTCATACAGGGGTGGAAAGGACCCATTTAGAAACCTGGGACTCAAAGTGACTAACAGGATAGTCCATAGGCCTACTAGTGTGTGTCATTTAGGAGCCCAGCCACACGTCCCCTCCAACCCAACCTGTTCGCAGGGGAGAGATAAAACGTGTTTCCAGCAATGTTCCAATGGTGTTCCTGAATTACTTGAATGTACAGCTGTAAAACTCTACTAGGTATAGAATGACTAGCTTGCTCCCTCCCATTGTAGTATGAATTGGACACTGACTATAAAACTTGCTTTGATCTTTAAAAACTGGGGAGGGTGAGACATGAGAGGCTTTTTGAGATACATCATACAGTAAGTACCCTTACATTGCTCTGACTGCAATGGACACACCGCTCTGCCAAGACACTCTCTCTCTCTCTCTCTCTCTCTCTCTCTCTCTCTCTCTCTCTCTCTCTCTCTCTCTCTCTCTCTCTCTCTCTCTCTCTCTCTCTCTCTCTCTCTCTCTCTCTCTCTCTCTCTCTCTCTCTCTCTCTCTCTCTCTCTCTCTCTCTCTCTCTCTCTCTCTCTCTCTCTCTCTCTCTCTCTCTCTCTCTCTCTCTCTCTCTCTCTCTCTCTCTCTCTCTCTCTCTCTCTCTCTCTCTCTCTCTCTCTCTCTCTCTCTCTCTCTCTCTCTCTCTCTCTCTCTCAACAGGGAGCTGACTACCTTGCATCTTTTTATTACAGCACACAGCACAATATCAAGACCATTATGACCACAATCACTTCCTTTAATTTCCAAATGGCACTGGGTTATGTCCCACCTTTATATCATTTTTAATGGAGGTACACCATTACAGGAGTCCTTCTGCACTGAATTTCCAGCCTAATAATTCCTCTGCCCTGCTCTGAGACAAGAGAGAAATGCCTTAAGTGGGTTAATGAGACTCTGAGATCAATGCAAACTCCCACGATTGGTTTTAGTTTAATTAATCATTCATCGGGGTAGTGTTCCTATTGTGACTCACAGAATTGAAAGTTATTTAGGGGTGGAGCTTGAAAAAGCCTGTGTCCGGCTTCAGGGCACTGCTACTACAGCCGCCAGCCACCACCCACCTACCTACATGGCTTGCCATTGGCTGTTGTTGACTCCCTGAGGGTTGATGTGACAAAAAAGGGCTGTACTGCTGAGCTCCACAGCCAATCCCTTTTGAGAGGTATTGATGGCAAGTTGATGCATTAATCACTCTTCTGTTCAATGGGCTTTGTGTCATCATTCCACCAAGAATCACACTATAACCATAAGTTCATTTACTTTACACACACAATAGATATTGATGTGAGAAGCACAAAAGCACACTTTCCCACATGAAATATTACATTTCTGCCATTAAGTTGCTATATGCTAAGAAAGGACCACCATGCTCTCAGGATCTTCAGTAAGTCGACCACAGAATCAGCTGCTGAAGGGCTTGTGCCTCTGCTCTGCCTCTGTCTGTCAACCACACCCTCCTTATGCTGAGCTGAGCTGGCCTTTTAGCCATAAAAACCTGGAAATAATGTTAGCAGAGGACTAACAAAAGCCATTAGGAAAAAAACACACTGATTGGTTGGCACAGGATGTTTCCCACTTGTGTGTAGCAGTGCTGACAAGTCCCCCAAGCCCACCCCTTATTAAACCTTTTTCCCACTATCAAACCGAACCATAACATTCTGCATGTTACAGTGGACAGGGTAGGAATGTTTTATTGGGGTGGTTACAGCAATATTCTTGCTGGTTTCAGCACAGTCGGACTGATTGAGGACTCAACCAGCCAATTCTCTACATAAAAAAAAGCACACGCTTTTAGCCAAAGAGTCTGTTGGCAGTAGTAAGCGCAGCTGCAGAGATGCTTGGTAGTGGGGTCCTGGACCAGAGCCTTTGGCATCACTGATCTGTGTGGGTAGGTGGGAGGTAGTCAAGACTCCTGGGGTGTGCAACAATGGGCCTCCCGGGTGGCGCAGTGGTCTAAGGCACTGCATCGCAGCGCTAGCTGTGCCACCAGAGACTCTGGGTTCGCGCCCAGGCTCTGTCGCAGCCGGCCGTGACCGGGAGGTCCGTGGGGCGACGCACTATTGGCCTAGCGTCGTCCGGGTTAGGGAGGGTTTGGCCGGTAGGGATATCCTTATCTCACCGCGCACCAGCGACTCCTGTGGTGGGCCGGGAGCAGTGCACGCTAACCAAGGTCGCCGGGTGCACGGTGTTTCCTCCGACACATTGGTGCGGCTGGCTTCTGGGTTGGATGCGCACTGTGTTAAGAAGCAGTGCGGCTTGGTTGGGTTGTGTTTCGGAGGACGCGTGGCTTTCGACCTTCGTCTCTCCCGAGCCCGTACGGGAGTTGTAGCAATGAGACAAGATAGTAACTACTGGATACCACGAAAATGGGGTCAAATTTAAAAATAAAAAAATATATATAAAAAAAAGAGAGTGGAAGAAGCCCAGAGAGGCTAGAATACAGACACTCCTTGTCTTGTTTGCCCTCACATATATATAAAGACCCAAATGCTCGTTCATGGAAATGAAAATTTCCATTTCAGAATATGAATATGAAAGTTTCTGGCGAAAAACAATTATATTTCAGTGATAAGAAGCACTGAAGCATCCAACGGGCAATGGGCTGATGCAGCCAATCTTTAAAAAGCAATCTTTACAGAAGTGTTTGTATATCAGTCATATTTCCTTGAAAGGTACTCAAAAATAACCTTTTTGCTACTCTTCAACAAAGCAGTGGTTTCTGTTTGGGAAGCTTATCTTTGGGCTTTCCTAACTATCAGATTATCAATGAAACAATTTCATATAACAACATGTGGAACGAACATGCCCCTCCGACATGTAGAACAACTATTTGTGGAATTTTTATCTTCAATGTTTGGCAACTGAATGTGGTTATACCAACGTCCATTACTTGATGCTGAAATTACATTTAGAATATTTTTATGAGGTTTGATGAATGATTTACATGGTCAGAGTCGCTCTCCCATGCTCATACTCACTTTGGCTCATTCATCCTATAACTTCCACTCCCTACGTTATCCTTAAATCTAATCAACTTTCTCATTATAACTGATGAAACGCTGCATTCCAAAATGGTATCTTTGTCATTGGGATCAAATAGTGCTTCTGGCGTTAATGTGTTCTGGGGAAATTGGCAGGGGACTGGGGAGGCCATTGGTTTGAATGAAAGGCCCATTCTCCGTCAGCCCAGCAGGAGTGGGGGGTGAGATGGTGAGATAGCAACCCTGAGGCCTACATATGGACAGAACTGTAAAGCACTGCACCAAGTAACCCCCTACTGCAGGACGAAAACTTCGCTCAGCATTTCTTAATTATTTACAACTCCCACCCCATCCTCCACTGCTCCTCACTCCCGTGAAGGAGGTTCTCTTTCTCCTTTTTAAGGCCTTAGTGTGCACTTTAGTTATTCATTACTCTATCTGCAAGACATTGTGTGTCTGAACACGTACAGTGGGCTCTGGGGGGAAAGGAAGAAGGAGAAAAAAATGATGCGATAAAGGAGAGCTTGGCAGGAAGGAGGGATGGGGGAGGACAGGAAAGGGGCTTCTTTTGGGAGCCTGTTGGTATGCCAGTTGATGAGAGATGTGGCTGTGGTTTAGCGGAGCGGCTCTTCCAGGTCTAGGACATACAGTACATGTCACATATGGTGCTCTTCGACCATACCACCAGTGTTACACTAGTGTACTGTATACACCCAAATGTAATAATAGGGAAATAGTGTTTCCATAGCTAGTGCTGACACTGAGACTTGTGAAGAGAGTCATTGTAAATAATTTGTTCTGAACTGACTTGCCTAGTTAAATAAAGATTCAATTAAATAAATGAAAATAAAAGGAGCAGAATCAACAACCTCTGCATAATCAAAACGGTTGCTTTGTGAGAAGCTGTTAAAGTTCACAGTTAGACATTTTTATGTAAAAGTCATCAGAAAAATACAAGAGGTCTGGCTTTGGCTCCAAGTGAGAGCATATCCGCCAGAGCCATGGCCCAGTGAGACAATGTTGCCGACCTGCGTAGATGGAAAGTTTGAGCCTTTTGGGTAAAGCACTGGGGTAAATCCTGTATGGAAATGTGCCATACAGTATTAGCCCTGTTTTCAGTCATATGAACGGGTCAGCAGGGACCATCTGTGTGGCCATCTGTGAGGAACAAAGAGGCGGCTTCACCTCTCTTCGGATGAAAGAGGATGGCCCTCCCTAGGTCTCACAGCCACCACCACTTCCACTAGGGAGGCATATTTCCAAATTCAGCCCCTTTGGGTAACAAACAGGAAAGACCCTCCTGTGACCAACAAGCACTTGCGCTGTCGCTACCCTGCAGACATGGCAATTTCATCCAAATAAAGCCAATGAGAGAGGGGACTGGAGAGGGTTGGCACACAAACACATA
Source organism: Oncorhynchus keta (assembly GCF_023373465.1). NCBI lineage: Eukaryota > Metazoa > Chordata > Actinopteri > Salmoniformes > Salmonidae > Oncorhynchus > Oncorhynchus keta. The sequence continues at coordinate 19,614,683 of NC_068445.1, forward strand.
CAAATGATAAGTACACACTCACACACATACTGTACAAACAACACTTCACACATAAATAGGATGCAATTGTACCTATGGTATCTTAGCATGATGAAAACAAATACAAATCTACAGGCATCTTCAGCAAAAATCTATTAAATTCCAACATTATATGTTGCATGTATAGGCCAATTTAAATTGAGTCATTGAACAATTGCAATCTTGACTTTGGTAACCTGAAAATGCAAGCATTATACAGACACCATTCATCATAAAGGCAGCATCCACCTGATTATATTTCAGGATGGGATCCTCGTTCCTCATGTGCTCTCAGCTCATAGTCTGGTGACTCATCCTTGCCGTACCCCAGAAGTGAGAAGAGGGACGTGGAGATTACACTAGAGTTGCGAGTCATTTTCCACTCATTTCCTCACTACCTCTCTCCATCTCAGGAAGACAGGCATAATCAGATGTGCATGGGGCATTACATTAAACCACGCATCTTCCAATGTCAAAATCTCATGGCTTATATTGTTACTCACAAGCCTTGAAATATGGCTATTAAACTAGACATGTTTGTACGATGCCTAAGTGGAGGAGGGAAATAGAATCGCATGCCTTTCTGTCTTTATTGTCTCTCAGAGGATAATGGCGATGCCTCTGGTGGGCCCCCGGCTGTTCTGCTGGAAATCAGCCATGAGGAGCTGGCACACTTCAGCTGCTGGCTATCTGACACTCCCTCTGGCCCCGCCAGAAAACTAGCAGGTACCATGTCCCTGAGTGTTTTTCAACAGATCCCTGTTTGCAAACAAAGAGCCCCCTCGCACCCACAGGTCTCTCTTGAAAAAAGATTTTCATCTCAAGGAGACTAACCTAGTTCAATGTTTATTTGATTTTATTTAACCTTAATTTAACTAGCCAAGTCAGTTTAACCTTAATCAACAAATAAAGTTTAAATACATTTTAAAAACATACACCGAAAGACGATCTAGAATTCAGCTATTCAGATAGGAGGGACAGGTGTCTAGGTTAAAGTTTAAGTGGCTTGTTTGTAATGAAAGTTGCTCAGTTGGCCTCAATTCTGACCCTGAGGCATTCCTCTTGATGTGACATGTTGTGTCCTGACTCCTGACATTCATGTTCAACCTGTTTAAGTACAGCTTAAGTTGCAGTGATGTAACAAGACAGGGAGATATGTTACGATCTGACTGTGTTGCATGTACTCACTCTTCAGCTTCCTCCCATCAAACAGCCTCAACCGTACAGCAGGATGATGAATACATCAATTGTGCACTGAAGCAGAGTGTATTGACAAACTGGTAGGGATTGCAATCTGCTTCAATTATCAATTCCAAAAACAGATTCCACATGCAAAGATTGATTCTTTATTTATATGGATTTGGCCATTTTGGGTGAGGTTGTCAGTCAGCTTTTCTTGAACATTTAATGACCTGTGATAGGACACGCTTTGATTAAAAAAGGTAGTTTCAGCAGTTTGATTACAAGGGAAACCCCTTGGTGACAGATTTGATGATACGCTTAGGCAGTACCACTCAACACTCACTCCCTCTCTACAATTACCCCATTAGGAAAGGCTTTTGATGAGCCAACTGTCTTAATGACCTGCCACTTGGTGATGTACTGGGATCAGCAGTGGTCCTCTCCATCGCCACAGCTTAGGTTGGTCTGTCTATTCTTCTAAAGGGTTGCCAGTGGCAACATAAGAGGGCCTGTTATCCTCCGTTAATTTTAGAACAATCTTATCTATTGGACTGAGTCTGGAGTTGATTCTCTCGATTGGGGTGTGAGCCACTTGTCACAGATTCAACCCTCATCAAAGCCAGGCTATAGATAAGGCCAGTTCTGATTCTAAACCTCTCTTTTGGGTGGACTGTGGAGTTATTGTCTCATCAATGGCCCTTCTCTTCATCACCACAGTAGCTTTCGGAGACCTGTGATAACAAGTGTCCAGGGGAACCCACTCTGTCAATCGATCCTGATCCCACGCCTTGATGACACTTAGAGGAGTACAAAGAAAAACATCTCACTCCCTTTGGACATGGAGACACAACACACACATAACCAGTCATATAGCTATCCAATCAACAAACTGTGTACAGCAGTCATGTACGTAAAAAAAATACACAAATTCATGCTCAGAAATCAAATACAATATGATACAGTTCAGGCTTTTATCTTTCCCCAAATATGGATTTCCGAGGAACATGAAGAAGAGGAACAGAACTACCTTTACCATCTGTGACCATGGTAACAGGGAGATCAGAAGAAGAAAGTCGGATTGATAAAATACTGTGTGTGTGTGTGTGTGTGTGTGTGTGTGTGTGTGTGTGTGTGTTTTGTGTGTGTGTGTGTGTGGTGGGGGGGGGCGTGTGTGCATGAGTGTATGTGTGTGTGTGGGGGGGGCATGAGTGTATGTGTGTGTGCGTGTGTGCGTCACATTACATCTAAATTCAGAGGAAAAATGAATAGGGGTACAAAACACATGGCTAATTAGTAATGACTAGTGTGCTTGGAAAAACTCTGAGCCTGAATTTCAACCCTTAATAATGCCTCCAGCCTGATGGCCTTCCTTCAGTCCTAGAAGTGGAATCAAACAAGAACCAGTCCCCTAAGAAAGCATGGTCTAAGGAAACAAACCCAAAGATACTGGAATATGGGTACATCTGCCTTCCAGCCTTAAATTATGTAGTTCGCTTGCAGAGCACTTATCTGTCTCTTTCCAATCTTTTTTTCTTCCTCTTTCATGACCACCTCTCTCTCTGTCTCTCTCTCTCTCTCTCTGAGAGAAGAAGCCACTGCTCCAAAACCGCCATAAAAAAAGCCAGACTACAGTTTGCAACTGCACATGGGGACAAAGATCGTACTTTTTGGAGAAATGTCCTCTAGTCTGATGAAACAAAAGTTGTGGCAAAATGGCTTAAGTAGAACAAAGTCAGGCTATTGGAGTGGCCATTACAAAGCACTGACCTCAATCCCATAGAAAATTTGTGGGCAGAACTGAAAAGGTGTGTGTGAGCAAGGAGGCCTACAAACCTGACTCACTTACACCAGCTCTGTCAGGAGGAATGGGCCAAAATTTACCCAACTTATTGTGGGAAGCTTGTGGAAAGCTACCTGAAACATTTGACCCAAGAGAAACAATGTAAAGTCAATGCTACCAAATACTAATTGAGTGTATGTAAACTTCTGACCCACTGGGAATGTGATGAAAGAAATAAAAGCTGAAATAAATCATTCTCCCTACTATTATTCTGACATTTCACATTCTTAAAATAAAGTGGTGATCCTAACTGACCTAAAAACAGGGCATTTTTAAAAGGATTAAATTACAGGAATTGTGAAAAACTGAGTTTAAATGTATTTGACTAGGGTGTATGTAAACTTCCGACTTCAACTGTAGAAGGGATTGATGGGACGTGTAGGGATAGGACGGTAATATGGTGTGGTGTTTTTAATGCCCATAAAGAAATCTGGGGAAGTACGCATTAAAGATAACAATAGTAGTATAGTCAAAGAATTGATGATTAGTGTGTTCAACTGTATATATACTGTATATACCAAACATTAGGAACACCTTCCTAATATGGAGTGCTACCCCGTTGCCCTCAGAACAGCCTCAATTTGTTGGGGTATGTACTCTACAAGGTGTCGAAAGCATTACACAGGGATGCTGGCCCATGTTGACTCCAATGCTTCCCTCAATTGTGTTAAGTTTGCCAAATGTAATTTGGGTGGTGACCATTCTTGACACACAAAGGAAACTGTTGAGCTTGAAAAACCCAGCAGCGTTGCAGTTCTTGACACAAACCCGTGCGCCTGGCACCTACTACCATACCCCGTTCAAAGGCACTTAAATATTTTCTCTTGCCCATTCACCCTCTGAATGGCACACATACACCTCCATGTCTCAATTGTCTCAAGGCTTAAAAAATCATTTTTTAACTTGTCTCCTCCCCTTCATGTACACTGATTGAAGTGGATTTAACAGGTGACATCAATAAGGGATCACCTATATTCACATGGTCAGTCTGTCATGTTCCTAATGTTTTGTACACTCAGTGTATACTGTATATGGTGTGAAGCTCATCTTTTCCTCCCCCTCTCACTCCCCCTGTCTCTTGACACACATGGTCACATTTTTCCTCCTCTCTCGCCATTCCATTCTCTTTCTCTACAGCAGCTGATGTACATAGATAGCATGGTAGAGAGAGAAGCAGAGAGAGAGAAAGAGAACGAGAGGGTGCAAGGGTGTTGAGCAATCGCTACAGTAGTTGCTCATGGGAGAGGAGGCAACTGCAGATATCGGAAGCCGTTCATTCAGTCTTATCTCCCCTCCCCCATGTAATCGCCATGCTTCAGGACTATGGCGAGAGTTTGAGATGGTCATTTCAGGGTTTCTCAGTATAGTCAGTGTTTCTCCTAGATTTTCACTAGATTAGGCTTCCCTGAGTAAATGGACCACAGGACCAGTCCATGCTTGGTTTTAACCTCAACAATAAAACAATGGCACAGCCATCAGGAAATAAGCCTTATGGTTGTGACATTGTTCTATTGGTCAGGGGATGTTTGGTATGTGATGTCTCAATCTCCTCTTCAGGGCATATTGAGAACAGGGGTGGGGGGCCAGGGGTATCTGAACCACAGCCATGTTGAGGTTAAAACCAAAACCAACCATAGACTGGTCCTGTGGTCCATTATTCAGGCAAATCACATTTAGGGAATAATCGAGGCGAAACACTGACCATACCGAGAGAACCTGAAATGATGATAGTACTCCCAATACCAACATCCCCAACTCTTGTCATAGACTTGAAGCAATCATTTAGAATCCATCTGCCTGAGTCAGGTCTGGAGTGGAGGCACATCAAGCACATTGTTTCTCTCAAATCCTGCAGCAACGCCCAGGGATGAGATGAGAGGAAGCTTACTGCAACCACAGCATCTCCCAAATGACTTACCAGGGCTCTCGTCCCACATCACAACTGCAACAAGGAATCATCCAGACCTGAGAGAATGAATTGAAGTCTGCCACCAATCTCATTGTAAAGAGGCACATAGGCACATGGGTGTGTAGAGACATTGGTGGAGGAATGGAGACTGCATGAAGCTTTGCCATAATCAGTGGTTATTAATGGACCACATTATTCATGAATGAAATGGATAATAAATTCAAGTATGGCAAAGAATCATGAGCCTATACCAATTAATCAGCATACATATGACGCTGTGTTTTACAACAGACAGACTGTAGCCTAATATCAGTTTTATAGAAGCATTGGTTTATGCTAAACATCAAATGACGTCAGTAAAGCTTGTACCTTACTGTTTAGTCGGCTGTATGGCACAGTATACATACTATTGGTATTTAGGTCATTTCACTCATTCAAAGCTTTTGTTAGAGCTGAAAATAATATGCTATCTATTTACTTGGTTTCATCTTCAACACGTTCATAAGGTAGATAAAAACTATGTTCCATTGGGTCCTTTTACAGAAATAGCATCATATTGCATTCCATAGGTCTATGTAATAATTATATAATTTTCGAATTCAAATAAATGTTCATTGAGATCATTCAGATAAACTGAAGCGCAGCGAGCGCTCCATCAATGTTTCATGACATCAGCTAGTTCCCATATGTGTGCACTATGTTCCTTTATTCATGCAACTGCAGTTGTGGAAAAAATATTGAATAAAAGCACACTGAAGTGCAGTACGTGAAATACAGCCTAATGCTCACAATAGATGCAGACCGTTAGAAAACCGTAGCAAGCCTACCTGAGATTCCAGCCCTCTCTCGAAGGAAGATGTCAGGGTATGACGCGGACCCATTTTATACTGGAGGCTACTTGGAATCAACAGCAAAACCGTTCATTGCGCATGCAACGCCTGTCACGAGCATTATTTTTGCGAAGAGGGGTGCTTCGTTTTCAATTCCTTATAACACCGTCGCTAGGGGCTGATCTCCACACAATGCGCCCTGCGTGGGCTCTCTCCTCTGTGGAAGCTCTTGGTACTCTGGGAAGAAGACCCCTGCATCCAAGTAGCTTCCATTGATGCTCAAGTGGACTCTTGCCTGGTTCGACTTTAGATTTTTCTTGGTTTCTTGGTTCTACACTTTTCTTGCAACTTACAATTTAATTGAATGGCTACACTAGCTGCATGAAAGTAGACAAAACACTTTCAGTAAAAACTTTCCAATAGCCTAGACTTTTAACATTGAAACGTATTTTAATTGATTTGATTTGATTGGCTGCTCAATCCGCCTCCTGGTCGGGGTAGCATTATGAAGTTTCTGCCCCCCATGAAAAGGTCACATTGTATGTCTGTGTTTTATAGGCTTCATCAAACTTGCCCTGGTCATCTACAAAACGTGTTGTCAGAGGCATATCATTAATACTATTGCCACACGTTGTCCTCGATTTGTTGTCTTTAATTTATTTATTCATTTTAAATGGACCGCCCATCTCTAAATGCCTTTCTCGGCATCTGACTTCACAGTTCCAGGATAACTGGGGTGTTCATTGTGGAGATATAGCGCCATCTTTTGGACAGAATATTTATTATAGCTCAAAGAAGTTCGCTGTTGGGTCACATGATGCACACCCGCTGGCAATCACCTGATACTCCCTCCTGTCAGAGCAAAAATGTCTGCGCACTTATCCTATGGAAGAGTAAATTTAAACATTTTGAGGGAAGCAGCGCGGAAAGAGCTCCGTGAATTTTTGGACAAATGTGCAGGAAGCAAGGTAAAACGCCTGGATTAAAGCGTTTAAAAATTACAAACCCTTTTATCTTGTTTTAATCCGAAATGTCTGTTCAACACTAGCTAGCATTCTAGGCTATCATCCACATACACAATAATTGGGTTGTTGTGGTACATAGTCATCCACATAGTAGCTAAATAGATGCAGTCGATTTAAGTTTCAACTTTAGAACTCGTGTCTAAAATGTATTGTTGTTGACTGTCCTTAGGCTATTGTGTGGGATGAATACCTGACTGGACCCTTTGGATTGATAGCACAATATTCCTTGCTGAAGGTAAGACTGACTCAAATGTGTACTTCAGTGTGTAGACTTTTTTTTATAAGCTAGTCTGACAGAATGGCTACAATGAATCGTTGTGTTTTCAAAGGTGCACATTACAGCAATAGCAATATGTCAAGCTGGTTGTTGACAGATCTGTCTTCTTTGTATCTTCCAGGAACATGAGGTGGAGAAGATGTTCACCCTCAAAGGGGGGCGTCTTCCTGCTGCTGATGTGAAAAATATCATCTTCTTTGTTCGTCCCAGACTGGAACTGATGGATATTATAGCTGAGAATGTCATCAGGTCAGCATCCCAGGGGGAGGTGAGGGAGTAGCACAAACTGGGGTCTCTACAGAATGTGTCCATCAGTTGTTGGTTAACAGGGTTGACTTCTTGGCGTTCGTGTGTATTGTGATGAATATGAGTGATCAGGTTAAGAAAAAGTCTGCACGCATAGATGTGGTGATACGCGCAGCCAAAGATTTCCTGGGAATTACAGAAGCAAACTATTTAGTATGGTTTTTGCAATCCATCAATTTACCGCTAGAAGCTTAATCGCTAATGGGCAGGAGTTTAACAAGTTTGTAGATGACATGGAGGTAGTACCAGATGTAGTGTGTGTACAAGAGGCATGGCTCAAACCTCAACTGGAGTTTGTGATTCCGGGACTCAGTTTGGTACAGTGTGATAGAGTGGAGGTGTCAGGGAGGGGTTGTGCTATGTTTGTTAAAGAGGGGATGACATACAAAGTATTGGAGATACTGGAATGTGTGGGGATAGAAATATGTAGGAAAAGAAGTAACAATTGTAATAGCTAATTTCTATAACCCCTGCAAAGCTCTTATGCTAGCACAGTTGAAGTCGGAAGTTTACATACACTTAGGTTGGAGTCATAAACTCGTTTTTCAACCACTCCACAAATGTCTTGTAAACAAACTATAGTTTTGGCAAGTAGGTTAGGACATCTACTTTGTGGATGACACAAGTAATTTTTCCAACAATTGTTTACAGACAGATTATTTCACTTATAATTTACTGTATCACAATTCCAGTGGGTCAGAAGTCTACATACACTGAGTTGACTATGCCTTTAAACAGCTTGGAAAATTCCAGAAAATTATGTCATAGGCTAATTGACATCATTTGAGTCAATTGGAGGTGTACCTGCGGATGTATTTCAAGGCCTACCTTCAAACTCTGTGCCTCTTTGCTTGACATCATGGGAAAATCAAAAGAAATCAGCCAAGATCTCAGAAAAAAATGGTAGACCTCCACAAGTCTGGTTCATCCTTGGGAGCAGTTTCCAAACACCTGAAGGTACCACGTATACTATTGTTTGTACAGATGAACAAGTATAAACACCATGGGACCACGCAGCTGTCATACCGCTCAGGAAGGAGACGCGTTCTGTCTCCTAGAGATGAACATACTTTGGTGCGAAAAGTGCAAATCAATTCCAAAACAACAGCAAAGGACCTTGTGAAGATGCTGGAGGAAAGAGGTACAAAAGTATCTATAGCCACAGTAAAACGAGTCCTATATCGACATAACCTGAAAGGCCGCTCAGTAGGAAAGAAGCCACTTATCCAAAACCGCCATAAAAAAAGCTAGACTACGGTTTGCAACTGCACATGGGGATAAAGATTGTACTTTTTGGAGAAATGTCCTCTGGTCTGATGGAGAAAAAAAATGGAACTGTTTGGCCATAATGACCATCGTTATGTTTGGAGGAAAATGGGGGCGGCTTGCAAGCCAAAGTACACCATCCCAACAGTGAAGCACAGGGGTGGCCGCATCATGTTGTGTGGGTGCTTTGCTGTAGGAGGGACTGGTGCACTTCACAAAATAGATGCCATCATGAGGGAGGAAAATGATGTGGATATATTGAAGCAACATCTCAGGACATCACTCAGGAAGTTAAAGCTTGGTCACAAATGGGTCTTCCAAATGGACAATAACCCCAAGCATACTTCCAAAGTTGTGGCAAAATGGCTTAAGGACAACAAAGTCAAGGTATTGGAGTGGCCATCACAAAGCTTTGACCTCAATCCTATCGAGAATTTGTGGGCAGAACAGAAAAAGCATGTGCGAGCAAGGATACCTACAAACCTGACTCCATTACACCAGCTCTGTCAGGAGGAATGAGCCAAAATTCACCCAACTTATTGTTGAAGCTTGTGGAAGGCTACCTGAAATGTTTGACCCAAGTAAAACAATTTAAAGGCAATGCTACACTCAATTAGTATTTGGTAAATAAAAGCTGAAATAAATAATTCTCTCGACTATTATTCTGACATTTCACATTATTAAAATAAAGTGGTGATCATAACTTACCTAAAGACAGGGAATTTTTACTAGAATTAAATATTAGTAATTGTGAAAAACTGAGTTTTTAAATGTATTTGGCTAAGGAGCATGTAAACTCCCGACTTCAACTGTAGAAGGGATTGATAGGACGTGTAGGGATAGGAAGGTAATATGGTGTGTTATTTTTAACGCCCATAAAGAAATATGGGGAAGTACGCATTAAGATAACAATGGGAGTATAGTCAAAGAATTTATGATTAGTGTGTGTTAATGATGGGAGGGGAATGAGAATCAATGTGGTGAGGAGTACGGAGTCATCCTTAGACTAGACATTGGTATCTGTGGCAGGGAGGTGTAAATGGTAAGTGATGAGAGAAACCACAGTAGTGAGTGATCATTTTCCAGTTTGACTTAATGTCAATATGGGTGTGTGTGTGGAGTAGAGGCAATAACATGAGGTGGTGCTTTGAGAAAGCTAACTGGAAGATGTTCAAGTACATGTGTGAGCGGGCAGGACAAAAGTTATCAATGGAGGGGTCTGTGGATGAGTGCAATGGATGTGTGCGACGAGGCAGTAACGTCTGTAATTATATCAGCTGCAAATGAGACCGTTCAGGGGAGGAAGACGGAGGGTGGTGCCATGGTGGACAGATGAGTGCTCAAAGGTGGTGCAGGAAACGGATATAGCTCTACGGAAGGAATGGATTGACTGGAAGGAATCTCATGGAGAATCAAAAGAAGAGTGCGACGGCCAGAAGAACGATTTAAGACAAGCGAAAAGGGAGGCATGGCGGGAATTTTGCTCCACTATTGGTAGAGTGACTCCAAAAAATATGATGGGGAAGGGTAAAAATGCTGCAATTCCAGTGTTGGTAGAAGGAAACGTCACAGCTGTGTCAAGGAAAGAAAAGGCAAATGTCATAGGTTTTGCATTTGCAGTGGTTCATAGATGTGAGCACCTGTTAGATGAGCGTAAGAGGGAGGGAAGCTAAAGGAGCATAGAGATGTTTTAAGGAAAAAAGGTGAGTCAGGAGAAGCTATGGATGCAGAGTTTTCTATGTTTGGGATGACAATAGCATGGGGGGCTGCGGGCGCACTGCTCCTGGAGAAGATAGGATGTGTGATGTTTCAGCATGCACCGGACAGTGTGTTGGAAGCAGTGTTAGGGTTGTTTAATTAGATGTGTAGGACTGCAGTGATACCTGCTGGGCGGAGACGTTGCCATTCGTAAAACTATGTAAAGATCCCAGCCTATCGTGCTGACATCCAACGTATGTAAGTTGATGGGAAAAGATGATAGTGAGTAGGATGATTTATTTCTTGGAAGTTAGGGGTTTGATGAGTGTAGCACAGAGTAGAGGTTCAGGAGAGGGAGGTCTGCCATGGATGCCCTGGTGACATTTAGTACAGAGATAGCTAATGACCTGACAATAAGAGGTGATGAGTGTTGTGTATTTTGACATTGAGAAAGCTTACAATACCATGTGGGGGGAAGGGTTGTTGATCAAGTTGAGTGCATTGGGGGATGTCTGTATAACTGGATCATGGACTTCCTGTTCGATCAAGTTATACGGGTGAGGTTGGGGTCAGAATTGTCAATGCGGTTTGAAGTGGACAATGGTACTCAGGGAAGTGTGGTTAGTCTGGTGTTGTTCACCCTGATGATAGATGACAAAACACTGGAATGGTAGATGTGCAGAAGATGAATGTGCAAGTAGAGATACTGGGGTGCAAAGCAGCAAGATAGATAAATAAATAAATAAATACATTATGGGGATGAGGTAGTTGGATGGGCTGTTTACAGATAGGGTATGTGCAGTGATCTGTGAGCTGCTCTGACAGCTGGTGCTTAAAGCTAGTGAGGGAGATATGACTCCAGCTTCAGTGATTTTTTTTATTTTTTTTTATTTATTTATTTTATTTTTTTATTTTTTTTGCAGTTCATACCAGTCATTGGCAGCAGAGAACTGGAATAAAAGGCGGCCAAAGCAAGAATTGGCTTTGGGGGTGACTAGTGAGATATACCTGCTGGAGCGCGTGCTACGAATGGGTGCTGATATGGTGACCAGTGAGCTGAGATAAGGCGGGGCTTTACCTAGCAGAGACTTGTAGATGACCCGGAGCCAGTGGGTTTGGCGACGAGTATGAAGCGGGGGCCAGCCAACGAGGGCATACAGGTCGCAATTGTGGGTAGTATATGGGGCTTTGGTGACAACGGATGGCACTGTGATAGACTACATCCAGTTTGTTGAGTAGAGTGTTGGAGGCTATTTTATAAATGACATCATCGAGGATCGGTAGGATGGTCAGTTTAACAAGGGTATGTTTGGCAGCATGAGTGAAGGATGCTTTGTTGTGAAATAGGAAGCCGATTCTAGATTTAATTTTGGATTGGAGATGTTTAATGTGAGTCTGGAAGGAGAGTTTACAGTCTAACCAGACACCTAGGTATTTGTAGTTATCCACGTATTCTAAGTCGGAGCCGTACAGAGTAGTGATGCTGGACGGGCGGGCAGGTACGGGCAGTGATCAGTTGAAAAGCATGCAGTTAGATGTGGGACAGGGAGTGAGTGCATGGCCTGGTATACTGATGGTGGGGGAACAGAGGTGGGAATGTAAAATTTGTGATGAGGAAGGTGTGGAACATTGGTCTCTTAACATGGGTGTTTAGGATGTCTGTGGCCAAGTCCTGCTTTATGGTGTTTTCTAGGAAGAAGGTTAAAGATGCAAATATACAGATATAAGTAGGGTGTCAGAGTTTAATTATTTAGTTATGTGGTTTAGTGAGAGGCTTACTTGGAAGAGACATGTTGGGCATATTGAAATTATGTGTAGGAAGGTGCTGAACCTCATGAGGGCAGTGGCAGGATGTGATTGGGGGTTGGATAGACGAACACTGTATACAGTACCAGTCAAAAGTTTGGACACCTACTCATTCAATGGTTTTTCTTTTTTACTAATCTCTACATTGTAGAATACTAGTGAAGACATCAAAACTATGAAATAACACATATGGAATCATGTAGCAGCCAAAAAAGTGTTAAACAAATAAAAATATATTTTAGATTCTTCAAAGTAGCCACCATTTGCCTTGAAGACAGCATTGCACACTCTTGGCATTCTCTCAACCAACTTCACCTGGAATAATTTTCCAACAGTCTTGAATGATTTCCCACATATGCTGAACACTTGTTGGCTGCTTTTCCTTCACTCTGTGGTCCAACTCAACCCAAACCATCTCAATTGGGTTGAGTGTGGGTGATTGTGGAAGCCAGGTCATCTGATGCAGCACTCCATCACTCTCCTTCTTGGTCAAATAGCCCTTACACAGCCTGGAGGTGTGTTAGGTCATTGTCCAGTTGAAAAACAAATGATAGTCCCACTAAGCACAAACCAGATGGGATGGTATATTTCGCTGCAGAATTCTGTGGTAGCCATGCTGGTTAAGTGTGCCTTGAATTCTAAATAAATCACAGACCGTGTAACCAGCAACGCACTCCCACACATCACACTTCCTCCTCCATACTACACGGTGGTAACCACATGCAGAGATCATCCGTTCACCTACTCTGCGTCTCACAAAGACATGGCGGTTGGAACCAAAAATCTCACATTTGGACTCATCAGACCAAAGGTCAGATTTCCACCGGTCTAATGACCATTGCTCATGTTCCTTGGCCAAAGCAAATCTCTTCTTCTTATTTGTGTCCTTTAGTAGTGGTTTATTTGGAGCAATTCGACTATGAAGGCCTGATTCACGCAGTCTCCTGAATAGTTGATGTTGAGATGTGTTTTGACTGGTACTGTAGATGGGGAGAGATTGTGTGAAAGGGTTAGGGAGGCTAGACCGGGTTGGGGAATGGGTGTTGTATTGGGGGGAGGAAGGTGGTGTCTAGGGCGCTGTTTCACTTTCGTGAAGGAACAGGACTAATGAAGAGGATTTAATGTTGGTAAGCCGTAACTGGCCTCACACTCCAGTACAGTAGGTGGTGGTGTTGGATGCGATCTGCCAACCCAATCCCAAAGAAGGACAAGAAGAAAAAGGTCAACATCACATTATCTCACTGTTTCTAATAGACATATTTGGGTGTTTTTGAAGCCTTTGTTCATGTTTTTTGGGGCCCCCATACTACACGACGAGGATGAGGAAGTTCCTCGGCGTACACATCACAGACAAACTGAATTGGTCCACCCACACAGACAGCATCGTGAAGAAGGCGCAGCAGCGCCTCTTCAACCTCAGGAGGCTGAAGAAATTCGGCTTGTCACCAAAAGCACTCACAAACTTCTACAGAAGCACAATCGAGACCATCCTGTCGGGCTGTATCACCGCCTGGTACGGCAACTGCTCCGCCCACAACAGTAAGGCTCTCCAGAGGGTAGTGAGGTCTGCACAACGCATTACTGGGGGCAAACTACCTGCCCTCCAGGACACCTACACCACCCGATGTCACAGGATGGCCATAAAGATCATCAAGGACAACAACCACCCGAGCCACTGCCTGTTCACCACGCTATCATCCAGAAGGCGAGGTCAGTAAAGGTGCATCAAAGCTGGGACCGAGAGACTGAAAAACAGCTTCTATCTCAAGGCCATCAGACTGTTAAACAGCCACCACTAACATTGAGTGGCTGGTGCCAACACACTGACTCAACTCCAGCCACTTTAATAATAGGAATTGATTGGAAATTATGTAAAATATATCACTAGCCACTTTAAACAATGCTACCTAATATAATGTTTACATATGTAACAGAATAACTTTACGTCCGTCCCCTCGCCCATACCCGGGCGCGAACCAGGGACCCTCTGCACACATCAACAACAGTCACCCACGAAGCATCGTTACCCATCGCTCCACAAAAGCCGTGGCCCTTGCAGAGCAAGGGGAACTACTACTTCAAGGTCTCAGAGCAAGTGACGTAACCGATTGAAGCGCTATTTAGCGCGCACCGCTAACTAAGCTAGCCGTTTCACATCCGTTACACTCACCCCCCTTTTGACCTTCCTCCTTTTTCCGCAGCAACCAGTAATCCGGGTCAACAACATCAATGTAACAGTATCATTTTTTAAACCGTCCCCTCGCCCATACCCGGGCGCGAACCAGGGACCTTCTGCACACATCAACAACAGTCACCCACGAAGCATCGTTACCCATCGCTCCACAAAAGCCGCGGCCCTTGCAGAGCAAGGGGAACTACTACTTCAAGGTCTCAGAGCAAGTGACGTAACCGATTGAAGCGCTATTTAGCGCGCACCGCTAACTAAGCAAGCCGTTTCACATCCGTTACACATACCCTACATTATTCATCTCATATGTATACGTATATACTGTACTCTATATCATCTACTGCATCCTTATGTAATACATGTATCACTAGCCACTTTAACTATGCCACTTTGTTTACATACTCATCTCATATGTATATACTGCACTCAATACCATCTACTGTATCTTGCCTATGCCGCTCTGTACCATCACTCATTCATATATCTTTATGTACATATTCTTTATCCCCTTACACTTGTGTCTATAAGGTAGTAGTTTTGGAATTGTTAGCTAGATTACTTGTTGGTTATTACTGCATTGTCGGAACTAGAAGCACAAGCATTTCGCTACACTCGCATTAACATCTGCTAACCATGTGTATGTGACAAATAAAATTATTTGATTTTCTGTTTGGGCTAAGTTTCTCAAAAACATGACATTTATGTCAAAAATAGAGATTTGGTTGTAAAAAAATAAATCCTAATTTAATACCATCTTTGATTTGAGTATGTGGGGGATAGCGGTAAGGTGAATGTGGTCTAGCTGGTAGGTCGCCAGGACTGCAGTACATTGAACTGCATTGCCCCCTAGCGTTCCAACGTGGCGTAATTTTCTGACGTAATTTTATTTATTTATTTAAACCATAAGAACATTTTTACATTTGTCACATCCCTATGTTAAACACTGTCCTTGTTTTTGGAGTAATGCTGCAGCCAGTATTGCATGTGGGTGTGGATGGGTTTTGCTTTCCCCCTTATAGTGCATCTCTTGTATTCAATGTGTTTTCTTGCAGTGAGGATAAGATGCATTCCCCACGTGACTTCCACATCCTGTTTGTGCCCCGGCGGAGCATGCTCTGTGAGCAGCGGCTGAAGGAGCAGGGGGTCCTGGGCTCGTTCATCAACATAGACGAGTACATCCTAGACCTCATCCCTTATGATGGAGACTTGCTCTCCATGGAGTCTGAGGGGGCCTTCAGGGTAGGTTTGGACAGGCACAAAGACACTACACATGTCCCAGTGTATGTATAGGCCCAGTTAGGCTTTGGTACAAAGCTATCATTTGTATTATAATGGGGTAATAACCCGTGTGTCCTGGCTCTTTTAGGAATGCTATCTAGAAAATGACCAGACAAGTCTTTACCACACCGCCAAGGGCCTTATGACTCTCCAGGCTCTGTATGGGACCATCCCCCAGATATTTGGGAAAGGGGAGTGTGCACGGGTGAGTATTGGGAACGACTTGGGACTTCATTAGGTTTAGAATTCCATATTGGCGCCAGTGTTGGTATTAGTTATTTGGGAAAGTAATATATTACATTTTACTCGTTACATTTAACAAAAGTAAAGCGTTACTCTACAATATTAATTTGTGTGGAAAGTAACGTGTATTACTTTGCATTACTTTCATCAAAACTCTGTTTGACTATCGGAGGGAGCAAGGCGAGGCACGCGCTCTACCAAAGATAGGCTACTTAGTAAAGGTTTCTAGACACTCTACCAAAGATAATCTACCCGTGTGCATGCTCATGGGTGGAGTCAGAACAACGCGCACCTTCTGTAACATGATACCCTCGCTGGGCCATGTGTTTTTAGACTCCCTAATAGTAACATACACAAGGGTGTGATAGCATAGATTTTCTTGTTGTCTTCCATTTGTCATTAAAGTAAAGAAAATTCACGTGTGAAACTTCATCACCACAGTTAACTAATTTAAATGAAAACCAACTGCGTATTTGTGAGCTACATGTAATGAAAGTTTAGGTTTGTTACAAATTACCTCATTTTGTGACTACCAGTTGGCTATAAGCTACTCCAATAGCAGCTTGCTAGCTAGCTAAAAAGACAGCAAGCTAGCCTTTTAGCTTCCTATATCTCCACCATGTGAAATAATCAGATTTATAATGAAATAATATGCCCTGTCAAGTATTCTTATACCTGCTAGTGTAACCTACATTATCCCAGTTTAATATGCTGCTTGAATATATTACTTCCCATATCAGCTAAAAATAGAATGCAATCATTTCTGCTCATGGAGAAAAATAAAGGACAGGGCTTGGGGCTGTTTTTAGGTAGTCAATCGGGTAGTTATTACTTCTTAACAAAATACATTTGTGGGGGATTCTAATAAGGCTACAATGTTGATTGGTTTATTGTTTGAAGAGTCACAAGACCACTTATTTAATGCCAAGCTAAACTAAGACCGCAATCTTGAAGTTGAAGGGATTTTGAAGTTGATTAGCTTCCCACATCGCCATGTGAAATAATCAGATGTATAATTAAATATACCCTGGCAAATATTCTTATACTTGCCGGTACCAACAACATTATCCTAATTTGATATTCTGCTTCAATGTATTAACTCTCATATCAGCTAAAAATAGAATGTCATGACTTTTAGTCATGGAGAAAAACAAGCTATCTGTTTTTGCGTTTCAAAATAGCCTAGAATAATGACTTCTAAACAAAAACATTTTTGAGGGATTCTAATAAGGCTACAATGTTGTTGGTTTACTGTTTGAACAGTAAAGTGATTTTGAAGTTGATTATTTCACATGGCGATGTGGGAAGCTAATCCGATTTATAAATAAATAATATGCCCTGGCAAATGTTTGTGTATTTGCCGATGGAACCTACAATGTTATCCCAGTTTAATATGCTGCTTGAATGTACAGTTGGAAGTTTATATACACCTTAGCCAAATACATTTAAACTCCGTTTTTCACAATTCCTGACATTTAATCCTAGTAAAAGTTCCCTGTCTTAAGTCAGTTAGGATCACCACTTTATTTTAAGAATGTGAAATGTCAGAATAATAGTAGAGAGAATTATTTATTTCAGCTTTTATTTCTTTCATCACATTCCCAGTGGGTCAGGGGTTTACATACACTCAATTAGTATTTGGTAGCATTGCCTTTAAATTGTTTAACTTGGGTCAAACTTTTCATGGTAGCCTTCCACAAGCTTCAACAATAAGTTGGGTGAATTTTGGCCCATTCCTCCTGACAGAGCTGGTGTAATGGAGTCAGGTTTGTAGGCCTCCTTGCTCGCACACACTTTTTCAGTTCTGCCCACAAATGTTCTATAGGGTTGAGGTCAGGGCTTTGTGATGGCCACTCCAATACCTTGACTTTGTTGTCCTTAAGCCATTTTGCCACAACTTTGGAAGTATGCTTGGGGTCCTTGTCCATTTGGAAGACCCGTTTGTGACCAAGCTTTAACTTCCTGAGTGATGTCTTGATGTTTCTTCAATATATCCACATAATTTTCAGTCCTCATGATGCCATCTATTTTGTGAAGTGCACCAGTCCCTCCTGCAGCAAAGTACCCCCACAACATGATGCTGCCACCCCCGTGCTTCACGGTTGGGATGGTGTTCTTAGACTTGCAAACCTCCCCCATTTTCCTTCAAACATAACGATGATCATTATGGCCAAACAGTTCTATTTTTGTTTCATCATACCAGAGGACATTTCTCCCAAAATTACGATCTTTGTCCCCATCTGCAGTTGCAAACCGTAGTCTGGCTTTTTTATGGCGGTTTTGGAGGAGTGGCTTCTCCCTTGCTGAGCGGCCTTTCAGGGTATGTCGATATAGGACTTGTTTTACTGTGGATATAGATGCTTTTGTACCTATTTTCTCCAGCATCTTCACAAGGTCATTTGCTGTTGTTCTTGGACTGATTTGCAAATCTGTACAGATTTCCTATCTTTTCATTCAAAATCTTTCTCTTAAGCCACAGGTTCTGGTTATAGACCGCACGTACATGGACCCATAGAGATGTATAGAGGGTATACACTTGTCACTATATGGGAAAGCCAACTATGGGCTTTGCTATCACAGAAGCAATTGATGGCAAATTTCAGAGATGTGCCCTCTATGTTTCTATGGCCAGCAGCTGTGATGACATTTCTCCAAGCAGCCGTTCTCGACTTGCTCGAGAACTAAATGAGGAAACAAGTCGAGATCGGATCATGAAAGCACGTGCCCGGTAGAGATATGATTCTGAAAGTAGCGTGTTGTTTGACAAAGTAACTGTAATAATATTACCCAATTTGAAAAAGTAACATGCTACTTTACTCCGTTTCTCATAAAAGTAATCTGATTATGAAGAGTGTAAATGAATGCTTTAATTGTGTTAGAAATTAAACCCTGATTTCTTCTCCATGTGCAGCATGTAGCTAATATGATGCTTAGGATGAAGAGGGAGTTTGCTGGCAGTCAGACTCAGATCCTGCCTGTGTTTGACTCACTGCTGCTGCTGGACCGCAACATAGACCTGCTTACCCCTCTGGCCACACAGCTCACCTATGAGGGCCTCATTGACGAAGTTTATGGAATCACCAACGGTGAGGATGGGCCTCTGTTAATGCACAAAAACACAATGCAAGCTAAATACAGACATATTTAATCACATTGATTGACGTAAAGACATCTTGAGGGATCTCTGTTGATTTGTGTATGTGGTTTTGGACCTTTGTGTGCTTGTTTATCTATTCTGTGCGCATGCGTCTGCAAACAGGTTATGCGAAGTTGCCTCCGGAGAAGTTTGCTGCCCAAAAGAAGCAGGGTGAGGTGGGTAAAGACCTGCCCACGGAGCCCAAGAAGATGCAGCTCAACTCAGCGGAGGAGCTGTATGCTGAGATACGGGACAAAAACTTCAACGCCATAGGGGCTGCACTGAGCAAGAAGGCCAAGATCATCTCTGCTGCCTTTGAGGTTGGCTTCATCCATGCACTCCTTGTTACCACTCCTGTCTAATTTGATCCAAATCACTTTGTTAATGTTATAAATTTCACTTCACAAACTGGGGATTACAATCTCAGATCAATCCGTATGTCAGACCGCTCAATTACATCAGCTACCGTTTTTTCTAATCATATAAATTTGTGTTCTTATTGATTACCTTCTATGTGCCAGGTAGACTTTTCAGGAGGTGGTTTTCCAATGGCAAAAAGTAAAGCCAACTGACAATTAGTATTATCGATCAAGACATTAAACACCCTTTTTACGATAAAGGAGTGGCAGATCAAAGCAACTGTGTTTAGTTCATGCGTAATCTCCCACTGATGATTTGTTATGCATCCCCTACAGGCCTACACTTTTGGCATCATAACTGTCACTGGATGCTTTGCATGTGATAATTAGACTGAAGTCCCACACCTGTGGGTGTTTCAGTTTATGTATTTTTACATTTCTGTATTGCCCAGACCTGTTCCCAATCAAAGTTCATTTTCTCTAGTTTGATGAATGAGCATATCAGTGAGAGCATCCGCTATTCTCTAGGCAACAAACCATTTCTTACTACTGTTATGCCTACATGGCACCATTCCATACTGTATGTTTAATCTGAAATCTGAAATAATTTCCACATATTTACATTGAGTTTAGTTAGTAGATTTTTTGTAATTTCCTAGGGGATTTTAGTAATCCCTCAACCAGCTCTCACATTTCACATCTGTACATAACACTACAGTCTCTTTCTTCCAGTGTTAATGTTAGTTTGTTGATTTGTCTCGCAGGAGCGACATAATGCCAAAACAGTTGGCGAGATAAAGCAGTTTGTGTCCCAGCTGCCCCACATGCAGGCAGCACGAAGCTCGCTGGCCAATCACACCTCCATAGCTGAACTCATTAAGGACATCACCAGTGAGAAGAACAGCCTTTACTCCTTCTCCTTTCATGTCCAACTAACAACTCTCCATTCCTCATCCCTTCCTTCTGTCTTAATCTGTCTTTCTTCCTGCCCTTCACCCTAAAAAACTGATACAATCTGATCTTGGTGACATTTAATGTAGTTGACTTGGTCAAATGTGTGGCATATCGTTTAGAGAAAGACTACTGTTGATACTTGTTGAAAGAGGTAAATGGATATTCTCTCGCTTTCTCTCTCACTCTGATTCAGCCTCAGAGGCCTTCTTTGATAACCTGACAGTGGAGCAGGAGTTTATGACTGGAGTTGACACAGACAAGGTACACAAGGTTTTCAATGCTTTGTAGATTGTAGTGTGGATGAGGTTGGCTCTGATAATATTTGACGCTGCCCTCACTATAAACAGAATGTTTTGCTTGGTCCCTGTGTGTATGTGTGTGCTCATGTCTAGGCTTTCTGACCAAACGATCCTTGTTCCCATTGTCCAGGTTAACACATATATTGAGGACTGTATTGCCCAGAAGGATCCTCTGATCAAAATCTTGCGGCTGGTCTGTATGCAGTCAGTCTGCAACAATGGCCTCAAGCAGAAGATATTGGACTACTACAAGAGAGAGATCCTGCAGGTGCATTTTTTTCTGATTGCATTACAATAAGTCAGTGATTTAATACTAGTGATGGTCATTTGAAGATGTGATGAGAGCTACTGTGTGCTGTTTTCTCTAGACCTATGGATATGAACACATGCTTACCCTCAACAACCTGGAGAGGACAGGTCTTCTGAAGCCCCAGACAAGCACCAGGAATAACTACCCCACCATCAGGAAGACACTCAAACTTTGGATGGAGGATGCCAACGAACAGGTGAATGAATCTCATGTAGTCTGGGAGGGGGAGGGTAACGCTTACACCTGTGTAATAACACTGTTATTATTGCAGTGACAATTTGGTCATTGCTTTGTATTTGCACAATAATGGAGTTGGGTTGTTTTTGTTAAGCAAGTTGAGAAAAAACGCTCAAAGCATTAACCAAATGTAACAACCTTACCAAAACTCACGCGCATACTTTTTTTCTTCAACTGTGAGAGTGGGATTTGTATGTACTGATACCCAGCTTGTGTATGTGTCATCTTCCTCCAGAACCCCAATGACATCTCCTATGTGTACAGTGGTTATGCTCCTCTCAGCATCCGTCTGACCCAGGTGTTGGCCAGGCCCGGGTGGCGCAGCATCGAGGAAGTTCTGAAGATGCTCCCTGGTCCACACTTTGAGGAGAGACAACAGCTGCCTGCTGGTCTCCATAAGAAACGTAAGGACAGCAGGAGACCAAGGCAGCAGGTTGCTCTCTTGCACAACAAGCTGAGCTATTGAAAGGCTGGGTGAATGATGACCTGTGTGGTAATCTGCTGGCTGTAGATAAGAGCTGGCTTTGTCCCTGCCGTGCCAAATGTCTTCGAGCAGCAGTTGATTTATTGTAGACAGTGAACAAAACTGTACATTACCGTTAAGTGTGGGTCTGTTTGGGTGATTGTTTGTGTAGGAAAGAGGAGAGGCAAAGGCACCGTTGACCTTTCAGAGACCAGGGAGTTGAATATCCTCATCTTAAGCGTTATAACTGTGCGTTGCTGACTACAGGGTCAGTTTGGACATCTCATTGACAAGAGGATAATTAATTTAATGAGATGCCTTTTATTTACACCATGCAATGTGTTAATTAGAACTGTGAGTTTGGGTATTAGACAGTTGACTTGTTTTTACATGTCTGCCATATCTTTGTTCTAGAAAGGTGATAATGGAAGACTGACAATAGACGAGCCTGTTGTAGCAGGAAGAGGGCGGAGTTTGTTTGAGAGAATAGTGTGTGGGTGGGGACATGGGTGGATGCGGGTTGACTCGAGGCGCTGTCTCTTACTTTCTTTGTGTGTTTACATGTTTAATATCAGTTTGAGGTTAAAGTAACCTCACTTCAAAACAAACAATGCTAAGTAATAATATTCATTGGTGGGTGCTTATATGTGTGTGTGAAATGTTTAAAAAAGTGCATATCCCAACTCTCCTTGAGTCTCCCTTGGAGAGTGGTGCACCCTGTGAACTTCACCCTGTTTGACTGTTTTCTCTCCCCACTCTGTCCCACAGGCCAGCAGGGGGAGAACAGGACCACCCTGGTGTTCTTTCTGGGAGGGGTGACTTACGCAGAAGTTGCTGCCTTGCGCTTCCTGTCTCAGATGGAGGATGGTGGCACAGAGTACATCATTGCCACTACCAAGCTCATCAATGGTACCAGTTGGATCAAGTCTCTGATGGACCGCCCGGAGGCCCCCTGAGCCCGCTGCCCGCCCCCTCGGGGAACAGATGCACAGCTAGACACATCAAACAGTCAGAACAAAAGACCTTGCCGCTTCTTTTTAATGTCCATATTCCAGCGCCCTGCAGGTGTGTCTGATTGATCTCAGCAACTGTCAGTGTGAGGTGACCAGGAGTCAGCTCCTCGATTCTCCCTGTCCTTTGCCTGCAACTCTAACAGCTTGCTAAATGCATTGCCACCTGCTTTGGTCATTGTATGGAGCTGAGAAGATATCATCTTACTTGTGGCATGATGGAAGGTTTTAAGATCATTGTAAAAAACATATATATACTGTATTAACACAAAGGCTGAAAGGTAGATGCTTGTATTATTTTTGTGATTTCAACCTATATTTTGTGTTGTACAGTATAGGGGTTTTCTCTCTGCTTGCCATTATTTGTGGGAAAAGTAGTCCTGTAAATAAAATGTGTAATTGACTGCTGATTACTGCTTTTATAACCAGAGTCAATGTCAGGTCTCTAAAAAAAATGGCCATTTTAACATTTGTCCTTATACTCTACAATGTGGCTAAATGGTTTTCTGGTTTAGAAAAAAAAACTAAAAAGTCTGATGTAAAGTTGTACTGCACCTCCATTACACTCCCTATTCCACCTTCAACATGTAGGCTCTAAAAGCCTTGATAACAGTGAATTAGGCCACATGCATTGTTACTTAATGGGTTGTTTATCCTGTAGAAGAAAATAAAGATGGTACCAAAGGATGCAGGCAGGGAGGAGTGGCGTGGAGAGGAAAGGTTGAGAGCCCAGTCAGCCGTCAGCAGTCCTGCTATCTCGAGAAGCAATTAGCCCAGTAACAGGCCTACCTATCAGCCGATAATGGCCCTCTGCTGTCTGGAGATCTTACCCCATAAGGGCCCCTGATTTGACAGCGCTGGACGCTGATTGAATTAGGAGGCTATTTGCTCCATGTTCCGGTAGAGGATACGTGCGTTGGAGTTTGGTTTGATCTCCGGTTTGATCGATGGCTTGTCCGTGCCCTGCGCTGTGGACAGCTGGGTCTTGTACTCAGTGGGGGACGGGTATTGACAGCAGTCGGAGATTTTAGTGAACCAACAGTGAGCAACTCACTATATCACATCTCATGAAGATATATTAATGTGACATTGCATTCCTTTTGGTATATTAAATGCTAACAATTACACATATTAAAAAAAATGTATTATTACAGAGTGGGAAATTAAATGAGCGGTTCTTGCAAGCACCAGAGGATTTTCAGAGCTAAAACAATAGAACATGCATAGTCTATTGTCTATTTGGCAAGGTCTCGCTTCGGAGAAGCGGGTGTAGGACGTGGCTTAATTTTCCATTAGGAAAACCCCATGGGTCTCAGGACTCTTGTAATCAATGTAATTGTTGCTGGCCCCTCCTTTGCCATTAGGACTTGTGGCAACGGACATCACCTTGTATTCCTGGCAGCACATTGAAACCCGTGTACAGAGAGTATATTCAACAAAATAATTTTAAAAGAGATTGAAAATCCTTCATATAAACTGACAAGGTAAGTAACCAATTTAAGCAGTTTATAAATATTGAAACGTTGTAACGTTATAGGCCCTATGCCCAGTGAGTAGGTTACGTATCCACCATGCGCTTACATTTTAAGAGCTTTCAGACTCGAAAAATAGCATGAAATCATATAACATCAACAGTAACAGTAGGCTATAGTTAAATAATTTTAATCATTTTTACTGCAGGTTATCAAAGCGAAAGATATCTTTGGAGTTGCGAAAGTGGGGCATGGCTGTTTTTGTGCAACTAATGTGAAATATTTCGTCTGGAGAAATATATTTTATTGATACTATTTTGTTATAGGCTATTATATTATTTATCTTGAAGGTACACAAGGTACATGTCAACATGTATATGATAGATATATGTAAGGGAATTTACTTCCTTTACATACTTTAAAATAAATACATTTGAACATAATTTCTGTCGATAAAGTTGCTTACCTGTCTTGAGTGTGTGGACCAGCACTTCAATGTTTACAAACAACAGCTTCTTCCTCATCTCGTTATTGGTTCTAGTTCTCGGGTGTTGAAGCTAAATATAAAACATATTTCTTATCTCTACAAATAATTATTAGGGCTTTTCATAAGAAAGTGACAGCTATATTAGGCATTTCTAATTATTATGTCTTCAAATAGCAATAGGTATATTTCAATAGTTTAATTACCAAATACGATTTACAGACTAGCCTAGATATGCTTGTAACTGTGTCAGAAGTAAATGTTCGACCATTTGCTTAGCGCGAGATCAATGCCAAAAGCATTTGGAGCAATTGACATTAATTATTCATAAACTACAATTATAGGTCGCAATGCCTTTAACTAATGCACTCTTCAGCTGTAAATATATGTTGCTGATATACAGTGCATTCGGAAAGTATTCAGACACCTTGGCTTTTTCCACATTTTGTTACGTTACAGCCTTATTCTAAAATGGATTAAATTAAATAAAAATCCTCATCAATCTAAAGGATGGTCTGATGGTCTCATTCTCTCATTCTCTGGTCTGATGAAAACAAAATGGAACTCTTTGGCCTGAATGCCAAGCGTCAAGTATGGAGGAAACCTGGCACCATCCCTACGGTGAAACATGGTGGTGGCAGCATCATGCTGTGTGTATGTTTTTCAGCAACAGGGACTGGGAGACTAGTCAGGATCGAGGAAAAGATGAACGGAGCAAAGTACAGAGAGATCTTTGATGAAAACCTGCTCCAGAGCGCTCAGGACCTCAGACTGGGGCGAAGGTTCACCTTTCAACAGAACAACGACCCGAAGCACACAGCCAAGACAACGCAGAAGTGGCTTCGGGACAAGTCTCTGAATGTCCTTGAGTGTCCCAGCCAGAGCCCAGACCGAACATCTCTGGAGAGACCTGAAAATAGCTGTGCAGCGACACTCCCCATCCAACCTGACGGAGCTTGAGAGGATCTAGAGAGAAGAATAGGAGAAACTCCCCAAATATAGGTGTGCCAAGCTTGTAGCGTCATAACCAAGAAGACTCAAGGCTGTAATCGCTGCCAAAGGTGCTTCAACAAAGTACTGAGTAAAGGGTCTGAATACTTATGTAAATGTGATTTTTTTGTATACATTTGCTAAACAAAATCTAAAAACCTGTTTTTGCTTTGTCAGTATGGGGTATTGTGTGTAGATTGATGAGGAGGGGGAAACAATTTAATACATTTTATAATAAGGCTGTAACGTATCAATAGGTGGATTAAGTCAAGGGGTCTGAATATTTTCCGAATGCACTGTAGGCTCTACTGTATATATACTCAATTGGGGGGGACAAATTAAAATCCTTCATCTTTTCAGGGCCTGTGATTGCAGAGCAGACAGATCCTGCAAACTACATCACTCATTGGGAGATGGAATACCGTTACGAGATGGAGCCCTTGTCTATCCGATTTCTTCGGACCTTCAAAGAACTTCTGAAATTTGTTCTCTTCAGTTACACAGTTCTGTTAGGTGCTTTGCTCTTAGCAGGCTGGACAACATATTTCATGGTTGCAAAATAAAAAGGGGAACTTTATGAGTTGCTTTATTAGGCTATAGAATGGCTATTATAAAATAATGTGTGTACTTTTGTTGTTGAAATAGCCACACTGTACAGTGAATGTGTCCAACATGACCTGGGACAAATATGTTACCAAATAATAAAGCTATAACGGCATGTTCCCAGATTGTAGCAGAACGTATGTTGTGTGATATTGTGTAGAACATTTGTTTATCTATTATTTTTCTGTTATTTTAGTTTCCCCTGTAGAATGAAGAAAGTCCCCATCACAGTTAATCATTGCACTAGTCTATTTTAGCTTTGGTCATGATCATGTTGTAAGCTTATTTCTTGGCCATGTTTCTAAGAGGATGGATTTATGTGCAAATTCAAAGTACTCAACATTAAACATTCTCAATAGATGCAGAGTGTTGGAATCGTATCTATGGATGGAAGTCATTTGCAAAGTGCTCTCCAAGTGAATCAGATGCGGGGCCACAAATGTCCCTGAATCCTGACCCAAAGTACTCCAAATTAGGCCTATGTAGTGACCGGGAAATAAGTATGCACCACAGTAACCTATATACTGTATAAAGCCATTTATGGCCCAGAAAAAGGGCAATTGGGTTATTTGAAAACATATAGGTCCATCATAAGTTTCTACATGTATACTTGAATCTAGTTTTAGAAGTTCAAGAGTGGCCTGGAGTGTCTGTTTATTTTTACTTAAATCTCCCCCGGGCTGGATTGAATGGGCTTGGGACGTAAATTGCCCACCTATGAACTACACCACCTTTGCTGGAATTGGGTCTATAAACATACAATTTTAAAGTTTAGGGAAAGGGGAATGGGATTAAGAACAATACCAAAAGAAAGCTTCATGCAGCACAGCCACAGACCCACATCAGGGTGCTTGTAGTTGGATGAATGTTCTAACAGCACACAGACATGAAACTGAAACAGAAACAATGACCCCTGGGGAAGGAACCAAAGGGAATGACAAATATAGGGAAGGTAATCAGGGAAGTGATCCAGGTGTCCAGGTGAGTCTGGTGATGCGCAGATGTGCGTAACGATGGTGACAGGTGTGCGCCATAACGAGCAGCCTGGTGACCTAGAGGCCGGAGAGGGAGCACAGGTGACAACAGTGGCGATTTTAGCATGTAAATCTTAGTGGGGCAACAAACAAAAATAATGTCTGATGCATGCCAGCAAAGCCACTACACAACACTAAACAATACATTAATTGCACTATACCACTGCTACACCTAGCTATCAGCAGAGCCTTGTCTGGCAGCGAAACAGCTCATTCAGCCTCATTTAAAGGAAGCGAAGGTAACCTGCCTAAATGATTACCACCCCGTAGCACACTGTCGGAAGTCATGAAGTGCTTTGAAAGGCTGATCATAGCTCACAACAGCATCCTCCTGGATACCCTAGACCCACTCCAATTCGTATACTGCCCCAACAGATCCACAGATGGCACAATCTCAATCGCACTCCACACTGCCCTTTCCCACCTGGACAAAATTATCACCTATGTCAGAATGCTGTCCATTGACTACAGCTCAGTGTTCATCACCATAGTGCCCACAAAGCTCATCACTGAGCTAAGGACCCTGGGTCTAAACACCTCCCTCTGCAACCGGATCCTGGACTTCCTGACGGGCCGCCCCCAGGTGGTAAGGGTAGGCAACAACACATCTGCCATGCTGATCCTCAACCCTGGAGCCCCTCAGGGGTATGTACTTAGTCCCCTTCTATACTCTCTGTTCACCCACGACTGTGTGGTCAAACATGTCTCCAACACCATCATTAAGTTTGCTGACGACACAACAGTGGTAGGCCTGATCACCGACAACGATGAGACAGCCTATAGGGAGGAGGTCAGAGAACTGTCAGTGTGGTGCCAGGACAACAACCTCTCCCTCAATGTGATCAAGACAAAGGAGATTATTGTGGACTACAGGAATAGGTGGGCCTAACAGGCCCCCATTCTCATCGACGGGCTGTAGTGAAGCTGGTCGAGAGCTTCAAGTCCCTTGGTGTCCACATCACCAATGACTATCATGGTCCAAACACACCAAGATAGTCGTGAAGAGGGCATGACAAAACCTTTTCCCCCTCAGGAGACTGAAAAGATTTGGCATGGGTCCTCAGATCCTCAAAAGGTTTTACAGCTGCACCATCGAGAGCATCCTGACGGGTTGCATCACTGCCTGGTATGGCAACTGCTCGGCCTCATACCGCAAGGCACTACAGAGGGTAGTGCCTACGGTCCAGTACATCACCAGGGCCAAGCTTCCTGCCATCCGGGACCTCTTTACTAGGCAGTGTCAGAGGAAGGGCCTAAGAATTGTCAAAGACTCCAGCCACCCTAGTCGTTGTTCTCTCTGCTACCGCACGGCAAGCGGTAGCAGAGCTCCAAGTCTATGTCCAAGAGGCTCCTAAATAGCTTCTACCCCCAAGCCATAAGACTCTGAACAGCTAATCAAATTGCTACCCAGACTATGACAGAATTCAGAACATGGGCCGTTCTTACAGTGTTTCTCCCTGTACACCAAGTCAGAATCATAGGATTAATAAAGGGGGCATATAAGCAGACAATAAAAGCTCTTACATTATTCGATGATTACATTTCTCAAAAAAGTTATAGGCTACATGTGCACCACCAAGTCAGGACAGTAGACAAAATTAAGAGGTGAAAATATACCAAATTATTAGGGTGAGGTACATGGGCTACAAAGAGCTTACTACACAACATACACTTAGTATTAGCTACAGTATACATATCTCCCTGGCAGTGGAGACCCGTCATTCAGGGCAGGTGAATGGACCAAATTATTAGTGTGAGGCAGATGGGCATTTTATCTATAGCAGCACTTAAGGGGCTTGAATTGTCAAGCTCTACCCTTAGACTTGGCGGTGACGTAGTGTCCCCATGAGTGACAGAACACTGAGCCAATCACGGCGCAACGCTCTGTATTTTCTGCACCAGAGAAAGCACTGAGCTAGGCTGAAACACCTGCATTTTGGAGCTGCCTTACTCAAGAAAACAAAAATGAGACCATGTTTGTATACGGGTTTTATTAACTCAATGATATATACTTACTTTTGTTTACATTGTTTGCAAACTGATATGTGACACGTATTAATGGCAAAATAACATGCAAAACAGGCAAGTCCCCTCCAAAAAGACAAAACATATATAATAAGAGCCCCACCTGCACTGAATGACGGGTCGCCACTGACTCATTAGTCCAAAACAGTTGCATTACTAAAACGAGTTTATATTGGCCAAATTCAGGTAGGTCCCTCCCCATTTCGTTCTGTTTGCTTCCGTTTAAGAAACGTTTTGCAACCGAATCACCCTAATGAATACACCCAGGTCTTGGACCAGGGGCCTGAGGTCAATTTGAGTGGGCACAATCGATTGGCTTTTTGAACCTCGACGCGGCTCGTTTTCCCGTCTTTACGTGGCAGCATTTGCGAGGAAGTTGCGTCCCCCTTCTACTGCTGGCTCCCCCTCCGCAAGTCGGCGGCTGAGCGTTTTGTTCGCTAATCTATTTTTCACATAGCTAGACAGTAGCGAAAAACAACTGTAATCATGTTTACTCTCTCGGAGTGTATGGTCATTTTATCTATGTTATCCGCCACAGCGTCAGGTTACTTCGTAAGCATCGACGCTCATGCAGAAGAGTGTTTCTTTGAACGAGTCAACTCTGGTACCAAGATGGGCCTCATGTTTGAGGTGGCCGAAGGAGGTTTCCTGGACATCGATGTGGAGGTAAAGGTCGGAGTTGTGAAAGGTGCCCTCTTTCTTAATCTTATTGTGGGGAAAGCCCCCCCCCCCCACGTTAGCTAGCTTTGGCAAATCATGGGCCTAACTAGCGAAACAGTAACAATGTAGTTAAGTAGCTAGCTAACGTCGTTCTCCTAGATAGCTATGCTTCCAAACGTCCCTCATTGTGCCATATGGCTAGCGAGCAAGCTTTATACCTAGCTACGTTCGTTAGCTCAACTCTCTTGGTTGACTGACAGTGCGAGATTATCTAAGAAAAAATATCAGGAGCCAAGGGATGATTTCATGTTAGGGCTATTGATCATATCTGAGTTTGTACTGATGGTGGTGTTGTGGAGCATTTATTTCTAATGCTGTTTAGTCAACATGGGTAACTAGCTACCTTTTATGCCTAATGTTTAATAGATTGTCAATGACTATATAGATATTTTTCATTTGCAGATCACTGGTCCAGATGGGAAGCAGATTTACAAAGGAGATCGAGAATCCAGTGGGAAGTACTCGGTGGCTGCCCATATGGATGGCACATACAAGTTTTGCTTCAGCAATAAGATGTCCACCATGACACCCAAGATCGTCATGTTCACCATTGACATTGGAGAGGCCCCCAAGGGAGACGGCATGGAGACAGAAGGTAAACTGGGGTGAAGAGGCAGCAATGGGCATCAGGGTTCAATGCTGAGTGTGCACCTAATAAAAATATTTCAGGTAATAAAGCAAGACTGTTAATTTTTTTCTAGGCACACTGGTGCTTCTAAATTAAAATTCCAAATTGCACAGCAAAATATTTAGGCACACATTCAAGTAAAATGGTTGCACTGTAGAGCTCTGGTCACACTGACTGATTGCGAATATAATCTCACCGTATATTTGTAGGTTCTCTGGAAGACTTTCCTCCATATTCCTTCTTCCTTCATATTCATCCTTTTCTCATTCTGCTCTCCACCCTCCATCAGGTGGTGGAGACACCTGGGACGGTAGGTTAACACTATTGCATGAGGTCAGAGATGGTCATTCTTCAATGCCCTTGGAGAAAATGGACTCTTCTCTGTGGTGTTGCTTACCCCAAGTACTGAATTACAAAATTAACAGAGTGAATTTAAATAATACCATTTTCATAGTTAGTCTTATTAATTGCCTGGGTTGTGCTGTTTTATTTTGCTTTATGGACACTCATTTGCTGCCTGGCAATGACTTGAGATGGATTTAGGAATTTATACCCCCCTCCACTTCTGCCATATGGGCATTCAGGAAACAAATTGGGTCAATTACTTTTGCCCTCGGTTTTTCAAGTGTTGGTTGGTCAGTTTCAATTATACATCTTGTATCAAATCCGTACACTTGTGTCCAGTCAATGCAGCAGTTTGCACAGCACTACCAGCTCAAATGGTGCCTTTAGTTTTATGTTAATCCAAGTTTGCTTTGTTACAGATGTTATTTAATGTTAGACCCACTAAAAACAGCTTAAATGACTTAAATGTATCTGACAATGTATTTGTAAGGTTCATGTAAATATATTAAGTTTTTGCACAATGGGTACACCCAAGCTTTGGTAGAGATATGGAGACCAGTTTACTGGACAAACATTTCCTGCACAACCTTTTATTGCGTACGTCATTACATCACTTTGAACAGCATCTACAATAAACCTAACCTTGATGTGAGTTGTACCTGATTTGCTTGGATGTGCCTGTACTTGTTGGGGTTTCTTTAACTCTGCAAAATGTTGTATGCTGTACTAGTTAATTTTCCATTCTTGTTCACAGCCCACCAGAACAAGCTGGAAGAGATGATTAATGAGCTAGCAGTTGCCATGACCGCGGTAAAACACGAGCAGGAATACATGGAGGTCCGAGAGAGGATACACAGAGCAAGTAAGCTACTTCAATAACAACCATGTATAGTGTGCTATTTCCATAGAAAATTAATAACATACGGAAGGAACTAACCTCTTATCTCAAACTGCATAGCATTTGTCAAGAACACCCAACAGTGGCAGTAGTGGTTTAATGTACTGTCCTGTGTTTTCCTCCCCTCCAGTTAAT
This sequence comes from Oncorhynchus keta, assembly GCF_023373465.1. NCBI lineage: Eukaryota > Metazoa > Chordata > Actinopteri > Salmoniformes > Salmonidae > Oncorhynchus > Oncorhynchus keta. The sequence goes on from NC_068445.1 coordinate 19,646,651, forward strand.
GACAACACAAACAGCCGAGTGGTGCTTTGGTCCTTCTTTGAAGCTCTTGTGCTGGTAGCCATGACCCTTGGACAGATCTACTACCTGAAGAGATTTTTCGAAGTGCGGAGAGTTGTGTAAAACATTTTATTTTTCCCAAAAAGTATTTACCATTCACTTGAGCTATTAGCCACACCATACTTCAAAATTGGAAATCAAACATCTGAAAACTTTTGTCCAATCTCCTGTTTTTCTGTTTGTGTACTTCAGGCCATGTTACATATGCATGTTTTTCCACTTGTGGAAAACTGTCTTCGCATTGACTCCTCAGACTTTGACATCAATAGCACTGAAGAGGGTATTATTCATTTTTGATCAAGGAAGGTTTGAGTATTTGCACATTCAAAGCCACCGCCCCAGAACGCTGGATGTCATTTTCTCATCTTATAGTTGTGGATAGAATGAGTAGGTGGTGGAAATATTTTTGCTTTACATAGTCGTACCATCATCCAGAGCGACAGTAAGTGCATACATTTTTTTTTTATATTGGTCTGCAATGGGAATCAAACCCGCAACCCTGCTGTTGCAAGCGCCATGCTCTACCAACTGAGCCACAATGGACACATTCCAAGCCCAGTGTTGTATTTGATCTGTTATTCTTTCCAAATGTTTGTTAGACAACTGTTCAGCTTTTTTTTAGGGAGTTCTTGATAAACATACTTTTTAACACTTCCTGTGCCAATCAGTCACAGTATGCACATTTTAATGGTAAAAATACAAAGTAATGGCATATACTTTGTAGTAATGATTCTACCTTTTGGGGCAAGGGCAGTACAAAACACCTTGGTATGGGATCTGAGCTGTTGCCAGTTTAAGTAGTCACTTGAGCATTTCTATTTATCAAATGAGGACAATTTCCTACAGACTTCTTAGTTTATTTTGGGTACAGAGGGTGAATAATCTGAGCCAACAGACCTGAGAGAGCTCAGACAAACTAAGTCCTGTTCATAATAAAGTCCCCTTTTCCTTTTGAGATTTTGATTACTTCTAATTTGCAATAAGTTACACAGTACGCCGCTATGATTGCTGGTTTTTAAAGTCTGGTATGGGTCAGAAGAACCTTTCAAACTCCAGTAAAACAAGTAGGGGGTAAATAGTCACAAGTGTTTAAAGCAGATTCCCTGGGGGATTGACATTTTTAATGAAATGCGTATTGAAAGGTGACTTGTTGAAATGGATGCACTTGATGGGGTTGTGTCAGTATTCTAGTGGTGGTTTACAAGTACAGCTTAATAAGTTCATCACTGACTGCTGAAGGAGTGAGGACCCCCAGGTCTGTGAAAAGAAGTGTAATCAGCGATGGTGGTGTGTAGTCAATCATGGGGTGTTCTTCTGCTAGGTCTTCCACTGCCTTTAGTGTGTCTGCTTTATACTGAGAGAGCAAAGTGAGACCACTAGTTAGGACATCAAATAACTACAGAAATATCACTGGCCAATTGATCATATCTTGGTCCTATTACCTTAAATCGTTCTGGGACATCTTGCTGATTTAGAGGGTAGAGTCGGACGAATTTGAAGCTTTCTGCCACAACGTAGAAAGGCTTGTTGTGAGCCTTTGAGCACACAGCCAGTTGATAGGTGCCAATCTGTCATGTGAATTGCATGCAGAATAAAGGGTAATGTCATCCAAGGACATCAACATAAGACTGCCTGAATGGTGTGTTACCCAATTCATAATATACCTTGTTGATAATACCACCACTTTCCACCACTCCCTCTGCACCCACAATCACCAGGTCCACCTTTTCCATGATATACCTTTAACAAAAAACAGTACTGTAATAAAATACAGATTTCACTGACTGCTTTGTTAATTTAGGCTACCTGTACAAATCCAAAAGGTGGGTATAGGTAAAACATGGTATTTACAGGACCTTCAGAGAGTATTCATACCCCTTGATTTATTCCACATTGTGTTACAGCCTGAATTCAAAATAGATTCTCACCCATTCCCTCACACAAATGAGAAAGTCAAAACATGTTTTTAGAAATGTCTGCAAATGTATTGAATATGAAACAGAAATATTTCATAAGCTGAAAAATATTAATGCAACAATTTCAAAAATTATACTGATTTACAATTCATAGACGGAAATCAGTCATTTGAAATAAATAAATTAGGCCTTAATCTATGGATTTCACAGATATGCTGGGCAGTGGTGCAGCCATGGGTGGGAGTGGGCCCACCCACTGGGGAGCCAGGCCCAGCCAATTAGTTTTCCCCCCACAAAAGGGCTTTATTACCGACAGAAATAGTCCTCAGCACTTTTGTTCAGCATACATAAGCAATGTTCCCTCACTTTTTTCAGCACTAAGCAAAGGTCTGCTGAGCGCAAACTTTAACTTTGAAAATGCTTTGCAACTTCCAGCACGCGTTTACTGTGAACACTGAGGCTGAACCTTCTTTAAGTTACAGTTAAGTCGCCAAGTAGGCTACTGTGGCTATTTGATCATAATGTAGGCCTACCATCAAACACAATGGAAAATGCATCCCATAACAATTTAACATGGAAATAGCTGTTCCATCATTCAGCTTACAGTAGCAGCCAATGTTGGCCTACATTCCATGATTCATTTTATTTTAAACATGCATCTGTTTAACCACTTGTCTTTCAGACAAGGAGGTGACTGAAAAAAAAGTTGATGCAAGAAACCATTTTACAAAATAAAATGCATTATTATTCCCCTACCATTAGAGAATCAGACAAATTATGCTACTTAGCTTATTCAAGCATGTCTCAAAACTGCCCATTTTACTTTTGAGCTTTTCAAAGATGTCTAGAGATGTACATGTTTTGTGCTCTTGTAGGAAGCAATCACTACCCTATTGCTGACTACAAATTATCTATAACTGGGCTAATAACTCACTCACGAGCAAAGGATATTAACTAAATGTGCACGCGTGGCTACATTCAAAACAAGCACATCTACAACAGCTCATGCTGTAAACAGTCCAGTTCAAAGTAAATGGCACAGATCCATATATGGCAATGGTATTTTTGCATATAGGCCTAGTGCAGCTCTGATTGGTTATGCCGCACCGGTCTGCGTATATAGTACGGGCGGAGTCGTGCATGTCAATGCAATAGAATCCTATTCCGATGTATTCTGCCTAAAACAAAATCTCTTGCATAGTTAGTTTTGTTTCAGTATGTTGCATTGAAAGTGGCTAATTGTGTCGATTCGATCCCAATTGCCACAGTAAAGGGAAACATTGAGTGTTAACTAACAGGGGGAAAAGTTAAGTTCAATCTCGTGCTTCTCTCCATGGGCTGATATTTCTTCTGCAGGGCTGTCCCAGGGTGGAGCTGCGCAGCAGTCTCGGGGTCTACTGCGTACGCACCTTAGATGGTACATAAATATTCACACCAGAGTCAATACTTTTGCAGCGATTATAGCTTTGCGTCATCTTGGGTATGTCTATCAGCTTTGCACATCTGGATTTGGGCATTTTCTCAAGCTCTGTTAAGTTAGATAGGGAGTGGTCCCATTGACAAGTCTTTTTACACATTGTCAATGGGATTCAAGTCTGGGCTTTGGCTGGGCCACTCAAGGACTTTCACATTCTTGTTCTGAAGCCATTCCAGCGTTGCTTTGACCGTAAGCTTGGGATCATTCTGTCAGAGGCCGTTTGTACGCTGAATCAGGTTCTCATCAAGGAAGTATTTGGCTCCATTAATTTTTCCCTCTATCCTTACCAGTCTCTGCCGCTGAAAAGCATCCACATAGCATGTTGCTGCCGCCACAATGCTTCACGGTAGGGATGCTGTTAACCAGGCCCAGCTTATCACCCATCTTTCTCCAGACGTAGCGCTTCTGCATTCAGGCCAAAAAAGTAATATTTTTAGTCTCATTACACCACAGAATCATTTGCCTTATGATCTCAGTCTTTCACATGCCTTTTTGTAAACTCCAGGCATGCTATCACGTGCCTTTTTCTCATGAGTGGCTTCCGCCTGGCCACTCTCCAATAAAGCCCAGATTGGTAAAGTACTGTAGAGACTTGTCCTTCTGGCAGGTTCTCTGATCTCAGCCAAGGACTCTGTAGTTCTGTCAGAGTAGTCATTGGGTTCTTGGTCACCTCCCTGACCAAGGTCCTTCTTACCCGGTTTGGTCGGACGGCCAGCTCTGGGTAGTTCCATATTTGTTTTTCAATTTCCAAATTATGGAGACCACTGTGCTCTTGGAAACCTTTAACGCTATATACATTTTAATACCCTTCCCCAGATAGAATTGTGATGAGGCATATATCTCGGAGATCTACGGACAGTTCCTTGACTTCATGGTCTAGTTTCTGCTTTGACATGCACTGTCAACTGTGGGACATTATATAGACAGATGTGTTTCTCTCTAAAACATGTCCAAATAATTTAATTGGCCACAGGTGTATTCCAATCAAGTTGTAGTGACATTACAAGGATGATCAAAGGCAATTGGATACACCCAAGCTCAATTTGGAGTGTGAATATTTATGTAAATTAGATATCTGTATTTACATTTTCAATAAATTAGCAAACATTTCTATGAACATGTTTTCACTATCATTATTGGGTATTGTGTGTAGATGGGTGAGAAACTATTTCAATGTAATTAATTTTGAATTCAGGCTGTAACAACAAAATGTGGAATAAGTAAAGGGGTATGACTCCTTTCTGAAGGCACTGTATGGTTTTTTGAAGAAACATGGTGTGATTGAGCTGGGCTTTCATTTCATGTATCAACTGAAATGGTTTAGATATTTACCCCACTGCAGCATCAAGAACCACTGTGACCGGAATGTTTAGATTCTGTAATTTGTCAGCCATTTGTCGTCTGGAAAGAGAAAAGAGTACACTTGTGAATAGTCTTTCAAGTTCCTCTTTAGGGCTTGCTTACTTAGTTTGACAGACATATACATGTGTTTGTGTTGACCACACACCCTGCAGAATCTGGTTGTGACTCAGTGACATAGACAGTGAAGCGTTTCTTGTCAGCTGCTGCACTCTCCAGTACCTTAAGAACCACCCGGGAGGAGGAGTGTGTCAGTATTTTCTGTGAATGACAATAGAGAACAGTGTTTGTTAGAGGCAGAATCACCATGAGTGTCCCAGTGGAGCAGGTTTTGGAATAATCATTCAAATAAAAAAAAATCAACAGAAATACTTACAGCACCATCCTTGATAAAGGTATGGCAGAGTTTTGCTACTTTACTCCTAGAAAGGGAGATTTTCTTAAGAAAGAGCTCTCCTCTCTCTACCATCACTTTCTTGCATTGAGAGAGATCCTGTTTGGGTGACAAAGAAAACACTTAATATTTCTGAAAATGGCATCTTAAATCATGATGGTATGCTGGACAACTCAAGCTACTCTCACGTATTGAATACATGTTATATCACTTTAAAAAGTGGGCTCGGAGTGTTTAAGAGTAGCCTTGGCGTTACAGTGAGGAGGATAGGTGAGGGCTCTCTCTCTACTCACAGGGTGCTCCAGCGATGTGAGGCTGATGAAGCGGAGGAACAGTTCGCCACCAGACGAGACAGCCACAGAGGAGTCTGCCTCCTCCAGACACCTGATGGTCTGGGTCAGGTTCTCTCTCAAGCCCAGGATGGTCTCACCTGCTCAGGGACATAAAGCATAAGCCAATCAATACCACAACTTGTCTGTTTGCTAATAATTTGTAAATTGAGTGCCAACTTTTTCAGCAGTGATGAAAATATTTTGATTTCAGTAATCAGACAAAAAGCCTTCTGATTCACTAGATATCAGTATAACAAGTGGAGAGTATAAAAGTTAAAAAATAAAATAAAATCTGACTTTGGTCTCTTTTGAGGAACTCCAGGAGAGTGCGGATAGCTGCCACAGCAGAGGGAACCTCAGGGTCCTGTCTCACTTGTGTCCTGAAGTACTCCACCAGCTCTGAAAGGAAATTGCCATGGGCAAGTCAAAGTCAAATGGAAACACATTATACTTGATTACACTCACTAAAAACCTTATTCTTTATTTAGCGTTGTATGGATAGTGTTGTGAATGTATGGAAACAACCCCCATGAAAGCAACTATAAGATCATGCAGAAATATATGGCCATATGGGACTAGCATGTCTACTCATCAAGTTCATCAATGAGACTTCAACTCACCATCTTTGTCCATTCTGTCAAACAAGTCGACACCTCAACAAAAGCAGGAAGCAGGCCAGATGACACCTTTGAACAGATTAAACTTTAGGCAGCTAACCTAGTAAATGCCAGAAGGATTATTGTTGACAAATAACGTAGCTACGCTAGCTAACTACCATGTAACGTTACCTTGCTCGAGCTGATGAAACAGCACGTTTTTCCTCCTGACGCGGATGACGCTATTTCAAGAGTTGCTTCTTATGTTTTGGACTGAGAACAGACAGTCATTGATTTGTGTAAAATGAAATATTTGTATTTGCTAATTCTGTCACTCTTACAGCTACATATTTTTAGGTAAACGTTTGCTAATTTTTGGCATGATGTAGCTAATGTCGCAATTTGATGACGTATAACTCAGTTATCCTTGGTGAAATTCGTTTCTCATGGCCCCGGAGTGTTGTCATTTTAGACCATTCCATTGGTGATTAAGATAAATCCATTCACCAGGTGCACCTGGCCATGCAACGTTGTATTGTTATTTTTTGTGCTGGGCTTTAATTTTGGCACGCTAGAATGTAATTTAACTAGCTAGCTGTTTGTGTTAGGGGTGGCTTCGGGAATAAATAAATAAAGCATAATTTCAAACAATAATTCTGATTTTTAAACATTGGGAGTGTACCATGTATCTAGTTAAAACAATTGCTTACAATCTTGCATTGAATTAGTTTTATGTAGGAATTAAATGGCTACTATAGCTGGCTAGCTATAATTTAGCTAGCTAACGTTACCTAGCAATCAGTAACGTTGGTCTACTACAGTTTATCACTGATATCACATGAATGCATGATGAATAGGCATAACAGTTCATTATAGTCATAACAATAGCCACCTGTTTTGGCTGTTAAGCTAACTTCTGTGGTTTTCTGGAGAGGATGATGTCAGTCTTCTGGTCATTGTTGTGGATGCAAATCTCATATGGTGGGGCCAGCAAGCTAATAGAGAACCCCAGATATTTAACTAGTATTTTTCTCTGTGCAAATATCTACAGAGCTAGCCTCCACTTCAAAGAGCCAGTTAGACTGAAATTTGCTTGATTGTCTTTCTCCTTCCCTTAGTGCACCCTGTCCAAGTGTCTGGATGCTGTCATGGTGATGAGTAACGCCCTCCTAGTCATGACTAGGACCAACAAGCTGGCTATAATTGCCAGCCATTGTCAGGAAAGATAATCAACCTTGTCACTTGTTAGTAAATACACAGAAAATGTCTAAATGATGGTTTCCATCCAGTGATAGTATGTTCCAATCTAATAACAAATATCTCTTCCTCGTCATATGCTGCAGTCATTTTCTGTATCCCTGTGAACTTTAGAAGTCTGGAGATGGTAATGGGGACATCAATGCATCAACAGATGGGGATGGCAAGTATGAGCTCTTGTCAGTTGCCAATGACCTCATGTTATTAAGTAAGTGCAGCATAATCTTCCTTAGTTTGATTAATCAGGCTGTAATAAACAATGAATTGGTATATACAGCCAGACACTAATGGCCTCAAAATCATGTAAATGTTCCTTACAAGCCTGAATGTTGAATAAAATTGCATTTAAACATACTCTACTGGTTGTCTGTACGGTTTGTACATCAGCTGCAGGGCCATCACTGAAGAAATGAAGATGTTGCACAGCAGGGTACTGGTGTTTTATTTATTTATTTCACCTTTATTTAACCAGGTAGGCTAGTTGAGAACAAGTTCTCATTTGCAACTGCGACCTGGCCAAGATAAAGTGTAGCAATTCGACACATACAACAACACAGAGTTACACATGGAATAAACAAAACATACAGTCAATAATACAGTAGAACAAAAGAAAACAAAAAGTCTATATACAGTTAGTGCAAATGAGGTAAGTTAAGGAAATAAATAGGCCATGGTGGCAAAGTAATTACAATATAGCAATTAAACACTGGAATGGTAGATCGGCAGAAGGTGAATGTGCAGGTAGAGATACTCGGGTGCAAAGGAGCAAAATAAATAAATACCAGTATGGGGATGAGGTAGGTAGATAGATGGGCTGTTTACAGATGGACTATGTACAGGTGCAGTGTTCTGTAAGCTGCTTTGACAGCTGGTGCTTAAAGCTAGTGAGGGAGATGTGAGTCTCCAGCTTCAGAGGTTTTTGCAATTTGTTCCAGTCATGGGCAGCAGAGAACTGGAAGGAAAGATGACCAAAGGAGGAATTGGCTTTGGGCGTGACCAGTGAGATATACCTGCTGGAGCGCATACTACGAGTGGGTGCTGCTATGGTGACCAGTGAGCTGAGATAAGGCGGGGCTTTACCTAGCAGAGACTTGTAGATAACCTGTAGCCAGTGGGTTTGGCGACGAGTATGAAGCGATGGCCAACCAACGATAGTGTGCAGGTCGCAATGGTGGGTAGTGTATGGGGCTTTGGTGACAAAACGGATGGCACTGTGATAGACTGCATCCAGTTTGTTGAGTAGAGTGTTGGAGGCTATTTTATAGATGACATCACCGAAGTCGAGGATCGGTAGGATGGTCAGTTTTACGAGGGTATGTTTGGCAGCATGGGTGAAGGATGTTTTGTTGCGATATAGGAAGCCGATTCTAGATTTAATTTTGGATTGGAGATGCTTAATGTGAGTCTGGAAGGAGAGTTTACAGTCTAACCAGACACCCAGGTATTTGTAGTTGTCCACGTATTCTAAGTCAGAGCCGTCCAGAGTAGTGATGCTGGACAGGCGAGCAGGTGCGGGCAGCGATCGACTGAAAAGCATGCATTTAGTTTTACTTGCATTTAAGAGCAGTTGGAGGCCACGGAAGGAGAGTTGTATGGCATTGAAGCTCGTCTGGAGGTTAGTTAACACAGTGTCCAAGGAGGGGCCAGAAGTATACAGAATGGTGTTGTCTGCGTAGAGGTGGATGAGAGAATCACCAGCAGCAAGAGCAACATCATTGATGTATATAGAAAGAGAGTCTGCCCGAGAATTGAACCCTGTGGCACACCCATTGAGACTGTCAGAGGTCCGGACAACAGTCCCTCCGATTTGACACACTGAACTCTATCAGAGAAGTAGTTGGTGAACCAGGTGAGGCAATCATTTGAGAAACCAAGGCTGTCGAGTCTTCCAATAAGAATGTTGTGATTGACAGAGTCGAAAGCCTTGGCCAGGTCGATAAATACGGCTGCACAGTAATGTCTCTTATCGATGGCGGTTATGATGTCATTTAGAACCTTGAGCGTGGCTGAGATGCACCCAGCTCTGAAACCATATTGCATAGCGGAAAAGGTATAGTGGGATTCGAAGTGGTCAGTAATCTGTCATATATGTCCAGGATGGGGTCTATGTGAGCCCATACGGCTGCTGGTCATGCCTTCTGCTGGGTGAGATGGTGCAGAAGGAGATGGGGGGCTCCTCTGCCACACCGAGGACACCAGTGTGGAACATTACTTGCTTGTGTGACCCCCCCCCCCCGAACTGACTGGTTCTCTGAAGCATACTTGTAAGTGTAGATAGAGTCTGTAGAGCCTTTGCTTTTCAGCAGCACCTCATTTCACCATATCTATCAAAAGGAAAGCCATATTATGTGATTACAATATTGAAACAGTAATAAAATGCTAATAAGTATTTTTTAAATATAATTGTTGAGGGTTTATAAAATATTTTGTTGAGAAAAAAAGTTTGGTGTTATTGATTGTCACTGGCGTTATCGTCATGTCACTGCTGTTACCGGCAAGAACAGTAACACCAGTGTGGGATTCTGTGTTTTACATTATAGCCATTACCATGTATATGATTAAATATTGTCTGATGTTGGCTGTGTGAAGTATCTGCATTTGTGCACTTGAGCATCATCATGAGATTAAACAACTGCTAGCTACATCTACTTGCCTGTTTGTGTGTGTGACAAGAACTGAGTAACATGGTGTGACCTGCATGTTGCAAAACTGTAGATAACAGCCCAGCAGATGCTTTGTCCTTGTGTTTGTATGTGACAATATTGAGCACATGGTGTGACTTGCTATATCTTACAAAGTTGTGGTTAATCAGGTATAGGGAGGGGTGGTCATCACGAGGTTTAACTGAGATGGAAAAATACTGAACAACACAATAGCAGGAACTGAGTACCTGTTATAACTAGGGGGTGATACCAGAACAGTGAGAATCTATACATCGACAGAGGGTGGACTCCAAGAAGCGCCAAGAGGCGGGGACCAGCCTGAGCGCCTGCGATAGGCTGAGCAAGTCTAAACCACGCTCAGCATCTACTGTGATAGGCTAACAGACGGGTTGGAACTATGTCTATCACAGTATATGAACAGCTGTTTTCTTACATCCTGTCAGTTCCCTGTTCTGCCCTGCGTGGTATTACAGTGAGCCCGTATATACGAAAGTTGCATTTGCCATTTATTGCTTAGCTAATAAAATTAAATAGAGTACAATCAGTGACTCAGTGTTATAACTTGTTCTGATACCAGATTTCGAATTGACGCAACCCTAACAATTTAATTGTTAGAATAGTATAGCGACAAATTTGGCGACTTGATAAGGTTGCTCCAGCAACTTTTCGTTGATTTCGCAACTTCCCTGTTTGTTTGTGTGTGCCTGCTCTGCAGTCTGCTCCCTCCCCGCAGCTGCTGCCGGTGTGCACCAACGATACAGTGCCTTCGGAAAGTATTCAGACCCCTTGACTTTTTCCACATTTTGTCTCAGCCTTATTCAAAAATTGATTAAAAAATACAAATCCTCAGCAATCTACACACAATACCCCATAATGACAAAGTGAAAACAGTTTTTTAAAACCTTTCTGCAAATTTAACCTTTTTGGGATAAGGGGGCAACATTTTCACTTTTGGATGAATAGCGTGCCCAGACTGAACTGCCTCCTATTCTTTCCCAGATGCTAATATATGCACATTATTATTAGTATTGGATAGAAAACACTCGGAAGTTTCTAAAACTGTTTGAATGTTGTCTGTGTGTATAACATAATTCATATGGCAGGCAAAAACCTGAGAAGAAATCCAAACAGGAAGTGAGAAATCGATTTTCAAAACAGTGCCTATTGAAATCCCAGCAAGATATTAATGAGGATGCACTTCCTAGCGCTTCCACTAGATGTCACCATCTTTAGAAACTGGTTTGAGGATTCTACTATAAAGGAGGGACTCATAATAGCTCTTTGAGTGAGTGGTCTGGCAGAGAGCCTCGGTCTCCCGACCGAGTTTGCTCTCATTCCAATGCTTTTTTTCAGACAATGACATTCTCTGGTTGGAACATTATTGATGATTTATGTTTAAAACATCCTAAAGATTGATTGCATACATAATTTTACTTGTTTCTACGGACTGTAACGGAACTTTGAGTTTTTGTCTGAAGTAAGTGCTCGCGCCTCATGAAGATGGATTACTGGGCTGAACACGCATGGCTAAATGATGGAACTTTATGGAACAAATCAGTCATTTATTGTCGAACTGGGACTCCTGGGAGTGCCTTCTGATGAAGATCATCAAAGGTAAGGGAATATTTATAGTGTTTTTTCTAGGTTCTGTTGACGCTAAAATGGTGGATATTCCTCTGGCTGTTTTGGGTTCTAAGCACCGTTCTCAGATTATGCTTTTTTCATAAAGTTTTTCAAAAACTGACACAGCAGCTGAATAGAGAATAAGTCTGTCTATCTTTAATTCTGTGAATAAGACTTGCATCTTTTATCAATGTTTATTATGAGTATTTCTGCAAAATCACCGAATGTTTTGGAATCAAAACATTACTGCACGTAACGCTCCAATGTAAACTGAGATTTTTGGATATAAATATGCACATTATCGAACAAAACATACATGTATTGTGTAACATGATGTCTTATGAGTGTCATCTGATGAAGATCATCAAAGGTTAGTGATTAATTTTATCTATATTTCTGCTTTTTGTGACTCCTATCTTTGGCTGGAAAATGCTGTGTGTGTTTTTGAGACTTGACTCTGACCTAACATAATCATATGTTGTGCTTTAGCTGTAAAGCATTTTTTAAATTGGACACGATGGGTAGATTGAAAGATAAACATCTTGTTATTTTCTGTATTGGACTTGTTAATGTGTGAAAGTTACATATTTCTAAAAAATATTTTTGAATTTCGCGCTGCCTTTTCAGCGGAATGTTGTCGAGGGGTTCCGCCTGCCCTAGATTAAGGAGAGAAAAAAAAAACGTATTTACATAAGTATTCAGATCCTTTGCTATGAGACTCCATATTTAACTCAGATGCATCCTGTTTCCATTGATCATCCTTGAGATGTTTCTACAACTTGATTGGAGTCCACCTGTGGTAAATTCAATTGATTGGACATGATTTGGAAAGACACTCAAATCAAGATTTAATGTTAATGCGAACGTAGTGAAATGCTTGTGCTTCTAGTTGCTTGTGCTTCTAGTGCAATAATATCTAACAATTCCTCAACAACTACCTAATACACACAAATCTAAAGGTATATGGATGAGCGATGGCCGAGCGGCATAGGCAATGTGCAGTAGATGGTATAAAATCAGTATATACAAACTGTTTGCGGGCTTTCTTGTGCATCATCTTTAGAAGAGGCTTCCTTCTGGGACGACAGCCATGCAGACCAATTTGATGCAGTGTACGGCGTATGGTCTGAGCACTGACGGGCTGACACCCCCACCCCTTCAACCTCTGCAGCAATGCTGGCAGCACTCATACGTCTATTTCCCAAAGACAACCTCTGGTTATGAAGCTGAGCATGTGCACTCAACTTCTTTGGTCGACCATGGCGAGGCCTGTTCTGAGTGGAACCTGTCCAGTTAAACCGCTGTATGGTCTTGGCCACCGTGCTGCAGCTTAGTTTCAGGGTCTTTGCAATCTTCTTATAGCCCAGGCCATCTTTATGTAGAGCAACAATTATTTTTTTCAGATCCTCAGAGAGTTCTTTGCCATGAGATGCCATGTTGAACTTCCAGTGACCAGTCAGTATGAGGGATTGTGAGAGCGACGACATGAAATTTAACACACCTGCTCCCCATTCACACCTGAGACCTTGTAACACTAACGAGTCACATGACACAGAGGAGGGAAAATGGCTAATTGGGCCCAATTTGGACATTTTCACTTAGGGGTGTACTCACTTTTGTTGCCAGCGGTTTAGACATTAATGGCTGTGTGTTGAGTTATTTTGAAGGGACAGCAAATTTACACTGTTATACAAGCTGTACACTCCCTACTTTACATTGTAGCAAAGTGTCATTTCTTCAGTGTTGTCACATGAAAAGATATACTCAAATATTTACAAAAATGTGAGGGGTGTACTCACTTTTGTGATATACTGTACATGTGATATGAGTAATGTAAGATATGTTAACATTGTTAGTGGCATTATTTAAAGTGGCATTGTTTAAAGTGACTGGTGATCTATTTATTAAAGTGTCCAGTGATTGGGTCTCAATGTAGGCAGCAGCCTCGCTGAGTTAGTGATTGCTGTTTAGCAGTCTGATGGCCTTGCGATAGATGCTGTTTTTCAATCTCTCGGTCCCAGCTTTGATGCACCTGTACTGACCTCGCCTTCTGGATGATAGGGGTGTGAACAGGCAGTGGCTCGGGTGGTTCTCGTCCTTCCTGTGACATTGGGTGCTGTAGGTGTCATGGAGGGCAGGAAGTTTGCCCCGGTGATATGTTGTGCAGACAGCACCATCCTCTGGAGAGCCTTGCGGTTGAGGGAGATGCAGTTGCTGTACCAGGCTGTGATACAGCCCGACAGGATGCTCTCGATTGTGCATCTGTAAAAGTTTGTGAGGGTTTTAGGTGACAAGCCTGAGGTTGAAGAGGCACTGTTGCGCCTTCTTCACCACACTGTCTGTATGGGTGGACCATTTCAGTTTGTCTGTGATGTGTACGCCCAGGAACTTTCCACCTTCCCACTGCTGTCCCTTTGTTTTGTTGACGTTGAGTGAGGTTGTTTTCCTGACACCACACTCCAAGTGCCCTCACCTCCTCCCTGTAGGCTGTCTCGTCATTGTTGGTGATCAGGCCCACTACTGCAAACTTAATGATAGATTTGGAGGAGTGCATGGCCACGCAGTTGTGGGTGAACAGGCAGTACAGGAGAGGGCTGAGCACACACCCTTGTGGGGTCCCAGTGTTGAGGGTCAGCGAAGTGGAGATGTTGTTTCCTGCCTTCACCACTTCGGGGCGGCCCCTCAGAAAGTCCAGGACCCAGTTGTGCAGGGCGGGGTTGAGACCCAGGGCCTCCAGCTTGATGATGAGCTTGGAGGGTACTATGATGTTGAATGCTGAGCTGTAGTCAATGAACAGTATTTTTACATGGGTATTATTTTTGTCCAGATGGGATAGGCCAGTGTGCAGTGTGATGGCGATTGCATCGTCTGTGGACCTGTTGGGACGGTATGCAAACTGAAGTGGGTCTAGGGTGGCCGGTAAGGTGGCGGTGATTTGACTAGCCTCTCAAATCACTTAATGATGACAGAAGTGAGTGCTACGGGGCGGTAGTCATGTAGTTCAGTTACCTTTGCCTTCTTGGGTACAGGAACAATGGTATCCATCTTAATGCATGTGGGGACAACAGACTGGGATAGGGAGTGTTTGAATATGTCCGTAAACACACCAGCCAGCTGGTCTGCGTATGCTCTGAGGACGCGGCTAGGGATGCCGTCTGGGCCAGCAGCCTTGCGAAGGTTAACAAGTTTAAATGTTTTACTCAAGTCAGACACAGAGGAGAGGGGGGGACGCAGTCTTTGTTAGCGAGCTGGGACGCGGTGGCACTGTATTATCCTCAAGCGTGCAAAGGTGTTTAGTTGGTCTGGAAGCATGATGTCGGTGTCTGTGACGTGGCTGTTTTTGTAGTCCGTGATTTCCTGTAGACCCTGCCACATACAGTGGGGCAAAAAAAGTATTTACTGGTGTACTGGTTACCAATTGTGCAAGTTCTCCCACTTAAAAAGATGAGAGGCCTGTAGTTTTCATCATAGGTACACTTCAACTATGACAGACAAAATTTGAAAAAAAATCCAGAAAATCACATTGTATGATTTTTAATGAATTTATTGGCAAATTATGGTGGAAAATAAGTATTTGGTCAATAACAAAAGTTTATCTCAATACTTTGTTACGTTTTCTGTAAGTCTTCACAAGGTTTTCACACACTGTTGCTGGTATTTTGGCCCATTCCTCCATGCAGATCTCCTCTAGAGCAGTGATGTTTTGGGTCTGTTGCTGGGCTACACGGACTTTCAACTCCCTCCAAAGATTTTCTATGGGGTTGAGATCTGGAGACTGGCTAGGCCACTCCAGGACCTTGAAATGCTTCTTACGAAGCCACTCCTTCGTTGCCCGGGCAGTGTGTTTGGGATCATTGTCATGCTGAAAGACCCAGCCACGTTTCATCTTCAATGCCCTTGCTGATGGTAGGCTTTGTTACTTTGGTCCCAGCTCTCTGCAGGACATTCACTAGGTCCCCCCATGTGGTTCTGGGAGTTTTGCTCACCGTTCTTGTCATCATTTTGACCCCACGGGGTGAGATCTTGCGTGGAGCCCCAGATCGAGGGAGATTATCAGTGGTCTTGTATGTAGAGTACCAGCGATCTAGAGTATTAGCACAGCGCGTCTTGCAATCAAATCCAACTTTATTTGTCACGTGTTCGAATACAACACGTATAGACTTTACCGTGAAACGCTTACTTACAAGCCCTTAACCAACAGTGCAGTTCAAGAATAGTTAAGAAAATATTTACCAAGTAGACGACAACAAAAAGTAACACGTACAAGTGTTACAACAAGTACATGTAGGTGGGGGTGAAGTGACTATGCATAGATAATAAACAGGGAGTAGCAGCAGTGTACAAAAGGGAGTGGGGGGTGTCTATGTAAATTGCCCAGTAGCGATTTTATAGCTGTGCAGTGACGGTCCCCATCCAACCTGACAGAGCTTGAGAGGATCTGCAGAGAAGAATGGGAGAATCTCCCCAAATACAGGTGTGCCAAGCTTGTAGCATCATACCCAAGAAGACTCAATGCTGAAATCGCTGCCAAAGGTGTATCAACAAAGGACTAAGGGTCTGAATACTTATGTACATTTCTAAACCAGTTTTTTTGCTAATAATTATGGGGTATTGTGTGTAGATTGGGGGTGGTGGGCATTTTAATCGATTTTAGAATAAGGCTGTAACATAACAAAATGTGGAAAAAGTCAAGGGGTCTGAATACTTTCCGAAGGCACTGTATACATTGTTGGTGTGCACCCATCAATTGCACCCCTAGCCCCGCCTCTCTTCGCTCTTCTCCCCTGCCTCTCTCCGCTCTAATAACAGAGAGGAAAAGGCAAAGCGAGAGTGATAAATGGGCCTGAAATGTCTTCTTCAGCAGATGGTGTTTATTTTTTTGTATTGAGGTTTTTTACAGAAATGTAGTGCGCATGCGCGTCATCTAGCGACAAATGGAGCAACCAACAGCTACTTTCCTTGAAAAATAGTTGGCAACACCGAGTGCTAGTGCCATGTGATTTTGTGCCATGTGATGTTGGGCCATATAAACCAGATGCTACCCGGATATAGACGGTCCATGAATTGGTGTATGCAGGCGTGAATGGATTGAAAACAATAGGGGTGGGGAGGGGGGCAGTGACTGAAAAAGAGTAATGATTACACCATATACAGTACAGTATGAAGATAGCATAAGTGGCCGGTGGCACTTTAATTGTGGAGGACGGGCTCATAGTAATGGATGGAACGGAATAAATGGAATGATATCGAACACATGGTTTCCATGCATTTGATACCATTCACTCCATTCCAGCCATTATTATGAGACTTCATCCCCTCAGCAGCCTCCTGTGGAAGATAGGCAGAAACTGCATTTCCCAATCGAAATCCCATATTACACTTGTAGGCGATGTCATGGCGAGGTTGGCTAGCTAAGCTCATACACAGAAACATTTAATCGTGCCGAACTGCTGGGCGTCAAATTAAAGGCACTCCCTTTGATATATAAAGTTGTTTTTGACAAATGAAAACGTGTCGGTTTGTCACTTTCACAAGAGGTTGGAGTAATAACATGTTCAACTACTTAAAGCTGCAATATGTAGCTGAGTTACAGATCTGTCATTCTTATTGAAAGCATGTCAATAAATCGGTAGAGTTATTAGTACACTATTTCTATGCTTCCCATTAAGTTTTGTTTTTGTATTTTACTTTCAGTTTTCTATACCAGCTGAAAATACTATATTTTTGGTTATGTAAAAAAATATTTCACAGCGGTTTAGATGGTACAATGATTCTCTACAGTCTACACTATACTTGCTTGTTTGACACACAAACTGAAATAAGGCAAACTATTAAACCAGGAAATGGGGGTGCGATTTCTGCATAGTGCACCTTTAAGGAAATGGGGTGTCTTCCAGCGGTAAGCCTAAGAATGCCAACTGTAGACAAAAGGTGGAGAGTGAAGTTGAGGTAGGTGCAACTGCGACAGCCAAAAGTCAGACAGTAGTGGTTTTCCAACAGCAAGGTTCAGATCAACATGGCAGTGTCAACACAGCTGCTACTGTTTATAAAAGTATTTCTGTATAAATGTCGAAATCAACTTTTCTATACCCCCATATCACACACTCACGAACTGAAAACATAACTTGTGTGTACAATGAATTGGTTGGAAATTAGGTCTCAAATATACATTTTACTTGTATCCCCTGTAGCTTTAGAATTGCAGGAAAGTTGGTACCGGTTTCAGTCATTTCTTTGACCATGTTCGCGTGGGTCAAACAAAAACACCCTAATGATTGTTTGACATAGTGCTTGCCACAATGCAGTTGGTGAGAAGCAACTTGAAGGCGATCTCATCAAAAACTGCATGACCTGATCACATGATTTGTGTAAAGTTAATGCAGTAGACATTTAGTCGCAAGTCAGACAATGTTTGAAAGACGTTGGTCAACTCTTGACAAAAGTGATCCGCTGGAAAGCGCCCAATATCACAGCACTGGCCATGGTTGACCAACATGGCTGACCTTTATCCCATCAAAAGAAGATTCATGTACATTCTACTATTCTAATTCTATGGGGTCATCAGACAGGCAGCTGATGACACGTCATCACGTCACATCGGTCAACCAAGTGAACCTGCCAAGGTAAGTATTTTTCTTGCTAGCTATCAAAAGTTGTTAGCTATAGTTACTAAAATCGAAGATTATCAACCATTTGGGTTTTGGTTATACGTCATTAAAATGTTTGCATGATATATAAGTAGCTAATTTATCTAGTCTTTTGGAGCCTTCTCGTACTAGCTAGTTAACGTTAGCACAACAAATTAGCTACCAGCTGTGAGCTCACCATTTAATTTCTTGGTTAGCTTTCTCTCAGTCTGTATTTATTATATGAATAGGTTTTGAATTTGGGCTATGTTAACCTTAAACTTTATAGCTGGAGTAGTGGTAACGTTAGGACAACTGCTGAAGTGCGACACATTATGTTATCTTACCAGGAATATGACTACTTTGCTGAACAATTTGTTTTGCTAAGTAAGGAATATGTTTTATTTTACTGTCAGAAAAGACGTCTGAATCAGTTAGTTGGTTTTAAAAACGCGTGTTTTTACATATTTCAACTGTATTAGGTTGAACAAAAACAGTCCTCGGGAAGCCAAAAGTTAAATGCAATTCAATTTCAACGTAACGTTACTGTGCCCGCGGACAGGACGGTTGGTCATTTTGACGAAGGTAATTTGAGACAAAATATCGACACTGGAAGTTGAAATGCAAATGTATTTAACTTCTAGATTCCTGCGGTCTGTTTTTGTGCAAAACAATACAATTGAAAGTAACGCTAATGTATCTACGTACACCTGCGTTGCTAAAAGTAGCTAAGAACCAGTGGCTGTGCTCGATTAAATGGCATCATGTTAGATATTTTATCTATCACTTACTGGTAATCTTTATTGTGAAAAAGGTTGATCTAGCTACTTGATCCTCGTTATATTACTCAGGGTTTCGATTGGATATAACTAACGTTACAACAATTTAGGATGTTCCACAAACAGAATTACAATTGGACAGTTAATTGGAGGACCACATTTTTAAGGGGGGGTGTTGACTCCAACTGCAACTATGCTATGTAACAAATCCATTTATTTCCACTACTGCCTTTGTATTTACATTCTTTCTTTATGTATTTTTGTCTATGAGTTGTTCAAAACAGTTAAACAATTGTCTTTGCTATGTCACCAGGTGGGAGTAAAAGAGTGCTGAAGTATGGCGGCGGAGCAGCAAAGAGGGATCCGAGTCACTCAAGCAGAGCTTCTCTGCAAGGATGCGTGTGGTTATTATGGCAACCCTGCATGGCAGGGATTTTGCTCCAAGTGCTGGCGAGAACGAACCCGTAAAGCAGAGGCGGACAGGCAGGAGACTGGGTAATGGGTTTTGTTGTCGTTCATAAATATTGACAAGACAAGTCCACCAGAGACTTATCAGGTCTTTTGATCTGGGAAATATTAAAATGTTTCCTTTGTTGTTCCCTGCTGTCAGGCCCCACAATGATGCAGGTTCTCCCCTCACCTTTTCTAAATTTGAGGAGAAGAAGAATATGGAGAAGGGTCGCAAAGTGAATACGATGAGGAGGCTCTTCTGGGGTGGACCGTCCCCTCCTAAACGCCCAGGTGATTCCCTCTGCACTTCCTCTGTTCAGTCATTGAAAACAGTTATGTCATTTCCACAACTGTATGAGTATTTTAATGTGCATTTCTTTGGGGTCTATAATCTGAAGTGATACAAAGCAAAAAATGTTTAGCCAACACCGTAATAGCGGTCTTATGAGAACCCCTATGCTCTTTCAGAGTCTTCAGAGGGCCAGGTGGCTATATTAAAAGCCTATCAGAGCATTGAGCCAGGGGATTTTACCAGCTTCCTGAAGCTGCTGAGGAACCCATCCTCTCAACGTCTGCAGTCCCGTTGCACTGCTTTCCTCAACACCATGGAGGCTTACCACGTAATGTGCTTCCTTCCTCTTTATCCACCACTCTTATCTCTGCAATTACTTTTCTCTTCCAACTTCTGTTTTTATGGCCCTCTCAACTGCCTTTTCTAATTGTCAAGTTCCGGTTCCTTTCCATTGCCTGCTTCTTGTGCTGCTTTTCTTTTACCTTGATATTTGAAGTTTGAATAATGCCTCTCTTATTTCATGTATTTATTGTATTTTCTTTCCTGCTGCAGGGCCTGCCAGTGCAGAAGCAATCTGACCTTGTTCAAGACTTTTACCAGAACATCGCTGTGCATTTCAGTAGTGAGTAATGAGGCCATTTAGCTGTTTCTGAGCTGCTGTGTGGGTTCCCATTTGATGTTAATTATTGTGGGCCTATGTTTGTTCACTTAACATATAGACAATACTTTTGTTCATCCTTGAATATCATTCTCATTACACAACATATTGCACTGAACACTTCACTCTATCCTATTCCCCAACTTCACATACTTGTTCACTGTGTCTGCTGTATTGGTAGGTCTTTCAGAGATTCAGGTCTCTCAGATGATGGAGCACATGGAGAAGCTGATCATGACGCGTCTGCACAAGTGGGTGTTCTGCCATGACAGCTGTGACGATGAAGTGAAAGACTTGGCACTCCAGAGGAGGATACGGTCAGACTGCCATGCATAACCTTGTCTAACATTCATACCAAACCCATTCCCCGTACCATGGGTCTCGGTGATGCTAGATAGACTATATTAGCAATGTTAATGACTAGTATTGTGATTCAACTTAGTTCAACATTGTTTTTAATATGAATTGAACTTTGACAGGTCCTTAAACTGGGTCACCCCCCACATGCTGAGGGTGCCTTTCCCTGACGAGCGGGCTGAGGTTGTCAGTGATCCCTTTTTGCCTGCTATAACAGGTGACTTATTTTAAAGGAAGACAGTGTTCCTTTATTTGGCTAAAAGATGACACCAGCAGCACTGAAATCTCATTATGAAGAAAGCCAAATGACTAGTTTGACTAAAACATTTCCAGACCTTTTCAAATTCCACCTGTGCACTAACTGTTACACTCACAATCCCCAGCCATAATCGAGATGGATGCCAAGCGTGCGCCACAGGACAAGCTTACATGCGTATGTAAGTGCAGTCAGAATGTCTTCCAGGCTCTCTCCACTTCCAATAGTGAGCCAGCAAATGCTGATGACTACCTGTCTGGCCTGATTTACGTAGTACTAAAGGCCAACCCACCCCGGCTTCACTCCAACATGCAGTATGTGATCCGCTTCGGCCTCCCTCACAGCCTGATGGCAGGAGAGAGTGGCTACTACTTCACCAATTTGGTGAGCTAATATGTACATGTGTACGGTACATTAGTTGATTGTAAATAGTCTTGAATGACTTGTGCTGAGATTACTACAGTCTGTTTTTGGTAATGTTATCGTTTTGTTTTAATGTAGTGTTGTGCAGTGGCCTTCATTGAGAAGCTGGATGGGCCAGCACTCAACCTAAGCCCAGTGGAGTTTGAGGGCTACATGCAGGGTCGCCGTGCTCCCTCAAAGAGGGGCAGTGAGAGGCAAAAGATGGCCAGGGAGACGCAAGACCAACTAGAGGACCTGAAGGGTCGACAGGAGAAGGTGGACCAAGGACTAAATGCCCTAAAAGAGCAGCTACAGCATTGGGTACAGTCTGTCAAGGCACAGATAGATGAGGTAACATTCCAGTCTGCTCTGACACAAGAAGAAATTAAAGCCCAGTCAGAGTTTTTGCAAAGCCATTCTGTCTCTACTCTAACACAGGCAGATGATGTCAAAGACCAGTCAGTGTTGTTGCTAGATGGTCAAGAGTCCAACAACAACACTTGTCTAACAGAGGCAGAGTGTTAGCCATATTAAGACTGGGGTACAGTGGGAAACCTTTTTACCCTGGTTCTTCATGCTTGTGTGAGCTTTGTGGGGTAAATATTAGTGAGTTGCAGGTGATTGGCTAAAATAAGTATTTATGTAGGACTATAGGAAGTAGCTTAATTGATAACAGAGGTACCAAATAAGGGCATACTTTTTTGGTTCGGCGGGATCCTCAAAAGAGAAACAGACCTCAACATTCCTTGATGCCAACTTTGCACACCAAAAGCACAACCTGATGACAAATGCCGATCTTGAAACCATTGTTAACACAAGCAATTATTTTTTGCTATTTGGTTTAACGGGTCACAAAGTGCTGTCATCTGTTTACATTCTTGACCTTGTTTAACGTTTCTAAGGTTCTCTTATTTGTTTGTACGTTACTCTCTTATCTACAAGAAATGTGCTCTTATATGCTGTCAGAGAAAAGCTATGTCTTGCACCCTGAAGTTTAAATATCAGGACAGTTGGACAATTATTTTTGTAATTTAGCACTTACTTGGGTAGTGAGCAGACTTACTATTGATTGCTGCTATCATATTTCTTAGATTACTCAATTAAGATAAACCCAAGTGCCTTTGCAAAAACTAGTAATGAAGATTGTGAATAAAATGTGAAACCTGTTATTGTAGAACCCTGTAAAGTAGAGGTGGCTCAGTCAAAGTAGAATACTTTATTTGAA
This sequence comes from Oncorhynchus keta, assembly GCF_023373465.1. Taxonomy (NCBI): domain Eukaryota; kingdom Metazoa; phylum Chordata; class Actinopteri; order Salmoniformes; family Salmonidae; genus Oncorhynchus; species Oncorhynchus keta. The sequence continues at coordinate 19,669,370 of NC_068445.1, forward strand.
TGTTTGTGATTATGGATTACGTCTTACTTTCCAATATTAGACTGTTGAAGGTACAGTTACAATCCCTTGCATATACCTGTTCTTGTTTAAAAGCTGATTCTATTCCATGTAATCATTCTACTCATTAATAGCACTAACTTTTGTGAAGAACCTTGTTTACATGTTTTAAATAAAATTTTCTGAAGATCATGAAGAAATATTGTTAGTGAATGTACAGCAGACCCTCTAATTAAAGAAAAAACATAAGGAAAAGTGGACTTTATTTTTGTTCTGTATCCATTGAAATATTTTGCTTTAACCAAGAAGCTGATTTTCTTGTAAGTAGGTTTTGATGTTTTATAGGCAATTTAGCTCTGCACTCTCTCGCATTCTTACTATTTTTTTTACGACGGTTTGCAGCACATAGAAACCGGAAATAGTGACTGCCCCTAAAGAAGTTTTTACTTCGCGCTTTCTGGGACGTATTTGCTGTTCGCCGACTCGTAGTTGTAGTTCTTTCCGGACGAGAGAGGATCATAATGATGACTGAGGAAAACAATGGAAATTCGACAATGGAAGCGGTCCAAAGTCTTATAAAAAAGAAAGACAACATTGAAGAACAAATTAAAGCTTACTACGACGTTTTGGAAGATGTAAGTTGGTACGTTTACATTGTGGACCAGCTATCGTTAGCGAGCTCAAACTAGGTTATTTTTTTCCAATATGTTGTATGTCAGTCAATGCTGCTTTTATTCAGTCTGTCTAATCAACAGTCAGTGGTGGAAAAAAAAGTACCCAATTTTCGTACTTGAGTAAAAGTATAGATACCCTAATGGAAAATTACTCAAGTAAAAGTCACCCAGTGAAATACTACTTGAGTAAAAGTCAAAGTATTTCGTTTGAAATATACTTAGTGTCAAAATTGCTAAAATATACTTCAGTATCAAAATGATAAATGATTTCAAATTCGTTAAATTAAGCAAAGCAGGCAGCACCATTTGAATGGTTTTTTATAATGTATGGATAGCCAGGGGCACACTCCAACACCCAGACATAATTGATAAAATATATATTTGTGATCAGAGGCAAAAGGGATGACCATGTGTTATCTTGGACCATTTCCCTGTCCTGCTAAGGATTCAAAATGTAACAAGTAGTATTGGGTGTCTGGTTAAAATTTATGGAGTAAGAAGTACATACTTTTCTTGAGGAATGTAGTGAAGTAAAAGTTGTCAAAAATATAAATGGGAAAGTACAGATCCCACAAACTACTTGAGTACTTTACACCACTGTCAGCAGTAGTGGGGAAAAGTACTAAGTTGACATACTTAAAGATACTTTATGAGAAAATGGCTCAAGTGAAAGTCACGCAGTAAAATACTAGAGAAAGTATCTGGTTTTAAATGTAGGTACAGAGTTGGAAAAATGACTCAATTGTCATACTTGACAAAGTAAAGTAATTACTTATATCAAGCAAACCAGACCACATGATATTGTTTTTAAAATTTACGGTCAGCTAGGAGCACACTCCAACATTCGGACATAATTTCCAAACACAGTATTTTTGCTTAATGAGTCCGCCAGATCAGAGCCAGTAGAATGATATTGGTAGGTGTGTGAATTGAACCAAATTGCTCTCCTGCCTGGGCATTACATTTTTTTACGAGTACTTTTTGGTGTCAGTGAAAATGTATGGGAATAAATGGTACATATATTCTTTAGAAAGGTAGTGGAGTAAAAGTTGTCAAAAATATAATTTGTGAAATACATACAGTGGGGCAAAAAAATATTTAGTCAGCCACCAATTGTGCAAGTTCTCCCACTTAAAAAGATGAGAGAGGCCTGTAATTTTCATCATAGGTACACTTCAACTATGACAGACAAAATGAGAGAAAAAAATCCAGAAAATCACATTGTAGGATTTTTAATGAATTTATTTGCAAATTATGGTGGAAATAAGTATTTGGTCACCTACAAACAAGCAAGATTTCTGGCTCTCACAGACCTGTAACTTCTTCTTTAAGAGGCTCCTCTGTACTCCACTCGTTACCTGTATTAATGGCACCTGTTTGAACTTGTTATCAGTATAAAAGACACCTGTCCACAACCTCAAACAGCCACACTTCAAACTCCACTATGGCCAAGACCAAAGAGCTGTCAAAGGACACCAGAAAGACAATTGTAGACCTGCACCAGGGTGGGAAGACTGAATCTGGAATAGGTAAGCAGCTTGGTTTGAAGAAATCAACTGTGGGAGCAATTATTAGGAAATGGAAGACATACAACAAGACCACTGATAATCTCCCTCGATCTGGGGCTCCACGCAAGATCTCACCCTGTGGGGTCAAAACGATCACAAGAACGGTGAGCAAAAATCCCAGAACCACACGAGGGGACCTAGTGAATGACCTGCAGAGAGCTGGGACCAAAGTAACAAAGCCTACCACCAGTAACACACTACGCCCGTCTGAAGTTTGCTAGAGAGCATTTGGATGATCCAGAAGAAGATTGGGAGAATGTCAGATGAAACCAAAATATAACTTTTTGGTAAAAACTCAACTCGTCGTGTTTGGAGGACAAAGAATGCTGAGTTGCATCCAAAGAACACCATACCTACTGTGAAGCATGGGGGTGGAAACATCATGCTTTGGGGCTGTTTTTCTGCAAAGGGACCAGGACGACTGATCCGTGTAAAGGAAAGAATGAATGGGGCCATATATCGTGAGATTTTGAGTGAAAACCTCCTTCCATCAGCAAGGGCATTGAAGATGAAACGTGGCTGGGTCTTTCAGCATGACAATGATCCCAAACACACCGCCCGGGTAACGAAGGAGTGGCTTCGTAAGAAGCATTTCAAGGTCCTGGAGTGGCCTAGCCAGTCTCCAGATCTCAACCCCATAGAAAATCTTTGGAGGGAGTTGAAAGTCCGTGTTGCCCAGCAACAGTCCCAAAACATCACTGCTCTAGAGGAGATCTGCATGGAGGAATGGGCCAAAATACCAGCAACAGTGTGTGAAAACCTTGTGAAGACTTACAGAAAACGTAACAAAGTATTGAGATAAACTTTTGTTATTGACCAAATACTTATTTTCCACCATAATTTGCAAATAAATTCATTAAAAATCCTACAGTGTGGTTTTCTGGATTTTTTTCCATCATTTTGTCTGTCATAGTTGAAGTGTACCTATGATGAAAATTACAGGCCTCTCTCATCTTTTTAAGTGGGAGAACTTGCACAATTGGTGGCTGACTAAATACTTTTTTGCCCCACTGTATACCGAAAACATGACTTAAGTAGTACATCAAAGTATTTTTGCTTAGTTACTTTACATCATTGCTTATCTAACGTTAGAAACAACGTGCATGCGTGTTGTGGGGCTATAATATTTTTGCTGCTATGTTGTTGTCTTAGGTCTCTCTTTATGTAGTGTTGTGGTGTCGTGATGTGTGTTTTGTCCTATATTTAGATTTTAATTTTAATCCCAGCCCCTGTCCCCGCAGGAGGCCTTTTGGTAGGCTGTTATTGTAAATAGAAATGTGTTCTTAACTGACGTGCAAAATTACGTAAAGGTTCAAAAACATCTATTCTGCAAGAAATATGTTTTCCCTTCATTTATAATTTGTGTGTTCCCTTTTAGCAAGGCGTTGGAATGGAAGGCCCTCTAGTTGATGCAGAGGGCTTCCCTCGCGCAGATGTTAATGTGTACCAGATCAGAACAGCAAGGCACAGTATTTCTTGTAAGAGAGCTTGGAGCACTGCTGTTCAATATAAAATGTTTTGACTGACACATTACTTGACAACAGTTAGACAACCAATTTACAGTGATGCAGTACGTTCCTTCTGGCATTTTCTCTGCTTACTATGACAACCTTGTCAACGTGGCAGGTCTACAGAATGATCACAAAGCCATCATGGTGGAAATTGAGGAGGCCCTGCACAGGCTGCATGCTCGAGAGAAGGCAAAGCGGGACCAGGACCAGGCAGAGTCCATGGAGCAGGAGGTCACCCTGCCCTCTCCCTTCGCCCGTGTGGATGCTGTCTCACAAGGCTCCCCTGCCTGTCAGGCTGTGAGTGTTTACAGTTCCTAGATTGACCTAAAACATATATAGATTTTTTTTACAACACTGGCATGGGTATCTACTTCGTGTTTGTTTGGGGTATTTAAGGGTGGTTTTGTTTTCATTTGTGAGAAATGTATGTTTCTTCCCCATAGGGCCTGCGAGTTAATGATGAAATCATAGCGTTTGGATCCGTCAACACAAGGACCTTCCAGAACCTGCAGAATATTGCCTCGGTGGTTCAGCATAGTGAAGGGGTGTGTTAGTCTGATCAGAATAATGTTGGTATAACCACTTTTATTTTATTGTTCATATGCCAAATGACCTCATCATTATCATGATCATTTCATGTGTCATGATGAAAGCAATGAAATGCAGTCTGTAACAGTGATAACTTACCAGGCATGACATGTTGTCGTTCCATTTTCTCTGTAGAAACCATTAAGCGTTACAGTGATTCGAAATGGCCAGAAAACCCAAATGGGCCTTACCCCACAGCAGTGGTCAGGGAGAGGTTTACTGGGGTGAGTTTCCTACCTATTGAGCTGGATGTTTAGACTGATTTCTATTTTATCTAATTTTACTGTAGTTCACATTTGATAGCATGGATGTTAAAATACATGCCATGCCAAGATGCATATATATCTAAGAGAGATTGACTATTGACGGCTTATTATTTTTTCCCCCAACAGATGCAACATTGTGCCCATCCAAAAATTATAAGGACAATGTGACCAGCAGGAGGATCAGGATCATAAAGATCTTCGGGTCAACCTTACCACTAGCTCTGCTTTGGTATGCCACTGGGTGGCTGTGAGTTAATTACATGTTTGAGCCCATAGATTAGAAGACTTCCATTTTCAACTGATTTAATGTCAATTTCATGTTCTAATAAAAGTATTGTTTAAGGTTATTTTCTGTATGAGTTTACATTTGCTTTCATTGTGAAAATGGTTTTCTTCAGATGACATTCATTCCCCTTTGCCAAACTCTTCACCTGAAGAAACATATTACAACAAATGAATTGCCAAAATATGAAAAAAGTGAGAAGCCCAGACATCTGTTTGGCACGTGTTTGCTCTGGCCACTCCATTCTCTGTACAGCAAGCGTATCCAGGCAACATGATGCTTTCAGACAAGACAGTGCTGTAGGTTCATGCGTTTCTGAAGTGAGTATTTTGTGATCAACTACAACTGTCGATTAAATATTTAGCTAAAACAGGGCATTTATAGTTTACATTGTTTATTCGTCTTATTTCTTTGTCGTGAAACAACTTGCTGCACCCCTTTAAAGAAACAGTCCACTTGCTAATAGCCTGCTAGTTAGTTTACGCTAGCTAGCTAGCCAATTTATTATTGAACACTGTCATACCATGCTAACGTTAGTAGAAGTAGGAACCTAAGTAGGTTTCAAATTAGACTTGCTGAAAATAGCTATTAAACATAGCTAGATTGTGGGCGTAATACATTTAGATATTTTTCATCAACAAACTGACAACTAAGTGTGCTCCAATCGTTTTTTTTGTTGCTAGCTACTGCCCTCATGGTACCCATTCATTTCAAATTGCATTTGTCTATTCTTTGAAAATACACCAGGCCTGTGATGAGTTGAGTCATGTCAGGTGTTGGAACCGAGAGCAATGACCCCTTGCCTAGCCCTCCAGAGGAGCAGCAGGCCACAACTGGCCTCGACAAGGGTGAAGAGGATAGTAAAGGGGAGGGTGAAATGAGTGATTGTGTCAGTGGACAGAATGGGGAACCCAAGACAGATGATCAGAGTCCAACTGTCTCTCAAGTCTGCACAGCCACTAAAATGACACTGTTACCCAAGTCCCCGCATGTAAAAACCCATGCACTGGTAAATTAAATTAGCTTTTTATCATGCAATTTTTTATTCAACTATATATCTAAGAAAAAAAGCACAATATCTGAAAAATGTATTGTGTTTGTTGACAGACACTGGAGTGGGCCTTTGGGATGAACAGGGCTCTTCCTGTCTTCAGCCTTCAGGACCAGGATCAACTGGTGATCCTGTATGGTGGCACCAATGTAGCCGTCATGTACGACCAAACATCAAATTCACAACATGTCCTTCAGGTAAGGCCCAGCAGTTGCCTAAATGCACTCACAAAGGTCAGAAGTAGGCAAAAGCCTGTGGGTATAGGGAGTGAGTGCTATGTCTATGCTGTTAGGAATGCCAGTGTTCAATGGCAAAGGTAAAGCCAATAATAACTGTTCAAGGCAAATAGTAATGACATAAACTTGAAGGTCACCTTCCACAGGGTCACAGCAGCCCCATTTCGTGTTTGTGTGTGAGTGAGGACAGGCGCTGGCTGGTGACAGCAGACCGAGGACAGGAAAGTCTGGTGATCATTTGGGACTCCTTTTCAGGGTAGAACTATATTCTAACAGTACATTTATATTTTTGATGTACAGTGCCTTGCGAAAGTATTCGGCCCCCTTGAACTTTGCGACCTTTTGCCACATTTCAGGCTTCAATCATATAGATATAAAACTGTATTTTTTTGTGAATAATATAATAATAATATATGAAGAATCAACAACAAGTGGGACACAAACATGAAGTGGAATGACATTTATTGGATATTTCAAACTTTTTTAACAAATCAAAAACTGAAAAATTGGGCGTGCAAAATGATTCATCCCCTTTACTTTCAGTGCAGCAAACTCTCTCCAGAAGTTCAGTGAGGATCTCTGAATGATCCAATGTTGACCTAAATGACTAATGATGATAAATACAATCCACCTGTGTGTAATCAAGTCTCCGTATAAATGCACCTGCACTGTGATAGTCTCAGAGGTCCGTTAAAAGCGCAGAGAGCATCACGAAGAACAAGGAACACACCAGGCAGGTCCGAGATACTGTTGTATACAAAAAGATTTCCCAAGCTTTAAACATCCCAAGGAGCACTGTGCAAGCGATAATATTGAAATGGAAGGAGTATCAGACCACTGCAAATCTACCATGACCTGGCCGTCCCTCTAAACTTTCAGCTCATACAAGGAGAAGACTGATCAGAGATGCAGCCAAGAGGCCCATGATCACTCTGGATGAACTGCAGAGATCTACAGCTGAGGTGGGAGACTCTGTCCATAGGACAACAATCAGTCGTATACTGCACAAATCTGGCCTTTATGGAAGTGGCAAGAAGAAAGCCATTTCTTAAAGATATCCATAAAAAGTGTTGTTTAAAGTTTGCCACAAGCCACCTGGGAGACACACCAAACATGTGGAAGAAGGTGCTCTGGTCAGATGAAACCAAAATTGAACTTTTTGGCAACAATGCAAAACGTTATGTTTGGCGTAAAAGCAACACAGCTCATCACCCTGAACACACCATCCCCACTGTCAAACATGGTGGTGGCAGCATCATGGTTTGGGCCTGCTTTTTTCAGCAGGGACAGGGAAGATGGTTAAAATTGATGGGAAGATGGATGGAGCCAAATACAGGACCATTCTGGAAGAAAACCTGATGGAGTCTGCAAAAGACCTGAGACTGGGATGGAGATTTGTCTTCCAACAAGACAATGATCCAAAACATAAAGCAAAATCTACAATGGAATGGTTCAAAAATAAACATATCCAGGTGTTAGAATGGCCAAGTCAAAGTCCAGACCTGAATCTAATGGAGAATCTGTGGAAAGAACTGAAAACTGCTGTTCACAAATGCTCTCCATCCAACCTCACTGAGCTCGAGCTGTTTTGCAAGGAAGAATGGGATGTGCAAAACTGAGAGAGACATACCCAAAGCGACTTACAGCTGTAATCGCAGCAAAAGGTGGCGCTAGAAAGTATTAACTTAAGGGGGCTGAATAATTTTGCACGCCCAATTTTTCCGTTTTTGATTTGTTAAAAACATTTGAAATATCCAATAAATGTCATTCCACTTCCTGATTGTGTCCCACTTGTTGTTGATTCTTCACAAAAAAATACAGTTTTATATCTTTATGTTTGAAGCCTGAAATGTGGCAAAAGGTCGCAAAGTTCAAGTAGGCCAAAATACTTTCGCAAGGCACTGTATCTGTTTCAATTTGTTATTCTGAAACAGTGGTTGTTTGGCTTATGTTTCAGGATTCCTGTGCGGACATTATTTGACAGTCACCCTGAGGGTGGTGTTGCAGCTTTGGCACTGTCAAAGGACTCCAAATACCTGGTAACTGTTGGAGCTGGTGATGTTCAGGTAAGCTCAGTGTTGGGGAAGCTACAATGGAAATATAGTTTACCAAACTACCAATTACTTCACACTGGAAGAAGTTAAGCTACACAAACGCTACCCTAAAGAACAATATAGTTTACTTAACTAACGTTACTTTTAAAAAGTAGTTCACTACATCCAAACTACTCTGTGAAAAAGTATCATATCTAAATATAAAACCTCTTTAAAATAGCATGCCTGCCAAAGTTAGTATTTATGTTTAGTAATACCAATTACCTCACCGAAGACATTCCTTAACAACGTATACTCAGTCAAAACAGACTTTATATGGGCAAATACATTTCATAGAATAAAAAGGAAGGTTTTACATTTTCCTAAATCTGAGAGTGGTTTTAACCTTCCAGACTTGGAATTGTATCAACTCGCCACCCAAGGCTTTTATTTGTGACATATAGTTAAATGTACTGAAGAGGAGCAATGGGTACATATTGAAGATGCACATGCTCATCCCCAGAATCTTTTTACATGTCTATTTTCAAAGGATAAAGCTAAAAACATTAACAACTTCATAGTTAAGAACACTATAAAAGTATGGAAGAAAAAAAAATGGATTCTATAAAATACAATATCCCACCCTAAAACACACCTTTATGGAACAGTCCTTGGATAGCTTTTCAGAATTAATTGATGAATTGGGCTACATGGAAAACTAAAGTCATAAAAACTGTCAATGACTTGGTAACAGGAAATACATGTATTTCCATGACAGAATTAAAAATACATTTTGGACCGACCAATGTAGATAGTATTAGATACACACAACTTAAAAGTTACATATCACTAAATGTCGATTTGAAATATTTTGGACATCAGAACAACCTTCAGGGAATCTTATTTGAGTCAGAAAAGGATGTTCATGTGATAGGGAATATATACCAGACCTTTACAGATTGCATATCCAACGAACAATCTCTTAGAAAAAAAATATAAACTTGCCACGTCCTGACCGTAGTTCCTTTTTTATGTCTCTATTTTAGTTTGGTCAGGGCGTGAGTTGGGTTGGGCATTCTGTTTTGTTCTGTGTGTTATATGTCTAGGTGTTTGACCTGGTATGTTTCCCAATCAGAGGCAGCTGTCAATCTTTGTCTCTGATTGAGAACCATACTTAGGCAGCCTGTTTTCCCACTATGGGGTGTGGGTAGTTTTCTGTTTTGTGTTTCTGCACTTGACAGGACTGTTTTGTTTTCGTTCATTCTCTTTGTTATTTTGTTTTGTGTTCAGTTTAAATAAAATAACATGAACACTTACCACGCTGCGCATTGGTCCGATCCGTCATACTCCTCGTCAGAAGAGGAAGAAAACAGTTACAAAACTACTGGAACCAAATTATAAAAAGAGATGATGTTGACACAGGATGGAGGGAAAGTTGGAGCATAACTAACGAAATTACAGTTAACAAAAATGCATGCATAATCCACTACAAACTAATGTATAGAATGTATTATATAAGAGACAAAATTCACAAATTCTACAGCACAAGGGCAGTCATGTCTCAAGTGTAAAACTAATAATGACTCAATAATCCATGCTTTTTGGGAATGCTATAAAGTCCAGAAGTTGTAGGCGGAGCTAGAAATTGGGCTGTCAGAAGTATTACAATGTAAACGTACTTTTAATCCATCTGTCTGCATATTTCCAGACATGGCATGTGGGGGTGTAGTTAGATAGAATAATGTGTAATTCAGCTGAACCAGCCGAGCTGCTCTTTTTTTTTAAAGGCCCATGTTAAAGTTGAGGGGAAACATAAATTGTGAAATATACCAGTATTCTTTTGAATGTTTGGATGAGTGTGTCTCCCAATTTGTAATGTTTAGGTTAGAGGCCGACCGATTCATCGGCATGGCCGATTAATCAGGGCCCGAGTTCAAGTTTTCATAACAATCGGTAATCTGCATTTTTGGATGACGATTATTGCCGATTACATTGCAATCAAACTTAACATAATCACTAGTTAACTACACATGGTTGATGATATTACTAATTTAACTAGCTTGTCCAGCATTGCATGTAATCAATGCAGTGCCTTTATCAACGAATCACAGCACATCAATGCGGTGCCTTTATAATTTATCATCGAATCACAGCCTACTTCGCCAAACGGGTGATGATTTAACAAAAGCGCATTTGCGAAAAAAAGCACAATCGTTGCACCAATGTACCTAACCATAAACATCAATGCCTTTCTTAAAATCAATACACAAGTATATATTTTTTAAACCTGCATATTTAGTTAAAATACATTTGTTAGCAGGCAATATTAACTAGGGAAATTGTGTTACTTCTCTTGCGTTCAGTGCAAGCAGAGTCAGGGTATATGCAGCAGTTTGTGCCACCTGGCTCATTGCGAACTGTGTGAAGACCATTTCTTCCTAACAAAGACCTAATTAATTTGCCAGAATTTTACATAATTATGACTTAACATTGAAGGTTGTGCAATGTAACAGCAATATTTAGACTTAGGGTTTCCACCCGTTTGATAAAATAGGTAACGGTTCCATATTTCACAAATTAATATTTTGTTTTTCAAAATTATAGTTTATGGATTTGACTATATTAATGACCTAATGCTCGTATTTCTGTGTGTTTATTATATTATAATTTAGTCAATGATTTGATATTTGATAGAGCAGTCTGACTGAGCGGTGGTGGGCAGCAGCAGGCTTGTAAGCATTCATTCAAACAGCCCTTTCCTGTGTTTTCCAGCAGCTCTTCGCAATGCTTGAAGCACAGCGCTGTTTATGTCTTCAAGCCTATCAACTCCCGAGATTAGGCTGGCAATACTATATGTATATGAAATACAAATGGTATATAGAGAAATAATCCTATAATTATTATAATAACTACAACCTAAACCTTCTTAACTGGGAATATTGAAGACTCATGTTAAAAGGAACCACCAGCTTTCATACGTTCTCATGTTCTGAGCAAAGAACTTAAACATTAGCTTTTTTACATGGCACATATTTCACTTTTACTTTCTTCTCCAACACTGTGTTTTTGCATTATTTAAACCAAATTGAACATGTTTCATCATTTATTTGAGACTAAATTGATTTTATTGATGTAAGTTAAAATAAAAGTGTTCATTCAGTATTGTTGTAATTGTCATTATTACAGTATTGTTGTAATTGTCATTATTACAAATATATAAATAAAACTTGTCCGATTTAATCGGTATCGGCTTTTTTTGGTCCACCAATAATTGGTATCAGCATTGAAAAATCATAATCGGTCGACCTCTAGTTTAGGTGTATGTTGTTAATTGAACTTAAACACACAAACAGTGGACAGGACTTTCTGATCTGTTCACAGCGAGTTTGTATATGGGACTGGACAAATGAGACAGAGGATCCATTGTGTGTAACTGACCTCAACCCGGAGTATGGTTTTCAGGTAAGCTTTTATGGTCTCACTTTATTTAAAATAGTGTATATAATTGAATACATTCATATGATAATATCTGCAATAATGTATAACTTTACAACATGTTCTGATTTAAATTCCTTTTCAGAATCACATCATTTTTAATCCCAACGACATTACTCAGCTGCTCAGCAACAGTGCGAGCCAAGTCTTATTTTACACCAGGGCAAGTACCACAGTTTTATTTTGCTCTGGGTTTAACACTGCTACAGTTATTAGCTAGCGTTACAGTATATGATTGTCAGTTATATCTTTCAGGACAAACAGCACCTTGATTATATTGCCCCAGAGCTCTTGGACAAGGTAAGGACGCTACCTGTTTAGTTGTTTATAGAACCTGTAATCATGTCATTGTAATAATCATGTAATAATCTCACCTTTCACTCTGGTGGTTTTACCATCTTTTCAAAGACTTTCAACAAGGTTGTGGGCATGCTGAGCCAGTCTGTGTTCCACTGGAGGGGGCTTCAGGCCCTCTCGGCCACCTCCGTAGGCAACTTGGTGCTGTGGGACATGGTTAGGGCCTCCTCTACCTCAAGACCCCTTGTTAGGAGAGCCGTCAAGCTCATCCCCCTCCAGAAGGACGGTATTACCGTGCTCACTCTGACTGACAGGTGAACATGCAACATTCAAGGTTTCAAACAATGCTGAAACAGGAGCTTTATCTTTCTGCTCGGAGTTCAACTCCCTTACCACTATTGAAGTATTGTTATTTGTATTGCAGCCTGGTATGTGTAGCTGTTGTTCTCTAACTGTTGCTCTCCTTGTATATCCCCATGGTCTTTGATTCCTTAGCTTCATTGTGACTGGTGACACTCTGGGCCATGTGAAATTCTATGATGAGAACTTCAAGCTCATCAGCTGGTACAGTGAATTCAACCTGGACCCAATCACATCAATCTCCTTTTCCAAGGAAGTTCCACCCAACAGAAGCCAGGGTTATCTGGAGGACTGCACTCTGGAAGCCAAGATGTTTGTTATCCGGTGAGAATCAGTGTGATGCCAGTTTGTGCCCAGTGTATGTGTAACGTATTTGCTTTGTTCTCCTTCCACCTCTAAACCCCCCTCTCGTCTGTAGGAACTTTGTCCTGTCTACAGTCAACTCGACGGTGGTACATGTGAATGCACAGTGTGGTGTGCTGCAGACGTTGCTACGTGAGCATTGCGAGGCACTGCATGCTGTGGCCTGTCACCCCCAGCAACCAGTTGTTGCCATGGGTAGCCACAGCGGCATCCTGAAGCTGTGGGACTATGAGCGCAAGGTGTCCATCTGCAGCAGGGTCTTTGAGAAGGAGAGGCATATTCAGTGCATCGCCTATGACCCCCAAGGTGACCCAGCAGAGGCTTTTTTTTGTCTGTTTAATTTCCTATACAGTAAAACTATATTCATACGTAGAAAGAGCTCACATTTTCTCAAATTAAATTTGTGGTGTATGGATATGTATGGATAACTCCCCTTAGAACATATTATCTGTCTGTGTGTGAGTTGGCTCAGCTTTGACCAGGCTATCTTGTGTGTGTGAACAGTGGCGTAAAAATACTTTAAAGTACTACTTAAGTATTTTTGGGGGGTATCTGCACTTTACTATTTTTACTATTTACTCCACTGCATTCCTAAAGAAAATAATGTACTTTTTACTCCATACATTTTCTCTGACACCCAAAAAAGTACAAGTTACATTTCGAGGGCACAACAAAACATTATTCCATTTCACACAATTATCAAGAGAACATCCCTGGTCATCCCTACTGCCTCTTATATGGCGGATTCACTAAACACAAATGCTTCATTTATTCATTTATTTCTGAGTGTTGGAGTGTGCCCCTGGCTATCCGTAAAATAATAAAACAAGAAAACACATCAGTCTGGTTTGCTTAATACAAGGAATGTGAAATGATTTATACTTTTACATTTACTTTTGATACTTAAGTATATTTTAAACCAAATACTTTTAGACTTTTACTCAAGTAGTGTTTTACTGGGTGACTTTCACTTTTACTTGAGTCATTTTCTATTAAGGTATCTTTACTTTTATTCAAGTATGACATTTGGGTACTTTTTCCACCACTGTGTGTGAATAGGATTTTATTTGGCGGTTGGCTTTGCCAGTGGATCTGTCCATGTACTGGATGCTTGCACATTGTTGAGTGAGGCAGAGGAGCGCTTCAACTTCAGCCAAGACTGCATCACTCACATTACTTTCTCTCCAGACTCCCTCTACCTGGCCACAGCGGTGAGCAGACACACTATGTGGTTCTGACATTGGGATAGGGAAAGTAACAGGTTTGAGCCCACTACCTTGAATCTTTATAATCAAACTGAAGTTGCATTTTCCCCTCCTGTTTTGTTGCTACTGTCAGGATGCTGGAAGAGCGGTGATGGTGTTCTGGTTGTACACCGGTAAGAGCATGCAGCGCTGGAAATACCTGGGGAGACACCACTCCCACTATAAGCCCATCAGGGACCTCCTATTTGGGGTGTACCTGGACAGCACCCAACCCAGACTACTCTCCCTGGGCATGGACCGCAGGCTTGTGAGTCCCAATCCCTCACACTTATTATAGGTGGACTCTGGTTTACGTACATGCCATGTTTCTTCACATGTTGAACCACTAGACATGCTGACTCACTTTGGATAACTTTGCCTTGGTGTGGTGATTGCCCAGGTGGAGTATGACCTGCAGAACAGCAAAGTCAAGGATGAGCTGCTGATCCTGAGCTCTGAGCGCATTGAGCAGAGTGCTGTGCCCACCTGTATGTCCTGGTACCCACCTCTCACCACAGAGGACTTCCTGCTCACCGCCTCGAACCTTTACAAAATGAAGCTTTTCAATAGCACCACCAAAATGTGCAGGTCAGCGGCCAAATAACATGATTAGTACTCTTATTTTTGGCCATCTCTGTGTCATTGGGGTGTAGTTTAAAGGCCACAAATGAATACTTCTGGTTTCTCTTGCAGAAAGACACTCCTTGGTCCCACATACGGGTCCCCAGTTGAAAAGATGACCATGCTTCCATTTTCTAAGGACCATGGCCCTAGTGCTCATTACATGGCATACATCACAAAAGACAAGGTAAGTGTTGATTCACTCCCAATCATATCAAACCACCTTCTCCTAAGTCAGATCAAATATATATATATTTTTTTTACCTTTATTTAACCAGGCAAGTCAGTTAAGAACATATTCTTATTTTCAATGACGGCCTGGGAACAGTGGGTTAACTGCCTGTTCAGGGGCAGAACGACAGATTTGTACCTTGTCAGCTCAGGGGTTTGAACTCGCAACCTTCCGGTTACTAGTCCAACGCTCTAACCGCCCCAAATATGTCTTAATTTAAGGGCCAGACTTGTGTGTATTTGTTGCCTAATGAAGAGATACTGGTTTCAGTGTAACTTGTCATTGTTCTTTTTCAAGGTAGGTGTCCAGATTCTGCCCATTGATGGGAACCCCCACAAGTCCTCTGCTCTGATCTGCCACCCAACAGGAGTGTCTGCTATGGCCTGCTCCTATGACAGTCGATATGTCTTCACTGCTGGGGGGTCTGACTGCACAGTCCTCTCATGGGAGATTAGTTTAAAGTGAGTAGACCCTTCACTGAATAGACCCTTGAGTTGTCCTGTTGAACTGAATCGTTATTTCTTGTTGTGTGTTTAGTGCATTAGAGGCTGCTGCATCCCTGGGTGGAAAAGAGCTGATCCCCTTCTACAGCCTCCTGGATGGAGGGAGAGACGGGGAACTCTTTAGAGTAGGTTAAAGTAATATATTTATCATGTAACCATCAATATTCATAACTGTATAGTGGGTACATCAGTTGTTAAGGCTGTACAATACTTGTTTGTTCTGACACTTTAATTTTTCTCTTTAGGAAATGGAGGACTTTTTCTATTACTGTCAGCTGCGTAACCAAGGTATTGACTCCATGGAGATGCGACAGGTGTCTACCCGAATCCCCCTAGCAGAGGTCCCCTTTGTCATGAGGGCTCTGGGCTTCTTCCCCACTGAGCAAGAGGTACAAAGTCCTCAATGAGGACTAATGTGATGACTAGGCTAATTTGGAAACGATTGATCAATCTATGTCTTTGATCATTTTCTGTTTTCTTACCTGTTTTTCAGTGATAATAACATCTTCAGTTCTAACAATGAGTTAAGTTCAGTATAAAAGGAGTAATGTTTGTTGATCATGACTATCCAGCTGGAGGACATGCAGAACGAAGTCAAGTTCAGCAGGTATGCTGAGTCTGGGAGATATGTGACCAACATAGACCTGGAGGAATTAATTAAGCTCTACGTCAACCACCGGCCAGCGTTTGGCATCTCTAGGAAGGAACTGCTTCACACCTTCCAGGTCCTGGGTGACTCCTATGTGATGGGAGAGCCTGTGGTGAACAAGATCGAGCTGCTGGAACTCCTCCAGGACAGAGGTGTGCTAGTGTAGTTGCCTGTAAATCTGCATCTTCTTAGTCCCCACACATTTCTGGTTGCTGTGTCTATAATTCTATGCAGGGTAGTGTCAGTATCTACAATTTGCAAGCGTTATGTACTTATGTTCCTTTGTTCTGTGTCAGTGATGGGATTTCATTCTAATAACACGTCAACCCTGTTTTTGCCTCAGGGGAACACATGACTGAAAATGAGCTGGCAGAATGTTTCACCACACTGGTAGGACTAACTCCAGAAGGGGGGGGGCCTGATCTGGGAGCTTTTGAATGTGATGGTATGTATCACCATGTCCAGTTTAAAGTAGTATCTACAAATCTCAAAATGAGACTGAAATTACACGGTTTTGATAGTCTACCATTAAAACTGTGTGTGTGTGTTGGACAGATGCAGAAGATGTGTTGGAGAGTGAGATCCCAGAGGTGATTTCCATGGAAACATTTGCAAGTGATATCCTGGGATTCCCCATTTATATTAAAGAGATTCTTCACTCCTCCCAAGAGGGAATGTTGTCCCCCTCAGGATCAGAAGTTGTATAGGAATTACATGTACTGCATGTGAAAGTGTGGGGCTCATTCTATAAAAGACTCATGGGAAGATTGTAGTTCATGAAGCACCCACAAACATGATTGACAGCCTTCCTTATGGGTGTAGTTTGATATGACCTTTTATTGGATATAAATTGCTAATAAAGATTAATTGAAAACATCAGATGTTATGATATATTAAAAATGTATAAACTTTTAATTGCAAATGTATTTAATTTATTCATCCACTATAATTGTTTACCTTATTGTGTCAAGTAAAAAAAAGTCGAATTAATTCATCAATAGCCTATGCATTAACTAACTTTCTGGGAGACTTTCAAAATAAATGCCAAAAAACTCGACTGAAATAGCGCAACTTCTCTCCTGACTGTCAACAAAAACACCCAAAAAGTGTGCGTGCAAGCCATTGAACAATAAAAGAACGGTAGAAGCGCTTTGCGCTGTTTACGGCGCAGGCGCGTTACTTCCTCCTAGAGCTCTCTTCAGTGTGTTTGCGTTGTGTCTAAACTGCCGGCGAGTTTAACAAAATATTTTACCAATAGCAGCTATGTCGGGCAGGTCGGTCCGCGCCGAGACACGGAGTAGGGCGAAAGATGACATCAAGCGGGTTATGGCTGCTGTTGAGAAAGTACGAAATTGGTAAGAGGGAACGCGTTATCTAAGAGAGCAGCAATGCTAGTGGGGGGAGGAGAGACCAGGAGAAGAAAGAACGAAAGACACACTAAATCAAATTTGGTCGGATGCTACCTCGGCTCAGGTGTACTGCACCCTCTCGCCTTGATCTGGGAGGAGGTCGCCGCTTAAAACACTTATAATGTAGGAATATTACATCTAATCATACAAAAATGTGGGTTGAACCTAGAAGCCATTTCGTTGCAGTTAGATGAAGCCTTTGCTGTTCGAGCATTCTGTAATGCCCTAGAAGCCTGGTAGATTACTGTTTTTTTTTTACCGCTCGAATGGTATCAATATTAATTTCAGAGCCGTAGTTCGACGAAAGCGGTATAGTGAGAATAGTTTATGTTCGCGGGGTTTTAAATTTAGCGCTTGGAGAGGTTCGTTCTTTTGTGTCCTCCAAATAGAGGGAGCGCGTGCGGTGGTGGTGGGTACACGAACTGTGCAAAGCCCGAATTGCTTTACAATTTTATTTTGTATGACTAATAATAGGCCCCTATAGTTCAATTAAGTTGAAATTTATAAAGTTTACTGTCATGTGGATTTGCTTGCAAGTAGCCTAAATGTATAATCACCACTAAATTTAGCCGAAATAATTTATTTGAGGCTATTATAGGCAGTCATTGGGTCTAGAAAGAAGTAACAACAAATTCCTAAACCTCAAATGAACTTGCCAAAGTAAATCTATCATGACATTTTCTATTGGGAATTTAAATTGATAGGTAACTAAAATATTGTGTTTTGTTGACATTTCAAATTGAATACATCAATTGCAAACAAGTGTTATTAATGCCTTGTGTAACTAATGCAGGGAGAAGAAATGGGTAACTGTCGGCGACACATCCTTGCGAATCTACAAGTGGGTGCCTGTGACCGAACCCAAGTCAAATGATGTAAGTCATCCACAGGGTGTTTGGGGGCACCACATTTGCTTAATAGTATTTGCAGATCCTTGTAGCATGATCAACAACATGTGCTTCCTTTCCTCATGTCTCTTCCCATTCCTAATTACATAAACTGGTCCACAATGATCTATTTTTTTAGATAAAGTACATAATTATGTCATTCTTAATAAATCTGTAATAAATAGCACCACTTCAGCATTGTATGTGCTATCTTGCAGAAGAGCAAAAACAAGAAGAAAGCCATCAACGACAAGTATGGGTCGGAGATCACAACACCAGAAAACAGCTCCTCTCCCGGAATGATGGATATGCATGGTAAGCTAAAAAAAGGGCTAAATACTTAAATGATGTTCTTTGGTTCATTAATAGTTGTAAATTCATCTGTCACTTTCTGTATCTCTCAGATGATAACAGTAACCAGAGCTCCATTGCTGACTGCTCTCCCATGAAGCAGGAGAACAGCAACAGTGCCAGCCCTGCCCAAGAGGCCATGGCAACTTCCCAGAGTGACAGCATTGAGGCCAAGAGTGACCAGAGTCAGTCCCCTCGCAAAGAGCAGCTGAAGAGCACAGACAGCAAGAGTGGTCAGTATATATGCTACCTAGCACAGAAAGGGAGAGCGCTGCCTTAGTTTAAACTAAACCATACACATACTGCAACTTGACCTCGTTAGCCCCGCACTTGTTCTTACCTCGAGGTATTTTCTAAGAGTAGTGCCAACTTGTCGAAAAATATGGTTTAACTTGACAGGCAGACTGCTTTCACCCAGCCCTCATAATCCCGGAATTGCACTGCTGTCTCAAGGTCAAAGGGGTACATGTTATGGCTTGTAGTGATGAGGTTCATAAAGAACATTAGGTGAAAAAAATGTTCTTCTGTCTTCACCAATGTCATTGGCAGCATTAGCAACATTGCTAAGAATTAACCCATCACCATACAGAGAATGGCTTTGAAAACATTGAGCAAGTTTTTGTTTAAATATTTCATCTAAAGATTCATATTGACAAACCATAATCAATGATGAGGTTATAGAATATATAATTAAATGCTAAACATGGAAGTATTGTTAAAATTAAAATAAAGAGGGCATCTGCGGAGAGATTTGTTCAAGTCTGAGCATGTACTCTGAGCAACAAGAGTTTGTCAAATACACTATATATACAAAAGTATGTGGACACCACTTCAAATTAGTGGATTCGGCTATTTCAGCCACATCGGTTTCTGACAGGTGTATAAAATTGAGCACATAGCCATGCAATCTCCATAGCTAAATATTGTCAGTAGAATGGCCTTACTGAAGAGCTTGGTGACTTTCAACATAGCACCGTCATAGGATAGCCACCTTTCTAACAAGTCAGTTTGTCAAATTTCTGCCCTGATAGAGCTGCCCTGGTCAACTGTAAGTGCTGTTATTGTGAAGTGGAAACATTTAGGAGCAACAACGGCTCAGCCGCGAAGTGGTAGGCCAATCAAGCTCACAGTACGTGACTGCAGAATACTGAAGCACTTAAAAATAGTCTGTCCTCGGTTGCAATATTCACTACTGAGTTCCAAACTGCCTCTGGAAGCACCGTCGGCACAATAACTGTTCGTCGGGACCTTAATGAAATGGGTTCCCATGGCCGAGCAGCCACACACAAGCCTAAGATCACCATGTGCAATGCCAAGCATTGGCTGGAGTGGTGTAAAGCTCGCCGCCATTGGACTCTGACGCAGTGGAAACGCATTGTCTGGAGTGATAAATCATGCTTCACCATCTGGCAGTCCAATGGCGGAATCTGGGTTTGATGGATGCCAGGATAACGCTACCTTCCACAATGCATAGTGCCAACTGTAACGTTTGGTGGAGGAGGTATAATGGTCTGGGGCTGTTTGGCTCAAGCTAGGCCCTTCAGTTCCAGAGAAGGGAAATCTTAACGCTACACTATACAATGACATTCTATATGATTCTGTGCTTCCCACTTTGTGGCAACAGTTAGAGTTGGGGGAAGTCGCTTTCCTGTTTCAGCATGACAATGCCCCCATGAACAGAGAGATCAATACAGAAATGGTTTGTCAAGATCAGTGTGGAAGAACTTGACTGGCCTGCACAGAGCCCTGACCTCAACACCATCAAACACCTTTGTGATGAATTGGAACACTGACTGCACTAACGTTCTATTGGCTGAATGGAAGCAAGTCCGCAGCAATGTTCCAACATCTAGTGGAAAGCCTTCCCAGAAGAGTGGGGGCTGTTATAGCAGCAAAGGGGAACCAACTCCATAGTAATGTCCATGATTTTGAAATGAGATGTTCAACAACCAGGTGTCCGTATACTTTTGGTCATGTCGTGTATTTGGAGAACAGTTTAGCTGTTATGTACTAGACTGGCTAGAAGATTGTGGGCTTGAACAAAGGATTTCACAAGGCTTACTGTAGTTTCTGTAGTAATGAGCTGTTAAAACGGTCTGCCATGCTAATGCCGTTTGAGGACAGAGTTCAAAACTCAAACTACAGTACGTCCACTTGTCATTGATGCAGTTTTTACCACATTATAAGCTAAACACCCTTGAAAAGAGTGTTTAACATAATCCAATATCAACCCTTTGTTCTGCACATGGATGTGACTCTGCATGGTCTTTCTTGCCACAAGATGGTGCTGTAGTGTAGACTTTGAAGTCAGCTACAATGGGGTATTTGTGTCATCACCCAGAATTGGT
This sequence comes from Oncorhynchus keta, assembly GCF_023373465.1. NCBI lineage: Eukaryota > Metazoa > Chordata > Actinopteri > Salmoniformes > Salmonidae > Oncorhynchus > Oncorhynchus keta. Next base: position 19,690,336 of record NC_068445.1, read on the forward strand.
CATCTCATTTTGGAGTAAATACAGGTTAATAAATCTTCCTGGGACATTTCGCAAACAGGCCTTGTCTACCAAGTCCTGCGATAATACACAGCAAGCAAGGCCACTGATTGCCGACTTGTTGAAACTTTTGTGGAAAGTGAATAACACAGCAAATTCACTTGCAGTTGCCCCTTGTTAGAATTGTATGTTATCTTTTGCTCAGAACTGTTACAGAAGTAGTAGGGATAGTATACAAACACTTGAATTGTTTCTTATTCTATTTGCTTAAAGCATATTGTCTCCCATGGTTATGCACTGAGACAGACGCTCTGGTATTGCAGGAAATGTTCACCCCTCATCATTTTCAAACACAAGCACACCTAAGAGAGACCGAAGGTCCACGGGAAGGAATGAACCATCCTCGGACACTCCTCAAGATTCTCAGGTGCTCCCCTCCACCACCATCCAAGACTAGAATACCTTTGTACAGCTATAGTGCATTTGGAAAGTATTCAGCCCCCTTGACTTTTTCCACATTCTGTTACGTTACAGCCTTATTCTATATATTTTTAAATGTCCTCAATCTACACATAGTACCCCATAATGACAAAACAAAAACAGATTGACATTTTTTGCAAATGTATTGAAAATGAAACAACTTATTTACATATTCAGACCCATTGCTATGAAACTCTAAATTGAGCTCAGGTGTATCCTGTTTCCATTGGTCATCCTTGATGTTTATACAACTTGTTTGGAGTCCACCTGTGGTAAATTCAATTGACTGCACATGATTTGGAAAGGCGCACACCTGATCATATAAGGTCCCACAGTTGACAGTGCATGTCAGAGCAAAGACCAAGCCATGAGGTTGAAGGAATTGTCCGTAGAGCTCCGAGACAGGATTGTGTCGAGGCACAGATCTGGGGAATGGTACCAAAAAATGTCTGCAGCATTGAAGGTCCCCAAGAACACAGTGGCCTGGAACAAGTTTGGAAGCATCAAGACTCTTCCTAGAGCTGGCCACCCAGCCAAAAACTGAGCAATCGAGGTAGAAGAGCCTTGGTCAGAGAGGTGACCAAGAACCCGATGGTCACTCTGACAGAGCTCCAGAGTTCCTCTGTGGAGATGGGAGAACCTTTCAGAAGAACAACCTTCTCAGCAGCACTCCACCAATTAGGCCTTTAAGGTAGAATGGCCAGACAGAAGCCACTTCTCAATAAAAGGCATGTAAATGCCCGCTTTGAGTTTGCCAAAAGGCACCTAAAGGACTCTCGAACCATGAGAAACAAGTTTCTCTGGTCCGATGAAACCAAGATTGAACTCCTTGGCCTGAATGCCACCATCTCTACAGTGAAGCATGGCGGTGGCAGCATCATGCTGTGTTTTTTTTCAGTGGCAGGGACTGGGAGACTAGTCAGGGTCAAGGGAAAGATGAATGGAGCAAAGTACAGAGAGATCCTTGATGATAACCTGCTCCAGAGCACTCAGGACCTCCGACTGGGGGAGAAGGTTCACCGTCCAACAGGACAACGACCCTAAGCACACTGCCAAGACAAGGCAGGAGTGGCTTGGGGACAAGACTCTGAATGTCCTTGAGTGGCCCAGCCAAAGCCCGGACTTGAATCCAATCTAACATCTCTGGAGAGACCTGAAAATAGCTGTGCAGCAACGCTCCCCATCCAACCTGACAGAGCTTGAGAGGATCTGCAGAAAAGAATGGGAGAAACTCCCCAAATGCAGGTGTACCAAGCTTCTTGCGTCATACCCAAGAAGACTCAAGGCTGTAATCGCTGCCAAAGGTGCTTCAACAAAGTACAGAGTAAAGGGTACTTCAGTTTTTATTTTATTTTTAATACATTTACAAAAATGTCTAAACCTGTCTTTGCTTTGTCATTATGGGGTATTGTGTGTAGATTGATGGGGGGCAAAAAAACAATGTGATCCATTTTAGAATAAGGCTGTAACGTAACAATGTGGAAATAAGTCACGGGGTCTGAACTTTCTGAATGCACTGTCACTGCCAAAATAAAGGAAACACTTGAGTAAATGAGGGATACAAAGTATATTGAAAGCAAGTGCTTCCACACAGGTGTGGTTTGGTTCCTGAGTTAAGTAAGCAATTGACATCCCATCATGCTTAGGGTATAAAAATGACCAGTTGCCTATTATTTTGATTACCATGCCTAGAAGAGATCTGTGACTTTGAGGGGTCTCAAATAAGCATAGGGGGTTTAAAGGGTGTGTCTGGCTCAGTTACCAGAACTCATCCCAATTGAACACTTGAGAGATTCTGGAGCGGTGCCTGAGACTGCATTTTCCACCACAATCAACAAACACCAGATGGAATTTCTCGTAGAGGAATGGTGTTACATGCCTACAATAGCGTAGATTCTACAAGTGTCTGGAACTTTTAAGGCGCATTGAAGCTGTTCTGGCAGACCGTGGTGGCCCAACACCATGAGACACTTTAAGTTGATGTTTCCTTTATTTTGGCAGTTAACTGTATGTTTTAGTCAATTAGAAATTTGATTGATGCAGTATAATGAATCTCATTTTGACATTAGTATTTTCATGAGAAGCTTAAATGTTTCCTGAAATATATTTTTTATTTTTGCAGGAATCTGAAGATGGCACTCCTCCCAATAAGAAGGGGAAGTTGGAAACTCCCTCAGATTTCCTCAAAACCAGCTAACTTATCTTTTACCATCACCAATTCCTTGATCTGTTGCCATGTCCTCAGCCCTCCTGTGTCTTAATTTCTTTATTCTTCTGAATTGGTCCAGGTGACATCCAGCACCCACCTCTACCCCAAAAAAGACTTTAAAACTAAACCAGGATCAGCTGGATGGGGCAGTGTCGACCTAAACTGCAGCTAAATCTCATTTTGCCACACATCCGCTGTTTTTGTTCTTAAGTATATGTACATATTTAGTTTTTGTTCATGCGGGTCAACACACTGTTTGAATCCTCTTAAGATCTGTTGGTTCTGCTCTGTTTATTACTTTGACAGTAAAACATTTAGTTAATTTAACTAAAGACAATACCTACATATTTAGTGCCATTCAGTCAGTCGCATATCTATTTCCTTTTCTCCTCTTATGGAAACTCACTTGTAGCATAGTCCTGCTACCAGATTAGTTGTGTACCTTGAATTACCAGAATAATGAAAAACATGTTGATTTGTTTAAATTGTATGTATACTTCAATCTGGTATAACAAGTGCCCAGTTTTCGTTAACCTGTAAAGCATTTTTCAGTGCATATGTAGGCTGTTTGGTTATAGATGGCTCTTTGAATACCTCACTGGAGTCCAGCAGTGCTGGCAACACTATGTATAGATTATTAAACTAAGTAGAACCTTTTATTTGCAAAAATGTAAGTAGCCCAAATAGTTGTTTCCTCATTAGCCTTTGCACAGCTAAAAATGCCATTTTAAATTATTGCCTGGCTACAGAAAGTCAAATGTTGACTATTGTCTTTTGGGACCCTTATGTTATTTTATTGTACATTTTCAGTTGGTATTGATTCTATAATGTAAAAATACGTTTAAACCTGTTACACAGCTACAATGCAGAGTGTAGGCAACATGTTGCCATATCATGTACACCAAGGTTCCCCAACGGGCAGGCTGAGTTTGCCTCACAGGTAGTTTTATTTGGCCCCAGAAGTTTTCTAAACAAAACAATTTTATACAGTGCATTTGCGAAGTACTCAGACCCCTTGACCTTTTCCATATTTTGTTACAATAAAGCCTTATTCTACATTTCGTAATTAATCAATTTTAGGAAAAGGCTGGAACGTAGAAAAATGTGGAAAAGATCAAGGGGTCTGAATACTTTCCGAATGCATTTATACGGAATGTTCCTTGCTGGACCTGACTGTAAAAACACCAGGAAATTAGCACCATGTCCCGATCATTCGCTCAAGAAAAAGAAAAAACGGAATTTAGTTGATTATCTCTGATGTACACACATGAAACACACATGTACACACATAAATACTTTAGCTATGTCCATAAAGCAATCAATATTAAACCTGAAAATATGTAATTTACAAACAACGAAAGTTAGACACTCCTAGTCTGGGTACCAGTCTCTAACATTCTACTGTTTGTATTCCATGTCTACCAAACATGACATGGGGTGGAATTAAATAGATAGCTATTTACGCCTGCTACATTAGGTTAGCTAAACAGAGACTGGCAACCAGGCTAGTTATTTTGAGCCTGCTGCTCTCGAGTGGAGGGTGTTTCTGTGACTCCATCCAATCACGTTTGCAGACATGACAGCAGTTGGTCCCACTGGAAATCCCTCGACACTAGCAACACTTTTGTTAGCTGATGCTAGCCTACCAGAAAAAGAGGACATACTCCAAAGACGGGCTGCCAACAATTCAAAGGGTCAAACAACACGGGAAAATGTATTCGAACATGCATAAATAATATTCACTGTTTTTAACTCGCTAACTATGAGAACAGCTAGCAAATAGGTCCAGAATAACAGCTAGCTAAGATATGGCTACCACTAGTGAGCTAAAACAATACCGACGTTCCACAGTGAGTGTCAAGCAGGAGCAGGACGATGACTCGGACACGGAGGAGTCTAATTTGGGGATTAAGAAATCGGATGGACGAGAGTCACAGATAATCCACAGTGGTCATTTCATGGTGTCCTCGCCGCACATTGAACACCCACCAAAAAAAGGCTACGACTTTGACACAGTCAACAAACAAACCTGTCGGACGTATCACTTCGGGAAGACCAGCACATCACATCTCTCCATTGACGCGTCCTTAACAAAACTTTTCGAATGCATGACCCTTGCATACAGGTTTGTGTCTTCATTCCTTCTCGTAAATAAACTAAAAGTTTAACTTTAGCTAACTAGATATCAAGCTAGCTGTCTGGCCTTTGAAAAGCTAACAATGTAAGCATGTACCACCATGGCATTTAAAGATGGGCTACATTTTGAACTATGACTTGGGGTTTTCAATACATAGCTACCAAATGATCCTTAGTTAGCTGTTGTTTGGTTTTCTATTTAAGCAAAACACAAATTGGACGAGTATTTACTTTTCCAGTATCTGTCTCGAGCATCAGAATCCACGCCCAAAGACAACGCATGAGGTGTAGCTAGTCACGAGTCTACATTTCCAGAACAATTTTCTAAAAAAGTATTGGCTACAGTAGTGGCATAAAACAACACGCATACAGTCTAATGCTTTATATGTAATAATTACAATAACTGCAACAGTTGCATGTGGAGTCCAATGCCAGATGAGAATCAAATACATTTATGGTCTTCAAATGCTTCGTAAACAAGTGTCGACCAACAGTAAAATGCCTTCTTAGGGGCCCTTCCCAACAATGCAGAGAGAAAATTGAGAAATAATAGAAAAGTAAAACGCGTAATAATACAGCTTGGTCTCATAGACTAGAAGTAACATAGTAAATGTAAATCAGAGAGGCTTAAATTAGTATATGTTTGGTATGGTTACAGATGGTTACTTTAATTAAAAACGAGTAGGGTGGATGGTTCGCCTAATTTCAGTTTGACAAAACAAGCAAGTATAGTGCAGATTTATTTGACCACCTAACTCGTTTTGAAATTTGTATTTTCCATAAATACAAATATTGTATTTTCAGCTGTTTGAAGCTGGTGTTCAAAACCGAAAGTAAAATATTCTAAAACAAAACTTAAGTAAAACAATTAATCATAAGAAAAAAGGTTTTGAAGTGTTTGTCCTATAGCTAGTTGATACAGTACATTTGGATAGTATTCAGCCCCCCCTTCAGACTTTTTCCACATTTGTTATGTTAAATGTTGGGGGGGTGGGGGTGAAATATTACATAAGTATTCAGACCCTTTACTCAGTACTTTGTTGAAGCACCTTTGGCAGCGATTACAGCTTTAAGTCTTACTGGGTATGATACTACAAGCTTGGCACACCTGTATTTGGGGAGTTTCTCCCATTCTTCTCTGCAGATCCTCTCAAGCTCTGTCAGGTTGGATGGGGAGTATTGCTGCACAGCTATTTTCAGGTCTCTCCAGAGATGTTAAATCGGGTTCAAGACTGGGCTCTGGCTGGACCACTCAAGGACCTTCAAAGATTTGTCCCCAAGCCACAAGTCATTGTCCTGTTGAACGGTGAACCTTTGCCCCAGTCTGAGGTCCTGAGCGGGTTTGTATCAAGGATCTCTCTGTACTTTGCTCTGTTCATCTTTCCCTAGATCCTGACTATTCTCCCTGCCGCTGAAAAACATCCCCACAGCATGATGCTGCCACCACCATGCTTCAACATAGAGATGATGCCAGGTTTCCTCCACATTCAGGCCAAATAGTTCAATCTTGGTTTCATCAGACCAAGATTGCCTTTTGGCAAACTCCAAGCGGGCTGTGAACTGTGTTTTACTGAGGAGTGGCTTCTGTCTGGCCACTATCATAAAGGCCTGATTGGTGGAGTGCTCCAGAGATTGTTGTCCTTCCGGATGGTTCTCCCATCTCCTGTAATCGCTGCCAAAGATGCTTCAACAAAGTAAATAGTAAAGGGACTGAATACTTATGTGATATTAAAGTTTTTAAAATTCTTAATACATTTGCAAACATTTCTAAAACTGTTTACATTATAGGGTATCATGTGTAGATTGATGAGGGGGGAAAAAATGTAATCCATTTTAGAGTAAGGCATTTTTTTTAAAAATTGTACCTCGACAAGATGACCAATAGAATCAACTTTTCTACAAAAGGGGATAGTAGTTTGACATAAGTTAGTGATTTTGATGTTTGTTTCTCGTCTTGTTGGCTGAGGAAAAGTAAATGTGGACAGTTAGTCTAAGCATCTTCAAAGTGCACATCAGAATTTGGTAAGAAGGACCGCACATCGTTGCATCTTCGACTTGCATGTTCTGTTAATATGAATGACCATAATCTAAATGTGATTTCTGTCATTTTGAGCAACGTGAATGGACACCCTAATCAGGTTATGCACCCTACGCATATGGGTCTGGTACATTTCTCAAATGTCTGGTAGATTAAAATGCTGCTGGTAGGAATTCATATTTTGGTTAGTTTTGCTGACTAATTAACCGGTCAAGAAACAGTAAAAAAAATAAATCAAAACAGTCAAATTTGGTCACCAACAGAAAGTACTATCAGAGATCTGTATATAATGGCGCGATGCGTATGTTTCCAAGGTGGGACGGCTTAGGCCAAAATAAGCCCATAGAAACACATTGCACCTAATTTTGACAGAATTTGGCGCGAGTGAAACCTCTCGCTTTGCTTCTTCCTCTCTGATACCATGCATGCATACAAGGACCGGACATTTTTCATTAAGAGCTTAATGGAAACGTGCATCAATAGCAAGCCTATCCTGTTATAGTTCAAAAGGCTATAGCAGCTAATAAAACAACATTTTCAAACATTTGTCAAAATGCAATTAGCGGAAAATACCTTTCTAATCCTAATGCGAATTAGAATCTTAGAAAGAAGGGGTATTTAATAGCAACAACTGATGGGTTACTGAAATTACTAGGATTGTGCCTTTGGCTTCTGGACAACAAAAGAGAGTTGATAAGAAAAACACTAGAACTGGAGAAATGCTGGTTAATGGCATGAGGAAGTCTTTAGAAAATAATTGCCTTCACGTTTCTACAGATGGATTTTTGCAAGGCTACTTTGAAGAAAGGTAAATCATGCCTCATTTGAAGTAAAGTAAAACTGTCATGTTTCAAACAATTATACTGCCTCAAGCTCACATTGCAAAGTGGTGGGTTCTTCGCTGATAGTCAACGGTAGGCAGGCTATGGCCTATACACCTGAATGGCAAATGGGAGGTGAGATTTAATTACAAATTGAGATTGAGAAATAAAAATAGCTCATTTTTATCATGGCCTCAAGTTAACACGTGATTGCATTTAAAATGTATGTTGCGCAATGACTGGGTTTACAAAAGCAGGTTTCACTCCAGTAGCCTAGAGACTTTTTGAGGAGCTACTCTCGTGCTGTCTGACAGGTTGTGGGCTATTCTGCTCCTCAAACTAGTCTCTGTATGTTGTGCCTGTGTGATAAATGAGAGGCTAAGACTGTTGCGGTGACCCCGTATTACCACCACACCGGTGGTCACTAGTCTTGAAGGCAGTCAAATTTCACGTGAGCTTTTAGTCATGGTAATTAGGCTTCTATGAGCTCTGATGCTGCTGATGGTCATTAGTAGCCTACCAAACTTGCTAACTGCCTGGTACTCGGCACTATTGTCCCTCTAATCACTCTGACATCAATGCAAATGTAATAGAAAATCTAATCAAAGACTTCATAAGAGCTCATGTTGAGCAACATGCAATTTTGTGAGAAAACAGAGTGATGGCCTTTACTAAAAGCTTTCTATAGGCTGCCCCTGTTTCAAGACAGATGCTTGCTTATGGTCCATTCTATATCAAATCAAATGGATCATGTATATGTAAAGATGAGATTAAACCAAGAATCATGTAGCCTAGACCATAGGCCAATATGTTTTGATAAGGTTTGTATCACAAGTGAAGTGGCCAAAATAACTTCTTAAAATTAAGCACATTAATCCACTTTACAAGGGGTGTAGAGCCCAACTGGCATACATAAACACTGTGTGTTTCCAGTTTGGGGGGATGATAATTTTCACCATAAAAATGCACCTTTTGGGCCTCCCGTGTGGCGCAGTGGTCTAGGGCTAGCTGTGCCACCAAGGACTCTGGGTTCGCGCCCAGGCTCTGTCGCAGCCGGCCGCATCATGTAGCCTTACAATGTATTAAAAATCAGAACATATAGCCCAACGTTTTTATCACAACTAAAGTTAGATGAATAACTCAAAATTAAGCATATAGAAGTACCTATTTCTTTGTTAAGCGCTCAACACAGAATAGCCTCGTGTGCACTCCCTCAAATCGTTTGGAGAAAATATCCTTTTCTATTTTAGATGTTCCAAAGGTCAGATTCAGTGGCTTGTGTGGAAGCCAGGAGATGATAAATGTGTTTACGTTAGTTCATGGTCAATTACCGTGAGACCGACAGTTATTTGCTTGACAATCACCAGCTGACGAAATGTTGTGACTGCCAAAGCTCTAAGCATAACGATTAACGAAAATACACACGCAGCAATTGAATTCCAGAAATTAGGCTAATTACCCTATAGACCGATAAGTATGACTGGTCAAATTAGAGGTTAACATCCCAAGCTGCTGGTCAAATGTCTGGCGACACATTTTCCTAATGGAAACCCTGGTTTGGACTATGATAGCGCCTTAGTGATGTGGACACAGAGGAACTTGAAGCTTTCGTCTCGCTCCATTACAGCCCTGTCGATATGAATGGGGACGTGCTCGGCTCTCCGTTTCCTGTAGTCCAAGATCAGCTCCTTTGTCTTGCTGACGTTGAGGGAGCGGTTATCGCCCTACCACCACACTACCTGGTCTCTGACCTCCTCCCTATAGATTGTCTCGTTGTCTGTGATCAGGCACTGTTGTGTCGTCTGCAAACTTAATGACAGTGTTGGAGTCGTGCGCTGCCACGCAGTCGTGGGTGAATAGGGAGTACAGGAGGGGACTAATCACGCACCCCTGAGCGGCCTCCGTGTTGGTCGTCAGAGTGATGGATATGTTGTTGCCTACCCTCACAACCTGGGGGCGTCCCGTCAGGAAATCCAGGAACGCTGAACTGTAGTCAATGAACAGCATTCTCATGTAGGTGTTCCTTTTGTCCAGGTGGGAAAGAGCAGTGCAATAGAGATTGTGTCATCTGTGGATCTGTTTGGGCGGTATGCGATAATAGGCATTTTAAATCATGTGTTGTGAAGTGGTCCCAAGGTCAACAGTCTGCTGTTGCGGTAATATGGTCCTGTGCTACTGGATAGGACTGTTATGGGTAACTTTGCAAAGTTTGCTTAGCAGTTTGACAGTTTAAACCTAATTTAGCTACAGCAATTTGGTGATTTATTCAAATCATATGTTTAAACCCTGTCTAATCTAAAATAGGCCTAGTTGAAGAAATTAAAATGTTGTGCACAGAAGGTCCCCTAGAACAGAGCAGAGAAAAACCCTGTGTTAGAGGCTCATCTTGGTGTGCTTGTCTCTCTTAACCTCTTAGGTGAAAGGCCAGCTGCTCCAAGAGGGTCTCCACATGCATTTGTAAATTGCAGGCAGCATGTTAATTTGGGGCAGCTGGTATTTTTAGAGCAGGGGCTACACACCCATAATATCTCCTTCTCCCCATCAGCCTAGAGTAGACTGATGCATTGCTGCTCAAATCAACAGTTGGGATTTTACAGCCTTTGTTTAGCCATGCTTGATGTGCTGAGTGTGGAGCAGGACACTTAACACCAGATGCCCAGGCAATGCAAACAGCCTGAGCACCACTTTTTTGACAGGGGTTTTGCGATAGAAGTAATTGTTGCTCCTCCTTAGCACCCCCTCAACTCCTGTCAACACATGATAGGACACCTGTGTCAGAGGAATCGCATCCCCTTTACGGCTCTCTGCTTGCCAAGGGTTGGCACTATCCATCGCCCATCCCTCAACCTTTGCTCCAGTTTTACTGCAGACTACACTTAGTGGATCAAATCAAATCACATTTTATCCGTCACATGTTTCGTAAACAACAGGTGTAGACTAAACAGTGAAGTGCTTACTTACAGGCCCTTCCCTACAATGCACAGAGAATAAAAATGGAGAAATAATAGAAAAGTAAAGTGCGTAATAATAAATACGCAATGATTAAGGATAGTTTGGCTATATACACAGGGTACCAAATCAAAGTTAATTTGACACGTGCGCCAAATACAACAGGTGTAGTAGACCTTACAGTGAAATGCTTACTTACAGGTTCTAACCAATAGTGCACAAAAGTTATTAATTAGGTGGACAATGGGTAAGTAAAGAAATAAAACAACAGTAAAAAGACAGTGAAAAATAACAGTAGCAAGGCTATATACAGTAGCTAGTCTACATACAGGCTCCGGTTAGTCGGGCTGATTGAGGTAGTATGTAGATATGGTTAAAATGACTATGCGTGTATGATGAACAGAGAGTAGCAGTAGCATAAAAGAGGGGTTGGTGGGTGGTGGGACACAAAGCAGATAGCCCGGTTAGCCAATGTGGGGGAGCACTGGTTGGTCGGCCCAATTGAGGTAGTATGTACATGAATGTATACCGTAATTGCTGGACTATTAAGCGCACCTGAATATAAACCGCACCCAATGAATTATTAAAAAATATGTATTTTGTACATAAATAAGCCGCACATAAGCCGCAGGTGCCTACCGGTACATTGAAACAAATTAACTTTACACAGCCTTTAAACAAACACGGCTTGTAACAAAAATAAATAGGCTTTAACGAAACACTGCTTGTAACAAATTAAACAGTGGCCTACCAAGAAAGTCATTGGTCACTATCTTCCTCCTCCTGTGCACTGAAACCACTAAAGTCATCTCCTTCGGTGTCGGAGTTGAATAGCCTCAGAATTGCTTCATCCGATGTTGGATCGCTGCTCTCTTCAACACGCAGCAGTCCAGCCTTTCGAAACCCGTTGATGATAGTGGATTTTTTGACAATGCTCCACGCTGTCAGCAGCTCTATTTCCTTTTCCAACAGCCAGATCGATCGCCTTCAACTTGAAAGCTGCATCATATGCATTTCTTCGTGTCTTTGCCATGATGAGGGTGACAAAATTACTACCGTAATCAGAATGATGGGAAGTTAGAGCGCACTCGATTTACGTCACATTATGTGACGGTGCTCAGTTTTTTGGCGGCATGAATCTTGTGAATGTGGGAAAAATCCATAAATTAGCCGCGTCATTGTATAAACCCGCGAGGTTCAAAGCGTGGGAAAAAAGTAGCGGCTTATAGTCCGGAAATTACGGTAGTTAAAGTGACTATGCAGATATGATAAGCAGCGAGTAGCAGCAGCGTAACCAGAGGGGTTGGGAAGAGGAGGCACACAATGCAAATAGTCCGGGTAGCCATTTGATTACCTGTTCGGGAGTCTTATTGCTTGTGGGTACACACTTTTGAGAAGCCTTTTTGTCCTAGTCTTGGCACTCTGGTATAGAGGTCGACCAATTATGGTTTTTCAACGCCGATACCGATTATTGGAGGACCAAAAAGCCGATACCGATTAAATCGGTCTATTTTTTTTATTTGTAGTAATTTTTTTAAACATATTTTTAAAAATATTTTTTAAATATATTTTTTTACTTTTGTAATAATGACAATTACAACAATACTGAATTAACACTTATTTTAACTCAATATAATACATCAATAAAATCAATTTAGCCTCAAGTAGATAATGAAACATGTTAAATTTGGTTTACATAATGCAAAAACAAAGTGTTGGAGAAGAACGTAAAAGTGCAATATGTGCTATGTAAGAAAGCTAATGTTTCAGTTCCTTGCTCAGAACATGAGAACATATGAAACATGAGTCTTTAATATTCCCAGGTAAGACATTTTAGGTTGTAGTTATTATAGGACTATTTCCCTCTATACCATTTGTATTTCATTAACCTTTGACTATTGGATGTTCTTATAGGCACTTTAGTATTGCCAGTGTAACAGTGTAGCCTCCGTCCCTCTCCTCGCTCCTCCCTGGGCTCGATCCAGCAACACAACGACAACAGCCACCACATCGAAGCAGCATTACCCATGCAGAGCAAGGGAAACAACCACCCCAAACGCACGAAAGTGCTGTTTGAATGAATGTTTACACGCCTGCTTCTGCCTACCACCGCTCAGTCAGATACTTGTATGCTTGTATGCTCAGTCAGATTATATGCAACACAGGACACACTAGATAATATCTAGTAATATCATCAACCATGTGCAGTTAACTAGTGATTATGATTGATTGTTTTTTATAAGATAAGTTTAATGCTAGCTAGCAAATTACCTTGGCTTACTGCATTTGCGTAACAGGCAGTCTCCTTGTGGAGTGCAACGAGAGAGAGGCAGGTCGTTCTTGCGTTGGACTAGTTAACTGTAAGGTTGCAAGATTGGATCCCCCGAGCTGACAAGGTGAAAATCTGTTTTTCTGCCCCTGAACGAGGCAGTTAACCCACCTTTCCTAGGCCATCATTGAAAATAAGAATGTGTTTTTAACGGACTTGCCTTGTTAAATAAAGATTAAATAAAGGTGTAAAAAAAAAAATCGGCAAATCGGAGCACAGAAATACCAATTTCCGATTGTGATGAAAACTTGAAATCGGCCCTAATTAATCGGCCATTCCACTTAATCGGTCGACCTCTACTATGGTACCGCTTGCCATGCAGTAGTTGAGAGAACAGTCTATGACTAGGGTGGCTGGGGTCTTTGACAATTGTTAGGGCCTTCCTCTGACACCGCCTGGTGTAGAGGTTCCTGATGGCAGGCAGCTTAGCCCCAGTGATGTACTGGGCCGTACGCACTACCCTCTGTAGTGCCTTGCGGTCTGAGGCCGAGCAATTGCCGTACCAGGCAGTGATGCAACCAATCAGGATGCTCTCGATGTTGCAGCTGTAGAACCTTTTGAGGATCTCATGACCCATGCCAAATCTTTTTAGTTTCCTGAGGGCGAATAGGCTTTGTCGTGCCCTCTTCACGACTGTCTTACAGTCAACTGTAAGTGCTGTTATTGTGAAGTGGATACGTCTAGGAGCAACAACAGCTCAGCTACGAAATTGTAGGCCACACAAGCTCACAGAATGGTACTGCCGAGTGCTGATGCACATATCGCATAAAAACAGTCTGTCCTCAGTTGCAACATTCACTACAAAGTTCCAAACGGACTCTGGAAGCACCGTCAGCACAATAACTGTTCGTCGAGACCTTAATGAAATGGGTTTCCATGGCCGAGCAGCCACACACAAGCCTAAGATCACCATGCACAATGCCAAGCTTCGGCTGGAGTGGTGTAAAGCTCGCCTCCATTGGACTCTGGCACAGTGGAAATACGTTCTCTGGAGTGATGAATCACGCTTCACCATCTGGCAGTCCGAAGTATGAATTTGGGTTTGGCGGATGCCAGGAGAACATTACCTGCCTGACTGCATAGAGCGAACTGTAAAGTTTGGGGGAGGAGGAATAATAGTCTGGGGCTGTTATTCATGATTTGGGCTAGGCCCTTTAATTCCAGTAAATGGAAATCTTAACGCAACAGTATAAAATTACATTCTAGACGATTCTGTGCTTCGAGATTTGTGGCAACAGTTTGGGGAAGGCCCTTTCCTGTTTCAGCATGACTATGCCCCTGTGCACAAAGCGAGATCAATACATAAATGTCAAGATCGGTGTGGAAGAACTTGACTGGCCTGCACCCCATCGAAGACCTTTGGGATAAATTGGAATGCCTGTGCTCAACCTCACTAATGCTCTTGTGGCTGAATGAAATCAAGTCCCCACAGCAAATTTCCAACATCTAGTGAAAAGCCTTCCCAGAAGAGTGGAGGCTATTATAGCAGAAAAGGGGGGACCAACTCTATATTAATGCCCCTGACTTTTTAATGAGATGTTTGAAGTGCATGTGTCCACATACTTTTGGTCATGTAGTGTATGTACACATGACTAGGAATAACGTTACTAGGCAACAGGATAAATAGTTGACCAAATAGATACTAACTATTTAGCAGTTTATGGCTTGGGGATAGAAGCTGTTCCTGTTGGTCCCAGACTTGGTGCATCGGTGCTGTGCTGTAGCAGAGAGAACAGTCTATGACTGGATGGCTGGAGTATTTGACAGCTGTTTTTTTTGGCCTTCCTCTGACACTGCCTGGCATAGAGGTCCTGGATAGCAGGGAGCTCAGCCCCAGTGATGTACTGGACTGTACACACCACCCTCTGTAGCGCCTTGCGGGAACTCTCTCGACCCCGTACACTACAGCCCCGACGATGTAAATGGGGGTGTGCCTGTAGTCCACGATCATTTCCTTTGACTGTGGACAACGTGTAATGAACGATAACCGATGGTCAGAACCTGAACTAAATGTAGGGTGTAGGGCCATGGTGCAGGTACACAATATGATCTTGGGCAATCAAATCAGCAGCATTTCGTGCACTTCCATTCTTCTAAACTAAGTTAATTCCTCAGACATCAGGTAAGGTCTGCTATATTTACCTCTTACCCTTTACTACATGCTCCATAACCTGGAGTCCTTTAGCACTTTGGTTCTCTCTTAGAGCAACAAAAGTGCACCACATTGTAGATGATCTAGCTACACCCTCTTTTACAACACAATAGCCTGAAGAATCCACAATAAAATCAAACTCACTCTGCTTTTTCAACATACTGCAATTAAAGACACACCCAGTCAATGTGGAACTACTATGAGTGCAAAAGGTTAACAGAATTGTTGTGGTATCTGAAACTGGGCCAGTCTACCACATTCAAGTCCTCTCTTAACCTCGGCACTAATTCAAATGGTATGACACCGCGCATATAAATCACCCACCCACTCAGTAGCAGCGTGTTGCCTTTCAATTGCGGGTGGGGGGGATTGGTAGGGCAGTGAGTGTCTTATCGGGTGCAGCCAGTGTCCTCATATAGCCTGTCTTAGATGGAGAGGTTTTACAGCCTGGTGTCCCCAGGGATCCCTCATGCAGTGGCTATGTTTGTGGACACAGGCAACAGGCTTAGGCAGCTACAGTGCATTCGGAAAGTATTCAGACCCCTTGACTTTTTCCACATTTTGTTACCTTATATCCTTATTCTTAAATTGGATTAAATGTTTTTTTCCCCCCTCATCAATCTACACACAATACCCCATAATGAAAGAAGCATTT
Source organism: Oncorhynchus keta (assembly GCF_023373465.1). Lineage (NCBI taxonomy): Eukaryota > Metazoa > Chordata > Actinopteri > Salmoniformes > Salmonidae > Oncorhynchus > Oncorhynchus keta. The sequence continues at coordinate 19,706,102 of NC_068445.1, forward strand.
TGCAAATGTATTATTTAAAAAAATCCGGAAATATCGCATTTTATATAAGAATTCAGACCCTTTACTCAGTACTTTGTTGAAGCACCTTTGACAGCGATAACAGCCTTTCCGAGTGCACTATGTACCCGGGTGATTCTCATGAAACCAGCATTGTATGATGGTGGTGATGATTTGAGTAAAAAAAAATACATGGTATAACCATTATTTCAAAGACACATTTTTTCTTTGAGGGAGTGTGCACATGCTGCTATTGTGTTTAGCAACAAAGAAATAGGTACTCCTATATGGTTAATTTAGAGTTATTCATTTTTAAAAACATTTTTAACTAGGCAAGTCCGTTAAGAACAAATTCGTATTTACAATGACTGCCTATCCTGCCCAAACCCTGACGACGCTGGGCCAATTGTGCGCCGCCCTATGGGACTCCCAATCATGGCCAGATGTGATACATCTTGTATTAATGTAATTTTAGTTGTTCAACAAACATTGGGCTATAGGTTTAGATTTTTAATACAGTGTAAGGCTGCATGATGCAACTCTAAAGATGAAAGGTATGAGCCCTGCTTTGTTTTTTGCGCAGGTTGTACATAATCTATCAGTCTCTTATTCACAATTTGACAAGCACTTGATAATGCCTAAAATTTCACGGCGGCATCCCCTTTCTGTGGCTGTAATACACCCTAAAAAAAAATCCTTTTGCGTCCAGTGGCGGTTGTGCCCTTCTCCCTGGGTGCTGCGCGCTCCGGAGCACCTCTCACTCACATGGCTCTCCATCACGTGATCGGGTCTTTCTCACAGGCTACAAGAAATGTTGTGCAACATGAGCTCATGGGCTCTTTTATTCGATTTTCTATCACATTTGCATTGATGTCAGAATGATTAGAGGGACAATAGTGTGCTGAGTACCAAGCCGTTAGCAAGTTTGGTAAGGTACGGTCAGCAGCATGAGAGCTCGGAGAAGCCTAATTACAGTGACTTAACGGTCACATGGAATTTGACTGCCTTCATGACTCGTGACTGCCGGTGTGGCGATAATACGGGTTACAGCAACAGCCCTATTCACAACCATTGTCCAACATTGAATGTATTTTAATTCATTTTATCTTGATGTTTAAGTCTCCTATCTTGGATTATTTGTTATCCTTGATTATTTGTAATTGAAGCTCATACCCCATTCCTCATACTTCAGAACAATTCTTTATTGACCTTTTTAGTTCATAGGTAAAAGCTAATTGCATAATCGTTACTTTTTTGACCAAGAAGTTTTAAAAACATAACGCTCATTACCGAAATATTAATTATTTTCCGCAACCTGCTTATCATTACTGAAACACTTTAATTAATTGTCAATTCATTATTTAATTGTTTATCTAGTTTACCATAGTACAGGCAAACACTAGGAGTTACATTGTGGTAGTTATTCAGCAAAATGTGTTAAGATAATTTACGTTATATTATCACAAATGTCATGACTCAGATCTTTGTTTTTCGCTAATGAAATCTTCAAAATAACATTTGTTTACTAATAAGTAATTTGTTCATTACTACAGTTGAAGTTGGAAGTTTACATACACTTAGGTTGGAGTCATTAAAACTCGTTTTTCAACCACTCCCCAAATTTCTTGTTAACAAACTATAGTTTTGGCAAGTCGGTTAGGACATCTACTTTGTGCATGACACAAGTAATTTTTCCAACAATTATTTACAGACAGATTAGTTCACTTATAACTAGTTCACTGTATCACAATTCCAGTGAGTCAGAAGTTTACATACACTAAGTTGACTGCGCCTTTTAAACAGCTTGGAAAATTCCAGAAAATGATGTCAAGGCTTTAGAAGCTTCTGATAGGCTAATTGACTTAATTTGAGTCAATTGGAGGTGTACCTGTGGATGTATTTCAAGGCTTACCTTCAAACTCAGTGACCTATGCTTGACATCATGGGAAAATAAAAATAAATCAGGCAAAACCTCAGAAAAAAACAAATTGTAGACCTACACAAGTCTGGTTAATCCTTGGGAGCAATTTCCAAATGCCTGAAGGTACCACTTTCATCTGTACAAACAATAGTAAGCAAGCATAAACACCATGGTACCACGCAACCGTCATACCGCTCAGGAAGGAGATGCGTTCTGTCTCCTAGAGATGAACGTACTTTGGTGTGAAAAGTGCAAATCAATCCCAGAACAACAGCAAAGGACCCTGTGAAGATGCTGGAGGAATTGGGTACAAAAGTATCCATATCCACAATAAAATTTGTCCTATATCGACATAACCTGAAAGGCCGCTCGGAAGAAGACACTGCTCCAAAACCGCCATTATAAAAACGCCAGACTACGGTTTGCAACTGCACAATGGGACAAGATTGAACTTTTTGGAGAAATGTCCTTTGTCCATAATGACCATCGTTATGTTTGGAGGAAAAATGGGGAGGCTTGCAAGTCAAAGAACACCATCCCAAACGTGAAGCACAGGGGTGGCAGCATCATGTTGTGGTGTTTTTTTGCTGCAGGAGGGACTGGTGCACTTCACAAAATAGATGGCATCATGAGTACGGACAATTATGTGGATATATTGAAGCAACATCTCATTTGCTTGGTCGCAAATGGGTCTTCCAAATGGACAATTACCCCAAGCATACTTCCAAAGTTGTGGCAAAATGGCTTAAGGACAACAAAGTCAAGGTATTGGAGTGGCCATCACAAAGCCCTGACCTCAATCCCATAAATTTGTGAGCAGAACTGAAAAAGTGTGTGTGAGCAAGGAGACTTACAAACCTGACTCGGTTATACCAGCTCTGTCAGGAGGAATGGGCCAAAATTCACCCAACTTATTGTGGAAAGCTTGTGGAAGGCTAACTGAAACGTTTGACCCAAGTTAAACAATTTAAAGGCAATGCTACCAAATACTAATTGAGTGTATGTAAACTTCTGACCCACTGGGAATGTGATGATAGAAATAAACCAGTCTCTCTACTATTATTCTGACATTTCACATTCTTAAAATAAAGTGGTGATCCTAACTGACCTAAGACAGGGACTTTTTACTAGGATTAAATGTCAGGAATTGTGAAAAACTGAGTTTAAATGTAATTGACTAAGGTGTATGTGAACTCCCGACTATCAAACGTAGATTTGCTTTGTGGTATACAAATATATATTTTTTAAACATGGAAAATCATCAGTTTTTCTTCCTTTCTTGATATTTAGTGTTGTGGTAATGTCAAATTTCAATCAGTTGTGAAAAATGCTATAAAATACATAAACATTGACTAAACTCTTTGAAATCAACATTTATAATGATGTTACAACTTACTAGTTTTGCACCAAATGACAAAGTGCTAGTCAAGTTATTCTCAAAAAATCCAAAGAGCTCCTTTTTAAAATGACAATTACGTGAGAATCACCCGCTCCATCATCTTGGCTTCAGTGGAAAGACATGTCCTCAACCCACTGATAGTTTCAGTTCACTAGTCAGGGGGCAGAAAAAAGTTTTGATTTCTATGCTAAATATATACAGGACCTTCATAAAGTATTCATACCCCTTGATTTATTACACATTTTGTTGTTATACAGCCTGAATTCAAAATTGATTAAATATTTTTTTCTTCTCACCCGCCTACACACGTTGTCAAATTTATTGAAAATTAAATACACAAATATATCTAATTTACTTAACTATTCATACCCCTGGGTCAATATTTTGTAGAAGCACCATTTGGTAGCGATTACACCGGAGAGTCTCTAAGAGCTTTCCACACCTGGATTGTGCATTTACCTATTATTATTTTCAAAACTCTTCAAGCTCTGTCAAATTGGTTGTTGATCATTGGTAGACAACCATTTTCAGGTCTTGCCATATATTTTCAAGTAGATATAAGTCAAAACTGTAATGCAGCCACTAAGGAACTCCAGTGTAGATTAGGCCTTGTGTTTTAGGTTGTCATGCTGAAAGGTGAATTAATCTCCCAGTGCCTGGTGGAAAGCAGGCTAAACCAGGTTTTCCTCTAGGATTTTGACTGTGTTAAGCTCCATTCCAGGTTTTTTTCTGCCTGGAAAAACTCTCCAGTCCTTAAGTCCTTAACAATTACAAGCATACCCATAACATGATGCATTCACCACTACGCTTGAAAATATAGAGTGGTACTCAATAATGTTGTATTCAGGACAAAAAAAGTGAATTACTTTGCCAATTTTTTTGCATTATTACTTTAGTGCCCTGTTGCAAACAGGATACATGTTTTGGAATATTTGTATTCTATACAGGCTTCATTCTTTTCACTCTGTCAGTTAGGAGTATTATGGAGTAACTTCAATGTTTGTTGATCCATCCTCTGTTTTCTCCTTTCACTCTAACTGTATTAAAGTCACCATTGGCCTCATGGTGAAGTCTTTGAGCGGTTTCCTTCCTCTTCGGAAACTTAGGAAGGACGCCTGTATCTTTGTAGTGACTGGGTGTGTTGATACAACATCCAAAGTGTAATTAATAACTTCACCATGCTCAAAGGGATATTCAATGTCTGCTTTTTTATAAAATCTACCAATAGTTGCCCTTAGCGAGGTATTGGAAAACCTCCCTGGTCTATGTGGTTAAATCTGTGTTTGAAATTCACTGCTTGAATGAGGGACCTTACAATTATCTGTATGTGTAAGGTTACAGACAGATGTTAAACACTATTATTGCACACAGTGAGTCCATGCAACTTACTATGCACATTTTTACTCCTGAACTTATTTAGACTTGCCATAACAAAGGGGTTGAATACTTATTGACTCAAGACATTTCAGCTTTTAATTTTTTTATTAATTTGTAAAAACATAATTCCACTTTAACATTATGGGGTATTGTTTGTAGGCCAGTGATGACAAATCTCTATTTTAATCTAAAGTTGGGAGGTAACACAATAAAATGTGGAAAATGACAAGGGGTGTGAATACTTTCTGATGTCCCTGTAGTTCATTGAGTCTATGCTCATTGGGTCATTTGATATAGGTTAGGCTAGCTAAACACTGGCCATTGACAACATGTCCTTTGAATTGAATGTCCTCTTTCTTGTTTTTCTTGTCCTGTTGATAGTTTGTCTTCCTTGGTTTGCCTCAGCCCTATGAACTGCCCATTACTTACAGTGAACAGATTATATTACTAGGCTGTGTGCTATCATCTTCTAAAAGTTTGGACACGTCCATAGTAACGTTGTGGTTGCTTGAAGTGGAACAGTATAGACCCTTTTGCAGTACACGACACACATAGATGAGTGCGTCTCTTGGTGGGAGTAAGAACCATCACCATCTGCACCTATTCAACATAGCCTAGATTTTAAGTTTCTATTACTTGTAAACAAAACAACTTGTTTGGGTTCTCATACACTTATAATATTTTTTTAAATCTTACGTGAACAGCCGCTTAGATTATGTTTGGTCTTTGCAAAAATAACTATTTTGTATGCAGAAGTTGTTAGCTAGAATGCTAACGCTCATTGATATAGGCTGTAGCAAAAGCTAGCCAAAGAACCATTTTACTGATTGAAGTTTAAGTGTTTAAAAAAAAAATTATAATGCAGTTGATTTGTAATGATGACACAATCATTATATTAAGCAGGACATTCATACGAGCATTAACATCCAATTAGAATCCAGAAGTAGTGTGAAATGCAACATGTAAATAGGGGCTTTTTTTTGCTGGCATTCTGTAAGAGCTCACCCTTGTTCTGCCACCAATTCGCACGCATCCCCTCGTGCGGTAATGTTTGCAAACACCGAAAGGATCTATTTGATCCCTCAATTGGGTTAGGTAGTCCCTCTTGGCAAATGCTATGATTTATTAAGTTTTAAGTATCATGTCATTCTATGCCGCAGATTCCCTTCATTACAGTCAAAGACAACATCATATAGGCCTAATGTGAAAATACTGTTAGATCCTTTTGAGATACAAGTTGTTCATGATATATCGGACATGCTAATACCTCCACTGCCTTGTCATTGCCTCAACTAAGCTCTCTGCCTCTCACTATTGTCACTGTCAACGGTGGCCTACTTAAGCCTTGTTCACACTGCAGGCCTTAATGCTCAAATCAGTTTTGTTTGTCCAAACAGCCAGTGACTAAATCGGATTTGTGTGTTGACTGTAGACATTTGCTGAAATGGCTACGCAAGTGGCGGGTGTGTGTGCTGTGGCGGCTGATTGTGGGTGGTGCTCGTGCTTCCTCTCACTCAGAAGTTGTTGTTGTGTAGCAAGCTAAGGTGACAACAATGCCTGCCATGGAAGTTTCCCAGTTGCTTTGAATGTTCGAAATCGTATTGTAAAAACACTTTTAATGTGTCAAAAGATAAGATGATCCAACTTTCAAAATAAGTTATTTTTGGATAACCATAGATGGCTACCTAGCTGTTTAGTTTGCTAGCACACATTCACTAAATTCATTGTAAAAAATTAACAATTGCTAGTTAGCTGCCACATGTTCTTGCCAAACTGTCAACAGAATAACAAGCAAGCAATAAGATATGCCAAATAACAGTAAAAAAAATGTAAACACGAGGTCAAATAAATCAGATTCAGCTGTTCAGACACAAGTCGCATGGCCATGAATCTGATTTTTGTGTCTGATTTCAAATCCCCTATGAATCTGGTTTGAAATGTGTCTTGAAGTATTCAATTCCATGGATATTTTGGCTGTTCAGACTCTAGGAAAAAGATGAGAATCGGATATGCAAAAATAAAATCAAACTGCCAGTGTGAACAATGCTTTAGTCCCTTTATGGATGCAGGTGTTCTGTTTGAAATACATGTGTATTTGATTTGCTCTTTAAATAGGCCTACTTTCTTTCTATGTATTTTTAGTATTTTCAAATCATGTGGACCAAATCACAAACTACTTTTATTGGAAGTATTTTCAAATAATTTCCTATTAAAATACTTATTTCTAAATACATTTTATGAAATAACAAACAGACCTGGTTTCAAAGGCATGGGAGTATTTATTTGTATATAAAAATGCACTGTATTTCCTAAAATATGTGTTATCAAAAATAATAATATCCAAAACAAGTATTTTGAAAGTAATTGAAATATGCTAAATAGTGTTTGAACCTAGGTCTGGTTATGTTACCCTTTTCAGAGTTGTCTACTGTCACTTAGGATAGTGTTGAGCTGTCTGAAATGATGGGTGACTTCCACAATTGTTCTAGGAAAAGGGATAAAGGAAGGGGGATACCTAGTCAGTTGCACAACTGAATGAATGCTTTCAACCAAAATGTGTCTTCCACATTTAACCCAACCGCTCTGCATGCAGGGGGGGGGCAGCTTTAATCGGCATCCACGTCATCAGTGTCCGGGGAGCAGTTGTTGTTGGCGGTTAACTGCCTCGGTCAAGGGCAGAACGACACATTTTTCCAATTTGCTGGCTCAGCGATTCGAACCAGCCACCTTTTTGGTTACTGGCCCAACGCTCTTAACTGCTAGGTTACCTGCCGACCCCAGGAATCTGATCAGTTTGAGGTTACCTAATTGTTAAAATCACCTCTTCATTTTGCCAATCTGCACCTCTCCCGCTTGAGTAGGTCATTAGAAGGCTTGTGTTATCTTCTGCCTTTTCAGCGGCAAGTTAGTGTCACCAAAATGGAAGAACTTCAAAGGCCTGAAGCTGCTGTGGAGAGACAAGATTCGTCTCAACAACGCTATCTGGAGGGCCTGGTACATGCAATGTAAGAGCTCCACGCATGGCTTCATATTCTATTGTCTCTCACTAAATACAGCAACCTCACTGTTGTAACATAGTATAAACGCCAGGTTGAACTTGGCTGAAAGAAATATTTGATTTAACGATTGCTCCAAGGTTGGGTCTGCAGAGCCACTGAATGGCACTTGAATCCCTTTATGATTGAGAAGTATAGTCTACAGTGTATGAATCATATTTAATGTTTTCTTTAAAAAAACGTTTTCTTATTCACTACTATGTTAGTATAGGTGGTGTGTTCTTTTTGCTCAACTGGTAGCTCTTGCATGTGTTCTACTCTACAGATGTGGAGAAGCGAGACAACCCTGTCTGCCATTTTGTCACTCCTCTGGATGGGACCATGGACATAGAGGACCATCGTCCGGCAGAGGTAAGAAAGGGCAGTGGATTGGGGGATATTTTTTAATTGAACCTTTATTTAACTAGGCAAGTCAGTTGAGAACAAATTACTATTTACAATGACTGCCTAGGAACAGTGGGTTAACTGCCTTGTTCAGGGGCAGACTGACTGATTTTACATTGATTCCCCGAAATGACAATCTAGCAACCTTTCGGTTACTGGCCCAACACTCTAACCACTAGGCTACCTGCTGCCCCGGCAATAACAAAATCACAGAAAATAATATGCAGCACTACCATACCACTGCCCCATACCACTGCCCCATACCACTGCCCCATACCACTGCCCCACCTTTTAACCCAACTCTTCTCTGGGACAACGTTTTTATCCCGTATGTATCGTTTAGCTCCTTTGCATGTCCCTCTTTTTCTCTCCTCTGTTCCACTCCATGTCTCTCTCCTTACTGTTTACCACTTAAACCAATCCCCACACTATTTTCTCCCTCTCCCTTTGTCTTCTATAGGCAATAGCCACAGAGGGGAAATATTGGAAAAGAAGAATTGAAATTGTAATTCGAGAGTATCACAAGTGGAGGACATATTTCAAGAAAAGGGTAGGGTAATGGATTTTGTTGACAGGTTGTGCCTTTAATTTTATATATATATATATATATACATGCATTAGACCTATATTAGGTTCTTGTCAGTTGCTTTAACTGGATGGTGAGGCAACTAGTTGATGAATGTACTACATTTACTATGCTCTACTCCATGTTATAATTTTATGTCTATATGAATCTGCCACATAACATTGATTTTCCAATTTGTCACAGTTACAGAAGCACAAGGATGACGATCTCTCAAGCCTTCTCAAGGTATGCATTCTTGTGTGCTTCCTTGATTCAAATGAGGTAATAAAGTAGTGCTAGTGAAAAAATAAGGGTAACACTCAAATAATCACTACATCTGACATCTGTGAAAATGACAAAGAATAAGAATAAAGTAAAGAATAGGCCATTTACATACATTTACTACATGTGGGGTGGAAAGCTGTATGCTATGTTGATTTGATTTATGCTATTAGGATCTCTTAGCTCACTAAGGGCTAGTCTTCCAAGAGTCCTTATTAAGAAATGTGAAAACATAAATTTAGTCAAACAATCAAATTAATGACACAAACACAGATCTACATTTACAAGTTACACCCCCCTACTTCAATTGTGCAAACAAACACTGCTTGGTCTGTATTTGGATTGTTATGAGGCATGTGTTTTATTGAAGAGGCTGATTTTAATCAATTTGAGTATGTGGTCTGCATGTTTCATAACTGTTAAATAGATTAGTTCTATGATTTGATATGGTTTGTGCAGTATGTGCACTGCATGTTTTTTGTGTAACTGACTGGCTAGCTTGTTGCATTTCGAACACCCTAAGGGGCCAGAGGAGCAGTTTTTGCTGTTTGGGGAGATCTTTCCAGACACATTCCGTGTGTCCCTTTGTCAGGATGAGGAAATGGCCGTGCGCCGAGTTGCTCGCAAAAGCCGTGAGTCGCCTGTCCCCATGGAGATGGACCCACTCTTTGACATGGACGTGCTGATGTCAGAGTTTTCTGACACACTCTTCTCCACGCTGGCCTCCCACCAGCCCATGGCCTGGCCCAATCCGAGGGAGATAGGTGAGGGCCCGCCACCAATATCCCATTCCATACACCAAGCCTGTTTCTATTCACTCAGATCCACCCAAGCCTTCAACCAGATCTATTGGAAAAATCTATTTGCTTTTCAACAACTTTTTTTTCACACCCCATCCGTGTCCACCCGTTCTCCATAGCTCATGCAGGGAATGCAGACATGATCCAGCCTGGACTCATCCCCCTACAGCCCAACCTGGATTTTATGGACTCCTTTGAGCCATTGCAAGGTAATGACAATGCACTCTACCACAGTGACAAACACCAAAATAATGTCACTTGCACAGTGCACAAACTTTAACAGGACCCTGGAGCACCATGTTAAGGCCGATCCACAGATCACAGATTTACGGTGTGTTCGCTTGGGTGGAGTCATATTTTTTGGGGGGAGCAACGTGCACCTTTTGGTAAAATGATACCCTCGCCCATCCACGTGTACCTAGACCCCCGAATAGTTTGACTGGCAATTTGCTATTCTGCTCCTATCACCTGACCCAAAAGGTCATGAAAGGTCATGATTCATATGATGTGGTAGATTGACTAGAAATTAAATAGAACATCATCACCAGTGTTAGCTCATTTCTAAGAGAAACACCTGCATATTTGATTAATAGCTACATGTAATGAAAGTTCAGTGTTGTTTTACATTACCTCGTTTTGTGCCTGCCAGTTGCCTGTAGGCTTCTCCGCTAGCAGCTTGCTTGCTAAAAAAAGCAAGCTGCTAGCCTTTAAGCTTCCAACATCTCCCCCATGTCAAATAATCCGATTTATAATTAAATAATATCTAATTAGGCTACAATGTTGTTTGATATATTATTCGAACAGTTGCTGGGATTATATATGTTTATAAATTCAAAATAATTTACTTTGATGCATAGCATATAGGTCAGATCAAGGAACGGCGGTTATGCTTTCATCACTTTTGTATTCCAGGATTTATAGCAACACTATCCACGTTTCCATCCACTGTTTTTATGCGAGTAAATCAAATCAAATTGTATTAGTTACATGCGCCGAATAAAATGTCTGTAGACCTTAGAGTGAAATGCTTAATTATGAGCCCCTAACCAACAATGCAGTTACATTTTTTAAATAAAACATTTGTAAGAATAAGAAAAAAAAGTAACAAGTAATTAAAGAACAGCAGTAAAAAAACACCGCCTGGTGTAGAGGTCCTGGATGGCAGGAAGCTTGGTCCCAGTCATGTACTGGGCCTTACGCAGGTGCAAACATTTCCGGACTTTGTCGAAGTTTGAAACAATGTCAAAATAGTGTGAAGTTAACATGGAACAAAGAGCATGTTTGTTTTATAATGAAGATTGTTATGGGGAATTCTCCATGCTGGATGGATACTTATTACACATCATCAGTAGGGTAAAACTAACCTGTCTCACTACCCTCTGTAGGCCGAGCAATTGCCATACCAGGTAGTGATGCAACCAGTCAGGATGCTCTCAATGGTGCAGCTGTAGAAACGTTTGAGGATCTGAGGACCCATGCCAAATCTTTTCAGTCTCCGAGCGGGAATAGGTTTTGTCATGCCCTCTTCACAACTGTCTTAGTGTGCTTGGACCTTGTTAGTTTGTTGATGTGGACACCAAGGAACTTGAAGCTCTCAACCTGCTCCACTACAGCCCTGTCAATGAAAATGGGGGCGTGCTTGGTCCTCCTTTTCGTGTAGTCCACAATCATCTCCTTTTGTCTTGATCCTGGCACCACACGGCCATTCTCTGACCTCCCTATAGGCTGTCTCGTCATTGTCGGTGATCACACCTACCACTGTTGTCATCTGCAAACTTAATGATGGTGTTGGAGTTGTGCCTGGCCGTGCAGTCATGAGTGAACAGGGAGTACCGGGGGGGGTTCTGCTAAGCTATATGGAATTGTTTTAAGAAGGCCATACCAAGGATAGTTTATCTATTTGATTTAGAATTTTAAGACCCCTTAAAGTATCCCCAAAAAATATTAAACAATTATTTGATTAAAAACTGTTATTAGCCCAAACACATTGAATAACAGATTCGCTACATGGAACAACATTTAGTGTTGTTCCCCCCCCCCCAACAAATTAATATAAAGGAGGTTTGTTTTGAAGTGTTTTTTTGGCCCCTTAGCACTAAACAGTCTCCTTATATACACTACATGACCAAAAGTATGTGGATACCTGCTCGTCAAACATCTCATTACAAAATCATGGGCATTAATATGGAGTTGGTCCCCCCTTTGTGATAACAGCCTCCACTCTTCTGGGAAGGCTTTCCACTAGATGTTGGAACATTTCTGTGGGGACTTGCTTCCATACAGCGACAAGAGCATTAGTGAGGTCGGGCACTGATGTTGGGCGATTTAGGTCTGTTCCAATTCATCCCGACGGTCTTCGGTGGGGTTGAGGTCAGGGCTTTGTGCAGGCCAGTCAAGTTCTTCCACACCGATCTTGACAAACCATTTCTGTATGGACCTCGCTTTATGTGCGGGGGCATTGTCATGCTGAAACAGGAAAGGGCCTTCCCCAAACTGTTGCCACAAAGTTGGAAGCACAGTCGTCTATAATGTAATTCTATGCTGTAACGTTAATATTTCCCTTCACTGGAACTAAGGGGCCTAGCCCAAATCATCATGAAAAACATCCCCAGACTATTATACCTTCACCACCAAACTTTATAGTTGGCAGTACGCATTCTGGCAGGTAGACTTCTCCTGGCATCCGCCAAACCAACACTCATCTGTTGGACTGCCAGATGGTGAAGAGTGATTCATCTCTCCAGAGAACGCGTTTCCACTGCTCCAGATTCTAATGGCGGCAAGCTTTACACAGCTCCAGCTGACGCTTGGCATTGTGCATGGTGATCTTAGGCTTGTTTGCGGCGGTTTGGCCTTGAAAACCCATTTCATGAAGCTCGATGACAAATGGTTATTGTGCTGATATTGCTTTCAGAGACAGGTTAGAACTCGGTAGTGTGTTACAACCTAGGACAGACAATTTGTACGCGCATCAGCACTCGGCGATCCCGTTCTGTGAGCTTGTGCGACCTACCATTTTGCGGCTGAGCCGTTGTTGCGCCAGGACGTTTCCACTTCACAATAATAGCACTTACAGTTGACCGGGGCAGCTCTTGCAGGGCAGAAATTTGACGAACTGACTTGTTGGAAAGATGGCATCCTATGACGGTGCAACATTGAAAGTCACTGGGCTCTTCAGTAAGGCCATTCTACTGCCAATGTTTGTCTATGGAGATTTAATGGCTGTGTGCTCAATTTTATACACTTCTCAGCACATTTGTGGCTGAAATAGCTGAATCCACTTATTATTATTATTTATTTTGTTTTTTTAAGAGGGGGGTGAATTTTACCCCAGTTTCTCCCCAATTTTCGTGGTATCCAATTGTTGACTCCGCTGTCCTGGCGTCGTGAGGGAGTTTGTTCCACTATCTAGTCTCATTTTGACTGGGCTGACATCTCCCTCAGTGGTAGGGAGGCAGGCTCGGGAGAGGCCAAGGTCGCCCTTGTTTGGGTGTAAGAGCCTGGAGGTACTGAGGTGCCGTCCCCTCACAACTCCGTACCAAGCCGGTCTTGTAGCGGATGCGCTCCAACCCAACATACGTGTGTGTGTGTGTGTGTGTATATATGTGTGTGTATATATATTATACATACATACAGTGGGGCAAAAAAGTATTTATTCAGCCACCAATTGTGCAAGTTCTCCCACTTAAAAAGATGAGAGGCCTGTAATTTTCATCATAGGTACACTTCAACTATGACAGACAAAATGAGAGAGAAAAAATCCAGAAAATCAAATATGATTTTTAATGAATTTATTTGCAAATTATGGTGGAAAATAAGTATTTTGTCACCTATAAACAAACAAGATTTCTGGCTCTCATAGACCTGTAACTTCTTCTTTAAGAGGCTCCTCTGTCCTCCACTCGTTACCTGTATTAATGGCACCTGTTTGAACTTGTTATCATCAGTATAAAAGACACCTGTCCACAATCTCAAACAGTCACACTCCAAACTCCACTATGGCCAAGACCAAAGAGCTGTCAAAGGACACCAGAAGCAAAATTGTGTATATATGTGCATGTGTATATATGTGCGTGTGTGTGTATATATGTGCGTGTGTGTGTATATATGTGTGTGTGTGTGCTTCCATTTTTATTTTTTTATTAACCTGGTACCGCGGGACCTTCGGACGAGTCTTGCGAGACAACTGGCATGTACATGTTTGAGAGTCCCATCTTTGCACAGTGTTTAACCCATACTGTTTGGATGCTATAGACAGAAGTTGACAAATCAACTGTACCTACTTCAGACGAGTCCCAAGACTCTTGTGGGGGTCGTAGAGAAAAACGGAGAATACGATCGTGTTCGTGAGCGTCTCATCTTTCATAGTTTATAGGCCAAACCATTTGATCACTATAGCCGATTTTGTGAGAAGACAGATCTTCGGGATGTCTCACAGCTCTAGCTCTGTCACCTTTCACTGCTGATGCGGAAGTGCGACATAGGCGGATGCGTTGGAATGGGTCACATCCCATGTAAAAAAAAACAACAGCATATCTCTAGCTTAAACTGACTGATTTTTTTGTATTATGCTAATTACATTTCCTCAGCGGCGCGGACATCGACCTTAGGTGGCTTAAGCGCAAATATTGATATAATATTTAAATAAACTTGTAGTCACGCGATGATATGGTTTGTGGTCCTATGACTCGAAAACCAAGCAGTTTATTAGGCTACAGATGAAAGAAGTTATTATGAACTTATGAAAACACAAAAATCATTCATGTACTGCGTTGTGCTCCAAATCATTGTGTAAAGTCTGCCTAACCTCTTAGTCCCATGCAGTTGACTGTAATACAGCAGGTGGCATATCCTAACACATGTTGGTGGAGTGGATGTTATACTAATTTTAACTAACCTAGAGACTTCTCCCAGACTTATTTCACAGCCTCCGTCAGCCCATCTTCCCCCCTGCTTCCCTCACTGCCTCATCCGTCACTCCTCTACCCAGCAGCAGCTCTCAATCCCAGGTAAAACCCTAGACCCAGTCACTGTGAACCTCAGCCCTAACATACCCCCAGACCTAACACACTCCTGCCTTTTATTCTTAGATGTTTTCACATAATTTGACTAACTGATAACATTATAAATGTGCTTTCTTTTCTCCTGTCCTTGTGACTTGACAGGGCCAGCTTCTCTCTTCCATGCACCTCTCAGCTGACCTACCGTCCATCAGTCATGACCACAGACTCGTCTCCCCAGTCTCCCCAGCCCCCCTGCCTATCTCCTCCCTCATGGCCAATCAAACCAGTGGGACCGATGAAGGTTCCTCCTATGTACAGAACTACATGCCTCTATTCACTGCGCCAGTGCCCCCCAGTGGTCAGGCTGGAGGCTCCTCCCTCATGCAACCCTCAGCCCATCCCACGATGCCACACACCCAGCCCTGCCAAGGTTCTGTCACAGCAACATCAGTAGCCCCCCCACCCCTGGACGATGCTACAAGCCTGGACGGTTCCCCACCCCCATCTGTCATCACACACACCGCCTCCTCCATTGTTACACCCAGTGAGGCTGCCACCACCTTCAGTCAGGGTTCTGAGCTCAGCTCCTTAACCCAGACTCCTCCACCACCACCACCCCCCCTCCAGCCCCTGGCACCCTCACCTGCCATTCCCCTCCAACACCCCCAGACTTTCGCCCTGCCCAGACCCATCCAGCCTTCTTGCTCCAGCAAAAAGACATGCCATGTGCAAAGGATAGTTCCTGCCAACCCCATCCCCTCATCTCACCTCATCCTTACAAGTGAGTTAATCACGTCCCAAACTATTTCATTATTGATGGATGAGAATGGTGTATTGATTTTAATATTGAATGTAATATTGGTTTAATGCATGCCTAGCAGGTGCTACTCCCAAAACACTACCAGTTATTGAAGTGGGGGATTACTGCTTCACTAGAGAGCGATCTCATATTATGATCACACCACAAGGTGGCAATACTGTTTGTCATTTTTATAGTCAGTCACTATTGTAATGAAAAACTGAATGAAACCTAGTCAATATTTGCAAGCAATTGAGCCCAAATGATCCTAGCAAAGATCATCGATGACATCCAAGCTCAATATTAGAGATGAAATAAATGAGAAAAAATCAGCATTTATTCTGTGACGGTTGTAATGTCAAATATTTTGCTGTCTCAGCCCCCTTCCCAGTGCATACCAGTGCAGTGATTGTTACTCCAACTCCCCTGAAAGCAGACGTGGTTCCCTCAACTGGCGTGGTCATCGCCTCCTCAAGCCTATCAAGGGTAAGACCGTGTCTGCTCTGAAGGGCATGCCTTACTTTACACTGAACCCAGTTTTATGTTAGTTCGTTTTCATTTAATTTGTGTTTTATTTCTTCCCATCCCTCTCTCTCAGGCTCCTGGATTTCATATCCTTCCACAGACTCCGAAGTCGCCCCAGCTCATTATCAATAAAGAGGACTGTACTGGTGAGTGACATACGCCAAGCCCTTACTTTTTCTGTTGTATGTACACTAACCTCAGTCAAGTGTCAGAGGGTACGTTCCTCCTGTCTAAGCTATCGATCTAATAACTTTACATGCCATACAGGATGTGGCATGGTAACACATTCATACACATTGTTTTGGAATGTTTAGAGCACTTCTGCTTTCCATAACATTATTGATTTGTCTTAGTGAGTTGGTGCTCACTGGTATAGCAGTCTTTGTGATGGTTTCTGGCAACTCTGGATCATCTGTCTCTCGCAGGGCATGAGGAGCGTGGCTCAGGTCAGGGGTCACCGTGTGGGTCAGAGCAGGTCTCCAGTCCTAAGTCTCCCCTCAGCAGCAGCAGCACAGCCCTCTCTAAGAACGAGTCCAACCAGGTATCATCAGCCCACATGCCTATCTGCTTCTCTCTCTGTGTGTTTCTTTGACTGTGTATAATTTCAGCTTTTTCAAGCAGGTCCGGTGCTGAGGGTGCCTGCTGTAGAAGCATTGTGGACACTGATCATTGTGATGATACTTGTCTCTCCTCCCTATCTGTTCCAGAGCCGTAGGGTGACCCACATCACTGCTGAACAGAAGAGGCGCTTTAACATCAACATTGGCTTCAAAACACTGAGCAGCCTGGTTCCTACTCTCAAGTCCCAGTCCAATGTAAAGCCATTATGTCTGTCATCCGTCTTCTGAGTCATCATACTCATATCTTCCAAATCTAGCTTTTGATGGCTTTTATTTAAAGTTCAGTTCAGAAGCATTGTATATGCTTATCCTGTTATTTTCAGGTGCAGGGTACAAATAGTAAAGTAATGAAAGAAAGATGGATACCATCACACTGTTGAATGTTCCAACATGCAACCCAAAGCTTTTATTTAAACTATTAAAAATATATATTTTTACATGACCTTCCCAATATCGCCACCCATTCTTGTTGTGTTTAATACCAGATCAGTAATGCTGGCACGCTGCAGAAGACCGTTGACTACATTGCGAAGCTGCAGCAGGAGAGGCAGCAAATGCAGGAAGAGACCAAGAGGCTACGGGAGGAGATTGAGGAGATCAATGCCTCCATAAAGTACGCACTGCCTCACTGTTATCTGTTATTACTCTCCTCTGAGGAGACGAGTTCATGAAACATTTTCATTATTGGTACACAGTCACATGTAGGGTGTCCAATCAAAAATGCATCTTTTAACCAATGGGAAAAATATGTTAATTGTATATATAGTCCTCTAAGAAAACCAATGGTCCAAACCCCACGTCTCTTATTGTAATCCATTCAAAAGTTATCGGAGTGTGTACCCTTGCAGGGTGGCCAGAATTAGGGTGAATAAATTAATGGAGGCCAGAGAAAAATAGTGGTAAAAAAATGTGAAAATTGCATAGCATGCATGAATTAAACCTGGCAAGCTACTTTCCCATTGAGCTCATCTTCTCGAATCTGCAGGACATAAAACAATATAGAGGAAAAATTGATATTGATTTTGACGTAGTATTTTCATATTTTAGGATAAGCTTTTCATATTTATTCTAAATTCTTGTTATTTCTCAAAGATTTCTCACAAAACAAGTGTCTCTGTGAAATGTCAACGGAGCACTGAACGTATAGCAAGTTTATTTATTTTTCAAAGTCTTTTATATTTAATTTAGCTCGTGTCAATGCTAATTTAGTTTTTTTCGACCTGTGGAAACAACTTTGAAGAACGGCCACAAAATGTAAAATCCTCACGTTGTTCAGAGAAACCTGCACAGCTTTGTCAAGAGGTCATGGTTTGTTTTTGGATGTATTGGGTTGCAAAATCTGCCTTTTTGGATATACTGTTAATGATATGCTAAAGACCCCACTGAATGATTCAGAACATGAATAATACTTTTTGTCTCTGTAAAATATATTTTATAACATAAGGAAGTAAAATTTCATCACCAAAGTGCATCTGGGCAGAGTGAGTGTACACCCTACCATATGTGATGATACCATGTGTCAGTATACATTACATAGTAATCTGATCTGTATGTTATTGCTGTGCCACAGTGTGTGTCAGGAGCAGCTGCCTGCTACTGGAGTGCCTATCACACGCCACCGCTTCGACCACATGCGGGAGAAGTTTGATGAGTATGTGAAGAGCCGCACACTTCAGAACTGGAAGTTTTGGATTGTATCCTTTTACCCTTATCCTTGACATTGAACATAACTTTGTCATTATAATATAAGATTCAATCAGGCTACTTTTAATATTATGCTTGTTCATTTTATTTAGATCAGATGGCTAGATAAGATGCTCTATATCAGCAAAGAAGAGCCACCGTTTGACTGTTGGAAAGCACCTCAGCTTTCAGACTTGTGAAAGGTTATGAGTGTAGAGTACAGTGCCTTCGAAAAGTATTCAGACCCCTTTACTTTTTCCACATTTGTTATGTTAGACTTATTCTAAAATTGTTTAAATAAATACAAATCCTCATCAATCTACACACAATACCCCATAATGACAAAGCTAAAACAGGTTTTTAGAAATGTTTGCAAATCTATTAAAATAAAAGACAAATACATTATTTACATAATTATTCAGACCCTTTGCTATGAGACTTGAAATTTAGCTCCGGCACATCCTGTTTCTACAACTTGATTGGAGCCCACCTATGGTAAATTCAATTGATTGGACATGATTCGGAAAGGCACACACCTGTCTGTATAAGGTCCCACAGTTGACAGTGCATGTCAGAGAAAAAATAAAGCCATGAAGTTTAAGGAATTGTCCGTAGAGCTCAGAGACAGGATTGTGTCGAGGCACAGAACTAGGCAAGGGTACCGAAAACTTTCTGCAGCATTGAAGATCCCCAAGAACACAGTGGACTCCATTCTTGAATGGAAGAAGTTTGGAACCACAAAGACTCTTCCTAGATCTGAACAGTCAGGGGAGAAGGGCCTTGGTCAGGGAGGTGACCAAGAACCCGATGGTCACTCTGATAGAGCTCTAGAGATCTTCTGTGGAGATGGAAGAACCTTCCAGAAGGACAACCATCTCTGTAGCCATCCACTAATCAGGCCTTTATGGTAGAGTGTCCAGACGGAAGCCACTCCTCAGTAAAAGGCACATGACAGCCCGCTTGGAGTTTGCTAAAATGCACTTAAAGTCTCAGACCATGAGAAACAAGATTCTCTGATCTGATGAAACAAAGATTGAACTCTGGCTTGAATGCCAAGTGTCACGCCTGGAGGACACCTTGTGCCATCCCTACGGTGATGCATGGTGGTGGCAGCATCATGCTGTGGGGATGTTTTTCAGCAGCAGGGACTGGGAGGCTAGTCAGGATTGAGGGAAAGATGAACTGAGCAGAGTACAGAGAGATCCTTGATGATAACCTGATCCAGAGCGCTCAGGACCTCCGACTGGGGCAAAGGTTTATCTTCCAGCAGGACAACGGCACTAAGCACACAGCCAAGACAACGCAGGAGTGGCTATGGGACAAGTCTCAATGTCCTTGAGTGGCCCAGCCAGAGCCCGGACTTGAACCCGATCGAACATCTCTGGAGAGACCTGAAAATAGCTGTGCAGTGATGCTCCCCATCCAACCTGACAGAGCTTGAGAAGAATGGGAGAAACTCCCCAAATACAGGTGTGCCAAGCTTGTAGCGTCATACCCAAGAGGACTCGAGGCTGTAATTGCTGCCAAAGGTGATTCAACAAAGTACTGAGTAAAGGGTCTGAATACTTATGTAAATATGATATTTCATTTGTTTTGAAATATACATTTGCAAAAATGTCTAGACCTGTTTTTGCTTTGTAATTATAGTGTATTGTGTTTAGATGGAGGGTCAAAAACTATTTAATACATTTTTAGAGATTTAAGGGTGTAACGTAACCAAATGTGGAGAAAGTCATGGGGTCTGAATACTTTCCGAATGCTCTGTATGTATTAACATAGTCAAAAGTGTAGTATTTGATCCCATAATCCTACCACACAATGACTACATCAAGCTTGATAAACTTTTTGGATGCATTTGTACTTTTTGGTTGTGTTTCAGATTATTTTGGCCCAATAGAAACCAATGGTAAATGAGATGTCATTTTGGAGTCAATGCAGTGCCCTAGACTGCTGCGCCACTCGGGAGGCCCTAGTTTCTGAACACTTGTGATTGCTACCATTATTATGGATTATCCTGAATGAATTGTGAATAATGATGAGTGACCTAAGTTTGAGGCACAAAGATCATACCCCCAAGACATGCTAACCTCTCACCATTACCAATAACAGGGGAGGTTAGCATTTTATATCTAGTGCTGCAATTTCCGATATGAATGAAAATACCCTCAAATTAAAGCTGATAGTCTGCACTTTAACCTCATAGTCATTGTATAATTTCAAATCCAAAGTGCTGGAGTACAGAACCAAAACAACAACATGTCACTATCCAAATACTTTTGGACCTCACTGAAGGACTGTTGTTCCATGAGCCATCTGAGTATATCTGTCTTGATTGTCAGTGAGAGAAAGTAATAGGATGCAAATTCAGATCTGTTTTCTCAATAGTGTGTTTGACCCTTGACCCACCATCCTTAGTTCAGCATCATCATTAAGCCCCTGTTTGAGTCCTTCAATGGGACGGTCTCCACCACAAGCAAAGGGGAGCTGTGCGAGACCACACTGCAATGGCTGGACTGTCACTGCTCCCTGCCTGTGCTGAGGCCCAGTAAGTAAACCCCACGCAGCACCCCAAACCTCCCTCACGCACACACATGTTGTTTTCAATTAAATGGTAGCTGTGTCAAAGTAGGAGAGTGAGGCTAATTATTCCATTGGCATTTCCCTATGTTTTTTACTTGAATGACTGTATTTCTGTAGGTGTCAGATTGCATGTGTGACGTTATGCTATACTTCCTTCTTTAGAATATATAAAAGTCCATTCCACCCCCAATGCTTTCTAAGGAAAGTTTGGTGTCATGGTGTCATGATCTGTCACCTCTATCACCCACAATCTTTTCCTGTAATTTATTTACAAGAAAGAACACATTCAGTGTTTTTCTTGGCCAACATTTGTCTCCTGCACTCAGAGGAGCGATCTCGTGATATGAGGGAGGGATGTTGACGTCAGAGATTATCTTCGCTGGAGACCGTTCATTTCACTAGGTTATATTACTACTGTCTGATTAGCATACTGCAGGAAGTAGGATCCTGAAGAGTCAGCTACACAATCTGAAGCCCTACTGTGGCATGCTAGCTCCTTGTCTTCATCTTTGTTTCATTCCTCATATAAATGCATATTGTTATGCTTATTGCACATTTTATAAAACACAGACTAGACAGCTAGCACATGACCGTCTGTGGAGGGGTATGATATTTATGCCTCTAACTTCATGATTGTTTCATATGTATAATTTTATGGAGAGAGAAATTTAAAATGTGACATTGTTTTGTGTAACTTGTTGTCACACAAAATGTCAACTCTGATGAATGTATAGCTGATTGGTCTTTCTGTTGTCCAGTGGTCCTAAGCACTCTCCGGCAGCTCAGCACGAGCACATCTGTCCTTACTGACCCTAACCTGCTGCCTGACGAAGCCACCCAGGCTGTCACCAACGTCCACAGGCACTCTGCAGACTCCTAGCCGCACCCTCAGGAGAGAGGAAGCGGAAGAAGGGTTCAGATAGAGGGCATGGTCATAGTACTCTCTAGTAGAGCCCGCCACTGAGGGCCCCTACCACAAACTCCTCTAACCTCCCCAGATTGAAAAACACCTTGAAACAATTGTATGGAAAAGCACCAGCACTAGTTTGCCTTAAAGGTCATCCAAAGAGGTTACTCTGTCTTCCACCCTATCCATTACCATTCAGAACAGGACATGATGTTTAGGATCTTTTTGTGCGTGACCTTATCCAGCTCACTGACCTATCATTCCTACACATCGACTGGGCTTTGCTGTCAACAACCCAGGCTCGGTGCATTACTTTGGAGGATTGATACACACAACCTATGGAACAACTTTACAGCATCTTTTGAACACAGCAATAATGTGGGTGCTTATATTTGTCCTATTTCACACATGTACAAGTGTGTATTATACGCATGTGTGAATTGGAATTGTGTTTTTTGCATATCCCAACTCCCCCTGGGACACCCTCTGAGAGTGGGGTCATGGCCATGTTCAGCCATTGTAAAAGGCGACCCTGGAGCAATTAGGATTACGTGCCTTGCTCAGATATTTTTCACCTTGTTGGCTCAGGAACTCGATCTAGCAACCTTTCAGTTACTGGCCCAGAGCTTGAACCGCTAGGCGACCTGCTGCCCTTGTTGCTCTTTTGTTAATGTAACCTTCAACACTGCTGACAGGGGAACTACCAGCTTGTTTTCAGGCTCACTTCAGCAGACAAATAACATGGCTCTTCAACCATTTAGCATACTTGCTCATTTT
The DNA here is from genome assembly GCF_023373465.1 of Oncorhynchus keta. NCBI lineage: Eukaryota > Metazoa > Chordata > Actinopteri > Salmoniformes > Salmonidae > Oncorhynchus > Oncorhynchus keta. Next base: position 19,728,777 of record NC_068445.1, read on the forward strand.
TGTTTTATCTTTTTGTTTTTATTCAGCTCTTAAATTATTTAAGGTATAAGATGGCCTATGAACTGTCTTAAAAGGGAAATATCTCTTGAAGGAGTTGAGTGAAATTCAGTTGGTTCTGTTGTTTACTCTGTTGTATGACGATGAGTGTGGATACAATGAGCTTGCCATCAAAAAGCCTATAAAACAAACCAAAAGCTTAGCATTGATTGGCAGCATGCTTTGAGTACCATGAAAGCCTTCAACAGTAACTATTTGCTACTGGTCTTTCATTCTCATCATTCAGCTCATGTGCATCTGGTGGGAGGGAGGGTGTCCCAGTCCTTTGTGGACAGACGTCCTGGTTATTCTACCCTTTTCTTGGGGGGTTGTACTGAATCATACCAGAAGTCTAATATCCTCAGATAATGTTAAGCCAAGGGTTATCCATGGAATAGTATTCACCTTTCACTTAAGGAAAATGCATTTTTACGGAATGGACCCTGAGTGGTCCGAAGATCAAATGCGACGCACTTGGGGGGCACACTACACTCACTGTACATTTAACATCATACGCTGCAGCCTACCTTCCATTCAGTCAATTAAACAAAGAAACGTTGTGTTATAGGAGCATTCAAACATTATGTGGTGAATGTTACTATTTTCTTTTTGTTCCGCTAAGGGAGGCGCTGGTGAGTGTTTATGCTGTACCCTTTAACCAAACAAACACATTTAGGATACATTAAGCTGAAGACAAGCGTCAGCCATAAGCATACAGGTTACATAGCGTATGTATGTTCTATATTTGTTTCTCATAATCAAGCTAGCCTTTCAAAGATGCATGTCTCTCCTAGTTCAGATCTTATTTGTCAAAGATGCAACTTTTATAGGCCATATTGAAATTAATATAGGAACATACATTTTACGCCCCTCTCCTTTATTAGTCTTGGAACCACCAGCCTACGTTGTCACATTGTGGGAGGCATCCCATCTGTCTAGAGACTACTCCTTTATGAGAAATGCACCCCAGAACGGTACATGCATGGATACTGTATTACTGTTGCAGTGGGATATTTTGTGTCTTATTTTTTTGTTTGTTATATGTCTTAGCACATTTTGTGTAAACTTTCCTCAGGAAGTCTAATGATTTTTCTGTATTTATTACTTGATGCACAACAACAGTTTACTTTGAATGATGTCAAATCTAGCAGCATTGGTTGTTTATTTCATGAATGTATATTTTATGGGGGTTTTATAGTGTGCTTTTTGAGAGGCCTTAGTACATGTCTTAACTGTGATCACTTAATTTTTGCACCCTTTGCTACTCTACGAGTGGAGTCCCCTTTACCCGATGACTGGGGACTATATTATTGTTACAGATCAAGATTCTGAGCCCCACATGTACATTATTGTCCAACTCAGACAGCATTAGGGCTAATCACAGCTAACATTCATCTAACGTCATTCAGATCAAACGTTTTATTTCTGTTCCATTCTAAGGGAATTGGAGCTATGCAAATACTCAAAGGGCAAGAGCAGATGGATGTCATGATGATTTAAACTTGTTTTGTTTGCAAAGCAGTTACTATGTGGGAAATATTCCTCTGTCAAGAATCATGACATGGTTTAAGTTATAAAACAAGTATTAACAATTTTGTCTAAGGAAGATTTCATTTATGAGATTACTTTTTGGAAGTCCTTGTCTGTTTGTTCCCTCTGAGAAGTTAGTGTTGTAAATATTTTCTTTCTTGTAGTAAAGAAAATAGTTTTTTTTCCTACATGGTTTGTGTTTTTCTTGTGTTTTGGGTAACCTACTTTCTTACGTTCCCGACGGCACATCACAAGTCTAGTAAGTATGTCAAACAGTACAATTTCCGGAAACATTTTTAATGAATGGAACATAGTATTTTTTTGCATGTTACTTAATGTGTATCAGGTACAATACATGACATTTCCAACAATTGGTAACATTATTGTATGACACAAATGATAACATAATGATATAGCCAATTCTTTGACAAAAAAAAACTGTATTTTCAATGTGACCCGGAACCAAATAAGTGTTCAATTGATAAGACACTGACCAGTACACTGATGAATAAATAAATGTCATAAATAAATATGAATTATTAATAAAGCTAGACATCAAGTAGGCATATTGTATATTAATTACTCTGTTCCTTTAATCAACCATTGTGTGTAGAGGGTGAGAAGCCTCTTCACAAACAGAAGAGTTTCGTGGTGGTCGTTCACATCAAAAGGGAGTTGGCACACTTCTTGGCAGTCTTGGTTGTTGCACATCCAGGATTTCAGGTCTTTGATATGTTGACAGGCCTCATTGAGTCCATTGATCACCCTCTTTTCCATGTTCAGTTTGGCAGCTTCACTCATATAACAAAGAAAGGCAGAAAGATGTTTTCCGGTGATCTTCTCGTTCATCTTCGGCTCCTGGATCCAGCCTACCTGGTTGGGCCCAGTATGGGGGGGAAGAATCCCGGGCTGGTTCTAGTGGAATATGAAAGAGAAATGAAAGTCATTTTCTACTGTTAAAAGGCTCTACAGTGTCAATATAATCATCATTGATTGCATTTATGATGAAGGCAATGATTTACAGTTAATCAGTGCTAATGTTGTTTGCTTTTCTTTATAGAGTTTTAGTTTCATGAACCTTTTAACACTCAGGAAAAGGCTGCTAAACATACCAAGTAGTCCAACTCTTTTTGTCCATGACGCAACATCATATATGTTGCCATCTGTGTCCATTGGAAGGCTGCTACTTGTGATGTAAGGCACAGGAACAGGTAAAACACTGAAAGAGGGCACTCAAGTTAGTCTCCAACACAACCCATATCTGACCTGTAAGTTTATCATCGAAATGCTATTGGTCCTTAAAAGATCATGAATATTTCTACTATAATCACTTACACTACCCATGTAATCTTCACTATAAGATCAACAATATTGTGCAATGTTTTGTCTAAGAGACCGCAGATTACATCTTTACTGAGTGTCTCCAATATATAAATTCCTCTTAAGCAAAACATATTGTTAAAATTAAACGTTCAGTTCTCACCACCACAGAGTCCCATGTCAAATAGTTGTGTAGATCTGGTCAAAGTGGCAAAGACCTTTGCTTATAAATGTGCAGGTTGAGATAAAGATCATCCAATATGCTTTCTTTCCTCTTTCTTTCGAAAATGCATATTGAAATTGCTTTATTGTCATTTTTTTGTTATTGTGTGAGTAATCACTACTCCCATTGAGAGTAAATGAGATGTGTAATTTGATCAACTTGAGTGTCAGATGTTGGGGCTTCCCTGACTATTCACCAGATATCGGGGCTGTCCTGATTCAAAATGTAGTCGTAGGAATAACATACTTTGCACGGGCTTTCTGAAAACTCAAATCTCACACACAGATTTAGTAAATATGACCCTGTGGAGAAATATCAGTGATTGTGAATCATTTCGTAAGTGCAAAGGTTGAGTGATCGTTTATGGAATATATACAGTGCGTTCGGAGAGAGTTCAGACCCCTTGATTTTTTTCCACATGTTGTTACATTACAGCCTTATTCTAAAATGGATTTTAAAAAATAAAGAATCCTCAGCAGTCTACACACAATACCCCATAATGACAAAGCAAAAAAAGGGTTTTTAGAAATGTTTGCACATTTATTGAAAATAACAAACATAAATACCTTTATTTACATAAGTGTTCAGATCCTTTGCTATGAGACTCAAAATTGTGCTCCGGTCCATCCTGTTTCCATTGATCATCCTTGAGATATTTCTACAACTTGATTTGAGACCACCTGTGCAGATTCAATTAAATGGATATGATTTGGAAAGGCGCCTGTCTACTGTAAATAATGTCCCACAGTTGACAGTGCATATCAGGGCAAAAAAACTATAAATTGTCCATAGAGCTCCGAGGCAGGATTGTGTTGAGGCACAGATCTGGGGAAGGGTACCACAAAATGTCTGCAGCATTGAAGGTCCCCAAGAACATAGTGGCCTCCATCATTCTGCAGCATTGAAGGTCACCAAGAACACAGAGGCCTCCATCATTCTGCAGCATTGAAGGTCACCAAGAACACAGTGGCCTCCATCATTCTGCAGCATTGAAGGTCCCCAAGAACATTCCTGACGGCACATGTCACAAGTCTAGGAAGTATGTCAATGGAAGGACTATACACTTAAAGTACTGTGAATAAACCTAATTCACATCCCAGAATGCAAATTGAGGAAATGCAACTAAATGTATGTATTAATAAATTAATACATTCCCATTAAATAGACTGGAAGGTATGGAACGAGATATTCATATTGTTGCTGGTACTTGAGTATACAAACTATTGTGCAATTATTCTGACATATACAGGACTATTTTGCAATATTTCACTAATGTGGTTCCAGTTTTCACAACCAGTACAACTGGTATGTTCAGAATTCAAACTATGCCTTTTCGTCTAGAATGTCCTGGACAGTATGAAGCCATACTACTTATTCAACATTATTGCATAACCCTAAACAACCCCAAACCAACCCTTGCCTTCACAGTCATATCTGGATCACATTGTGCTAATAAGTTTTTGAACTTCTTCTAGCCTATTTACATTTTTTATTTTACCTTTTTATTTAACTAGGCAAGTCAGTTAAGAACAAATTCTTATTTACAATTACGGTCTACCCTAGTCAACCTGTTTCTTGCTTAAGTTGATCATATTTCATTTTTCTAAATGTTAAAACCTATTTGAATGAAAGAAAATGTATTTATTTTGCACACAACATGCAAGAGCAGCATGACAGTCCAATGGTTTGTGAACAAATGGACTATGGCTTTTAAAATGAGTTTTAATAAAACACTTTGGGGAAAACCTTATGCAGCCGCTGCTCCACTGTGCACTTAACTGGACCTTTTTCAACGGAGTACAGGGAGGTCAAATGAACAGCATCATTTACTACTATAGGTTCATGAACAAATAAATAAATATGCTATGTAAACAAGTGAAAAAGTAATACATATATTAATTAATAAATAGATTGAAATGATTAAATAAATATATCAAGTTTATCATTTATCCTCCAAAGAACAAGACTAGTCTAAGGACGCTTGTTGTGTTTTGCTAGTATCCCTTCAGCCACTTGTAGACGTTATCAAGGATTTTGTAACCCATTAATTTCCTTTTGTATGAACTGTCCCCTGGCTTCTCCAGATCTAGTTTCACACAGTTTTGATTATCCATGGCTGCTATGAACTGGCTCCTGATGACTTCAGTCTGAGATATGAATCTCTCTGAGTCTCCAGTCAAATCATCTCGCTGAATCATTTGTTTCAGTTGTCTAAGGTATCCATTGATGGCACAGGAGGATCTAACGGCAGAGACACTCGTCACAGGCAGAATGATGTCTGTAATGGTCAAATTTAGTTGTGGGTCTTCTCCCTGGAAATTGCTGTTAACCTAATGAGAAGATACATTTTGGATTTAAGCACCATTTTACAGTCTTTCCTTTTCAGAGCTTATGTTTTCTTTCTTGTCTAATCATTTTACCAAATATTATGTACAGGCCTAAGCTCTTTCCATTATTTCACTTTTACACAATATAATAACCATGTCCATATTTCTTGGTTAAGGGCTTGTAAGTAAGCATTTGACGGTAAGGTCTACCTACACATGTTGTATTAAGCGCATGTGACAAATAACATTTGATGTCCACTACTTACATATTCTTTAAGCAGGTGTTGTGTTTGAGATGCAAGCCAGTTCAGAGTTTTGGATTTTGCAGCTTTTTTCAGGTGATTTTGGCCCATTGGTCTTGAGGCAGTGCTGACGATCAACAATGTTGCAATGAAAGATATTGGTAGTCCTAAACAAAACTCACATAGAAAGATACCTGTTCAACAATGAGGTAAATTAAATAACTATGAAAATCCTAATGCATTCCTTTTTGGAATAGATTTGACTGACTACTACAAACCGGTGAACATTTGATATCACTCTTTACATGGCTTGTCCATTTTAATGATTTAAAAAAAATCTGAATCCACTTCCACATATCCTACCAAATCAGGATTTTAGAAACATTTTGTAAAGTCTATGAGTTGCCCATGAATACTCTCTTAGATTAGTTATTTTTTTTCTTTGTATAAAAAATATGAAAAATAAAAATTTTGTTTGCGGCAACTATATTATTGTGGTGTTAAGTGTCTTACCTCGAGTGAGATGCATGGCACAAGTTTCTGAAGATGTGTTAATGAGTGCTTGTCTAGTGATGTCTGACAGTTTTTGAATTAATGAGACTAATTTATATTTCAAACATGGAAATGTACCTACATGGAATTTTTTATTTTTTTAGTTTCTGACTCCAATCCCATAATCTACTAAGCAATCTTGTAGTAATTTTTCCTACCACAGCGTAGTGTTTACTAGCAGACTTTGGTTTGCAAGTGGAAGGTATCACTAGGTTACTACTTTCCTCCATGATCACTGCAAATTAGATGTTGATGAATCAGGTGATCAAACCAATGAGCATGGTTGAATAGGAATAACTTTGCATGCATTGCAAATAATGCATTGCATCCATGTCCACTAGAATATGAGAAATTGAAGACATTTTAGAATAAAACCGCTCACAGAAAAAGTGTAATGTGAGATGTAATCTTGCACATTTTGTTAAAAAAAATCCTTCACGGTTTAAATTCCCCATTAGTCACAAGTTAAGGTGATTAACCTGAACATTAACATGGAACACATACAGAGCCTTCATAAAGTATTCACACCCCTTGACTTTTTCCACATTTTGTTGTGTTACAGTCTGAATTTAAAATGGATCAAATTAAAATGTTTTGTGTGACTGATCTACACACAATACCCCATAATGTCAAAGTGGAATGATGTTTTTAGAAATTAAATGAAATGAAAGTGAAAAGCTGAAATATATTGAGTCAACAAAACGGTTGGAAACTTACTATGGCAAACCTAAATAAATTCAGGAGTCAAAATGTGCTTAAGTCACATAAGTTGCATGGACTCACTCTGTGTGCAATAATGTTTAACATGATTTTTAAATGACTACTCCATCTCTATACCCCACACATACAATTATCTATATTGTCCCTCAGGTGAGAAGTGAATTTCAGATGACTGCAAGAGCACAACACAGAATGCTCAATGAGATAAGAAGAATCCTAGAAATCTCTGGAACATGTTAACATCTCTGTTGACGAGTCTACGATACGTAAAACACTAAACAAGAATGGTGTTCATGGGAGGACACCACGGAAGAAGCCACTGCTGTCCAAAAAAAACATTGCTGCAAGTCTGAAGTTCGCTAAAGAGCACCTGGATGTTCGACAGGGTTACTGGCAAAATAAACTAAAGTTGAGCTGTTTCGTAGTAACACACAGCACTATGTGCGGAGAAAAAAAGGCACAGCACACCAACATCAAAACCTCATCCCAACTGTAAAGTATGGTGGAGGGAGCATCATGGTTTGGGGCTGCTTTGCTGCTTCAGGGCCTGGACAGCTTGCTATCATCGACGGAAAAATTAATTCCCAAGTTTATCAAGATCTTTCGCAGGAGAATGTAAGGCTCTCTGTCCGCCAATTGAAGCTCAACAGAAGTTGGGTGATGCAACAGGACAACGACCCAAAACACAGAAGTAAATCAACAACAAAGTGGCTTCAACAGAAGAAAATTCGCTTTCTGGAGTGGCCCAGTCAGAGTCCTGACCTCAACCCGATTTGAGATGCTGTGGCATGACCTCGAGCAGTTCACACCAGACATCCCAATAATATTGCTGAACTGAAACAGTTATGTAAAGTTCTTCCTGACCGTTGTGCAGGTCTGATTCGCAACTACAGAAAATGTTTGGTTGAGGTTATTGCTGCCAAAATGTGATCAACCAGTTATTAAATCCAAGGGTTCACATACTTTTTCCACCCTGCACTGTGAATGTTTTAAAAGTGTGGTCAATAAAGACATGAACATGTATAATTGTTTGTGTGTTTATTAGTTTAAGCAGACTGTGGTGATCTATTGTTGTGACTTATATGAAAATAAAATCTCATTTTATGACCAATTTATGCAGTAATCCAGGTAATGCCAAAGGGTTTACATACTGTTTCTTGCCACCGTACCTTCCCACAACAGGAAAGTGGTGTAATGTAGATCTCTGGTATGTGTTCTGTCAACTGTTGCCAGGCAACCTTTCAGAAGAATCCACAGCCAAATGCAGCCACTCATTGTTAACAAGCAACAGGGCCTTGAAAAAAACTCTACCAAAAACTCAAAAGTAAATTAGTTTGATATTGTGGCTCTCTATGGGATTGACTTTCCCTTTAATGGATCTGTTATTTTTTTCTTTATCTACAACCCTAATCCTTTAGAATGGGCTCTAGGACACTTTCTTTGGCTGTGGAGGAGCAGCTTCGTAGCCTCTGTCTGAAGGACTTTCCATGTGGGCATGGCTGTTGGGTGAGTCCACATTAAGCTTTTTTGGCCACACATCAGATCAGAAAAGAGGGCAGACAAACTTGTGTGATTTCACTCAATCATCTTTTTAAGTGGGAGAACTTGCACAATTGGTGGCTGACTAAATACTTTTTTGCCCCACTGTATATACATAGTACATGGCTCTTGATGGTGCCATCCATCGAGCAAGGTCACCTCTTGGTGGTTTCCTACTCTTTTCATGTACAAGTATTGGATATGAATGAGGTGGTCCAAAATACCATTGATTAACAGAAGTGAAATGCTTTTTACCTCAACGGCATGTTCCTGTGCTGTTGTGTTTAGAGCAAATCCAGAGGGAGTATCTTTGAGGAACAGAGTTGGGGCTACAGCGAGCAGGACGAGGGGAGAGAAGGTGCAGCCAAGGAGGAGGAGGAGGCCCTTATGGAGCACTTGACCAGTCCACTGTCCCCATGGCAACATGAGGGGTCATGGAGCCCCCAAGCCCGAACCCTGAGAGAGCTGTCTGTGCGAACACCTGAACTTCTCCATGGCAACTTCATATTCAGCCACTTCAACACCCTACGTATTGTAGACAAGGGTGTGAGTATCTTAGTTGTCTGATAGCCAATGCTCACAAGCCTTGATTCATTTGTTGAGCAATCTTTTGGCTCCAATTTATATTACCAGCCTTTATATACCTGTCCTGCTGAAATAAACAATTCATCCAACATTTTATTTTGTACAGTAATCTGCAATTATAGTAAGACGTGCCATCACTTTGAGCAGGACAGGCACAAGGTTGATTGCATACGAAAACCAATGTCGGATGAATGCATTATTTGATAAGTCCCAGCAGTATTGTCTCGCATTTTCAGGAAAAGACCAGCTATATAGAGGAAAACCCTCCCCCATATGTTCCTATCTATTTGAATGTGAATTCATACTGTCAGTGAATGGGTCTTTTTGTGTGCATCAGGTCTCCATTGTCGATGATGGCGTGCTCAGGTTCTCCAATCTAAGAGAGTTAGTGCTGAGTGCCAACACAATTTCTGAACTACAAGCAGAGTACCTACCCTGCACTTTACAAGTGAGTCACACAACACAGGGAGAGGAGGGGCTGTGGCACATCAACCCATGTCTCATTGAATCCCACCACAGGGACACTCAGAGTGCCATTCGTCTGCACTGAACTATAGTAGGAGGAATGATTCTGTGGAGTTAGGGTTGAGCCAGGATGTGGAGATGAAGCTAGGGTGGGTTAGGGTTAGGGTTGAGCCGGGGTGTGGAGATGAAGCTAGGTTGGGTTAGGGTTAGGGTTGAGCCAGGATGTGGACATGAAGCTAGGGTGGGTTAGGGTTAGGGTTGAGCCAGTATGTGGAGATGAAGCTAGGGTGGGTTAGGGTTAGGGTTGAGCCAGGATGTGGAGATGAAGCTAGGGTGGATTAGGGTTAGGGTTGAGCCAGGATGTGGACATGAAGCTAGGGTGGGTTAGGGTTAGGGTTGAGCCAGGATGTGGAGATGAAGCTAGGGTGGATTAGGGTTAGGGTTGAGCCAGGATGTGGACATGAAGCTAGGGTGGGTTAGGGTTAGGGTTGAGCCAGGATGTGGACATGAAGCTAGGGTGGGTTAGGGTTAGGGTTGAGCCAGGATGTGGACATGAAGCTAGGGTGGGTTAGGGTTAGGGTTGCACTAGGATGTGGACATGAATCTAGGGTGGGTTAGGGTTAGGGTTGAGCCAGGATGTGGACATGAAGCTAGGGTGGGTTAGGGTTAGGGTTGAGCCAGGATGTGGACATGAAGCTAGGGTGGGTTAGGGTTAGGGTTGAGCTAGGATGTGGACATGAAGCTAGGGTGGGTTAGGGTTAGGGTTGAGCTAGGATGTGGACATGAAGCTAGGGTGGGTTAGGGTTAGGGTTGATCTAGGATGTGGACATGAAGCTAGGGTGGGTTAGGGTTGAGCTAGGATGTGGACATGAAGCTAGGGTGGGTTAGGGTTAGGGTTGAGCTAGGATGTGGACATGAAGCTAGGGTGGGTTAGGGTTAGGGTTGAGCTAGGATGTGGACATGAAGCTAGGGTGGGTTAGGGTTAGGGTTGAGCTAGGATGTGGACATGAATCTAGGGTTTGGTCAAATTGATTAGAAAATTCACAGATGTTGGTGTGATGTATCACTAAAAACATTCAAACAAGTAGGCCATATTACTTTTTCTATGATTCATGGCATTGGTAGGGTAACTTTTAATATCATTGGGATGTTTTATGAACACTCTGATGCATATAGTGATCGTCTTTGATATCACTGCACAGTCCTTCAATTAAATGCATTGTATGCGTTCGTTTGAAAGGTTTTGGAGCTCTACGCCAACCAGGTTTCCAGCCTTAAAGGTCTTAGCAGCCAGCCTCTACCCTGCCTTCAGCATCTGGGTCTGGGCTGCAACAGGCTGGGTTCCCCAGCAGACATCCAATACCTCACTGGAACTCTATGGTAAGTGCTCACACACAGGGCAAGTGACAAGCAGTACAAGTTCAATACTCATCTGCACTTGCTCACAATCACCAGCAGGTGACAACAGACTCTAGCAATAATAGGTAGTGACATTACATTCCTTAGCAGTCATATGTATAATAATAACTTTCATTGTATAGCGCTTTTCAATTCAAGTAAGAAAGTTATGCACATCATAAAATAATAAAATAAAAGTTCTAACAAAAGTAACCTTTGCAGGTGAAACAGAGGATCTTAGTCAGTTGTACAACTGAATGAATTCAACTGAAATGTGTCTTCCACATTTAACCAAACCCCTCTGAATCGGAGAGGCACCCAGGGAACAGTGTGTTAACAGCCTTGCTCAGAACGACAGATTTGTACCTTTTGGTTACTGGTCCAACGCTGTACCCGAAACCTACCTGCCGCCCATCTATTAGGGCCACAACATATTATAGTTACTAAAATACTATTTTCATAAAAAATATGAACTAGCTATCATGTATATTTATTTAGTTGCTATACCATCTAGTCCCAATATGAGAAACATACTTTTTTTTACCATGGCTGTTCAGGTTGTTTGATTGGTCAATCAAACATTGTTATAAGTGATGAAAAGGCAGATCCCATACATACAGAGGCAGTTCCACAGCTTCCTCTCACCAGCTGTCAGCTCAGCCCTTGCATGCTGTCTCCCTCTTCAGGCCACAGCTGGTATCTCTGGACCTGAGCTGGTCTGGCTTCCAAGGACAGCGGGCCCTAGTGGATGCCCTGGTCACCCTGCCTTGCCTGAGGACCTTGGTGCTGGAGGGCAACCCCCTTACCTTCACCCCTTCCTACCCAGGCTTCATCCTGGACAGTCTCCCGAGGCTGTTCTACCTGGACGCCACACGGGTTACACCGGATGATCACCATCGCTTTGAAGGCCTGGCCAAGATGAGAGGTTAAGCTATCAATCACCACACTATCACCATTGTCTTACATTATATAGTGTGACTACTACGTCTGGGCTGATCGGTTGAGGGATGAGCGTTGTGTAGTAGTGACTCCACCTGACCTAACAATGCACTAATCAAACAAGATTGTTATTTTTTATTTTTTTATTTTTTTTATTTCACCTTTATTTAACCAGGTATGGCTGTTGAGAACAAGTTTTCATTTACAACTGCGACCTGGCAGTTGTAAATAATAGTTGATCTGATTGGACTGAATCAGCACCCCTTACCTGTTCAATGATGTGGACACATAGTGTATTTTCATATTGAAGGAGCCTGCCTTACAGTGATTCTTGAAAGAGCATTCTACTCACTAAATCGGTTATTATCTTCTTCCTCTTTATCTTAGCATTTCCCAGCAGTTGCTTGTGTTCTCATCACTCTGTTAGGCCTGTGCATTTCATCATCAATGAGAGCCAAGTACCCTAGCCAGAAAATCAACTAGATTCATCCGATCACATACAGTGCCTTCAGAAAGTATGCATACCGCTTTACTTATTTGACATTTTGTTGTGTTACAGCCTGAATTCAAAAGAGATTACAGCCTGAGTTTAAATATATATTTTTCTCACCCATCTACACACAATAACACATTATGACAAAGTGAAAACAGGGTTTTAGAAATGTTTGAAAATGAAATAAAGAAATGTCTCATTTACATTAGTATTCACACCCCGAATCAAGACATGTTAGTCAATACATGTTAGTCTTCTTGGGTAAGTCCCGAAGAGATTTGAACAACTGGATTGTACAATATTCGCACATTATTCTAAAGAAAAATATTCATGTTCTGTCAAGTTGGTTGTTGATCATTGCTTGACAGCCATTTTCAAGTCTTGCCATAGAGTTTCAAGCCGATTTATGTCAAAACTGTAACTAGGCCACTCAGGAACATTCAATATCATCTTGGTAAGCAACTCCAGTGTTTATTTGGCCTTGTGTTTTAGTTTATTGTCTTGCTGGAAGGTGAGTTTGTCTCCCAGTGTCTGTTGGAAAGCAGACTGAACCAGGTTTTCCTCTAGGATTTTGCCTGTGCTTAGCTCTATTCCGTTTTTTAAAAAATAAAATAAAAACTTCTTAGTCCTTGCCGATGACAAGCATAGCCATAACATGATGCAGCCACCACTATGCTAGAAAATATGAAGAGTGGTACTCAGTGATCTGTTGGATTGCCCTAGGACATAACGTTCATTTATTTTGCAGTTTTACTTTTGTGCCTTATAGCAAAACATGTGTTTTGGGATATTTGAATTCTGTACAGGCTTCCTTCTTTTCACTCTATCATTTAGGTTAGTATTGTAGAGTAAATACAAGGTTGTTTATCCATCCTCAGTTTTCTCCTATCACAGCCATTAATGTCTGTAACTGTTTTAAAGTCACCATTGGCCTCATAGTGAAATCTGAGTGGTTTCCTTCCTCTTCGGCAACTGAGTTAAGAAGGAGGCCAGTATCTTTGTAGTGACTGGGTGTATTGATACACCACCCAAAGTGTATTGAATAACTTGAAGTTTTAGCCATCTACTAATAGATGCCCTTCTTTGCGAGGCATAGGAAAACCTCCCTGTTTTTGTGGTTGAATCTGTGTTTGATAATCACTGCTTGACTGAGGGACCTTACAGATAATTGCATGTATGGAGTAGTCAATCAAAAATCATGTTTAACACTATTATTGCACACATGGTGAGTCCATGCAACTTATTATGTGACTTGTTAATCAGATGTTTACCATTAAACTTATTTAGACTTGCCATAACAAAGGGGTTGAATACTTATTGATTCAAGACATTTCAGCTTTACATGTTTTATTCATTTGTAAAAATGTATAAAAACATAATTCCACTTTGACATTATGGGGTATTGTGTGTAAGCTAGTGACACTATTTAAATTGACACTATTTTAAATGCAAGCTGTTAACACAACAAAATGTGGAAAAAGTCAAGGGGTGTGAATACTTTCTGAAGGCACTATATACAGTTGAAGTCGGAAGTTTATATACACCTTAGCCAAATACATTTAAATTCAGTTTTTCCCAATTCCTGACATTTAATCCTATCAAAAAGTCTCTGTCTTAGGTCAGTTAGGATCACCACTTAATTTTAAGAATGTGAAATGTCAGAATAATAGTAGAGAGAATTATTTATTTCAGCTTTTATTTATTTCATCACATTCCCAGTGGGTCAGAAGTTTACATACACTCAATTAGTATTTGGTAGCATTGCCTTTGAATTGCTTAATTTGGGTCAAACGTTTCGGGTAGCCTTCCACAAGATTCCCACAATAAGTTGGGTGAATTTTGGCCCATTCCTCCTGACAGAGCTGGTTTAACTGAGTCAGGTTTGTAGGCCTCCTTGCTCGCTTTTTCAGTTCTGACCACAAATATTCTATGGGATTGAGGTCAGGGATTTGTGATGGCGACTCCAATACCTTGACTTTGTTGTCCTTAAACCATGTTGCCACAACATTGGAAGTATGCTTGGGATCATTGTCCATTTGGAAGATCCACTTGCGTCCAAGCTTTAACTTCCTGACTGATGTCTTGAGATGTTGCTTCAATATATCCACATAGTTTCCTCATGATGCCATCTATTTTGTGAAGTGCACCAGTCCCTCCTGCAGCAAAGCACCGCCACAACATGATGCTTCCACCCCCGTGCTTCACGTTTGGCATGGTGTTCTTCAGCTTGCAAGCCTCCCCCTTTTTCCTCCAAACATAACAATGGTCATTACGGCCAAACAGTTCTATTTTTGTTTCATCAGACCAGAGGACATTTACCCCAAAAGTACGAACTTTGTCCCCATGTGCAGTAGCAAACCGTAGTCTGACTTTTTTTATGGCGGTTTTGGAGCAGTGGCTTCTTCATTGCTGAGCGGCCTTTCAGATTATGTCGATATAGGACTCGTTTTATTGTGGATATAGATACTTTTGGACCTGTTTCCTTCAGCATCTTCACAAGGTCCTTTGCTGTTGTTCTGGGATTGATTAAAACGTTTCGCACCAAAGTACGTTCATCTCTAGGAGACAAAACACGTCTCCTTCCTGAGCGGAATGACAGCTTTGTGGTCCCATGGTGTTTATACTTGCGTACTATTGTTTGTACAGATGAACGTGGTACCTTCAGGCGTTTGGAAATTGCTCCCAAGGATGAACCAGAACTGTGGAGGTCTACTTGTGGAGGTCTTGGCTGATTTATTTTTATTTTCCATGATGTCAAGCAAAGAGGCACTGAGATTAAATAAGTTAAATAATATGTCTGTAAACAATTGTTGGAAAAATGACTTGTGTCATGCACACAGTAGATGTCCTAACCGAATTGCCAAAACTATAGTTTGTTTAACAAGAAATTTGTGGAGTGGTTGAAAATTTTGATTTAATGACTCCAATCTAAGTGTATGTAAACTTCCGACTTCAACTGTATCTCTGTATTATGCGTGTGTGTGACGCACTTAAGCGTAGTGGGTGCGGAATCAGGCGCAGGAGGCAGAAAGTACTGAGTAGTGCTTTATTTAGGCACGGGGCAAATTGTACGAGCCAAAACTCACGGGCGCAACAAACACGATACCCAAAACCAGGACCTAACAAGTCCAGAGGGAAAAAACCCCAAAATGAAACACGCTACCAACACTCTACCACACACAAACACAGTGGGGAAAAAATAAGCCCGCACAAAGAGCAGGCGGGACGACCAGCTAAAATAGCCCAACTAAATTTAAACAAGAAACAGGTGCAACTGATAATACAAAACCAACAGAAAAGGGAAAAGGGATCGGTGGCAGCTGGTACACCGGTGATGACTACCGCCGAGCACCGCCCAAACAGGAAGAGGAGCCACCTTCGGTAGGAGTCGTGACAGTGTGGGAATACTTTGGAACAGATTTACCAAAATGAAATCCTGTGGAGCTGATTTGCTGGTGTTTTTACAGTCTTTTATGTCCAACAAGTAAAATAATGAAACTTGGGGGGCCAAATAAAATCACTTGGGGAAATGTATCAGCCTGCTTTTGAAGAGTAAGATGGTTATGTTCCATCCACAGACCAGATAGTGGACCAGGCCGTGGCAACAGTGACAGTGCGAAGGATCAGGGGTGTCCCGGACCCACTGCTGACTGTGGATGAGAGTGCCCCTGAGTTCCCTGTGGTCAGCTACAGCTACTTTGTCAACTATGAGTTCCTCAGCCAACCACCCCCTGGCAACAAGGCATGATATCCCATTTTTCTGTTTAGTCATTCAACTTAATTGATTGTCATATTACAATCTAGTTATTGATTGGTCACAGCAGGCTGGCAGTGACACTGCATCCACATCTGATCCAATGACACCCATGGCGGAGAAGATGGATGGGGGCATCGTTGGCATCTATCAGACACCAAAAGAGAACTCTGAGGAGGAAACAACCAACACTCCAATGCCAGGCACCACAGCCAGGACAATGGAGAGTTTGGAAACTAACCATTGTTCCATTGATGGTAAATAACTTTCAGTGAAGTATTCATACTCCTTGACTTATTCCACATTTTACAGCCTGAATTCAAAATGAATTAAACAGATTTTTTTTCTCACCCATCTACACACAACAACCTATAATGACAAAGTGAAAAATATTTTTTGAAATCTTTGCAAATTTGTTGAAAATGAAATACAGAAATAATTAATTTACATAAGTATTCAAACCCTTTTGCTATGACACTCCAAATTGAGCTCGGGTGCATCCAATAGACTTTGATCATCCTCTAGATGTCACTTCAACTTGATTAGAGTCCACCTGTAGCCAATTCAATTATTTGGACATGATTTATAAAGAAACACACCTGTCTATATAAGATTTCTCCTCCCTCCTGAATCCTCCCCCCCCCCCTCCTCCCTCTCTGCAGATGACTTAGTTAACCATTTTGAAAAGAAGGTCGACGACATCCGATCCTCGTTTGCTAAGTCAAACGACACCGCTGGTTCTGCTCACACTGCCCTACCCTGTGCTCTGACCTCTTTCTCCCCTCTCTCTCCAGATGAAATCTCGCGTCTTGTGACGGCCGGCCGCCCAACAACCTGCCCGCTTGACCCTATCCCCTCCTCTCTTCTCCAGACCATTTCCGGAGACCTTCTCCCTTACCTCACCTCGCTCATCAACTCATCCCTGACCGCTGGCTACGTCCCTTCCGTCCTCAAGAGAGCGAGAGTTGCACCCCTTCTGAAAAAACCTACACTCGATCCCTCCGATGTCAACAACTACAGACCAGTATCCCTTCTTTCTTTTCTCTCCAAAACTCTTGAACGTGCCGTCCTTGGCCAGCTCTACCGCTATCTCTCTCAGAATGACCTTCTTGATCCAAATCAGTCAGGTTTCAAGACTAGTCATTCAACTGAGACTGCTCTTCTCTGCATCACGGAGGCGTTCCGCACTGCTAAAGCTAACTCTCTCTCCTCTGCTCTCATCCTTCTAGACCTATCGGCTGCCTTCGATACTGTGAACCATCAGATCCTCCTCTCTACCCTCTCCGAGTTGGGCATCTCCGGCGCGGCCCACGCTTGGATTGCGTCTTACCTGACAGGTCGCTCCTACCAGGTGGCGTGGCGAGAATCTGTCTCCTCACCACGCGCTCTCACCACTGGTGTCCCCCAGGGCTCTGTTCTAGGCCCTCTCCTATTCTCGCTATACACCAAGTCACTTGGCTCTGTCATAACCTCACATGGTCTCTCCTATCATTGCTATGCAGACGACACACAATTAATCTTCTCCTTTCCCCCTTCTGATGACCAGGTGGCGAATCGCATCTCTGCATGTCTGGCAGACATATCAGTGTGGATGACGGATCACCACCTCAAGCTGAACCTCGGCAAGACGGAGCTGCTCTTCCTCCCGGGGAAGGACTGCCCGTTCCATGATCTCGCCATCACGGTTGACAACTCCATTGTGTCCTCCTCCCAGAGCGCTAAGAACCTTGGCGTGATCCTGGACAACACCCTGTCGTTCTCAACTAACATCAAGGCGGTGGCCCGTTCCTGTAGGTTCATGCTCTACAACATCCGCAGAGTACGACCCTGCCTCACACAGGAAGCGGCGCAGGTCCTAATCCAGGCACTTGTCATCTCCCGTCTGGATTACTGCAACTCGCTGTTGGCTGGGCTCCCTGCCTGTGCCATTAAACCCTACAACTCATCCAGAACGCCGCAGCCCGTCTGGTGTTCAACCTTCCCAAGTTCTCTCACGTCACCCCGCTCCTCTGCTCTCTCCACTGGCTTCCAGTTGAAGCTCGCATCCGCTACAAGACCATGGTGCTTGCCTACGGAGCTGTGAGGGGAACGGCACCTCAGTACCTCCAGGCTCTGATCAGGCCCTACACCCAAACAAGGGCACTGCGTTCATCCACCTCTGGCCTGCTTGCCTCCCTACCACTGAGGAAGTACAGTTCCCGCTCAGCCCAGTCAAAACTGTTCGCTGCTCTGGCCCCCCAATGGTGGAACAAACTCTCTCACGACGCCAGGACAGCGGAGTCAATCACCACCTTCCGGAGACACCTGAAACCCCACCTCTTTAAGGAATACCTAGGATAGGATAAGTAATCCTTCTCACCCCCCCCCCTAAAAGATTTAGATGCACTATTGTAAAGTGGCTGTTCCACTGGATGTCATAAGGTGAATGCACCAATTTGTAAGTCGCTCTGGATAAGAGCGTCTGCTAAATGACTTAAATGTAAATGTAAATGTATAAGGTCCCACAGTTGACAGTGCCTGTCAGAGCAGAAACTATACCATGAAGTGCAAGGAACTGTCCAAAGAGCACCGAGATAGACTTGTGGTCATATATCTGGAGAAGGGTATAAAACCATTTCTAGAGTGTTGAAAGTTTCCAAGAGCACAGTGGTCTCTATCATTAGGAAATTGAAAAAATATGGAACTACCCAGACTCTGCATAGAGCTGGCCTTCCGACCAAACTGAGCAAATGGGAAAGAAAGACCTTGGTAAGGGAGGTGACCAAGAACCCAATGACCATTCTAACAGAACTACAGAGTTCCTTGGCCGAGATAGGAGAACCTGCCAGAAGGAAATGTCTCTACAGCACTTCACCAATCTGGGCTTTATGGGAGAGTGGCTAGATGGAAGCCACTCCTGAGAAAAAGGCACATGACCGCACGCCTGGAATTTGTTAAAAGGCATGTGAAAGACTCTCAGATCTTAAGGCAAATGATTAAACAGAAAAAAATGGAAACTTTTGGCCTGAATGCAAACGCTATGTCTGGAGAGAACCAGGCACAGCTCATCACCCGACGAACACCATCCCTACAGTGAAGCATGGTGGTGGCAGTATCATGCTATGGGGATGCTTTTCAGCGGCAGAGTAAGGATACTGGTAAGGATAGAAGAAGGATAGAAGAAACAACGAATGGAGCCAAATACAGACAAAGTCTTGATGAGAACCTGCTTCATAGTGTAAACAAATTTAGACTGGGGCAAAGATTTATGTTCCAACAGGACAATGAGCCCAAGCATACAGCCAAAGCAATGCTGTAATTGCTACAGAATAAGAATGTGAAAGTCCTTGAGTGGCCCAGCCAAAACCCATACGTGAATCCCATTGTAAATCTGTGAAAAGACTTGACGATTGTTGCGCCCTATCTAACGTCACAGAGCTTGACAAAATATCAAAATCCAGATGTGCAAAGCTGATACATACCCAAGATTACTCAAAACTGTAATTGCCGCCAAAGATGCTTCTACAAAGTATTGACTCAGGGGTATGTATATATGAGATATTTCTGTATTTCATTTTCAATAAATATCCCAAAAATTCTAAACATGTTTTCACTGTGTCATTATGGGGTATTGAGTGTGTGTATATGGGTGAATGGGTGTTACAGTTCAGACTGTAACACAACAAAATGTGTCAAAGGGTATGAGTACTTTAACCACCACACAGAAGGCTTCCTGAGCAGAAGGCTTCCTATATTGCAGGTTCTCTTCAATAAATGAAAGTAGTGTGATCATGATTACTTTTTCCAAGTATCAGAGAACACTATGCAGAGTTGTTAAGGGCGAAGGAACATTAATTAAAGGGATATTGTCCAGAAATTTTAACTGAATCTTGTTTTCTTACTTTCAGAGGAGTTGTATTTCCTACAATTTTAATACAAGCTTTACAGAAATCCCTGTGATGTGAAGATAGACTTCCAGTCATTGCGATAATGCTAGTTAGCATGGCTTGCTCAACTACCTTTAAACTGTACGCACAGACACAAAACTACTATCCATGAGTTCATCTGACTCTGGGTAAGTAGAAAATTATTACCAAAATCTCACACTATACCTAGATTAATATTACAGGGACGCAGGGCCGTGCATAGGATGCCTTTTCATTTGATTCCACTAGGTGATTCTTGAAACCTCCATCGCCTGACCTGAGCTTTTACTGATCTCATCCTCTGTCATCTATAAAATCACTCTCTGTCTTTAGTTAGTAACAACTATTTGTCTCTCTCTCTCTCACTGCCCCCATTTTGCAGTGATAATGAACAGCACACATAAACTGGCATGGGCAGAGTCCATGGACTATGACCACACAAGTGTGCATAGTGTTGGTGACCTGGGGTCCTTCAAGTCCTTTGTCCTTCGTGGGCTCTGGTTGACTGTGGAGGAGGAGAAGGTACAGAACAAAATAGACACTCTGCCCCATGCAAACAAAGACAGCTCACATACTCCCACACCCACATACTGAGTCCTCTAGATGCATAGATTTATGTTCAGGTTGATGCATGGATGTCTTGTGAGGATTGAGTTATTGTTATCTGACTATTATTTTGCTTTTTTTTAGGTCCTGTCATGGCCTGCCCCTTCAGGAGAACAGCCAATAACCAACTCTACAACAGAAAAGAAAGGGGGGAAAGAGGTGATGTTACACAATTTGTAATCTCTCATGGAAGTCACAAACTTTCGCCAGAATTTGACTTCTGGGTAAACGATTACACAATTTAACAGTCCTTATAGTCTGGTGATGGAACAGTTCTCAACCATGTCATTTTTTCAGAGAGGTTTATAATATCACTTAACAGCTGATAAACGTTTCCTTGTTAGGACACCGTATCACATGCCATAACCTGTTTTTCAGCATAGTCATGTAGAAGGCTATTGCTTCCTCATATACTTTATGTAGCTGTTGCGTGGTTAACACAATGGGAGAGGGAAATTCAATTGCATGACACTCAAACTGGTCAAGTTACAGTACATCACATTTTTGAAATGGTTACAATCACTTACAAGCCACGGTAGTGTGAAAACATCTTTCAGATACACTATTAAAAAAGCATAACCATTAATCTGACGAGATCACGTCCAGTAAGTCCATTTTTTAAAATGGTTTTTATTTATATTTATTTCACCTTTATTTAACCAGGTAGGCTAGTTAACAATAAGTTCTCATTTACAACTGCGACCTGGTCAAGATAAAGCAAAGCAGTGAAACACAAACAACAACACAGAGTAACACATGGAATAAACAAACATACAGTCAATAACACAATAGAGGAAAAAATGTCTATAAACAGTGTGTGCAAATGAGGTAAGATAAGGGAGGTAAGGCAATAAATAGGCCATAGAGGCGAAATAATTACAAGTTAGCAATTAAACACTGAGTGATAGATGTGCAGAAGATGAATGTGCAAGTAGAGATACTGGGGTGCGAAGGAGCAAATAAATAAATAACAGTATGGGGATGAGGTAGTTGGATGGGCTGTTTACAGATGGGATATGTACAGGTGCAGTGATCTGTGAGATGCTCTGACAGTTGATGCTTAAAGTTAGTGAGGGAGATATGGGTCTCCAGCTTCAGTGATTTTTGCAATTCGTTTCAGTCATTGGCAGCAGAGATCTGGAAGGAAAGGCTTTGGGGGTGAGCGCGTGCTACGGGTGGGTGTTGCTATGGTGACCAGTGAGCTGAGATAAGGCAGGGCTTTACCTAGCAAAGTCTTATAGATGACCTGGAGCCAGTGGGTTTGGCGATGAATATGAAGCGATGTGAGTCTGGAAGGAGAGTTTACAGTCTAACCAGACACCTAGGTATTCGTAGTTGTCCACATATTCTAGGTCAGAACCGTCCAGAGTAGTGATGCTGGACGGGCGGCAGGTGCGGGCAGCAATCGGTTGAAGAGCATGCATTTAGTTTTACTTGCATTTAAGAGTTGTATGGCATTGAAGCTCGTCTGGAGATTAGTTAACACAGTATCCAAAGAAGGGCCAGAAGTACAGTCGTATGAAAAAGTTTGGGCACCCCTGACGATTTCCATTTATAAATAATTGGGTGTTTGGATCAGCAATTTCATTTTGATCTATCGAATAACTGATGGACACAGTAATATTTCAGTAGTGAAATGAGGTTCATTGGATTCATAGAAAATGTGCAATATGCATCAAAACAAAATTAGACAGGTGCATAAATTTGGGCACCCCAATAGAAAAATCACATCAATATTTAGTAGAGCCTCCTTTTGCTAAAATAACAGCCTCTAGACTCAGTACTCAGCTTTTATTAGAAAATGAATGGCATGCCACTGTGATCATTTTCTGTGATGAAAGAGTAAATTATTATGCAGCCTCAGAGGGGTACCCAAACTTTTTCATACGACTGTATACAGAATGGTGTTGTCTGCATAGAGGTGGATCAGAGAATCACCAACAGCAAGAGCAACATCATTGATGTATACAGAAAAAATAGTTGGCCTGAGAATGGAACCCTGTGGCACCCCCATAGAGACTGCCAGTGGTCCGGACAACAGGCCCTCCGATTTGACACACTGAACTCTGTCTGAGAAGTAGTTGGTGAACCAGGCGAGGCAGTCATTTGAGAAACCAAGGCTTTTGAGTCTGCCGATAAGAATGTGGTGATTGACAGAGTCTATGGCGGTTATGATATTGTTTAAGACCTTGAGGGTGGGTGAGGTGCACTCATGACCAGCTCGGAAACCAGATTGCATAGCGGAGAAGGTATGGTGGGATTCGAAATGGTCGGTGATCTGTTTGTTAACTTGACTTTCAAAGACCTTAGAAAGGCAGGATAGGATAGATATAGGTCTGTAGCAGTTTGGGTCTAGAGTGTCTCCCCCCTTTGAAGAGGGGGATGACTGCGGCAGCTTTACAATCTTTGGGGATCTCAGACGATACGAAAGAGAGTTTGAACATACTAGTAATAAGGGTTGCAACAATTTTGGCTGATAATTTTAGGAAGAGAGGGTCCAGATTGTCTAGCCCAGCTGATTTGTAGGGTCCACATTTTGCAGCTCTTTCAGAACATCAGCTATCTGGATTTGGGTTAAGAAGAAATGGGGAGGCTTGGGCAAGTTGCTGTGGGAGTGCAGGGCTGTTGACCAGGGTAGGTGTAGCCAGGTGGAAAACATGGCCAGCCATAGAAAAATGCTTATTGAAATTCTCAATTATTGTGGATTTATCGGTGGTGACAGTGTTTCCTAGCCTCAATGCAGTGGGCAGCTGGGAGGAGGTGATCTTATTCTACATGGACTTTACAGTGTCCCAGAACTTTTTGGAGTTTGTGCTGAAGGTTGCAATTTCTGTTTGCAAAAGCTAGCCTTTGCTTTCCCAACTGCCTGTGTATATTGGTTCCTAACTTCCTTGAAAAGTTGAATATCGCGGGGGCTATTTGATGCTAATGCCGTATACCACAGGATGTTTTTGTGCTGGTCAAGGGCAGTCAGGTCTAGAGTGAACCACGGGCTATATCTGTAATGGGCTATATCCGTTGTTACAAATATCTATATTTGTGACAACGTAATCTACCATTTCAGTCATCAGACGATTTATCTCTGCCTTTTTACAGTATGTAGTAATCCAACACATGATATGTCTAATGGAAAACTTTTATGAACGCATTTATGGTAACAGATACGACTAGCACAAAATAAGTATTATTTTGTCTGTTGGACAGTGTGTGCGATCACCAAGCAACACTTGTTCCAACCAAAAATCAAAAGACAAGAAGAAGAAGAAAGACTCAATAATGGACCTGGTCCAGGACACTCCCATCAGAAGAACCCTGGGCTCGATCCATGTGCCACTACAGGACCTGGTGTCTGGTGATCAGAGAGTTGATGCCCTGTGCAACCTTGGGGTGCTGCTCACAGAGCAAAGCACCAGGACCATGCCACCCCGAGACAAGGTACTCTGTAGCTTGTGACTCTCCTCTTTCTCTGCAAGCAAAGTACAACTATCAAAGTGAAAATATGTGCCAACGTTGACCACAGAGGCCATTTGCTCTACATTATCTATATTAAAGTATTGGGGAAATTCCACAGTACTGGAATTATGCTGAGACTTATTTTCCACTTTAAACAAAAAAAACATAGAACAAAGACTACATTGAACAATTTACACAGTAAATAAATTAAACATGTAGGTCTACTGGAAAAACTGTGCAGATGCAAAGTATGGTAACAGAATTACGGTACAATCCCCTTCAGTTTTATTCTGTTACCAAACATTGTATCTGCAGAGTTCTTCCTGGTACATTTTCCGTGGAAATTATTAAAAGTAAACCTTGTACACAGAATTATATGGTTTGTTAAACGTTGAAATCAATGGTTTTGATTTGGTATACATTTTAAATTGAAAAATCTGAGTCTGTGTCAAAAAGAAACATAACCATGGAATGAACCATGAAATTGCCCATTGTCATTTGTAAATGATCTATAACAGATCTTGACAGAAATAAACAATTGTGGTCAAGGCAAAGAGTCATGAATCTCTTCTAGTCAATAGAGATAGGCCTATACAGTGCATTCGGAAAGTATTCAGACCCCTTCACCGTTTCCACATTTTGTTACGTTACAGCAATATTCTAAAATGGATTAAATGTTTTTTTCACCCCTACACTCAATACGCCAGAATGACAAACGCAAAAACAGGTTTTTAGAAAGTTGTGCAAATGTATAAAGAACAGAAATACCTTATTTACATAAGTATTCAGACCCTTTGCTATGAGACACGAATTTGAGCTCAGGTGCATCCTGTTTCCATTGATCATCCTTGAGATGTTTCTACAACTTGGAGTCCACCTGTGGTAAATTCAATTAATTGGACATGATTTGGAAAGGCACACACCTGTTTATATAAGGTCCCACAGTTGGCAGTGCATGTTAGAGCAAAAACCAAGCCATGAGGTCAAAGGAACTGTCCAAAGAGCGCCGAGATAGGCTTGTGGTCTTATATCTGGAGAAGGGTATAAAACCATTTCTAGAGTGTTGAAAGTTTCCAAGAACACAGTGGTCTCTATCATTAGGAAATTGAAAAAATATGGAACTACGCAGACTCTGCCTAGAGCTGGCCTTCCGACCAAACTGAGCACAGTTTGGTCGCCACTGAGGGTTGACATGCACAGTCAACTCACAGTTGGCAGTGCATGTCAGAGCAAAAACCAAACCATGAGGTCGAAGGAATTGTCCGTAGAGTTCTGAGACAGGATTGTGTCGAGGCACAGATCTGGGGAAGGGTACCAAAAAATGTCGGCAGCATTGAAGGTCACCAAGATCACAGTGGCCTACATCATTCTTAAATGGAAGAGGTTTGGAACTAACAAGACTCTCCCTATAGCTGGCCGCCCGGCCAAACTGAGCAATCGGGGGAGAGGGGCCTTGGTCAAGGAGGTGACCAAGAACTGATGCTCACTCTGACAGAACTCCCGAGTTCCTCTGTGGAGATGGGAGAACCTTCCAGAAGGACAACCATCTCTGCAGCACTCCACCAATCAGGCCTTTATGGTAGAATGGCCAGACCGAAGCCACTCCTCAGTAAAAGGCACACGATAGCCAGCTTGGACTTTGCCAAAAGGCAGCCAAAGGACTCTTAGACCATGATAAACCCGATTCTCTGGTCTGATGAA
The DNA here is from genome assembly GCF_023373465.1 of Oncorhynchus keta. Classification (NCBI taxonomy): domain Eukaryota; kingdom Metazoa; phylum Chordata; class Actinopteri; order Salmoniformes; family Salmonidae; genus Oncorhynchus; species Oncorhynchus keta. The sequence goes on from NC_068445.1 coordinate 19,754,565, forward strand.
GCCAAGATTGAACTCTTTGGCCTGAATGCCAAGCGTCACGTCTGGAGGAAACCAGGCACCGCTCATCACCTGGCTAAAACCATCCTTACGGTGAAGCGTGGTGGTAGCATCATGCTTTAGGGATGTTTTTCAGCGGCAGGGACCGGGAGACTAGTCAGGATTGAGGGAAAGATGAATGGAGCAATGTACAGAGAGATCCTTGATGAAAACCTGCTCCAGAGCGCAGGTTCACCTTCCAACAGTGTTGTACCCTAAGCACACTGCCAAGACAACGCAGGAGTGGCTTTGGGACAAATCTCAATGTCTTTGAGTGGCCCAGCCAGAGCCCGGTCTTGAACCTGATTGAACATCTCTGGAGAGACCTGAAAATAGCTGTGCAGCAATGCTCCCCATCCAACCTGACAGAACTTGAGAGGATCTGCAAAGAAGAATGGGAAAAACTCCCCAAATATAGGTGCCAAGCTTGTAGCATCATACCCAAGAAGACTCAAAGTTGTAATCGCTGCCAAAGGTGCTTCAACAAAGTACTGAGTAAAGGTTCTGAATACTTATGTAAATGTCATATTTCAGTAAAAATGTTATACATTTGCAAACATTTCTAAACACCTGTTTTTACTTTGTCATTACAGGGTATTTTGTGTAGATTGATGAAGAAAAAATCCTCTTAAATCCATTTTAGAATAAGGATGTAGCGTAACAAAATTTTGAAAAGTCAAGGTCTGAATACTTTCCGAATGCACTGTACATGTCTGACATGCTTTGTAATTTTCTGCAGGACCCAAGTAAGAAAGCCAAACATGACAAGAAGAAGGAGGACAAGAAAACAAAGTCAAGTGCTGACAGTGCAGGGGGGCAGAAGAATGTTGCACCACCCTCTAAAAGTGAGCAAAACTACATAGCAACTGTGTAGGTGTTGATCTGTTCTTAGGCCAGTTTTACCTGGATGAAAAATAGGATCCCTTAGCCTTGCTAGTTTCTAGAGAAGAATATATTTGTGCAAGGGACACAGTGTACGGGTAAAAATGTACAATTCCATGTAAAATGGTAGCAAATAAATTGTTCATAAGATTAAATATTTCCCTTCATACTTATAGGTAAGGGAAAAGGATGGAAGGAAAGCCAGGCAGATTTCCGCATGGACGACAACTCTGCTCCCAGTCCAAACCAGTTCGAGTCAATGACTGTGGAGTTCACTGTGCATCTGGATAAATGGCATTCAGCCTCAAAAGCTCATCACCTGGCTCACCCATGATGAGCCATCAGCCTAGCTATTTGTATGAAGAAAAACAAAAAGTTGTCATGACAAATTTGGGGATTAAAACCAATTACGAACTGAAATTGGTCAAGTTTATGATAATACAATGCACCCTTTTTGTCCCTCATGTTCCTAGTAGCTATATCAAAATATTGGGAAATTCAATTTTCAAAAGTTCATGGATCTAATAGCAGCAACTGGACATAGTCTACAAAAGTCACAAGGAATGAAGACTATCCAAATGACAAAGCGCAAGGCACGCCCTTCAAGGTTATAGGATCAATCGGTGACAATACATGTAATGCAACTTCTCTTCAGGACAGCGAGGTAACTTGAATTTAGTAACAATAGTCGAGTCAATTCGCAACGATTCTCTAGACGAATAGCATAACTTCTTAAAAACGCGGATATGGTAGTATTTGTAAAGAATTATAACTGGATCTAGCAAATTATAAACGGAGTATTTCAGCAACAGGTGCTCAAACATTGACTGTGCATCCTTCCCGCTAAGGATTGTATGGTGGTAAATGTCGAACAGCACTTCAGTTCTCCCTGAAACTCACTTCCTAAGTAGGCTACAACTATTTTGATGGTCTCTTCGTCTTTGTTTTTAATATCAAGTAAGTGAATTAGTGTTGTATTGAAACTCTTTTTTTAATGGCTAAGAATAAAATGTTTGAATAAGCGCATAAAAAAATGAAAACAAACCAAATATCTTGGGCTTGATAGGATAAATTATCAATTAATTAGTTAATCAATCTCGCATTATATTGTATTTCTTTGTTTTATAATAAGTAAATACAGTCTAGTATAAAGTAACTAGTGTAACTAGTATATAATTGACAAATAGTTTTTTACACCTGAGTGCTGGAACATTATTGAGTTTTTTCAGTTTCTGTTTATAAAACACACAAACCATCTTGCTCTTAAAAGAAAATCAGAATTAAACGAAACTTAAATTGTAACTAAATCAAGTGAGTTTTGGACCCTGTTTCTTTTTTATAGGCCTATGGGAATCACAGGAGGTTGGTGGCACCTTAATTGGGAGGACGGGCTTGTGCTAATGGCTGGAATAGAATGGCTGGAATGGTTTCAAATACCATTCCATTTACTCCATTCCAGCTATTATTATGAGCAGTCCTCCCCTCTGCAGCCTCCACTGGTGGGAATTGCATGTTTGGCTTCATTCAAGCACCCTGTTATTGCCTTACGAAATAAGCAACACAATCTCACATTCAATTCGTGCAAATATGTACAAAAGGTAATTCAGCAGATTTCGTGCATTTTTGTGTGAAAATACACACATTTTTTTGTGCGACTTAATTCGTAGGAAAATACACACTTTTGTGTGACTTCATTTATAGGAAAATAGCTTTTTGGGGGGCAAACTTCCAAGCAATCTTTTTAAAGTTATTATAGCAATGCATTTTGGTAAATGTTCTTTTACGCAGCCTTTGTATGTGTCCCACATAAAACAAACGTGTTAACAACCCAATATTGTTCATCAACCAGGTTTTATTAATGCCAATGCTGTTTTCTATGCTTGTTTTTGCTTAATACTTGTATAATGGTGCTATGCCGCACAAAATCTGCTGAAATACTTTTTGTAGATATTTGCATGAATTGAGTGTGAGATTGTGTTGCAACAGGATAGAATAGGGCTGACATATGCAGCTCTTAACAAATGCAGTCTCAGCTAAAGCGGGAACATTGCCTTTAAATGTAAATTACGATGTAAAGCTGAACTTCTGTGATGCGGATTGAATAGAGCCTCTAATTTACATGTCTAGACAGCCACTTGTTAAGCATAGCCTAGGTCTAATGTTGCGTTCATAACCAAGTGGGAATTTCTTCTATCATCTAACCTCTCTCACACTTTGACCTCTGACATCACCCACTAAGGAAATTACCTTGATAACAGCATTTTTGGCAGTTAAATTAAAAAACAAAACATTATTTATATAAAAATATTTAAGAATATGGCTTTTGAACACTATGATTTGTTTACAAGCATAATAGCTGTAATTGTAGTTTATGGTTGACACAGCTTGTGGACAATTAGCATCCAACTGGTATTTCCAACATCACAACTGGTAATTACCACCTTTCCACTTGATTATGGATGCAGCATTACATATTCCCCAAACATGGTTTACTTTTGGTATGAGACAATATAAGTTTGCCGCTTGTAGTCTAATGTAGGCCTACTACATATACCAGTAGATACAGTACATACTGAATGACTGCAGTAATTCCGCAGTAATACCAAACTTTGCATCTGCACTGTTCTTCAAGAAAATTTGTTTTTGTAAAGTTCTCAGTGGAAATTCTTATAAGTAGTCCTTGTGCATAGAGTTGTATGGTTTGCTTAACTTTGCAATCATTTGTTTGACTTACATTTTAAAGTGAAATGTTTTAGTCTTAGTGTCACTCTGTTACAGTGGAATTGCCCATAGGCTACCAGTGCTAATTCTGTCTCCTTGTTGCTAAAACGTATTGTGCTTGCAATTCTTTTCAGAACCATGAGGATCCTCTTCAGAAACCTACGCCTCAGTAGATGGTCCATTGTTATTGGGACTGCGTTGGTGTCATTGATTGGTGTCATCTTTATGACGATGGACGTCAATGTCTCACTAACATATAGGGGAGAGCTCAGAGTGTTGCGTAAGAACCACACAGGTTGGCATTGGAACACCTCTGCCTCCACCACACCACCGCTGTCACAGCCTACTGTGGATGTTTTCAAGTGCTCCCTCAATGACAGCATGCAGAATATTCCGTCCTCTGTCCCACCTCCCCACCGTAACTTCCTCATGTATAAACACTGCAGGACATTCCCCCGCCTGCTGTCTCCAACACCCTGTGAGAATGACCTTTTTCTCCTGCTGGCCATTAAGTCCACAGCCATCCAGGTGGATCGCAGGATTGCGCTCCGGAGCACTTGGGGGAAGAGGGGATATGTTCAGGGTAAAAGGGTGAAACTGTTGTTCTTAGTAGGTAAGTCGTTAGACAGAATTCAGGGATTCCTGCTGCAGCAGCTACTGGAGTGGGAGAGCAGGCAGTTTGGGGACATCCTGCAATGGGATTTTGAGGACAGTTTTTTCAACCTGACCCTGAAGGAGGTCCACTTCCTGAACTGGTTCACCTTGGAGTGCCAGTGGGCCCACTTTGTGTTCAAAGGGGACGATGACGTTTTTGTTCACACAAGCAATCTGGTTGAATATGTTAAAGGCCACAAGCCCTCTGAGCAACTCTTCGCTGGTGACATAATTTCAAGAGCCTATCCAATCCGGCACAACCAATGGAAGTACTTCATACCAGAGGAGATGTACCCCAACAAGCCATATCCTCCATACGCTGGCGGTGGGGGCTACCTGATGTCACGTCAGACTGTGCTGAGCCTGGGAGTGGCAGTGTCCAGCACTGACCTCTTCCCCATTGATGATGTCTTTGTGGGCATGTGCCTGCAGAAGATTAATGTGACGCTGACACACCACTCTGGCTTCAGAACCTTTGGGTTCCATCAGGTGGTGTCACATTTCAACCCCTGCATTTACAGGGAGATCATGCTGGTGCACAAACTGAATCCCACCGAGATGTGGACCATGTGGTCTCTACTGCAGGACACAAAGCTGAAGTGCTTTAGATTAAGGATATGAGGCATCAGATGTTATGTGTATCTTGCTGTACTTGTCTGTCTCACTACTGTAAAAGAAGCATTCCTTTCATAGAGAAATTATCCTTATAAATGGTCAAAAATAGCTTCCTTTCCGTCATCGATATTTCTATTTGAAGTATTCTGACATATTGGCTTTACTGTGTATTCAGTTCAGCAAAGATGGTGTACGAGCCCTACGGAGATTTGATACTTTTGACAAGGAAGTTTGTAGAATGTTTCTTGGGTTCTAGGAAGGTCGAACAGAAACTTTAAAAACAGGTCTAGTGGGTTACAGAGGTACTGATGGGTAACAAACTTAACAGGTCTAGTGTGCTGTGGGGGAGGGGAGCTGTGGTGTACAATTATTATAAAGAATCAATTGGTTGGGGGAGCAGTGATGAACTATAGCTGAAATCTGTGGATTGTAAATGTATATTTAAATGTGATGTCATAATGCTTTCTGAAACATGTGGTCATTTCCAGGGTTTTGTCAGTTTCTATTCAGATGAACTTTGTTGCATATTGCATTGCATTATAATTGAATTACGCAATGTTCTTGTAAAGGCCATTTAAAAAAGGAACCAAGGATTTTAAGATAGGAGATAAATAAAGTGTGTGCAGTACTTTAGATTTGTTTAGCAGTTTCAACCTTGACCACGATCCCACTGTCCTATGAGCCCGAGGTCAGGTGTTTTTTTTACTGAAAGTCAACCAGTGTTGGGTTTCACTGTTCCAACACTTCCAGTCAGCAGAGCCAGCTATATCCCTCTGCATACCTTTCCACCACACAACTATCACACCGACAAATTGACAAGGCAACCTTTTTAAAATTGTGTCCAATCGTAAAAAAGAACTATAGCCTCTCAACTTTGCACTCTGAAGAGACATGTAAATTTGTGCACCTCACCACTTCCTTGTGGGTGGCACCTGTTTTTCAGCAGTCATGCAAAATATGATAGAATGTACTGTATGTGGTTGAAAAGGTGGCTGTTGTCTGTTTGTATACTGAACAAAAATCTAAACACAACATGCAACAATGTAATTGATTTTACTGAGTTACAGTTCATATAAGGAAATAAGTCAATTTAAATAAATTCATTAGGCCCTAATCTATGGATTTCACATGACTGGGAATACAGATATGAATCTGTTGGTCACATATACCTTTAAAAAAAAGGTAGGGGTGTGGATCAGAAAACCAGTCAGTATCTCTGGTGTGGCCATTTGCCTCATGCAGCCTTTCATATCTCCTTTGCATAGAGTTTATCAGGCTTTAGATTGTGGCCTGTGGAATATTGTTCCACTCCTCTTCAATGGCTGTGTGAAGTTGGTGGATATTAGCGGGAACTGGAACACTCTGTTGTACACATCGAGCCAGAGCATCCCAAACATGCTCAATGGGTGACATTTCTGGTGAGTATGCAGGCCATGGAAGAACTGGGACATTTTTCAGCTACCAGGAATTGTGTACAGATCTTTGCGACATGTGGCCGTGCATTATCATGCTCGCCCACACAACGCCATACATGTGGTCTGCGGTTGTGAGGCTGGTTGGACATACTGCCAAATTCTCTAAATCAATGTTGGAGGTGGAATCTTTATTCTTGAACTTATTTAGGCTTGCCATAAGAAAAGGTTTGAATCCTTATTGACGAAAGACATTTCAGATTTTCATTTTTTATTCATTTGTAAACATTTGTGAAAACATAATTCCACTTTGACATTATGAGGTATTGTGTGTAGATCAGTGACACAAAATCGAAATGTTATCAATTTTAAATTCAGGCTTGTTACACAAGTGGAAAACAAGTATTTCCAATGTCACAACTGGTAATTACCACCATTCTACTTGGTTATGAATGCAGAATTACATTCTCCACAAACATGGTGTATTATTCTGTGGTGGAGAAAGCCCCAGAGGTAGACTGGGCACCAGTCTGTTTGTGCCATCATGCCACCCCTTGTCATGCCAAACAGCTGACATGATAGCACAAATATATCTGGCACTAGGCTACCCCAGCGGCACAATTATGCTTGCTTACTTTTGGTATGAGACAAAATAAGTTTGCCGCTTGAAGCCTATTGTAGGCCTATTTCATATACGAGCAATTTCACAGTAAAATAGTGACATTGACTCAAATCAAATGTTATTTACCACATGCTATAATCTGATAATGTGTAGTTTTAGTCAGAATTAGAACAAGGACATTTTGTTCCTTTTTAGTACGTAAGCAGGGTGCAAATGCGAAACAAATGATAAGAGGAGCTATCAACAGACAAGCTGGAATGCTGTGTTCCCTACAGGACATTCTGTCTCCACCCGTGGAGGGGAGAAACTGTTGGGCTCACAGAAAATTATGAAATGAGTTGCAGATTAAAGAAACAATGTATCTGTATAGTGGAAAAACACAGACTGCCTGAGCAAGGCATAGCTTAAGATTTGAACTTGTATGCATGTGCGAAGGATACCTACTCTTTGTGTGTGTGTACAGTGCCTTGCGAAAGTATTCGGCCCCCTTGAACTTTGCGACCTTTTGCCACATTTCAGGCTTCAAACATAAAGATATAAAACTGTATTTTTTTGTGAAGAATCAACATCAAGTGGGACACAATCATGAAGTGGAACAACATTTATTGGATATTTCAAACTTTTTTAACAAATCAAAAACTGAAAAATTGGGCGTGCAAAATGATTCAGACCCTTTACTTTCAGTGCAGCAAACTCTCTCCAGAAGTTCAGTGAGGATCTCTGAATGATCCAATGTTGACCTAAATGACTAATGATGATAAATACAATCCACCTGTGTGTAATCAAGTCTCCGTATAAATGCACCTGCACTGTGATAGTCTCAGAGGTCCGTTAAAAGCGCAGAGAGCATCATGAAGAACAAGGAACACACCAGGCAGGTCCGAGATACTGTTGTGAAGAAGTTTAAAGCCGGATTTGGATACAAAACGATTTCCCAAGCTTTAAACATCCCAAGGAGCACTGTGCAAGCGATAATATTGAAATGGAAGGAGTATCAGACCACTGCAAATCTACCAAGACCTGGCCGTCCCTCTAAACTTTCAGCTCATACAAGGAGAAGACTGATCAGAGATGCAGCCAAGAGGCCCATGATTACTCTGGATGAACTGCAGAGATCTACAGCTGAGGTGGGAGACTCTGTCCATAGGACAACAATCAGTCGTATATTGCACAAATCTGGCCTTTATGGAAGAGTGGCAAGAAGAAAGCCATTTCTTAAAGATATTCATAAAAAGTGTTGTTTAAAGTTTGCCACTAGCCAACTGGGAGACACACCAAACATGTGGAAGAAGGTGCTCTGGTCAAATGAAACCAAAATGGAACTTTTTGGCAACAATGCAAAACGTTACGTTTGGCGTAAAAGCAACACAGCTCATCACCCTGAACACACCATCCCCACTGTCAAACATGGTGGTGGCAGCATCATGGTTTGGGCCTGCTTTTCTTCAGCAGGGACAGGGAAGATGGTTCAAATTGATGGGAAGATGGATGGAGCCAAATACAGGACCATTCTGGAAGAAAACCTGATGGCGTTTGCAAAAGACCTGAGACTGGGACGGAGATTTGTCTTCCAACAAGACAATGATCCAAAACATAAAGCGAAATCTACAATGGAATGGTTCAAAAATAAACATATCCAAGTGTTAGAATGGCCAAGTCAAAGTCCAGACCTGAATCCAATCGAGAATCTGTGGAAAGAACTGAAAACTGCTGTTCACAAATGCTCTCCATCCAACCTCACTGAGCTGTTTTGCAAGGAGGAATGGGAAAAAATGTCAGTCTCTTGATATGCAAAACTGATAGAGACATACCCCAAGCGACTTACAGCTGTAATCGCAGCAAAAGGTGGAGCTACAAAGTATTAACTTAAGGGGGCTGAATAATTTTGCACGCCCAATTTTTCAGTTCTTGATTTGTTAAAAAAGTTTGAAATATCCAATAAATGTCGTTCCACTTCATGATTGTGTCCCACTTGTTGTTGATTCTTCACAAAAAAATACAGTTTTATATCTTTATGTTTGAAGCCTGAAATGTGGCAAAAGGTCGCAAAGTTCAAGGGGGCCGAATACTGTATGTGTGTAGGATATCTACTGTTTGTGTGGAAGTATGTGCCCAGCTATAAAATGTATAATTCTTGTGAATAAACTGTACTATCTTTCTGCATAAGCTGAGTCTTTGACGAATTATTATTAAACCCATGGTTTTACAGATCTCGGGGATTGGTCAGAGTTATTGATTGTCAGTTATTATCATTGGGATTGAAAATTCTCGTGACAGCGTCCTTCCTATATCAGTTGCTCGAGAGGAAGTAAACCGCTCAGAGATTTCACCATGCGGTCATTGGTGACTTTAAAACAGTTACAGAGTAATAGGAGAAAACTGAGGATGGATCAACAACATTGTAGTTACTCCACAATACTAACATAAATGAAAGAGTGAAAAGAAGGAAGCCTGTACAGCAACAATGCACAAGGAAGTAACACTGCAAATAATGTGGCAAAGGAATTAACTTTCTGTCCTGAATACAAAGTGTTGTGTTTGGGGCTAATCCAATCCAACACATTACTGAGTACCACTCTCCATATTTTCAAGCATAGTGGTACAGTAGCTGCATCATGTTAGGGATGTGAATACTTACAGTACCAGTCAAAGGTTTGGACACACCTACTCATTCAAGGGGTTTTCTTAATTTTTTATGAGCAATGTACATTAGACTGGTGGAAATCTGTCCTTTGGTCCGATGATTCGAAATTTGAGATTTTTGGTTCCAACCACTGGGTCTTTGTGGGATGCAGTGTAGGTGAACGGATGATCTCCGCATGTGTGGATCCCACCGTGATGCATGGAGGAGGTGGTGTGGGGGTGCTTTGCTGGTGACAATGTCTGTGATTTATTTAGAATTCAAGGCACACGTAACCAGCATGGCTACCACAGCATTCTGCAGTGATACTTGGGCTTATTGGGACTATCGTTTGTTTTTCAACAGGACAATGACCCAACATACCTCCAGGCTGTGTAAGGGGTATTTGACCAAGGAGAGTGATGGAGTGCTGCATCAGATGACCTAGCCTCCACAATCACCTGACCTCAACCCAATTCAAATCAAATCAAATCAAATCAAATTTATTTATATAGCCCTTCGTACATCAGCTGATATCTCAAAGTGCTGTACAGAAACCCAGCCTAAAACCCCAAACAGCAAACAATGCAGGTGTAAAAGCACGGTGGCTAGGAAAAACTCCCTAGAAAGGCCAAAACCTAGGAAGAAACCTAGAGAGGAACCGGGCTATGTGGGGTGGCCAGTCCTCTTCTGGCTGTGCCGGGTAGAGATTATAACAGAACATGACCAAGATGTTCAAATGTTCATAAATGACCAGCATGGTCGAATAATAATAAGGCAGAACAGTTGAAACTGGAGCAGCAGCACAGTCAGGTGGACTGGGGACAGCAGGAGCCTTCATGTCAGGTAGTCCTGGGGCAACTCAGGTCAGTTGAAACTGGAGCAGGAGCATGGCCAGGTGGACTGGGGACAGCAAGGAGTCCTCATGTCAGGTAGTCCTGGGACATGGTCCTAGGGCTCAGGTCCTCCGAGAGAGAGAAAGAAAGAGAGAAGGAGAGAATTAGAGAACGCACACTTAGATTCACACAGGACACCGAATGGACAGGAGAAGTACTCCAGATATAACAAACTGACCCTAGCCCCGACACATAAACTACTGCAGCATAAATACTGGAGGCTGAGACAGGAGGGGTCAGGAGACACTGTGGCCCCATCCGAGGACACCCCCGGACAGGGCCAAACAGGAAGGATATAACCCCACCCACTTTGCCAAAGCACATCCCCCACACCACTAGAGGGATATCTTCAACCACCAACTTACCATCCTGAGACAAGGCCGAGTATAGCCCACAAAGATCTCCGCCACAATTGAGATGGTTTGGGATGAGTTGGACCTCAGAGTGAAGGAAAAGCAGCCAACAAGTGCCCAGCATATGTGGGAACTCCTTCAAGACTGTTGGAAAAGCATTCCAAGTGAAGGCGGTTGAGAGAATGCCAAGTGTGTGCAAAGCTGTCATCAAGGCAAGGGTGGTTACTTTGAAGAATCTCAAATATAACACATATTTTGATTTAACACTTTTTTGGTTACTACAAGATTCCATGTGTTATTTCATAGTTTTGATGCCTTCATTATTATTCTACAATGTAGAAAATTGTGAAAATAAAGAAAAACCCTTGAATGTGTGTTTAAACCTTTGACTGGTACTGTATATAGTGTGTATATATAGTATTGTGAGTGTGCAGTCAGTGCAAGATAGGGTCAATGTGGATAGTCACGGTAAAATTGAATTAACTAATTAGAAGACTCCGAATTTTTGGTTTAAGATACATAAATTAACAAACATCGATGATTGCAAATTTAAACAAACCATATAATTTCAACAAACTTCACAAAAACACATCTACTTGAAGAACAGTGCAGATCCAAAGTTTGGTAACAGAATGACAGCACATTCTGTTGCCAAAAGTTTTTGTAAAATTCTCAGTAGAAATTGTTAAAAGTACAGTAGTCCTTGTGCATAGAGTTGTATGGTTTGTGCTTAGCCTGGTAGTGGCAGTGTCCAGCACTGACCTCTTCCCCATTGATGATGTCTTTGTGGGCATGTGCCTGCAGAAGATTAATGTCACGCTGACACACCACTCTGGCTTCAGGACCTTTGGGTTCCGTCAGGTGGTCACACTTCAACCCCTGCATTTACAGGGAGATCATGTTGACATGCTGCTGTCTGTTTTGTTGCTAACTTTACTTTGCTACCTGACAACTTTACGGTTTTTACTTTTTAATTACCGTTTATATATATATATTTTCCCTCACGCAATTTTAATTTTTTTCAATCAACTTTTTCGCTCCGGACCCTTTATCTGGACTTGGTTCGTCAGGACCTCCCCCAGCCGAAGCTAAGAAGTAACATTAACATGATGCCTTTTTTCAGTCGCTGTACCCATAATATACAGGAGAACGATCCCCCTACGGCGAGGACAGCTGTGCTGCAAGCCCAGCTTCAGACGCAATCGTTAGGCAAGGGTTATTTCAGTGTAGGAAAGGATGAAACAGCGTCTGTGCCACCAGTAAGACCAGATAGTAGTATAAATCCCCTCGCACGGTCCCCGCAGCCGGACAACTTTCTCATGGCTTCTGGGGGGAAATGCTGTAGGAATGCTCAACCGGTGTCGCTCATTTAGCCGACAGAAACTTTCAACCAGTTCTCCCCATTAAGCAGCGAGTCGGAGTCTGAGGCCCAGCCTTCTCTGGTCTCCACTCCTCCCGTTACAGGGTCTGAGACGCCAAAGCCTACCACCATTAGCTCTGACAAATTGAAAACCCTAGTCATTGGCGACTCCATTACCCGCAGTATTAGACATAAAATGAATCATCCAGCGATCATACACTGTTTACCAGGGGGCAGGGCTACCGACGTTAAGGCTAATCTGAAGATGGTGCTGGCTAAAACTAAAACTGGCGAGTGTAGAGAGTTATCAACGTTGGCACCAACGATGTTAGGATGAAACAGTCAGAGGACCAAAAAAACAAGTTTTCGTCTTTTGAGCTTCTAGTCATGAAATCTATGCAACCTACTCAATCACTTTTTATAGCTACTGTTTACAGGCTTCCTGGGCCATATACAGTGTTCCTCACCGAGTTCCCTGAATTCCTATCTGACCTTGTAGTCATAGCAGATAATATTTACATTTTTGGTGACTTTAATATTCACATGGAAAAGTCCACAGACCCACTCCAAAAGGCTTTCGGAGCTATCATCGACTCAGTGGGTTTTGTCCAACGTGTCTCCGGGCCTACTCACTGCCACAGTCATACTCTGGACCTAGTTTGGTCCCATGGAATAAATGTTATGGATCTTAATGTTTTTCCTCATAATCCTGGACTATCGGACCACTATTTTATTATGTTTGCAATCGCAACAAATAATCTGCTCAGACCCCAACGAAGGATCATCAAAAGTCGTGCTATAAATTCTCAGACAGCCCAAAGATTCCTTGATGTCCTTCCAGACTCCCTCTGCCTACCCAAGGACGTCAGAGTAAAAAACTCAGTTAACCACCTAACTGAGGAACTCAATTTAACCTTGCGCAATACCCTAGATGCAGTCGCACCACTAAAAACATTTGTCACAAGAAACTAGCTCCCTGGTATACCCGAGCTCTGAAGCAAGCTTTCAGAAAATTGGAACGGAAATGGCACCATACCAAACTGGAAGTCTTCCGACTAGCTTGGAAAGACAGTATCGAAGAGCCCTCACTGCCGCTCGATCATCAAATTTTTCCAACTTAATTGAGGAAAATAAGAACAATCCAAAATGCATTTTTGATACTGTCACAAAGCTAACTAAAAAGCAGCATTCCCCAAGAGAGGATGGCTTTCACTTCAGCAGTAATAAATTCATGAACTACTTTGAGGAAAAGATCATGGTAATTAGAAAGCAAATGATGGACTCCTGTTTAAATCTGAGTATTGCTCCAAAGCTCAGTTGTCCTGAGTCTGCACAACTCTGCCAGGACCTAGGATCAAGGGAGACACTCAAGTGTTTTAGTACTATATCTCTTGACACAATGATGAAAATAATCATGGCCTCTAAACCTTCAAGCTGCAAAAGGGACCCTATTCCAACTAAACTACTGAAAGAGCTGCTTGCTGTGCTTGGCCCTCCTATTTTGAACATAATAAATGGCTCTCAATCCACCAGATGTGTACCAAACTCACTAAAAGTGGCAGTTTTCACCTTTATTTAACTAGGCAAGTCAATGAAGAACAAATTCTTATTCTCAATGACGGCCTAGGAACAGTGGCCTTGTTCAGGGGCAGAACGAAAGATTTATACCTTGTCAGCTCTGGGATTTGATCTTTGCAACCCTTTGGTTACTAGTCCAACACTCTAACCACTAGGCTACGCTGCCACCCCACTAAATAATAAATAATAATAAAATAAATAGTAATAAAGCCTCTCTTGAAAAAGCCAAATCTTGACCCTGAAAAAAACGACCGGCCTACATCGAATCTCCCATTCCTCTCAAATATATATAAAAAAATAATCTCACTGCCTTCTTGAAGACAAACAACGTATACGAAATGCTTCAGTCTGGTTTTAGACCCCATCATAGCACTGAGACTGCACTTGTGAAGGTGGTAAATTATTATTATTATTATATTATGGTAAATGACCTTTTAATGGCATCAGACCGAGGCTCTGCATCTGTCCTCGTGCTCCAAGACCTTAGTGCTGCTTTTGATACCATCGATCACCACATTCTTTTGGAGAGATTGGAAACCCAAATTGGTCTACACAGACAAGTTCTGGCCTGGTTTAGACCTTATCTGCCGGAAATATATGTTTGTCTCTGTGGATGGTTTGTCCTCTGACAAATCAACTGTACATTTCGGTGTTCCTCAAGGTTCCGTTTTAGGACCACTATTGTTTTCACTATATATTTTACCTCTTGGGGATGTCATTCGGAAACATAATGTTAACTCTCACTGCTATGTGGATGACACACAGTTGTTCATTTCAATGAAGCATGGTGAAGCCTGTGTTTCAGACATAAGGAAGTGGATGGCTGCAAACGTTCTACTTTTAAACTCAGACAAAACAGAGATGCTTGTTCTAGAAACCAATTAATCTCGATGGTTGTACAGTCGTTTCAAATAAAACTGTGAAGGACCTCGGCGTTACTCTGGACCCTGATCTCTCTTTTGACGAACATATCAAGACTGTTTCAAGGACAGCTTTTTTCCATCTACGTAACATTGCAAAAATCTGAAACTTTCTGTCCAAAAATGATGCAGAAAAATTATTCCATGTTTTTGTCACTTCTAGGTTAGACTACTGCAATGCTCTACTTTCCGGCTACCTGGATAAAGCATTAAATAAACTTCAGTTAGTGCTAAATATGGCTGCTAGAATCCTGTCTAGAACCAAACAATTTGATCATATTACTCCAGTGCTAGCCTCCCTATACTGGCTTCCTGTTTGGCAAGGGCTGATTTCAAGGTTTTACTGCTAACCTACAAAGCATTACATGGGCTTGCTCCTACCTATCTTTCCGATTTGGTCCTGCTGTACATACCTACACGTACGCTACGGTCACAAGACGCAGGCCTCCTAATTGTCCCTAGAATTTCTAAGCAAACAGCTGGAGGCTGTTGGAATGGTCTGCTTACCCACGTGAGCGATGCAGACTCGGTCTCAACCTTTAAGTCTTTATTGAAGACTCATCTCTTCAGTATGTCCTATGATTGAGTGTAGTCTGGCCCAGGAGTGTGAAGGTGAACGGAAAGGCACCGGAGCAACGAACCACCCTTGCTGTCTCTGCCTGGCCGGTTCCCCTCTCTCCACTGGGATTCTCTCCCTTTAACCCTATTACAGGGGCTGAGTCACTGGCCTACTGGTGCTCTTCCATGCCGTCCCTAGGAGGGGTGTGTCACTTGAGTGGGTTGACTCACTGATGTGGTCTTCCTGTCTGGGGTTATATCTGGAGTATTTCTCCTGTCTTATCTGGTGTCCTGTGTGAATTTAAGTAAGCTCTCTCTAATTCTCTTTCTCTCTCTCGGAGGACCTGAGCCCTAGGACCATGCCTCAGGACTACCTGGCTTGCTGTCCCCAGTCCACCTGGCCGACTACAATTATTTGACAATGTTGGTAATTTATGAACATTTGTACATCTTGGCCATGTTCTGTTATAATCTCCATCTGGCACAGCCAGAAGAGGACTGGCCACCCCTCATAGCCTGATTCCTCTCTAGGGAAATTTTCCTACCCACTGTGCTTCCACACCTGCATTGCTTGCTGTTTGGGGTTTAGGCTGGGTTTCTGTACAGCACTTTGAGATATCAGCTGATGTAAGAAGGGCTATATAAATCAATTTGATTTGATCATGCTGGTGCACAAACTGAATCCCACCGAGATGTGGATTATGTGGTCTCTACTGCAGGACACAAATCTGAAGTGCTTTAGATTAAGGATATGAGGCATCAGGTGGTCTGTCTCACTACGGTAAAATAAGCATTCCTTTCATAGAGAAATTACCCTTATCGTCAAAAGTAAGGTCCTTTCACACAAGCTCCTGCAAAAAACTTTAATTCATCCATAAATTTCATTTGATTTTTGTACAGATATTCAACATTCAAAAAGTTAGGTACAGAAATTCATAAGCAGTATACCATCTGTTTACAATATTTTATTCTCTTAAATGATAATTTAATTAAGAAATGTTCTTGTAAAGGCCACTTAAAAAAGAACCAAGGATTTTAAACAGAGGAGAAATAGAGTGTGTGCAGTCCTTTAGGTTTGTTTAGCAGTTTCAACCTTGACCACGATCCCACTGTCCCAGTCGGCCGAGGTCAGGTCTTTTTTACTGAAAGTCAACCAGTGTTGGGTTTCACTGTTCCAACACGTCCAGGCAGCAGGAGCCAGCCATGCTCCTCTGCATACCTTTCACCACACAATTATCACACAGACAAGGCAACATTTTTCAAAGTATAAAGTATGCTCAAGCTTAAAAAAATAAACTATAGACTCTCATCTTATGCACACTGAAGAGGATAGCAACAAACAAACCGTGGATTTTATTTCAAGACAAGTCCTTTACAATTACCAATTAAAACCTTTTATCACAATACATATGCATTCCTGCCCCTTTTCCCAGCCAGTAAATGATGTGAACATAGTGTGGGTTGGGATAATTACATTTGTTGTTTTGAGAAAACCTTCTCCCATAAGAGCGCTTAGGGACTTGAGCAAGACACTTTCTCCACAGACAAACATGTGGACAAACCCATACAGTAGAGAACTCCATGTGAATTTGATTTATGTGCAAAATTTGAGATTGTGCCAAAGATGGCTCTCGAAGGCTTTAGATTAGAAGGTCTGGTCATCGTTACAGGAGTCAGTCCAGTGGCCAAAGGCCTCACAGATGTCACAATAAGCCCTCTCCTCATCCTTACTGCCGTGGTAGGTGGTGTGGGGTGGGGAGTCCGGCATCTGCATCTGAGTGGGACAGTCTTCTGTATCATGGAGGTCGAAGCAGTCACAAATGTCACAGAAGAGCCTTGGTGGGACCTTCTTTTTGGAGGGGCCTTTGTTAAAACTGCTGAGAAGATGGTGGGAGACATACAGGGTCAGGGTGTGAGCATGTACAGTAAACTAGACAAATGGAAAAGTACTTAACGGGGGAGGGGACAAACTAAGACTGATGAAATAGAAATAATGCTTCATGCTCTGAACTAGTAGCTTCATGAAATTAACAAAACAAAAAAAGCATGAGGTTAGTGTGGGCTTCAACTTGTCTGACTCAGGGTTACAGTTTAAGAGCATCGGAGAAGGCTGACCCGTCATAGTTGTCAAGCTCGCTTGCATTATTCCCATTGAGGGCAGCCTCTGCCATCTTCTCCAGCTTGCCCTTAAGTTCCTCATTCTTCTTCTGCAGGTCCACGATAACCGAGTTCAGGAACTCAATCTGTCCCAGACAAGACGGGATATCACAGACATTGCCACAGTTCAGTAAAAAATAAACGTGACATGTAACTTAGAACTATTGGACACATGAACAACAGGTCATCCAACTGTATACACATCTCATTGAGTGCCAATATCACACAAGTAGTTAGTAAATTCACCCCTTTCCCCAACCCACCATGCATGCTACAAGAACAGTGAACCACAACCTTCACCAATGTGCTTGGCCAGTTCCTATGGGGCGGCAGGGCCTAGTGGTTAGAGTGTTGGACTAGTGTTGGACAAGTTCGAATCCCCGAGCTGACAAGGTACAAATCTGTCATTCTGCCCCCGAACAGGCAGTTAACCCACTGTTCCTAGGCCGTCATTGAAAATAAGAATTTGTTCTTAACTGACTTGCCTAGTGAAATAAAGGTTAAAAAAAAAAAAAAAAAAATGTTGTGAAAACAAACCCACATCCTGGCTTGAGCATGGGAAAGGGTAATGAGAGCGACACTGAACAGTACAACCCTGGATCATCCATCATGAGAAATTGTGGCATCAAGGCATGTCAATTTGCTGGAAAGCATACTCTGATAAATGTCCTGTATGAATAGGATATGAGGTCCTTTTTTTGAATCCCTGAAAGCTATTGTAAATAAATCCTTTGAGGTTTTAGTCCCACAATTGTACATACAACTAAGATGTTTGGTGCAGTATTTCTCAAGTGAAAACATTTGCATAGAAACAAGTAGTCTCTCATTGAATGACAAACAATTGAAGAATGCCTAATGTTGACCAATCACCAACAAAGGGGCATATACGTCAGCTTCAGAACTTCAGCTTGCCTCAAGAAAATAACATAAACGGCAAAAAAAACAAAAAAAATCCTTGCCGAAGACCAAAACGCCACAAAATGTTGTCATAATATACACGGGAGTGTACAAAACACCTGCTCTTTCCATGACACACAATGAACAGGTGAATTCAGGTGAATGCTATAATCCCTTATTGATGTCATCTGTTAAATCCACTTCAAAACGGTGTAGATGAACGATAGGAGACGGGTTAAAGAAGGATTTTTAAGCTTTGAGACAATTAAAACATGGATTCCGCTTGTGTCATTCAAAGAGTGAATGGGAAAGAAAATATTTAAGTGCCTTTGAACAGGGTATGGTAGTAGGTGCCAGGTGCACTGGTTTGAGTGTGTCAAGAACTGCAAAGCTGCTGGGTTTCTCACTCTCAACAGTTTCCTTTGTGAATCAAGAATGGTCCACTACCCAAAGGACATCCGGCCAACTTGACAACTGTGGGAAGCATTCGAGTCAACATGGGCCAGTATCCCTGTGGAACACTTGACACCTCGAGTCCATGCCCCGACGAATTGAGGCTTGAAACGGTTTAGAATGGGAAATATGCGGACGCCTTTAGGAGACGACCAGAAATGTAAATCAACAGGAACATTCAGGAATAATTTTTCAGAACATAGAACAGCACAGACAACAGGAACCGAGGGGAAATCTACAGACAAATAGACATGCATGAGTGGAGCTGATGAAAAACAGTAACAAACCGCTGCCTGATTTCCGGGTAGCATGGCCAACATCAGTGACAGAGGAGGAAGGAGGTAAATGAGGAAGTGGAGATGGAGGAGACAAAACAGATCAAAATTAGAACCCACCTAATAGCAGACAATAGATTCAAGTCATCACTGACAGATGGAAAAATACTAAAACAACCTAAGAGAAAATAGTGGGTAGGCAGCATTACAGCTTCATCACTGTTCAACCTCTGACAAACCTATTCAAAGCCTGTGACAGTGAGTTAAGGGATAAATAGATCTACATGGTAAGCAACTTCAGTGCTCATTATTGTTTTTAGTTAAAGCTGTTTGAGGCATCTCAGCACACCTGTGATAAAACAGCTTCCTAAATCAATTGTCAGAGGTTCTCCAGTGTGTTTAAATAAATTCTGTACACTGCCAGTCATGGACTTTGCAGACATTGACATGAGCAAAATTGCATTCATTTAGAGGGAATTTCCATACCACTGATCTTATGAAAGTTGCCATTGTCATAGTACGCTAAGCAACCACAGCATGTCATATGGCAATAGTATGGAACCGTAACTTAAATTAATGCACAAGTACGACTTAGGTTAGGTACTTCTCACACACAATCTTGCCAAACACACAATGCAACACTGTACATACGAATAAATAACCCACTGAATGACATACCCAAGCGGTCTCTTATTCAGCCATTTTTGCTAAATTGGTCCATTATAAATGTATACCTGGCTTTCTGCAGTCTCCTTGTTCTCCCTTAGTTGATCCAGAGCTGTGTCACCTGAAGGGAAAACATGCATATAAAGCATTCAGTGACAGTGAAGTTCAATCTGTAGACACGAGTTAAGCTTCAACTACCCAGTCATACCTGAGGAGCTGGTAACAGTTTCCTGTCCTCCTGAAAGACTCTTCTCCAGGCTCTGAACATGCTCCTGCAGCTGTGCCTTGTCCTTCTCCAGTAACTGGATAGTAAACTTCAGTGTCTTCGCTATGGCGCTCTCCCCACGCAGCACTGATAACTGCTCAGAGGTAAAAAAGAAAAATACAAATATGTCATATACATTAGACAATGGCTATACAGTTGAAGTCGGAACATTACATACACTTAGCTTGGAGTCCTTAAAACTCGTTTTTCAACCACTCCACAAATGTCTTGTTAACAAACTATAGTTTTGGCAAGTCGGTTAGGACATCTACTTTGTGCATGACACAAGTAATTTTTCCAACAATTGTTTACAAACATATTATTTCACTTATAATTCACTGTATCACAATTCCAGTGGGCCAGAAGTTTACATATACTTAAGTTAAGTTAAACAGCTTGGAAAATCGCAGATAATGATGTCATGGCTTTAGAAGCTTCTGATAGGCTAATTGACATGAGTCAATTGGAGGTGTACCTGTAGATGTATTTCAAGGCCTACCCTCTAACTCTGTGCCTCTTTGCTTGACATCATGGGAAAATCTAAAGAAATCAGCCAAGATCTCAGGAGAAAAAATTATTGACCTCCACAAGTCTATAACTGTTTGGCCATAATGACCATCCTTATGTTTGGAGGAAAAAAGGGGAGGCTTGCAAGTCGAAGAACACCATCTCAACCGTGAAGCACGGGGGTGGCATCATCATGTTGTGGGGGTGCTTTGCTGCAGGAGGGTCTGGTGCACTTCACAAAATAGATGGCATCGTGAGGTAGAAAAATTATGTGGATATATTGAAGCAACATCTCCAGACATCAGTCAGGAAGTTAAAGCTTGGTCGCAAATGGGTTTTCCAAATAGACAATGACCCCAAGCATACTTCCAAAGTTGTGGCAAAATGGCTTAAGGACAACCAAGTCAAGATATTGGAGTGGCCATCACTAAGCCCCAACCTTAATCCTATAGAACATTTTTGGGCAGAACTGAAAAAGTGTGTGTGAGCAAGGAGACCTACAAACCTGACTCAGTTACACCAGCTCTGTCAGGAGGAATGGGCCAAAATTCACCCAACTTATTGTGGAAAGCTTGTGGAAGGCTAACTGAAACATTTGACCCAAGTTAAAACAATTTAAAGGCAATGCTACCAAATACTAATTGAGTGTATGTAAACTTGTGACCCACTGGGAATGTGATGAAATAAAAGCTGAAATAAATAATCCTCTCTACTATTATTCTGACATTTCACATTCTTAAAATAAAGTGGTGATCCTAACTGACCTAAAGACAGGGAATTTTTACTAGGATTAAATGTCAGGAATTGGGGAAAATGTAGTTTAAATGTATTTGGCTAAGGTGTATGTAAACTTCTGACTCCAACTGTATATACACTGAAGAAAAATATAAAACGCAAAATGTAACAACTTAAAAAAAATACTTTGGCCCTAATCTATTCTCTAAAATGATATAGGAGGCAGATTATGGTAGAGAAATGAACATTCAATTATATGGCTCCGCTGGACATTCCTGTAGCCAGCATGCCAATTGAACGCTCCCTCAACACTTGAGACATCTGTGGCATTGTGTGACCACCAAACTGCACATTTTAGAGTGCCTTTTCTTGGCCCCAGCACAAGGTGCAGCTGTGTAATGAACATACTGTTTCATCAGCTTCTTGATATACCACACCTATCAGGTGGATGGATTATCTTGGCAAAAGAGAAATGCTCACTAACAGGGACGTAAACAAATTAGTGCACAGAATTTGAGAGAAATAAGCTTTGTGTGTGTATGGAACATTTTGGGGATCTTTAATTTCAAATATGGGACCAACACAATATTTTTGTGTTTACATTTTTGTTCAGTGTATTATACAAATGCTGAAAAACAATGTACTGAAGTCTTAATGAACTCAAGTTCTAATAAGACTAGTCCAATGCTTTTTGGCTTAGAATTAGTGCCAGGGAGCCTGCCATGAGGCTAGGGAATTAAAATGTTTAGAAATAGGGAAGAGCACCAATTCTTACCTCACTCATCAGGGTCTCCAGCTCCTGATCCTTCTCAGAGATCAAGGCGCTGCTTTTATGGATGGATTTCTGGAGGAAGGCTTTCTCCTCATCTAACTTTTTCTTCATTGTGTTCTCTCTGTCAAAGGCAAAACAGAATTATGATTATAGTCATAAGAGTTTAACCACTCCAAAAGGGAATAGTGAAGCATTGACCATGCATAATCTGAGTGAACTCTAATGTCTACTGGAGTACCACCAGCAGCCGACTGGTTTCTTAAGTTCGGTTAAAAAAGGTGCACCATGAAGAAATCCCTCCGCCATCTCCTGGTTGTAAAAATTCTAATAGTTTGCCTAATTTCAGTTTGTGACAAAACAAGCTAGTGTAGAGAATCATTGAACCATCTAAACAGCTGTGAAATATATTTTCCATAACAAAAAATATTGTATTTTCAGCTGTTTGAAGCTCATGTGCAAAACAAATAAAAGACGAAAAAACTAAACTTAAATGTGAAGCATCTTAATAGTGCACATAGAACAGTTTTACCGCATCTTAGACTTGCTTTCAAGGAGAATGACAGATCTATAACTCACATTTCTATGTGAATTTGGTCGGGTCACCCAAAACGTTGCTGCTTGAAACTCCATATTGATATATACACATAGAATGGTGCTTGTGAAACTTTAAATTCCGAAGCATGGAATAAAAAGGTTTAAAGTCCTCCCACACAGTGACCGTACGTACATCCCAACCAGAAGCCATGGATTACCGGCAACATCTGCACCGAGCTAAAGGCTAGAGCTGCCGCTTTCAAGGAGCAGGACATTAATACGGACGCTTATAAGAAATCCCACCGTGCCCTCAGAATAACCATCAAACAGGCAAAGCATTAATACAATCCTACTACACCGGTTCTAACGCTTGTCGGATGTGGCAGGGCTTGCAAACTGTTACGGACTACAAAGCGAAACCCAGCAGCGAGTTGCTCAGTGACGCGAGCCTATCAGACAGGATAAATGCCTTTTATGCTTGTTTCGAGGCAAACAACACTGAAGCATGCATGAGAGCGTCAGCTGTTCCGGACAACTGTGTGAACACGCTCAAATCGGCTATGGAGAGCAAGACCTTTAAACAGGTCAGCATCCAACAGACCCATTACCAGAACGTGTACTCCGAGCATGCGCGGACCAACTGGCAAGTGTCTTCACTGACATTTTCAACATCTCCCAGAACGAGTCTAATACCTACAAGCAGACCACCATAGTCCCCGTCGGTAGCCATGAAGTGCTTTGAAAGGCTTGTCATGGCTCACATCAAAACACCATGATCCCGGAAACCCTAGACCCACTCCAATTCGCATACCACCTGAACAGATCCACAGATTAAGCAATCGCACTCCACACTGCCCTTTCCCACCTGGACAAAGGGAGCACCTATGTGAAAATGCTGTTCATTGACTACAGTTCAGCGTTCAATACCATAGTGCTCTCAAAGCTCATCACTAAGCTAAGGACTAAACACCTCCCTCTGCAACTGGATCCTGGACTTCCTGAAGGAAGTGCTGATCCTCAACACTGGGGCCCCTCAAGGGCACATGCCTAGTTCCCTCCTGTACTCCCTGTTCACCCAACGACTGCGTTTCCAAGCACGACTCCAACACCCTCATTAAGTTTACTGACATCGACAACGATGAGATGGTCAATAGGAGGTCAGAGACCTGGAAGTGTGGTGCCAGGACAACAACAACCTCTCCCTCAACGTGATCAAGACAAAGAAGATGATCGTGGATTACAGTAAAAGGAAGGCCGAACACGCCTCCATTAACATCACCAGGGCTGTAGTGGAGCGGTTCGAGAGCTTCAAGTTCCTTGGTATCCACATCAACAAACTATCATGGTCTAAACACTCCAAGAAAGTCGTGAAGAGGGCACGACAATGCCTTTTCCCCCTCAGGAGACTGGAAAGATTTGTCATGGGTCCCCAGATCTTCAAAAGATTCTACAGCTGCACCATCGAGAGCATGCTGACCGGTTGCATCCACGCCTGGAATGGCAACTGCTCGGCAAACTGACTAAGGCGCAGCAGCCAGTACATCACTGAGGCCAAGCCTCCTGCCATGCAGGACCTATATACTAGGGGTGTCAGAGGAAGGCCCAAAACATTGTCTAAGATGCAAGTCATAGACTGTTCCCTCTGCTAACGCACAAGTGGTATCGGAGTGCTTGCCGTGCGGTCAAAAAGGCTCCTTAACTTCTCTAGGGTATGTGGGACGCTAGCGTCCCATCTGGCCAACATCCAGTGAGATTGTAGAGCGCCAAATTCAAATACAGAAATACTCATACAAATTCAGAAAACAAAAACATATTTTACATAGGTTTAAAGATTAACTTCTTGTGAATCCAACCACTGTGTCAGATTTAAAAAATAATTTACGGCGAAAGCATACCTTATGATTATTTGAGAACATAGCCCAGTTGACAAATTATTACCAACAGTAACCAGCCTAAATGATCTATAATATTTCAACGTCGTCAATATAAAAGGTAAACAAGAAAGGCACTCTCGGGATTGCGCGTGACACGCCGGGGTCCACTCATTCAGACTGCTCTTACTCCCTCATTTACAAGAATACAAGCCTGAAACAATTTCTAAAGACTGTTGACATCTAGTGGAAGGCATAGGAACTGCAAATTGAGTCCTAGTCAATGGATACTGTAATGGCATTGAATAGAAAACTACAAAACCCAAATAAAAAATAATTCCTCAATGGATTTCTCAGGTTGTTATACTCACAGATATTATTTTAACAGTTTTAGAAATTTGAGTGTTTTCTATCAAATAGTACCATGCATATGCATATCCTAGCTTCTGGGTCTGAGTAACAGGCAGTTTACTTTGGGCACGTTTTTCATCCGAACGTGAAAATACTGCCCCTTAGCCCAAAGAGGTTTTAAGGGCTTGTAAGAAACATTTCACTGTAAGGTTGTATTGTTGCTGTTGTATTCGGCGCATATGACAAATCAAATTTGAAGTGGAGTCTACTGTTTAGCTTGAAAAAAAAATGTTAATACCTCAGAAAGTCTTCATACCCCTTGACTTACTCCACATTTTGTTGTTACAGCCTGAACTCAAAATTGATTATTTTCTCACCCATCTACTCACAATTCCTCATAATGACAGTGATTCTTTCAAAGAAATTTTAGCAAATTTATTGAAAAAGAAATAGAAAATCTCATTGACATAAGTATTCACACCCATTGCCCAGGATACTAAAAAATGAGCTCAGGTGCATATCATTTCCTTTGATCATCATCGAGATGTCACTACAACTTGATTAGTCTACTTGCGGCCAATTCAATTGTTTCGACATGATTTAGAAAGAAACACAACTGTCTATATAAATTGACAGTGCATGTCAGAGCAGAAACTATACACTGAAGTCCGAGGAACTGTCAGTAGATCTCAGAGAGATTAGTGATGAGGCATACAGTGCATTCGGGAATGCATTCAGACCCCTCTACTTTTCGCACATTGATACGTTAGTCTTATTCAAAATGGATTAAAATTGTAAAAAGCTACGCCACCCCCTTGAATTCTGCCAAAAGGCACCTAAACGACTCAAAGACCATGAGAAACAAGATTTTCTGGTCTGATGAAACCAAGATCGAACTCTTTGGCCTGAAAGCCAAGCTTCACGTCTGGAGGAAACCTAGTACCTTCCCATACGGTGAAGCACGGTGGTGGCAGCCACATGCTGTGGGGATGTTTTTCAGCAGCAGGGACTGAGATACTAGTCAGGATCGAGGGGAAAATGAACACTCCCCATCAAACCTGACAGAGCTTGAGAGTATCTGCAGAGAAGAAATGGGAGAAACTCCCCAAATAAAGGTGTGCCAAGCTTGTAGCGTCCTACCCAAGAAGACTGACTGTAAGCTGTAATCGCTGACAAAGATGCTTGAACAAAGTACTGAGTAAAATGTCTGAATACTTATGTGAATGTGACATATATTTGAATAATCAGCTAACATTTCTAAAATCCTGTTTTTGTTTTATGTAGATTGATGAGGGGAAAAACAAATTCATCCATTTTAGAATAAGGCTTTAACGTACGAAAATGTGGAAAAAGTCGAGGGGTCTAAATACTTTCCGAATGCACTGTATATCTGGGAAAGGGAATAAAACAACTTTGAGTGTTGAATGTTTCCAAGAGCAGTCGTTTCCATCATTGGGAAATTGGAACAATATGGAACTACCCAGACTCTGCCTAGAGCTGGTTGTCTGACCAAACTGAACAAATGGGCAAGAATGACCTTGGTCAGGGAGGTGACCAAGAACCCAATGACCACCAGAACTACAGAGATCTTTGGCTGAGATGGGAGAACCTGCCAGAAGGACAGACTGCAGCACTTCACCAATCTGGGCATTATGGGAGAGTGGCCAGACAGAAGACACTCCTAAGAGAAAAGGCACACATTCTTATTTTCAATGACAGTCTAGGAACAGTGGGTTAACTGCCTGTTCAGGGGCAGAACGACAGATTTGTACCTTGTCAGCTCAGGGATTCGAACTTGCAACCTTTCGGTTACTAGTCCAACGCTCTAAACACTAGGCTACCCTGCCGCCCCATAGAGGGAACAATGAATGGAGACAAATACAGGAAAATCGTTGAGGAGAACCTACTTCAGAGTGAAAACAAAGATTTACATTCCAACAGGACAATGACCCCACGCATACAGCCAAAGCAACGCTGGAATGGCTTCAGAACAAGAATGTGAAAGTCGTTGAGTGGCCCAGCCAAAGCCCAGACATGAATCCCATTGAAAATATGTGGGGGTGTGAATACTTGTCAATTAATATTCTTCATTTTCAATACACTTGTGAAAAAACAAACATTTAATCCATTCTGAATTCAGTCTCAAACAACAAAATGTGGGATAAGTCAAGGGGTATAAATCATTTGAAGGCACTGTAAACATACTGTGATGACAAAAAGCAAGTGAATTAGAGGGATTACTCATTGAACAGCAACCTCTCTATGGTAACAGAGTCAAAACATGTTAGAATCACCTTTGGGAGAGATTACAGCTGTGAGTCTTTCTGGGAAAGTCTCTAATAGTTTTCCACACCTGGATTGTGCAACATTTGCCCATTCTTCTCAAGATTCTTCAAGATTTGTCAAATTGGTTGTTGATCATTGCTAGACAACCATTTTCAGATCTTGCCATAGTTTTAACTTAAAATCTGCTTGAAAATCTAACTTGGCCACACAGGAACATTGACTGTCTTCTTGGTAAGCAACTCCAGTGTATATTTGGTCTTGTGTTTTAAGTTATTGTCCTGCTGAAAGGTGAATTAATCTCCCAGTGTCTGGTGGAAAGCAGACAACCAGGTTTTCCTCTAAGATCTCTGTGCGTCGCTCCATTCCGTTTCTTTTTTATCCTGAACATTTAGTCCTTAGCAATTACATGCAGCCATCACTATGCTTGAAAATATGGAGAGTGGTACTAAGTAATGTGTTGTATTAGATTTGCCTCGAACATAAAACGTATTCAGCACAACAAGTTAATGGCTTTGACACATTTTTTGTGGTATTACTTCAGTGCCTTTTTATTGTGTACAGGCTTCCTTTTTACTCTGTCATTTATTTTCACAATGTTGTTGACCCATCCTCAGTTACCCCCATCACAGCCATTAAAAACGAATGGTTTTAAAGTCCGATGACCTCATGGTGAAATCCCTGAGCGGTTTCCTTCCTCTCCGTCAACTGAGTTAGGAAGGACGCCTGTATCTTTGTAGTGATTGGGTGTATTGAATCACAATCCAAAGTGTAATTAGTAACTTCAGCATGCTCAAAAGGGATATTCAATATGCTTTAAATTTGTTTTACCCATATGTACCCTTCTTTGCGAGGCATTCGAAAACCTCCCTGGTCTATGTGGTTGAATCTTTTGTTTGAAATTCACTGCTCGACCTTACAGATAAACTGTATGTGTGGGGTACAGCGACAAAGTAGACGTTCCAAAATCATGTAAACACTATTATTGCACACAAGAGTGAGTCCATGCAACGTAAGCATTTTTTTCATCCTTAACATATTTAGGCACACCATAACAAAGGGGTTGAATACTTATCGACCCAAGACATTTCAGCTTTTCATTTTTAATTAATGTGTAAAAAAAGGCAAAAGAGGATGTTAGCAGACAGTGTAGACAGAGTACAAACATGACATGCCACGTTGATGAACGGAAAAGTGATACAAACATCCATGACAGTAGCGCCCCACCTTGCCAACAGCCATTGAAAGTGCAGGGCGCCAAATTCAAAACAAAAACCTCAAATCAAAATTCCTCAAACATACAAGCATTTTACACCATTTTAAAAGATAAAATTCTCATTAATCCAGCCAGTGTCTGATTTCAAAAAGGCTTTACAGCGAAAGCATCAAACGATTATGTTAGGTCACCACCAAGTCACAGCCATTTTTCCAGCCAAAGAGCACAAATAGAGATAAAATGAATCACTAACCTTTGATGATCTTCATCAAATGACACTCATAGGACTTCATGTTACATAATACATGTATGTTTTGTTAGCTAAAGTTCATATTGATATAAAAACATCTCAGTATACATTGGGCACGTTACATTCAGTAGTTCAAAAACATGCAGTGATTTTGCAGAGAGCCACATCAATTTACAGAAATAATCATCATAAATGTTGATGAAAATACAAGTGTTATACATGGAATTAGAGATAAACCTCACCTTAACGCAACCGCTGTGTCAGATAAAAAAAAAAAAAAAAAAAAAACTTTACAGAAAAAGCAAACCATGCCATAATCTGAGTACAGCGTTCAGACAACAAAGCAGCCAAAACGATATCCACCATATCGTGTAGTCAACATTAGTCAGAAATAGCATTATAAATATTCACTTACCTTTGATGATCTTCATCAGAATGCACTCCCAGGAATCCCAGTTCCACTTAAATGTTTGATTTGTTCGATAAAGTTCATAATTTATGTCCAAATAGCTTCTTTTGTTAGGGCGTTTGGTGAACAAACCCAAACGCGCGTTCAGGTCCAGCCGAACATCGGACAAAAAGTTCAGAATGTTCCGTTGCAGCCCGTAGAAACTTGTCAAACTAAGTATAGAATCAATCTTTAGGATGTTTTTATCATAAATCTTCAATAATGTTCCAACCGGAGAATTCCTGTCTGTAGAAAAGCAATGGAACGAGAGCACTGCACGTCACGAGCCTGTGGCACTCTGCCAGACACCTGGCTCAATCCCCCCTCATTCTCTCCCCTTAATAGCAGAATCCTCAAACAAAGTTCTAAAGACTGTTGACATCTAGTGGAAGCCTTGGGAAGTGCAATATGACCCCATTTACACTGTATATTGGAATGGCAAAGAGTTGAAAAACTACAAACCTCAGATTTCCCACTTCCTGGTTGGATTTTTCTCAGGTTTTTGCCTGCCATATGAGTTATGTTATACTCACAGACATCATTCAAACAGTTTTAGAAACTTCAGGGTGTTGTCTATCCAATACTACTAATAATATGCATATATTAGCAGGCAGTTAACTCTGGGCACCTTATTCATCCAAGCTACTCAATACTGCCCCCGTCACCAAGAAGTTAATTACAGAACTGTTGGGAGTGTCTATTTTCGACTAGAAACGACAAACAATTTTCGGACACTTGATTTGGATGGAAATTAAAACAGCATTATAGACAGGGCTAGCTACATACACCATGTTTCTACACAGTTTCTCACCTCTGCTTCATTTCTTGCAACTGTTTATTGAGCTTGGACTGCTGAGCTTCCAGCTAAGAAAAAAGAACATGCATTATAGGATGAATTGCTTGGTTGGAAAGTTGTAGTAATTCAATGTAAATGTTACATTTTTAAAATATAGAGGCAGTTTGAGGGAGGAGGGAACACATCAGTCGTCCAGTGGTGGTACCTTCTGCTGGCCACTGGTCTCCTTCTTGCTGCTGCCAAGCTCCTTGGTCAGCTTGTTGTTCTCCTCCTGTAAGGCCACCAGGGACTGGGACTTCACAGAGGTAGCCTGCTTCAGGTTATTACTAAACACACACATTATTATAATTCAATAATAATTCTTATCTCAGATATTTGGGAATTGAGGTTGGGTATGAAGACAATGTCTTGACACTTCAATGTCTGAATATTTAAAGTCTGAAAACTGTTGAGAGCAATGAGCTATAACTCATACCCAGTGTGTGTGTAATGTATTTTCACTCAGAATAAGAATGTCAGAGCGAGGACAATTAAAAGCATGGAGTAAAGAAAGCAAGTTTGCATTTCTTTTAAGTAAATCTTATTAAGAAAAATAAATAAATCAAGACAGGTTCAATAATTATCCTAGCGATCAACTGCATTTAACTGCTCCCTGCATCAAGGGTTAATTACCGCGATAGTACCCCCTCTGCCCCAAACCCACTGTCGGATGTTGGCACTGAGCCAGGACCTGCCAGATAGATACACAGCTGACTGTCAAGGCCCATTTGACTAACAAACATTGAGAAAATATTCAACAGGGATATTCCATTGATGACAAATGGAAGGTAGGGCTAGTAAGAAAATGATCTGGGCTGCTGTGGTCTTCATACATACAGTGTATTCCTAAAGTATTCAGACCCCTTCACTTTTTCCACATTTTGTTAAGTTAGCCTTATTCTAAATGTACGTACGCATGTATGTATGCATGCTTGTTTTTTTGCCCTCATCAAATCTACACACATAATGACTAAGCGAAAACAGGTTTTGTGAAATACCTTATTTACATAAGTATTCAGACCCTTTGCGATAAGACTCGAAATTGAGCTCAGTTGCATTTGTGGGAGAAATTATATACATGATTATAGTAACACAAGAGAAAGATACACTTATGGGTTAATTTCCTGTTCTGGTAAGATGCATTGTCTATTGTATAAGACAGGAAGCAGATAAAGGCCATGGGAGTAGGGGACAGCTGGGAAACACTAAATGCAGACACAGACGCCTAGACCAGCTGGACATACAAAGGGATAGACAAAGGAGGGGGTCAGCCAAATGACCAACTGATGGATGACAGACATCAATCGCATGACAGGGGAGACACATAAGTCTGTTTGATCTTAGACAACCATATGAAGAGAAGGCAACCAGGGCAGCTGGACACTAAAACTAGAGAGATAAAAGACACACATACAAAAGGGACACAGAGTTAATTACAGGGTCTAAACACAGGCCACAGGAAAGAGGGACGTATATTATCTTTAGGTCAAAGCAAGGGTCTTGTCATCATTATAATCTGACGGAAAGCAGATGTGGGCGTTACTGGGCTGAACAAGCAGGATGCACAGATTGGGATGTAACTGTATTTGCATTGGGGGGATGAACTGATGATGTATGTGTGGGTATAAAATGAAGAGTGAGAGCTCTGGAAAGGGGTGGGTCCCGCGGGGCTCTCCGGCTTGTTATACCGTTGTATTAAAGCCTGATTGATTTCACAAAGTTCTGGTATGAGTTGTATTTGATCCGATTTTCCACTACACATTCTGTTTTCATTGATCATCCTTGAGATGTTTCTACAGCTTGGAGTCCATTTGTGGTAAATTCATTTGAACAGGGCAGCACGGCTGGCCCTTAAACGTACAAGGAGAACTAACATTAACAATATGAATGTAAATCTCTCATGGCTCAAAGTGGAGGAGAGATTGACTTCATCATTACTTGTTTTTGTTAGAAGTGTTAACATGCTGAATGCACCGAGGTGTCTGTTTATACTACTAGCACACCCATGCATACCCCACAAGACATGCCACCAAGGGTCTCTTCACAATCCCCAAGTCAAGAACAGACTATTGGGAGGCGCATTGTACTACATAGAGCCATGGCTACATGGGGGACTGACGCATGCAGTAGAATCAGATAAGACACACACACACACACACACACACACACACACACAAGTAGACACACACACACACACGTGCACATTGTATTGTAAATATGTGGTGGCCTAAGTGAACACATTGAATGTGTTGGGTAAGGTGTTATGAAATGTAATGTCATGTAGTATTTTAAACTGTTTGTATGTATGTACAGTGGGGCGAAAAAGTATTTAGTCAGTCACCAATTGTGCAAGTTCTCCCACTTAAAAAGATGAGGCCTGTAATTTTCATCATAGGTACACTTCAACTATGACAGATTAAATGAGGAGAAGAAAATCCAAGAAATCACATTGTAGGATTTTTTATGAATTTATTTACAAATTATGGTGGAAAATAAGTATTTGGTCACGTACAAACAAGCAAGATTTCTGTCTCTCACAGACCTGTAACTTCTTTAAGAGGCTCCTCTGTCCTCCACTCGTTACCTGTATTAATGGCACCTGTTTGAACTTGTTGTCAGTATAAAAGACACCTGTCCACAACCTCAAACAGTCACACTCCAAACTCCACTATGGCCAAGACCAAAGAGCTGTCAAAGGACAACAGAAACAAAATTGTAGAACTGCACCAGGCTGGAAAGACTGAATCTGCAATAGGTAACCAGCTTGGTTTGAAGAAATCAACTGTGGGAGCAAATATTAGGAAATGAAGACATACAAGACCACTGATAATCTCCCTCGATCTGGGGCTCCACGCAAGATCTCACCCCGTGGGGTCAAAATGATCACAAGAACGGTGAGCAAAAATCCCAGAACCACACGGGGGGACCAAGTGAATGACCTGCTGAGAGCTGGGACCAAAGTAACAAATCCTACCATCAGTAACACACTATGCCGCCAGGGACTCAAATCCTGCAGTGCCAGACGTGTCCCCCTGCTTAAGCCAGTACATGTCGAGGCCTGTCTGAAGTTTGCTAGAGAGCATTTGGATGATCCAGAGGAAGATTGGGAGAATGTCATATGGTCAGATGATACCAAAATATAACTTTTTGGTAAAAACTCAACTCGTCGTGTTTGGAGGACAAAGAATGCTGAATTGCATCCAAAGAACACCATACCTACTGTGAAGCATGGGGTTGGAAACATCATGCTTTGGGTCTGTTTTTCTGCAAAGGGACCAGGACGACTGATCCGTGTAAAGGAAAGAATGAATGGGGCCATGTATCGTGAGATTTTGAGTGAAAACCTCCTTCCATCAGCAAGGGCATTGAAGATGAAATGGCTGGGTCTTTCAGCATGACAATGATCCCAAACACACCGCCCGGGCAACGAAGGAGTGGCTTCGTAAGAAGCATTTCAAGGTCCTGGAGTGGCCTAGCCAGTCTCCAGATCTCAACCCCATAGAAAATCTTTGGAGGGAGTTGAAAGTCCGTGTTGCCCATTAACAGCCCCAAAACATCACTGCTCTATAGGAAATCTGCATGGAGGAATGGGCCAAAATACCAGCAACAGTGTGTGAAAACCTTGTGAAGACAGAAAACATTTGACCTCTGTCATTGCCAACAAAGGGTATATAACAAAGTATTGAGATAAACTTTTGTTATTGACCAAATACTTATTTTCCACCATAATTTGCAAATTAATTAATTAAAAATCCTACAATGTGATTTTCTGGATTTTTCCCCCTCATTTTGTCTGTCATAGTTGAAGTGTACCTATGATGAAAATTACAGGCCTCTCATCTTTTTAAGTGGGAGAACTTGCACAATTGGTGGCTGAC
This sequence comes from Oncorhynchus keta, assembly GCF_023373465.1. Classification (NCBI taxonomy): domain Eukaryota; kingdom Metazoa; phylum Chordata; class Actinopteri; order Salmoniformes; family Salmonidae; genus Oncorhynchus; species Oncorhynchus keta. The sequence goes on from NC_068445.1 coordinate 19,788,185, forward strand.
TAAATACTTTTTTGCCACACTGTATGTATGTATGTATGTATGTATGTATGTATGTATGTATGTATGTATGTATGTATGTATGTATGTATGTATGTATGTATGCATGTATGTATGTATGTATTCATTTAACTGTCATATGTTGCTGGATCCCAGGAAGTGTAGCTGCTGCATGGGGATCCATAATTAACACAAAAACGTAACCAGTTGGCCTGAATGCAAAGCTTTATGTCTGGAGAAAACCAGGCACAGCTCATCACCCATCTAACACCATCCTTACCATGACACATGGTGGTGGCAGCATCATGCAATGGGGATGCTTTTCAGTGATGGGAGACTAGTAAGGATAGAGGAAACAATGAATGGTCCAAACACACGCACAGTCGTGAACAAGGCACGACAGCAGGTCATGGGACAAAGTTTGTAATTCGGAACAAGAATGTGAAAGCCTTTGAGTGGTCCAGCCAAAGCCCAGACTTGAATCACACTGAAAATCTGTGGAAAGACTCCCCATCTAATTTAAGCGCTTGAGAAAATGAGCAAGGAAGAAAATCCACAAATCCAGATGGGTATGTCTGTATCAGCTATGCACAAGCCAACCCAAAGCTGTAATCGCCACCAACGGTGCTTCTACAAAATGATTGACTAAGGGATGTGAATACCTATGTAAATGCGATATTTCTTAATTTCATTTTCAATAAAATTGCTACAATTAAAAATAAAAATAAATCACTGTCATTATGAGGTATTGTGTGTAAATCAGTTTAATATTTTTAATTCAGGCTGTAACACAACAAAATGTGTAATGTGGAAAATCAAGGGGTAGGAATACTTTCTGAAGGCAAACACACACACCACACAGTATACTCACATCTCCTGGCACAGGCCGCTGATTTTCTGGTTCTCTGAGCTGAGTTGCTCTTTAGAAAGGTTGAGCTCCTTTTTGTATTTGGAATTCTGTTGCTTCAAGGAATCCAGCTGTGCATTAACAAAAAAACATAGATCACTTCTAATGTACTGTATATAATACAGATTGTTTGAATCCTGTGAAAGTTCAAGTTGAGAGCATTTTTCTCACTATAGCTTTCAGTCCCTAGTGAACTTTACTTGTGCCAGTATGAGTACATAAAATGATTGATGCAATTTCTTATTTTATGTTGGCAAACAAATTAACACACAAAAAAAGTACAAGTTGAAATTATCAAATAAAAAATGATTATGGGCCTGAAAAATTCTGTTTAACGTGGATCTTAGAGTGTGAGCATGCCAGCACCTGTGGCTAAAATTATGTTTACATGCATCACTGTATTATACTGTGAATACCAAACCAAACTTCTGTTAAGTTTACAAGGAGCCCCTTCCAAAGTCCTTGGTGATAGCCCTGTATGACAGTGACAAAGCCATCATTCCTCACCCATACAATTTCAACAGTCTCCATACCTTATTGAAAATCCATGATGCTCAACCACTATAGTATACCCCAACAGAGGCATTACATTCTCCATATACCTGATTGGTCATCTCCTGCTTGGCACGCCTGAACTCCTCCAGCAGAGACTGGGCCTCAATCTTCTCCTGCTGCAGAAGGCCCTTCTCTTGTGTCAGCAACTCCACGACCTCAGCAGTCTTCCCTGAGGACTCCGCTGCCTAGGTAGTGAGGGAGAAGGGGGGGGATGTCAACCAGACATATATAATGAAATACCTGTAACTTACTTGGATAGGGGTTGGTTGAGGTGAACCCCTATGTCCTGAGATATCATCATTTGATGGAACCTTATTTTACACAGCCCAAATCAACTCTAACAAGAGGATCCCTAAAGGATCACTCCATTTTCTCATATTATGCAGAGTTAATTTCCATGCTTTGCATGTCAGTCATCCAAGTCATTCCAAACCAGATTTTGAAGCTCTAGGGGGTTACAATGATTGTTTCTCCTATGCAATTAATGTAATCCTCAGGAATCATTGTAATTCCCACATCTACTACTACTTACTAATTACTATTTTCAAACCAAATTCTAAGGGAGCGGAGATGTAACCATCTACCCCAACCAAGGAACTTCTCAAATCACGTTCTAAGCCCAAAGGAATTTACATTTCATAAATAAACTGTTCGCAATGGACTAGAAGCAAGAGAGCAGTTAGTAAAGGAGATTAAACAAAAATGAAGTTAAATAGAAGACCGGAGTAGCATGCAGTGAGGTTGAAACATGACCACAGGCAGCTCAACGTGAGAGTTAGTTACAGGGTTTGTTAGTAATGGAGTACCTCAAGCTGCTTGGAAATAGCATTTTTTAGTTGAGCCTCAAGCTGGGTGACCTGCTGGGTAGCTTTGTTCCTCTCCTTGAGCAAGGCATCCTTCTGGACCTTCAGGTCTTCCAGGTTGGTGGCCATTTCTTCTCTGACCTTGGAAGATACAGATGCCTCCTTCACAGAGGCTTTGTGCTGTCCCTCCATCACTGACTTCTCAGCACGTAGGGTCTGGGCATCTGCTTCAAGCTGTGTCTGGGTAACTTGCAGCTTCTCTACCTCCCCCATGATCCTTGAGTGTTCCCCATCCCTACTCTCTTGGCTGCTGTGGAGGGAGGAAAGGTCTTGCTCCAGGCGGGACTGTACAGCTAGGAGGTCTACCTTCTCCTTAGCCAGGGAGGAGACCTCGTTGACAAGCTTCTCCAGCTTGGCAGACAGGCATATTTGGTCTCCAGCCAAGTCACCCTTTTCCTGGTCCCTCTCCTTCAGCTGTGCCTTTAAGTTCTCAACCTCCCCAGCCAAGGCTTTTCTCTCCACTCCAATATCCTTAAGGTTGGCAGACAACTCATCCATGGCCTTCTCTCTGGTAACAGATTGTTGAGTGAGGTCCTGCACTTTGACTTGCATCTGGACATTCTCCTCAAGAAGACCCCGTCTCTCACCTAACAAGCCAGTGTGGGTCGTCTTAAGTTGCCCTAAATCACTACGCAAACTATTTCTCTCAGAGGCCATTGTGTCTCTTTCAACACAAACAGAGGCAACCTCTGCCTTCAGGCTGGATTCAGACTGCAGGAGAGTAATCTTCTCCTGTGTCAGAGTGAACAACTGTGTCTGTAAGTCCTCTCTCTCTCTGGAGAGGTCATCCTTTGCAGAGGACAGTTTACTTCGGTCACTTGCTTCAGTCTGCTGCTGCAATTCAAGAAGCATTTTTGCCTTTGAAAGTGATTGCGTTTGACCTTTGAACTCCTGGACCTGCAGAAGCAGATCCTCTTTGTCCTTCTGTAGGCTCTTGTTTAGCTCCGTCTGCTGCGAAAGCAGGAGATCCTGCTTTTTTGTTAGGGTATCGTTCTTCTTAATGAGTTCCAAACGCATCTGTTCAGAGTTGCCTTTTAGTTCATGATGCACCTCTGCAAGTTCAGTTTTGCTTTTTTCAAGGGCCTCCCTCTCTGAGCAAAGCTTCTGAAGCTGTGCCTGTAGATCAACCTTTTCTTTTTTCAAGGAAGCTCCCTCAGCCTCCACCTTTTCTATCTTCTGTTTTAATTCCTCCAGCAAGGACGTGAGGTTGGAATTGGCTTGCTTCAGGTCATCATTGGCCTTAGTGGAGCTGTCCAACTGGTCCTTCATACTGCAGATCTCACCTGCTAGCTTGTCACGCTCTTTTGTTAGAGTACACTTTTCAGAGACCTCCTGTGTGTGCTTTTCTTCCAGCTCTTCCTTTTCATGTACCCAACAGTCACTCTCCATGTTCTGCTTTTCCAGTGTTAATTCTATAGCCATCTTCTCTTTGCGTATGTTGTGTAGCGCCTTCTCAGTTTCTGCATTCTGGAGACAAAGTGCTTCCTTCTCCTCGCCAAAAGATGACAACAGCTCTTTAACTTTCTCCTTAGAGGTTGCCACTTCCTCTGTAGAAAGTCTGAGCTTCTCCTTTAACTCTTCTCTCTCCTTGATAAGTTCATCTTTCTCAGAACACACCTTTCGCTGGGTAGCAAGCAGGTCCTCTTTCTCCTGCAGGAGGTGAAGCCTCTCAGAGTCGGTAACCTCACTGCTGGTCTTGGACTGGTCCAGCATTTTGGCCAGGCTCATTTTTGAAGCATGTAGCTCAACCTTGTCACGGACAGACTTCTCAAGATCCTTCTTAGTGATATTCAGCTGATTTTGAAGCTCTGCATTCAAGGCTTGGAGGGCCTCTTTGTCAAATATGGCAGCATTAATTTGAGTAAACATCTCCACTTTATCTTTGCCCAAGGTCTCTGTCTGTGCCTGCAGCTGAGTGTTTTTCAGATAGAAGTCTTCTTTTTCCAAGCTTAAAGACTGACACCTTGCCTGCAATTCCACATTCTTTACATCAAGGGATTTCTTAGCATTTCTGGCTGCATCCCTCTCCAACAAAAGGCTATCCTTCTCAGAGGTCAGCTTCTCCCTGCTTTGCTGGAGCTCGTTCCTCTCCTCACAGGTCTTCTCATAGACCTCTGCTAGCTGCTTCCTCTTATTTTCTTGCTGCAGGATCTCCTGTTGGTACTTCAAAAGGAGCTCATGCTTCTCTGCATTTGTCTTTTGAAGCTCCTCAATTTGGGACTGACGCTCCGCTTCAGATTGACTGAGGGATTTGTTATTGGCCTGTGCCTCCTCAACAGCAACTCTAAGCTTCTCCACCTCTCTGGATAGTGAGGCATTCTCTCCATCTAGCTTCCGGTTGGTGGTCCAAAGTTCCTCCTGCTCTTTTGTGAGTTTGTCCCTCAGTGTCAGAAGTTCTTCAGTCTTACCTGAGAGCTCCTGGTGACAAGCCTCCGAGGCTGAGAGCTTGGCCTCGAGTTCAGAGAGTTGATTTTTGAGACTTCCTTCCTGAGCTTTTAGATCTGAGCTTTCCTTAGACATGTGCGACAGCACTGAGATTTGCTTCTCCAGGTCTGTGGACAATCTCTCAATATGCTGCCCGGAGTAGTCGAGCTCACCAGAAAGAAACTGAGGGAAAAAGGTTGAAAGAAAAGAAATGGGCATATAAAGGGAAAACAAAACAAGTCAAGCATTTTATTACAAAAGTTACAAAATGCAATTGTAAAAGTTAAGCTGGTGCAAGCATAAAAGACAGTTGGGAGAAAAAGAAACCAAGCTGACACCATGAAAACTTTGAAAACAGAGGTACACCAATGGAGTGCTTATGATGTGTATGTAGGTGTGTGTGTGTGCCTTCTAAGTGGGCTCAAATGATTCAGGTTTTCAATCAGTGTGCACCAGGTGTGGTGGAGTGTGTGCGTAATTGAATAACTTTCCATTGAGAATGTTTTTACAAGAAGATAACCCTGTTTTAAATCGTCTTATAATGGTTGTGCCACGAAATTCTGCTCTTTTGTATCCCTTTGACATTAAGTAGAAATTGTGCACCAATATTGCATTTTAAAAGCCGTGACGTGAACAGAACTCTTTTAATATGGTCAAACTAGTGCAAAAGCAGGTGAGCTCGTTCTATACTTTTTGGCAATTTTCTGTTGTTTTGTGGTGTAAAACTGAGTGTGTCGAGCATAACACGTCAACCGTGTTCCCCGCAGGCAAAAAAATAAAATGTACAATTGAAATCAGAAGTTTACATACACTTAGGTTGGAGTCATTAAAACTCATTTTTCAACCACTCCACAAATGTCTTGTTAACAAACTATAGTTTTGGCAAGTCGGTTAGGACATCTACTTTGTGCATGACACGAGTAATTTTCTCAACAATTGTTTACAGACAGATTATTTCACTGTATCACAATAGAGTGGGTCAGAAGTCTACATACACCAAGTTGACTGTGCCTTTAAACAGCTTATAAGCTAATTGACATAATTTGAGTCAATTGGAGGTGTACCTGTGGATGTATTTCAAGGCCTACATTCAAACTCAGTGCCTCTTTGCTTGACATCATGGGAAAATCAAAAGAAATCAGCCAAGACCTCAAAAAACAAATTGTAGATCTCCACAAGTCTGGTTCATCCTTGGGAGCAATTACCACGTTCATCTGTACAAACAATAGTATGCAAGTATAAACACCATGGGACCTCGCAGCCGTCATACCGCTCAGGAAGGAGATGCGTTCTGTCTCCTAGAGATTAACGTACTTTGGTGCGAAAAGTGCAAATCAATCCCAGAACAACAGCAAAGGACCTTGTGAAGATGCTGGAGGAAACAGGTACAAAAGTATCTATATCCACAGTAAAACGAGTCCTATATGATATAACCTGAAAGGCAGGTCAGCAAGGAAGAAGCCACTGCAAAAGCTGGACTATGGTTTGCAACTGCACATGGGGACAAAGATCGTACTTTTTGGAGAAATGTCCTCTGGTCTGATGAAACAAAAATAGAACGGTTTAGCCATAATGACCATCGTTATGTTTGGAGGAAAAAGGGGGAGGCTTGCAAGCCGAAGAACACCATCCCAACCGTGAAGCAAGGGGGTGGCAGCATCATATTGTGGGGGTGCTTTGCTGTAGGAGGGACTGGTGCACTTCACAAAATAGATGGTATCATGAGGAAAAACCTTTTTTACAACAAGTTACGCTACCAAATAGGGATTGAAATTGTGGAACAACCCATAAATGGTGAGCAGACTGAAGCCCTACACTTTACATACCGGCTACTCATCGTGAAACGACTAATTAAACCACTAACAATTACATCCACTTAATCAAGATTATTGAAGCATGAATTAAAATGTCATCAGTTTTTTAAATAGATGTATCTAAGGTGTGCCTCTGCTTTCAAAGTAGGCCCTAAAACCACACCACAACATAGCCACACAGTCAATGCTGAAATGAAGATGGTGCATATGTGACAACACATATGATATATGACATGGTGCAATGGGCTTGCATAAATAGTTATTATCAAAAAGCAATAATATGAGCAGATAAAACGCTAAAATTAATCTTGGGCTTAATGTGTTTTTATGATTCAATTTGTTTTAATGAAATCAAAAAACGAGGTCACTGTGATATGCCATAATTGTTCTAACAGTCAACCTTTCATTAAAGTAATACAGACTTCAGCTACTTCTTACCTTTCTTCCTACAGTATGATTACTACCCAGACATTAGAAGTGAGGTGGTCTAATTAGCATCAAGTGAATATCAAACCTGACCATAGACCATTTCAGGCAACACTTCATTTGACTTGGAAACAACAGTCAAATGGTAATGACATAATAATAATCAGGTCATTTCTGGTACTGTAGAATAAGGTGCTACTGACATCTCTTACAGAAAGTGGATAGGACTATACTGGAAAAATACTTCAGTACTTAATACTTCAGTCAACCTAAAGAAAGCTAATGCAAAGCAGCAAGATTTTTTGTACGAAAAGGCAGCTCCTCCTGAGAACATAAAACATTGTGGTCCTGATAATGATATGGTGGGTGCTCACCTGAGCCTTCTCTTTGTAAGGCTGCAGCTCGGTCACCAGCCTCTCCAGTTCCTGGGCCTTCTTCCTGGAGACACTCAGCTCCTGCTTGGTCTTGTCAGCCTGACCCTGCAGCTCCTGGAGCTGCTTGGCATGGTACTCTGAGGCCTCAGACAGGGCCTTCTGCTGGGAGGTCTGAAGATCCTTGGCCTGGGCCTCACACTGCTGCAAACTCTTCTCCTACACACAAATAAAATGAAGGAGAAAGTAACTAACATCAATCATTTGCTGTTTGGTAGGGGGACAGCGGTAGATTATTTCAGTGTTTGGGTTAGAGACAGTAAAACGTCTATTACTGAAGAATGTAGGCAGTTTTACAACAAACCTCTTCCCTTCACATCTAATCATCTACTTTATCCCAATCAACAACATCTCAAAGCCATCTCTGAGTTTTCACTCACCAGTTGTGTGATTTTCCCCTGCAGGTTGCTTAGCTGGCCCTGATGCTCGTCTCTGGCAGCCTTCAGCTCCTGCTCCTTCTGGGCAACTTCCTGCTGTTGTTGCTCCTCAGAACATGCAGCCCGCTCCTTCTCCTCTGCGAGTTGGGTCTGTAACTCTTCCAGACTCCTGGTAAAGGGGAAGGAGGGGGAGATCAATCTCTGACCAAATGAGACCAGTGGCATTCACACAAACTGTGGCTTCATTGTAGAGGAGGACAGATTCAAACAGTTTTAGACTGAAACTGAAGAACTGATAAACCAGGGCGATGGACAGGTTTTGTGCATTGTCATACTCTCATTAAATATTGGCACTGGAGGAAACCGGATTGTGTACTTCTCAGATGACAGTAAGCCATTAAACCACTTTAATATGTTTGAGAACACCTTTGTTTGTGACATTTCATTGTGTACCTTTTTTTCTGAGTGATGTCTTCATTCATTTTGGTAAGCTGTGCTGAACTGTCGCCTGATGACTTCATCATGTCTGAGATGTCACTTTGGAGCTTGGACTTTTCGTTTGCGAGCTGATCAAGCCTCTCCTCTCCAGCCTTTAGCTTCCTTTCCAGCCCTGAGTGAGAGGAACACATAATTCAGTCATGGGTAACATTCCTCAATCCACATACACACATATTGTACACAGCCAATTTGTTACACAATATAAACATGACTACCTCAGACTCTCTACAGTGATTATTTTAGTAAAACATTGGTGATATTTTGTGGTGTTGGTCAGGGACAACTTTCTCAAAACAGGTTGCGGTTGCCCTTTTGATTCACACATTGATTCAGTAATCACAACCTGGTTTATCGAGCAGAAACTCAAGACAAAAAAATCAAGCAGGTTTGGAAACCCCTGGTGTAGGTTGCGAAGTTACATTACTGAATGTACGTAGGGAGAATGGTCATATTGAGCTGTGTGTACTGAAGGGTAGTGCTGGCCAGTGTTCTGACCTGCAAGTTGGCTTCTAAGAGCATCTGAGTGGGATGTGCACTGCTCTTTTTTTTGTTGCTAAGCTTCTAAAGCAAATTTGACAGTGAATGAGGGAATTTAGACCGACACTATCAGCTTGCATCATTCAAGTTCTTAGCACTAAGCAAGACACAATTACATGCACTAATCTACTGTCTACTGCTTGGCCATGTGGACCAATATAATGAATTATTTGCACAAAACCACGTAATTGCTAATCATTAGATTAGCTTGAAGTCAACATTTTCTTTCTGGTAAAATATGTCTTGCAGATAAAAACCCATGTAACCCAAGTAATAAGAAAACAAAGACTAACGTTGTTACAGGTCAAACATCCTGTAACGTTGATACATGACAAAAGTAAATCTATTTACCTTGCATAGTTTGTGTCGACTGAGCCTGATTGTCTGTGCTTTCTGACAGTTTTTGTTTCTGAGGAAATAAAACTTTGATGAATACATTTGTGCATGCTTAAGTCAAGAGTTTTCCATGACAAACCTCAAAATGATTGACAACTAATAATGTTCTACACAAGTTATTTAACCAACATTTGTATTTAAGGATTATAATTTTGATGGTATTGTAAGTGTGTAATAGAAGGTAGATACGTTTTATCATTCCCATGAAAACAAAAAGCTAGAATTTCAATGCTATGCTCTTCCTTACCTGAGCTTACCTTGAGCCCTACAGTCATGCAAGTCCACCCATTCCCAACCCCTGGCGCCACAACACCAGTCATAAGCCCTAGTACTCACCAGGTTGCCCAGCTCTTGCTCCAAGGAGACCTTGTCTTGCAGCACAGAGGTTAGGCTCTGCTGCAAGGAGAGGAGCTCCTGCTGCTTACCCTCCAGCTCAGAGTTCAACTCCCTGACCTACAGCCACAGGCCAGGGCATGACACCATGGACATGGAGAACATTTTGAAGGGGGAAAAAATGATGAGTGACAAAATGAAGGAAAAGCTAATAAAGAATCAAATGAAAAAAAAGCAAATTGCTTTGAAGGTAGGGATAAATCAATACAAAATGAAATACCACAGGTGTGTCTCACGCTTATTTTTCTGGAATATGGTCATGGACAATGGTAGTATGGCGTGGGTATGGACCTACCCTGTTGCCCTGTGAGCGAGCTTGGCTCTGGGCCTCCTCCAGCTGGGTCCTCAGGTTCTGGAGAGCTTGGTTACCTTGGCCTGCCTGGGACTGCAGGACCTCCATAGCTGCCACCTGCTCCTGGACCTCCTTGGCACGGTCCTGGGTCTGCTGGACAAGCTTAGCTTCATGCTCCTCCAGCTCGTTTACCTTCAGCTCAGCAGTGTGCAGTTTGCCCAGCACGTCCTCCATCTCCACCAGGTGCTGCTCCTCAGCACTCTCCACACTGGACCGCAGGCTCTCCTCCAGGCACTCCTTCTCCTCCGACACGACCAGCAGCTGTTTGTTGAGCTCCCCTGTCTCCCGTGCCCGGGCTGCAGCCTCTGCCTCACACCTGGCTCCCGCCTCCTCCAGTGCCTGCTTGTACTCCACCTTCAGCCTCTCCAGGGCACTCTTGGTCTCCACCAGCTCTGTCGTCTGGGAACCAGCCCCTTTACTGAAGGACACCTTCAGCTCCTCCGTGGCCTGCTGGTGTGAGGCGATGGCAGATTCCAGCTTGCAGCGCCACAGCTCTATGACGTCTGCATTCTCCTTCTCGTTCTGACTGAGGCGCAGCTTCAACTGCTCGTTGTCTGTGGAGACCTTGGTGGATGAGACTTGGAACTGAGACACTGCCTCACTGTGGGCCTTCTCCTCCGCTGCCAGCATCTCCTTCAGCCCAGCCAGCTCAACCTGTTGCTGGTCTTCTTGAGAGGCCAGCTGAGCCCTCAGAGAGCTCACTTCTTCCAGGAGAGGGGAAGTGGTGGAGTCTGAGCCCTCCGAGCTTTGCTGGACCTCCAGACGCAGCCGCAGGTCAGCCACCTCCCTGGTCCTCAGCACCAAGTCCCTCTCCAGTTCGATGATGCGGGACTTCTCTGACACCGTGGCCACCTATGGGACGGCACAACTCTGGCTCAAACAAAAGATGTTCTTCAACCTATGGAAACATTGTGATTGTGTGTGTACTGGCAGGACAAGAGGGAAACTGTTGAAGCCCCTTGTCATCAGACAGGTTTACATGGGTCAATATTTTTCTAAGAAAGTCATTTACAAACAGATGACCTTCATAGTTGCAGTAGCGCAATGAAAGTAACAGCGCAGACCCACATTAGCATAAAATGCCTAGTTGAAGTACTACACCGCCCTCTAGTGGACATAAGCTGGAACCATATCAGTCATCACACATAATTATTGTGTATTGAACTACTGTCCCCAAATGCTGCAGCTTCTACTGGTTTTCATCCTTACGTTTATATCAGGGGTCAATTTAGGCCAGAGAAACTTGATGGTTAAGACTCGCTCCCCCAACTAATGACGTCAAATAATTAATTAAGAACCAGGGGAAAAACTAAACCAGCAGAGACTATGGCCCTTGATGGCAGTTTAATACTCCATCACTGGCTGTGAAACCCCTGACAGATGCATATAAGAATTGTTAAGGGGTGGGAGCAGGAAATAGACTCGCAAGAGGCGAGGGTTCCCAGATGGGCAGGACAATTGGGGCTGGTAGAAATGGGGGGGACAAAGGACAACTGGGAGCAACAGTTGGGTATAGGGGTGCCGTCTGGCTACCATGTTGCACCACAAAATTCTTAATTTCAAGTAAAAAGATTAGTCAACTACACCATTCAATGTTTGCTTAGAGATATTCAAATGCAGTTAAATACCGACTCTCCATCCACAAGCCTCTATGTCAGAAATGGTCAGAAAAACAGCATATGGAAGCCAGTGCAATAGGTATTTGGAGATCCTCTGTAACCCATTGTACACCCTCCCAAGAGATGCAACATTACCCCTGGTACCATCCACACTCCACCCCTCTTTCCAAACGCACCACTGTGCAGAGCAAGATCCATTACCCTAGTGTCTTCTAACTCTCTCTGGAGTTTCTCAGCTTTGGTCTTTTCAAAGAGCAGGCTCTGTTCAAGCTCCTTAATGTGGGCATGCTCCAGTTTGGTCTGCGTCTGTTAGTAAAGAAGGGGAGAGGAAGAGAACAAAGCCAGTGCCACCATCACATGCCAGCCCAACGCAGACAGAGGAAGAGGGAGGGAGGGGAAGGAAGGGTACCCCATGCAGATCCCATGCCAAGCACAGGTGAGCATTGGGGATGTAGCTGGAGGTGGTGACAAGAGGATATGATAGAAGCAGCAGGGGAGATGTGCAATGTTTAAGGATGTGTAGTTGTTGGTTGTGATTAGAGGAATCCATGCAGAATGACCTGGTGAACAACCAAAGGGAAAGACTAGGAAGGAATGCATAGAAGTATGTGTGAACAACTGAGTGAGTGAGCCAGCAAATGAGCGCAAATCGAAATGGACGTGACTGTACATAAAAAGAGAAAGCACTGTTGGCATGTTTTTGCCCCCCCCCCCCTGCTTTACTCTATGATTTTGAGGTCTTTTATGAAATGGAAATGCTGTGGCAGGTTGTAACAGCAACACTGCGCTCTCTCTCTTCTATGATCACGCCCACTTGTTTAGTGAGTATAAGATCACTGATCAGCAGATAAAACAATATCAGAAACCATGTACATTCATAAAGAAACTACTTCGAACAGACAAATCAGTAAAAAATATATATATTTTTTTAAACTGTAGAATGGGGCAGAACATCTAAAAAAATAAATCCTAGTTTACCCCCCGGACCGATTAATTAATTTTTACATTAAAATGCAATTAATTGAATTGCTACCAAGTGCAGAACATTTACTTCCTATTTCAACAGATGGCAATGGGAAGGTTGGAGCTCAAGACCGTGACTAGGCTGTGAGATGCATCTCCAGTGGTTGGTCAAGACCGTGATTAGACTGTGAGATGGTGGAGGGGAGCATCTCCAGTGGTTCCATGCTTAGCACTGGGCCAACATGAACAAGAGGAGAAGAAAAAGAAGCAGTAACGTCACTGACTGAAGCAGTTAGCAGACAACATTAGTACACCGTCAATTGCTTGAAATCAACAGAAAACATTTGCTGTGTTGATTTGGTTTGTTGTTTTTTTAAAAGCTGCATGCATGTGAATAATATATATTTCTGCAGTAAGTAGTACACAGACCATTAGTATGCAATCAAAGGAAGATAAAAAGGGGGTATTGCTTCTAACCCTGTAGCACTGATTTTTAAAGATAACATTTGATGTGGGACGCCATCAGGGTAATTGGGATGGTCCCCTGATTGGAGTTGCACTGTGGGATAAATAATGACACAAATCCTTTGATCAGACGTGTACATAAATAGCCCCCGGTCCACCTGCTTCCCAGTCTCTGCTCCATAAACAAAGATATGGTTAGCCAAGGGAGAGGCAGAAAAAGTAAGTTGTTCTCCAAGAAATAGCCCACATTTACACATTCCCATCAAATAGCACTAGAGTGATGGTGAAGAACAGTGTGCAAACCTTAGTCTGATGTGCCAACGACATTTCTTAGCAAGAGGGAAGCAGGAAAGAAATAAACACCAACTAGTTCCTAAAATGATCCGAGGCTTGTGTGTTTATTTCAAGCAAACAGTGTTCCAAAAACAAGTTGGGAACATTCAAGCTGTGTTAATATCCACATGCTACATAGTCATGAAATCAGGAAGACCTCCAGGTTTGTGAAGATCGGTCTAATCAAGGCACTGCACATATTTGGAAGAATGACAATACATAGATAATAGTTTAGTTATTTGTAGATCAGCGAGTCTGCAGTGCCGTGCTCAGGCTGATCCTCTACAAAAGCATGACTTCATGGACACTAAAAGAACATCAGAGCCAGGTTCAGTCAGGTCTGATTCTGACAGCTCTGTTCCATGGAGGACCTTACTGTCACACGATAGAGAATGAGATTTCAGTCTTGAGTGAGATGGCATCGATCATGCCATGCAACAAACCTAATAGGACTGTGGGCACTGGGCAGGACAGATCTCTGGTGTAGACAGACTGAAGAGAATATTCATGCTCAGTCCTTGGCATACTAGATTAAGGACATGTCACTAACAAGGACACCAATCACTCACTTGCAAACTTAAAATCACAAGCCGGTGGCCAAACTGTTGATGAAATGTATACAGAGTAGCCAAATAGGGACCTTCAAAAAGATGTATTCATTGATTATGTTAGAATCTAATGTACACCCTACCACTTTAATCTCAGGGATCGGGAGCAGGGATGTTGCGGAGTGACTTAATTCCAGAGGTGGACTCTAGTCTGCACTCATCAGAACAGGATGCTTTTAACTCAAAATGTCTGTTTCACAAGACAAGGAGTTTCAACGGCAGTCCTGATGAGATGCAGTGTTGGTGGATTTCTGATACACCTCAGCATCAAATGGATTAATTCCAGTCACTTAGGGGGCGATTTTAACTTGAGATCGGGACATGTAAATCAAATATGCTTCATAGCATTAGAAAGGAAAACTGTATTCATATTTTGAGTTTGTGGAGAAGTGTGTGTGTGTTTACCTCCAGGTCTCCTTTGGTAATGCAAGCTTCCTCCACACGGAACTGGAGGTCCTCCACTTTCCTATCACACAGAGCAGACTTCAGATTATAGTTCAGGAACATTTAACATAAGAGGTCTGAAAAAGGAATAATGGATCAAGGGTTTGAAACAGGGTTTCAATCTGACCTACATAATGCCCCCCCATTTTCCTCCTGTGATACTGTACTGATAACATACAATCAAAACATAGTTATACCCCACACCCCTCTGAAGCCTCACCTCTTCTCCTCCTCCAGCTGATTGAGCAGCTCAACCTTCTCCTTGTCAGCAGCCTCCACCAGGGTGCGTAATTGGTCCATCTTGGCCTCCATCTTCACAACACATGAATATGCATTCATTAAAACAGATCATGAATATAAGTTGATGACTCTCATGACAAAACAATGTTATGGAAGGCCGCTGGGAGTGCATCTGGGAGTTGGCTATAAAAACAAGTGCTTTCTCATTGACAGCAGATGGCAGTGCAGAGGTTTTTGTGACATGAGTGTGAGGTACAGCAAGGTGTTTTCCCAAACCATTACCCAAGGTTTGTCATGGTCATGTATGACATAACACACTTCTGCAAATGAGAGTACAAGTTCCAAAACTGTAACGTCCTGGGACTTATCTGTGGGGAAATGTGTGTGTAAATAATCCTGAGGGCGAATGCTTGTGTGTGTGTAAACCATGAGGAGGAACTCGATGTGTATTGACCTGCTCCTGGTCCTCTCTCAGCAGGGTCAGTTCCTGCTCCACCTCGCCCACATGGGTGGTTGCCTTGGCCACCTCTGCCCTCTCCATGTCACGCTCCGCCATCAGCTGCTCGATGTGCTGCTGCTTCTCCTTCAGCACCTCCTGAACTGCTGTGGTGCCAGAGATCTTTCTCGAGTACCGTGATGATGTTTCTGTCAGCTGTGGTGGTGGGGGAGGGGGGTAGATGAGTGTTTAGACTGGTTAATGGGGGAGTTCTACTCAGGACAGCAAAAGGCAAGACCAATTAAAGAACAGACATCTTGTTGCTCTGCAGTTGTGAATGTGGATGCACTTATGAGTGTGTGTGTACGCCTCACCAGGCCTGTGCGGCTGGGCTTGGCACTGACAGAGGAGGCCACAGAGCTCATGGAGCTGATGGAGGAGGCGCTGGGGCTGCGCTTCAGGCCCGAGGGCGTGGCCACCAACTTCCGCACCATGGTCTTTGCCTTGGCCGGCGTGGTGGAGGGGAAGCCAATACGCGTGACCTTGTGGACTGGGGCAAACAGGCCATACTTGGGTTGGCATTGAAAGTATCTGAGGAAATACAAATGAAGTGGATATGAAAAACAAAACAAATGTCACTTATATACAAATAACACCCATAAGACTTGCCGGTACTTAACTCTCTTTTAAACAAACTGGTTGCCAGAGTAGCATGTTTCTCAAGCCTGTGGTCTGATTACCTGGTTCCTGCCACTGCCCCATCGTTCTTTCCCAGGGGCTCATCTAGTTCCACACCACACCACTCTCCCTTGGCAAAGTCTGTTTCACCAAGAAAGCGAACCACACCAGCTTTTGTGCCACCAACCTGCAGAGAATGTGCAAAGAAAGAGTTCAGAAAAGCCTAAAAAATATATATATTATAATTAGATTTTTTATTAGAGCGCTTTCATTACTGAAAGAATCTCAAAGCACCTAGAGGGTAACGAGCTTGGCATGAGATAAAACTACCAAGGCAACAGTTCATAATAATAATAATCAATCAATACATGCAACCTGTCAACGTCACGGGGCTGATAAATGTCTCGTCAGCGTTTCCTTTTACAATGCTCTAAAGCAGTGATCACTTTCTAAGTCAAAATGCAAGCCGAGATCTACCGCTCAGATGTTTTAAACATGGCTAAACGTAAGCCTATGCAACATTAACCTATTAAAAACAGTTCTGTAACAATTTTGTTTGTGCAGTAGGCTAAAGGCCCAATACATTATCACTGCATATTGGATATGCTTGAATTACCCTGCCAATGTTGTCCTTCTCAGACCATTTAGAAATGATTTGGTAATAGATCATGTGTTGTATTACTTGTGAGGCACAGCTAAGTGAGCATAATAATTTGCGTTATTATTTTTGGGGGAGGGATGGTCAGTCTGAGGGGAGGGAAGGAGCATTGGTGAGGCTGCCTCTCAACCAACTCACCATCCCACCGTTTTCTCTCCATTTGCTGAGAAAAGGGGACAGTCTTCCAGCTGATGGTGAAACAAGTCGCACTGCATTATTTCTGCCTCATGCACAAATTCATATGTTTACTCTTATGACCAGAGAATTAAATATTCATCGATATTAAAAAAGCCACAAGCCACTAATAATAACCCAAGCTTATCGGAAGACTTTGCTATACTCATTCATTGCAGCTGCAATGCTGGTTGTAGCGTTAGTGGAAGTAGGAAGAACGCACATTTTATGGATTATAAAATCTTTGAACAACGTGTTGAATAACAATTTAAACATGAACTTACTCATTAAAAACAGCAGCTCTTTGCTGTACTCGTTGAGTCTCTCTCTTGTCATGAGTTTAGAAGTTTAAAACTGTCGGTGTCAACTTTGCTGTGCATTCGAGGCTTCTTTTTACAGTCTATGGCTTGAGGGAATTGTGCAAACACAGTGATCTGAGCTACCTGATTGGCCAGTGGTAGGCCAAAAGGTGCACTTGATTTGCTCTCTGGCCCTGCCGGGTAGGTGGAGTTCTCCACCTTTAACAGTTTCATTTGTGTAAAAACGGGAAAACTTTGCCATCCTGGCACTCGGGCTGCTGAATCAAGTGCACCTAGCAACAGAGCAAAACAAATTAAGAAAATAGCAACGGAATGCTTTATCCTTCATTTTTTTACAGCAACGTTTGGTGATCAACTAGTAATGTCTTGGAGATCGACCAGTATTGCGATCGACCGGTTTTTTACCACTGCTCTAAAGGGAGAAGTGAGGAATACTGTGGTGAGAAAAGCACCCTCCCTTCCTCTGAGCGTGGGTGACACTTCCTCTTAACACAATGTGTTACACAGCCCGAGGCTGACGGAGAGAGAGAGAGGGGCCTTGGACAACACACTCAGGACGGAAGGTGCTCATATGAGGACAGAGCTTGGTTGTGAACAGAGGGACTATACACAGAAACTGAGCTCACTGAGGAGTGTTAGAACGGGTGTTCTCATTGGTCAGTGAGAAGTTGGGAAGGAGGTGGGAGGAGGTTGTGTTCCGCAGACACATTCCTGAGAGATTACCATGGTGAGAGGGAGGAGTGGTCAGTCGTGTAACTGAGACCAGCCTGTATTTACAGCATTTGTGGCCACACAAGGGGCAAAGAGGAGGGTGTGGGGATGGGGCGGGGGATGAGCCCTCTCTAACCTGGAACAGGGTTAGGAGGCCAGGAGGAACATTTGAGACAAACTTGCATAAATGGACGACCAGGCAGGTGCTTCAGGATAAAAGCTACCTGATCCAAAATAACAGCTGCATTCAAAGTGTAAATGAACTAAGCCTTACCAAAACGCGGTCTCCATTCTTCAGCTCCCTCTCCCCTTTCTTGACCGAGCTGGTGTCTGAGAGGTTGGAGACGGACTCACTGTTTGTGCGTGCCAGGTTGGAGGCTGGAGTGGCAGGCGTTGCAGTTGAGGCTTTTTTGACAGAGGGGGTGTGAGAGGCCAGGCTGGCGGTGGAGGGGGTGGGCGACCCAGCCCGGGACGAAGGTGCTGTCTGAGTCCCATTGGCCTCGCCCTCTGTGTAGGACAGCTTGGAGGGGCGGGTGAATATCCCTTTCAGGGCCTCGCACTGGAAATAGCGCACCCCTGCCACCGAGCCATCGTTCTTCCCAATGGGCTCATCCAACACTATGCCAGCCCACTGTCCTGGTGCAAACTGAGCCTCCCCCAGGAACTGTACCACGCCAGGTTTGTTCCCATTCACCCACACTCGCTCCCCAACCTGAAAGTTCTCCCCGCCATCTTGTGTCCCAGCTGCACCGCCTCCTGGAGTGGACTTGTCCGCTGCAGCTACTTTGGATCCGGCTGCATGGAAACAGGTGGAAATCATCCAATTACTGCCAGTGTGCCAACGCCACTAAAGTTGGTCCATGGTGAGCTGTACTAACAGGGCTAACATGAAGGGGTTAGTTCACAGAACATGACACCTTTACCCTGCTATTAAACAGTTCCAAACTCTTATCCCAGAGTGAAATCTGTTACGTACAGTGCCTACAGAAAGTTCATACCCCTTGACTTTTTCCACTTTGTTATTACAGCCTGAATTTAAGATGTATTCATTTGAGATTGTGGCACTGGCCTTCACACAATACCCCATAATGATAAAGTGGATGTTAGACATTTTTACAATGAAATGTCAAGTCAATAAGTGTTCAACCCCTTTGTTATGGAAAGCCTAAATAAGTTCAGGAGTAAAACATTGCTTACAAGTCACATAAGTTGCATGGACTCACTCTGTGTGCAATAACAGTGTTTAACCTTTTTTTGACTAACTCATCTCTGTACCCCACACATACAGATAATTGTAAGGTCCCTCAGTCGATCAGGGGAGGTTTTCCAATAACTCGCAAAGGGCACCTATTGGAAGATAGTTAAAAATAAATAAAGCAGATATTGAATATTCCTTTGAGCATGGTGAAGTTATTAATTACACTTTGGATGGTGTATTAATACACCCAGTCAGTACAAAGATACAGGCGTCCTTCCTAACTCAGTTGCTGGAGAGGAAGGAAACCGCTCAGGGATTTAACCAGGAGGCCAATGGTGACTAAAACAGTTAGAGTTTAATGGCTGTGATAGGAGAAAACGGAGGACGGCTCAACAACATTGTAGTTACTCCACAACACTAACCTAAATGACAGAGTGAAAAGGAAGCCTGTACAGATGAAAAATAATCCAAAGCATGCATCTTGTTTACAATAAGGCATTAAAAGTAAAACTGCAAAATATTAGGCAAAGAAATTAACTTCATGTACTGAATACAAAGCGTTATGTTTGGCGCAAATCTACCAACATCACAGAGTACCACTCTTCATATTTTCAAGCAGGTTGGTGGCTGCATCATGTTATGTATTGGATAAAAGAAACAGAATAGAGCTAAGAACAGGCAAAATCCTTTTGGAAAACCTGGTTCAGTCTGTTTTCCAACAGACACTAGGAGACAAATTCACCTTTCAGCAGGACAATAACCAAAAACACAAGGCCAAATATACACTGGAGTTGCTTACCAAGACGACATTGAATGTTCCTGAGTGGCCTAGTTACAGTTTTGACTTAAAGATGCTACACACAGGATTTCTTAGAATAATTGCATTGTTATTTCAGAAAATGTCCATAATATATCTGGCGCAAATAGTGGAATGATGGTGTTTCACAGTATTACTTACCCGTCAGTGTTGTAATTGGCTGTGAAATTCGCCTATTGATTTCTCCCGCCGGAGTGGCATCTGTTGTCAAATTGGGAAAGCTGTTCCGACTTTGCGGAGCTGTTCTGATCTAGTGGAAATCGTCATTTCCTGGTTGTTAAAATTCTACACTGTTTATGTGAGAAAACATGCACTAATAGTGTAAGGAATCATTGTACCATCAAATTCGTTGTGAAATATCTTTTCAATTCCAAAAATTACATTTTTTTCAGTTTTTTGAAGCTGGTGGACCAAAACAAAAAAAGTTTCTTTCGGTTTTGGTCCACCAGCTTCAAACCGCTGTAAAAAATGAAAAACTATATATTTTTTGGACGGCTTGAAAATCTATGGCCAGACATGAAAATGGCTGTTTAGCAATGGTCAACAACCAACTTGACAAAGCTTGAAGACTTAAAAATAAATAAATATATATATATATAAATATAAATATATATATATATATACAGCATATATATATTTAGACTTACCATTAAGACTCACAGCTGTAATTGCTCCCAAGGTGATTCTAACATGTATTGACTCGTGTGAATACTTATGTAAATTATGTACAAAAAAAACATGGGTGAGAAAAATTTGGGCTGTAACACAACAAAATGTGGAATAAGTCAAGGGGTATGAATACTTTCTGAAGGCACTCTACCGTCAACATTTGATCAGGCCCAATAATTAAGGTTCCCTGATTTTCTACATATAAATAAACTGGCTCATATGATAACAGCCGAGCAATGCACAAAGAAATAGTTGATTGGATGACATTTACATGAGGCCAAACTTCAGAGTGGCATTTTCATATGACCCGACTGTCAATGCTTTGAAACAAAATACCAGCACAGGGATAACATTTTACACAGCAAGCCTGCTGTGTCTAAAGCCTCTAGTGAACTCAATTCACCAAATTTCTCCTACTTAAAAATATAGTTAATCCACCATATTGGAGAGATTTTGGGGGTAAATACTATAGCCTATGGAAGCAAAATGGCCAGTGACCGATCAGCATGTCTACATCAAATCTAGTCAAGCCGCATCAGCAGATCCAGACTGATGAAGCAGTAAAGCCCATTTCATTGCAACCTTAAGCTGATTGATGACATCAAAGTCAGAGGTTAGGTGCTGTAGCTACCAGCCTTAATGAGAAGCAGCAAGGACATGAGAACTGCTGGTGCTAAGGGGGGCGAGGACCTCTTACCAGCGGAGGGGGTGGTCTTGGTGGCTGGCGCCCCCGTTGACCTACCCATCTTGCTGGGCGCTTTGAGTCCGCTGGGCTTGGTTGTGCTCATGTTTCCTCTCTGTGTGCTGTGAAATCTACAGGGCCTTTCTGTCCGTCAGTGGGCGCCGGCAAACCCCAAATCATTGACGTAGTTGTGCTCAGACTCAGATGACAATGCTCTCTGAGTCACAGCACCAAAATACATTTAAAAAAAATTGTTTGTAAAGTAGGAAAAGGGGTGAGGGAGAAAAAGATGCCCCTCAAAAAAGGACCCTGTTAAGAGAGAGGAAGACAAATTAGTGCAAACAGCTTCGTATAGTATGCATTTGAGTTAGCCTAGTTTATTCATATTATTTACTTTGCATAGAAGACTACTAATGATAATATCCTGAAGGGAACAGGATTTTCACAGAATAATCATATATTTCAGTCTTCACTTAAAATGGTAAGCCAGGAGGGAGGGTTGTTTCACTGGTCCAATTTTTACTTTGTGGACATGACTATTCAAACACTGGCGTCTTATATTGATTTGTTCACTTGGTATAATTGGTTCCATCTCAACATCATGGGTGGCACTGACAAGGCTTATTGTTTACAACGGATTAATGGTGAGCATAGATGGGCTGAATAGCCTGTCCTTGACATTCAAATGATTTTGTGTTCTTATGACAACAAGCAGTGCTCCCCCGACTGACTCGTCACAGTGAGTCCAATACTAAAAATACTCTGTCACAAGCCAGGCCACATTCAAGTGTCTGTGTGCGCATGTATTCGTCACCACCATACAGAAACAAACTCTCGCTTTCCCTTTCTCTCCCTCACACACGCAAAGTCGATCAGTCTTCGATATCAACGAACCTAGTACCATTCAGAAACATAGGCAGGGAATTCTTAACGAAAGACCTGCACATAAACACATTTCAACCCTAGCCACGAAGACTGGAAGTACACTCATTTTGTTTTGCTCAATAACATGTGATTCTTCCCTCCCTGCTTTAATAAGGACTTCTAAAATGGGCCCATTACATGGATTTAATAACACTCCAATGACATGTTTCTAAATTCGGGGCGGCAGGTAGCCTAGTGGTTAAAGTGTTGAGCCAGTAACCGAAAGGTTGCTAGATCGAATCCCAGAGCTGACAAGGTTCTGCCCCTGAACAAGGCAGTGAACCCACTGTTCTTAGGCAGTCATTGTAAATAAGAATTAGTTCTTACCTGACTTGCCTAGTTAAATAAAGGTTAAAAAAAAATAATACCTCACATTCTCATCACAAGTGCTCTGCTGTGTGTTTGCCAGGGTTTACCAATCAAGCAGGCCTAGCCAATAGCTCTGTACTCATCAAACACAAGTCAAGAGTTTTGGGCCCTCCCTCTTCACCATAAACCGTAGAGCCAGCTCGTGTGAAGCTACGAACTCTTGGTAGAGGGAGGGATTAGTAAACAAACAGAAAAGGATTAAAGTGTTTAGCAGCCCTCCTACAGGCCAGAGTACTAGATTAGCTAATAGCTAAATATGCTACAAGGGTCTAGCCTACCTGTTATTACCAGACTGACAAAATGGTGGCCTTGGCATAATCCGGCAACATTTGTGTTGTCCTTCAATGACTTCTCAATAAGGCTACCTGTTAATATTAATGTTTGAGAAATAGCATTAATAAATGTAGTAACTAAGGAAGCCTTAGGCCAAAGAGTGGCAACATATGTGTTCTACTGTTAGCTAGCAATGTAGGTAGACAATTTTATTGACAGTCTTTGCTCTGACTTGCAGCATGTTAGGGACTCCCAAATGTTGAAATAATGCATGTGGTTGAGAGAGCCCAGAGCAGCAGGTGCACAGCAAGGCCTTCACATCAAGTTACCACCTTAACCCTGGAGGTCAACCACACTACTGTTGCTATGGCAACAACCATTTTTTATTATTTTTTATTTGATTTATTTCACCTTTATTTCACCACGTAGGCTAGTTGAGAACAAGATCTCATTTACAACTGTGACCTGGCCAAGATAAAGCAAAGCAGTGCGACACAAACAACAGAGTTACATATGCAATAAGCAAGCGTACAGTCAATAACACTATAGGGGGGAATAGTATATACAGTGTGCGCAAATGACGTGAGAAGGTAGGCAATAAATAGGTCATAGTAGCGAGGTAATTACAATTTAGCAGATTAATACTGGAGTGACAAATGAGCACATGATGTGCAAGTAGAGATACTGGTGTGCAAAAGAGCAGAAAACTAAATAAAAACAATATGGGGATGAGGAAGGTCGATTGGGTGGGCTATTTACAGATGGATTATATACAGCTGCAGCGATCGGTTAGCTGCTCAGATAGCTGATGTTTAAAGTTGGTGAGTGAAATAAGTCTCCAGCGATTTTTGCAATTTGTTTCAGTCACTGGCAGCATATAACTGGAAGGAAAGGCGGCCAAAGTAGGTGTTGGCTTTGGGGATGACCAGTGAGATATACCTGCTGGAGCGCGGGTGGGCGTTGTTATCGTGACCAGTGAGCTGAGATAAGGCGGAGCTTTACCGAGCATAGATTTGTAGATGACCTGGAGAAAGTGGGTCTGGTGACGAATATGTAGTGAGGGCCAGCCGACGAGAGCATACAGGTCGCAGTTGTGGGTGGTATATGGGGCTTTGGTAACAAAACGGATGGTACTGTGATAGACTACTAAGCAAACTGGATGCAGAGTATTGGAAGCAATTTTGTAGATGACGTCGCCACGGTCGAGGATCGGTAGAAAAGTCCATTTTACTAGGGTATGTTTGGCGGCGTGAGTGAAGGAGGCTTTGATGCGAAATAGAAAGCAGATTCTAGGTTTTATTTTGGGATTGGGGATGTTTAATATGAGTCTGGAAGGAGAGTTTACAGTCTTGCCAGACACCTAGGTATTTGTAGTTGTCCATATACAGTGGGGCAAAAAAGTATTTAGTCAGCCACCAATTGTGCAAGTTCTCCCACTTAAAAAGATGAGGCCTGTAATTTTCATCATAGGTACACTTCAACTATGACAGACAAAGTGAGGGGAAGAAAATCCAGGAAATCACATTGTAGGATCTTTTATGAATTTATTTGCAAATTATGGTGGAAAATAAGTATTTTCTCACCTACAAACAAGCAAGATTTCTGGCTCTCACAGACCTGTAACAACTTCTTTAAGAGGCTCCTCTGTACTCCACTCATTACCTGTATTAATGGCACCTGTTTGAAATTGATTGTTATCAGTATAAAAGACACCTGTCCACAACCTCAAACAGTCACACTCCAAACTCCACTATGGCCAAGACCAAAGAGCTGTCAAAGGACACCAGAAACAAAATTGTAGACCTGCACCAGGCTGGGAAGACTGAATCTGCAATAGGTAAGCAGCTTGGTTTGAAGAAATCAACTGTGGGAGCAATTATTAGGAAATGGAAGACATACAAGACCACTGATAATCTCCCTCGATCTGGGGCTCCATGCAAGATCTCACCCCCTGGGGTCAAAATGATCACAAGAACGGTGGGCAAAAATCCCAGAACCACACGGGGGGGACCTAGTGAATGACCTGCAGAAAGCTGGGACCAAAGTAACAAAGCCTCCCATCAGTAACACACTACGCAGCCAGGGACTCAAATCATGCAGTGCCAGACGTGTCCCCCTGCTTTAGCCAGTACATGTCCAGGCCCGTCTGAAGTTTGCTAGAGAGCATTTGGATGATCCAGAAGAAGATTGGGAGAATGTCAGATGAAACCAAAATATAACTTTTTGGTAAAAACTCAACTCGTCGTGTTTGGAGGACGAAGAATGCCGAGTTGCATCCAAAGTACACCATACCTACTGTGAAGCATGGGGGTGGAAACATCATGCTTTCGGGCTGTTTTTCTGCAAAGGGACCAGGACGACTGATCCGTGTAAAGGAAAGAATGAATGGGGCCATGTATCGTGAGATTTTGAGTGAAAACCTCCTTCCATCAGCAAGGGCATTGAAGATGAAATGGCTGGGTCTTTCAGCATGACAATGATCCCAAACACACCGCCCAGGCAACGAAGGAGTGGCTTCGTAAGAAGCATTTCAAGGTCCTGGAGTGGCCTCGCCAGTCTCCAGATCAACCCCATAGAAAATCTTTGGAGGGAGTTGAAAGTCTGCGTTGCCCAGCAACAGCCCCAAAACACCACTGCTCTATAGGAGATCTGCATGGAGGAATGGGCCAAAATATCAGCAACCGTGTGTGAAAACCTTGTGAAGACTTACAGAAAACGTTTGACCTTTGTCATTGCCAACAAAGGGTATATAAAGTATTGAGATAAACTTTTGTCATTGACCAAATACTTACTTTCCACCATTTCCAAATAAATTCATAAAAATAAAAAAATCCTACAATGTGATTTTCTGGATTTTTTTTCTCATTTTGTCTGTCATAGTTGAAGTGTACATATGGTGAAAATTACAGGCCTCTCATCTTTTTAAGTGGGAGAACTTGCACAATTGGTGGCTGACTAAATACTTTTTTGCCCCACTGTATTCTAGGTCAGAACCGTCCAGGGAAGTGATTAGAGGTCGACCGATTATGATTTTTCAACGCCGATACAGATTATTGGCGGACCAAAAAAAGCAGATACCGATTAAATCGGCCGATTTCTTATTTATTTAATTGTAATAATGACAATTACAACAATACTTAATATAATATCAATAAAAATCAATTTAGCCTCAAATAAATAATGAAACATGTTCAATTTGGTTTAAATAATGCAAAAACAAAGTGTTGGAGAAGTAAAAGTGCAATATGTGCCATGTAAAAAAGCTAACGTTTGAGTTCCTTGCTCCAGAACATCATGAGAACATATGAAAGTTGGTGGTTCCTTTTAACATGAGACTTCAATATTCCAAGGTAAGAGGTTTTAGTTGTAGTTAATATAGTATTTATAGGACTGTTTCTCTCTATGCCTTTTGTATTTCATATACCTTTGACTATTGGATGTTCTTATAGGAACTAAAGTATTGCCAGTGTAACAGTATAGCTTCTGTCCCTCTCCTTGCCCCTACCTGGGCTCGAACCAGGTACACATCGACAACAGCCCCACTCAAAGCAACGTTACCCATCACTCCACATAAGCCTCGGCTCTTGCAGAGAAAGGGGAATAACTATTTCAAGTCACAGAGTGAGTGACATTTGAAACGCTTTTAGCGCACACCCCGCAAACTAGCTAGGCATCTCACATCAGTTACACCAGCCATTAGGCTGATAGGCTTGAAGTCATAAACAGCGCTGTGCTTGCGAAGAGCTGCTGGAAAAACGCACGAAAGTGCTGATTGAATGAATGCTTACGAGCCTGCTGCTGCCGACCTTCGCTCAGTCAGACTGCTCTATCAAATCATATTGACTTAATTATAACATAACACACAGAAATACGAGCCTTTGGTCATTAATATGGTCGAATCCGGAAACTATAATTTCGAAAATAAAACGTTTATCATTTCAGTGAAATACGGAACCGTTCGTTCTTTTATCTAAATATTCTTGTTACATTGCACAACCTTCAATGTTATGTCATAATTACGTAAAATTCTGGCAAATTAGTTTGCAATGAGCCTCCCAGGTGGCGCAGTGGTTAAGGGCGCTGTACTGCAGCGCCAGCTGTGCCATCAGAGTCCCTGGGTCTGTCCAGAGCCCAGGCTCTGTCATAACCGGCTTTGACCGGGAGGTCCGTGGGGCGACGCACAATTGGCCTAGCGTCGTCCGGGTTAGGGAAGGCTTGGTCGGTAGGTCCTTGTCTCATCGCGCACCAGCGACTCCTGTGGCGGGCCGGGCGCAGTGCGCGCTAACCAAGGTTGCCAGGTGCACGGTGTTTCCTCCGACACATTGGTGCTTCCGGGTTGGATGCGCACTGTGTTAAGAAGCAGTGCGGCTTGGTTGGGTTGTGTATCGGAGGACGCATGAGTTGTAGCGATGAGACAAGATAGTAGCAACTACAACAATTGGATACCACGAAAAAGGGGTAAAAATTCAACAAAAAAATAAATAATGGTTTGCAATGAGCCAGGCTGCCCAAACTGTTGCGTGCAATGAATGCAAGAGAAGTGACAATTTCACCTGGTTAATAATGCCTGCTAACCTGGATTTCTTTTAGCTAAATATGCAGGTTTAAAAATATATACACTTCTGTGTATTGATTTAAAAAAAGGCATTGGTGTTTATGGTTATGCGCTTTTGTTAAATCATCCCCCACCGTTGCATCCATTATATGCAACGCAGGACACAGTAAATAAACTAGTAATATCATCAAGCATGTGTAGTTATAATTAGTGATTATGATTGATTGTTTTTTTATAAAGATCAGTTTAATGCTAGCTAGCAATTTACCTTGGCTTCTACTGTAACAGGCAGTCAGTCTCCTTGTGGAGTGCAACAAGAGGCAGGTGGTTATAGCGTTGGACTAGTTAACTGTAAGGTAGCAAGATTGGATCCTCCGAGCTGACAAGGTGAAAATCTGTTGTTCTGCACCTGAACAAGGCAGTTAACCCACCGTTCCTAGGCATTCATTGAAAATAAGAATGTGTTCTTAACTGAATTGCTTAGTTAAATTAAAAACAATTCAAAACGTCAAAAATCGGCGCCCAAAAATACAGATTTCCTAATTAAAATCGGCCATTCCGATTAATCGGTCGACCTCCAGTAGTGATGCTAGTCGGGCGGGCGGGTGCTAGCAGCGAATGGTTGAAAAGCATGCATTTGGTTTTACTAGCATTTAACTTCTTGGATATAGGGGTCACTCTTAATTTATGGATAAAAAACATTCCCGTTTTAAACTAGGTATTTTGTCACGAAAAGATGCTCGACTGTGCATATAATTGACAGCTTTGGAAAGAAAACACCGACGTTTCCAAAATTGCAAAGATATTGTCTGCGAGTGCCACAGAACTAATGCTACAGGCGAAACCAAGATTAAATTTCATACAGGAAGTGTGCCAGATTTTGAATGCGCTGTGTTCCAATGTCTCCTTATATGGCTGTGTATTGGTCACGAATGAGCTTAGACTTTCTGTCGTTTCCCCAAGGTGTCGACAGCATTGTGACGTATTTGTAGGCAAATCATTGGAAGATTGACTTTAAGAGACTACATCTACCAGGTGGCTGCTTGGTGTCCTCCGTTGCAATTATTGCGTAATCTCCAGCTGCGTGTATTTTTCGTTTGCGTCGAGGAGAAACACAGCTGCCACAAATTATTTATCATCGAATAGATATGTCAAAAACACCTTGAGGATTGATTCTAAACAACGTTTGCCATGTTTCTGTCGATATTATGGAGTTAATTTGGTAAAAAGTTTGGCGTTGTAGAGACTGCATTTTCAGATTTTTTTCTTAGCCAAACGTGATGAACAAAACGGAACGATTTCTCCTACACGAGTAATCTTTTTGGAAAAACTGAACATTTGCTATCTAACAGAGTCTCCTCATTGAAAACATGCGAAGTTCTTCAAAGGTAAATGATTTTCTTTGAATGCTTTTCTTGTTTTTGTGAAAATGTTGCCTACTGAATGCTAGGCTTAATGCTATGCTAGCTATCAATACTCTTACACAAATGCTTGTGTAGCTATGGTTGAAAAGCATATTTTGAAAATCTGAGATGACAGTGTTGTTAACAAAAGGCTACGCTTGTGAGTTAATATATTTCTTTCATTTCATTTGCGATTTTCATGAATAGTTAACGTTGCATTATGGTAATGTGCTTGAGGCTATAATTACGCTCCCGGATACGGGATTGCTCGACGCTAGAGGTTAAGAGCAGTTGGAGGCCACGGAAGGAGCGTTGCATGGCATTGAAGCTCATTTGGAGATTAGTTAACACAGTGTCCAAAGAAGGGCCAGATGTATACAGAAAGGTGTCTGCGTAGAGGTAGATCAGGGAATCACCTGCAGCAAGAGCGACATCATTGATATAAACAGAGAAAAGAGTTGGCCCGAGAATTGAACCCTGTGGTACCCCCATAGAGACTGACAGAGGTCTGGACAACAGGCCCTCCGATTTGACACACTGAGCTCTGAGAAGTAGTTGGTGAACCAGGCGAGGGAGTCATTTGAGACTATTGAGTCTGCCGATAAGAATACGGTGATTGACAGAGTCGAAATCCTTGGCCAGGTCGATGAAGACGGGTGCACGGTACTGTCTTTTATTGATGGTGGTTATGATATCGTTTAGGACCTTGAGCGTGGCAGCTTTCCAATCTTTAGGGATCTCGGACAATACGAAAGAGAAGTTGAACAGACTGGTAAATAGGGGTTGAAACAATGGCAGCAGATAGTATTAGAAAGTGGGGGTCCAGATTGTCTAGCCCAGCTGATTTGTACAGGTCCAGGTTTTGCAGCTCTTTCAGAACATCTGCTATCTGGATTTGGATGAAGGGGAAGCTGGGGAGGCTCGGTCAGGTAGCTGCAGGGGGGTAGGGGGCCAGAGCTGTTGGCCAGGGTTGCGGTAGCCAGGAGGAAAGCATGGCCAGCCGTAGATTTCAATTATCATGGATTTATTGGTGGTGACCGTGTTACCTAGCCTCAGTGCAGTGGGCAGCTGGGAGGTGTTCTTGTTCGCCATGTACTTTACAGTGTCCCAAATCTTTTTGGAGTTAGAGCTACAGGATGCAAATTTCTGTTTGAAAAGCTAGCCTTTGCTTTCCTGACTGACTGCGTGTATTGGTTCCAGACTTCCTTGAACAGTTGCATATCACTTGGACTATTCAATGCTATTGCAGTCCGCAACAGGATGTTTTTGTGCTGGTCAAGGGCAGTCAGGTCTGGAGTGAACCAAGGGCTTTGTCTGTTCTTAGTTCTACATTTTTTGAAAGGGGCATGCTTATTTAAGATGGTGAGGAAATTACAACAAGGCATCCTCTACTGACTGAACGAGGTCTATATCCTTCCAGGATACCCGGGCAAGGTCGAAAGGCCTGCTCGCAGAAGTGTTTCAGGGAGCGTTTGACAGTGATGAGGGGGGTTGTTGTTTGACCGCGGACCCATAGCGGATGCAGGCAATGATCGCTGAGATCCTGATTGAAAACCGCAGAGGTGTATTTGGAGGGCAAGTAGGTCAGGATAATATCTATAAGGGTGCCCATGTTTACGGATTTAGGGTTGTACCTGCTGGGTTCCTTTATGATTTGTGTGAGATTGAGGGCATCTAGCTTAGATTGTAGGACTGCCAGGGTGTTAAGCATATCCCAGTTTCGGTCACTTAACAGAACGAACCCTGAAGATAGATGATGGCCAATCAATTCACATATGGTGTCCAGGGCACAGCTGGGAGCTGAGGGGGGTCTATAATAACAGGCGGCAACAGTGAGAGACTTATTTCTGGAGAGATTCATTTTTAAAATGAGAAGTTCTAACTGATTGGGCATAGACCTGGAAAGTCTGACAGAACTTTGCATGACATCTCTGCAGTAGATTGCAACTCCTCCCCCTTTGGCAGTTTCATCTTGACGGAAAATGTTGTAGTTGTGTATGGAAACGTCAGAATATTTGGTGGCCTGCCTAAGCCAGGATTCAGACACGGCAAGGACATCAGGGTTGGCGGAGTGTGCTAAAGCAGTGAGTAAAACAAACTTAGGGAGGAGGCTTCTGATGTTAACATGCATGAAACCAAGGCTTTTTCGATTACAGAAGTCAACAAATGAGAGTGCCTGGCGACATGCAGGGCCTGGGTTATGCAATACTGTGTAGAGGAATGTTCTGAAAGTTTAACAGCTTCAGGTTTTACATCTGGTCTACTGTTTAGGCAGGGGTGAAGTAACATCTGCAATGGAATAGGCTAGTTCAACTTCATACGTCCAGTCCCCTCACTACACTGCCAGCAAAAGAAAATGTATTATTACATTCCAGCTATTGACAGAGAGGTCTCCCTGCTCTAAGTGAGAGCACCTAACAGTATCAAGATGCCCTGGATTACGGAAAACTGATAACTAAAGAAATTCTAAATGGATCTTGCTGCTAAGTCACAGACACATACCTTCCATTCCTCTGAAGCCCTAAGCGCTATGTTAAATAAAACAAACTAGATCTCTCCAACGCACATCTACCTTAAGGGAAAAAGAGGTTTCTCAACAGCACAGAATAAAGGGTGGGTCTGCAGCATTGATCTAATTTACATGGCACAGTTTTCCCCCTCTGTGGCTGAATGACACCCATTAGTGCCCTGAGGTCAGGACCATGACCAAAAGCCCTCGAGGAAAAAGCACAGAAATTATTGATATCTTCATGGCAGTGAATCAGAGGATACAGAGTAGAGGGTATCCATTGACATGCCTATTCTATTTGCTATAAATTCACTCCTCACTAATGGTGTACTCTATAAAAAAAATAGAAGATGGCCGATTACAACAAAATGTCCAGAACTATATTTCCAAAGCTGACTTAAATAAAAGCAACCCCACAAACAAATAGGACTATGCCTCCTCCATTGCATCACAAACGTCATCTGTTGATTCCATGGCATTGTTTAGAGAAAGGCTAAAGTCAACTTGGGGAAGAGAGCGGGCTTTCCCAAATAGACCAGCAATTTCTAGACTTGAAACCAGAGCCTTACATCTATAATTATAAACTATGGACGGCTTTCAGCTTTCCGTTTAGCACTGGTGTAGTCAGCTGAAAATGATCCAATTATGCAGATGGAGATGTTTCCCACTGGTAAAGCTAATCCTTCGCTCCAGACTCTCACTTTAATCACTATTCAGGAAGACAGCCAAACACCAATGTTCTGTTAATGCAGGTTTTGGGCAATTCACTTATCCTTACAAACCCAAATGCCCATCACTGTCATGCATTGCACTACAGTTGTAGGCTAGCCTACTTCTGTTAACACTACAGTGATGAATGTTCAAAATGACATGGTATTTTGGGAAAGTTACTATACCAACATCTTAACTATGTTACTAGTCAGGGCATTTTCCTAAAAATAATACCCATCCACTTTAGAGATGGACATTTCGTTCAATTTGATTGACGACTAACTGACCCTCATTAACAGGTCAACAAACGATTAAATTGTTTCCAAACAGTAGAATGAGGAGACCAACAGAAAATACTATTAGAGATCTGTATATAAGAATGAGATGCTTTTGTTTCTGCCCTAACAATGGGAGTCGGCCCAAGGCGGGAAGGTAGGCGACGAGACTAGGCCCAAAATAAACCCATAGAAACATATTGGGCTTATTTTGGACATATTTTGGCGAGAGTGAAACCATTCGCTTTTGTCTCTTCCCCTCTTATACTACGCATGCATATAAGGACTGGACATGACTCATTAAGAGCTTAAGGGAAACATGTAGAAATAGCAAGCCTATTATCTTACAGTTCAAAATGATTAAACACTCCTTTAATGAAGCAGATAAAACATCATTTTCAAACATTTGCCAAAATGCAAATTGTGGAAAACACAGTTCTAAACCTAACGCGAGCAGTTGTGATAGAGATGAACATTTCCGTTAGAAATTTAGAAAGAGGGGGAATCTAATAGCAACAACTATGATGGATTGCTAATATGACTAGGATTGTGCCTTTGGCTTCTGGACAACAAAAGAGAGTTGATATGAAAAACACTAGAACTGGAGAAATGCTGGTTAATGGTATGAGGAAGTCTTTAGAAAATAAATTGCCTCCACATTTCTACAGATGAATTTTTGCAAGGCTACTTTGAAGAAAGGTAAGACATGCCTCATTATTTGGAAGGAAAGTAAACTTTCCGGTTTCAATTCTACTGCCTCAAGCTCACATTGCAAAGTGGTGGGTGACTCGCTGAGTCAAAAGGTAGGCAGGCTATGGCCTGTACACCCGAAAGGCGAATGGGAGGTGCGCTTTAATTCCGAATTGATATTGAAAAATAAAAATAGCTTGTTTTTAATTCCACAAAATAATGCAAATTACCCATAGACCGATAAGCATGACCGGACATATGTATTTTCAGCAGCTAACCGAGTAACATCCCTATTATTTGAATGTAATTTGATCTGTTTCAATTTAACAAACTTACTTTCAGACCAGGATACTTTTCTTTAGCAATTGTTGGACCCACTTCCTGTAGTGTGCAGACATGAATTATTTTGGTGTCTAATTACATGTTTCCTATGGCTCTGGGTTCATGCCACCTACAAAATGTAATGCACTAATGACTCATTTGCACTGTGAACTCAACATTACAGTTCCACCTGTGCATGCTGTAAATTTAGGAGACATAAAATCCGATAGCTTGCTGCCATCCTTCAATATTATTGCTATATAGTTTAACGAAGCACGCACTGCAAAAGGAAATAACCTTGCTGCTCTGTTGGGATACATGAAATGGGTGGGGACTGCCTAGTTATAATTAATTGTGTTACAATTTCCTTTTTTTATTTAGTAAATTTCATACTTTAAAGCTCTGCATTGTTGGGAAAGGGCTCGTAAATAAGCATTACAGTAAAGTCTGCACCTGTTGTATTCAACGCATGTGACAAATACAATTTTAATTTGACTGGTTGAGGATGTGTTCTGTAAAACAGATTTAGTTCTGAAACCGATTTGAGGGCCCAAAACATG
Source organism: Oncorhynchus keta (assembly GCF_023373465.1). Classification (NCBI taxonomy): domain Eukaryota; kingdom Metazoa; phylum Chordata; class Actinopteri; order Salmoniformes; family Salmonidae; genus Oncorhynchus; species Oncorhynchus keta. The sequence goes on from NC_068445.1 coordinate 19,821,760, forward strand.
GAGATAATCGACCTCCATGTACGATTACTTGTGGCAGCAGCTTATCCACAGCATGGCTGGCTTAGCTAAGCCATGCAGAGTAGGAAAGCATCACTCAGACAGACTGTATAGCTCTCTGAACGCAGGGAAAAGGCCTTTCATTCTTCACTGTGCAATATACTTTTGCTGACATCAGTTGTGCAAAAAGCCTCACTAAATGACATCTCCAATTTGCAATGTATTGTATCCTACACTTCCCTCTCAGATTCCTTTCATTAAGGGCAAATAAAGTCATTCACTCTCAGCTAGTTGGAAGCACTTAGAAAATAGGAGAGTTGATTTGTCTAAGGGCATAAATGTTGAAAAAAGTGTTTAACCGCTTGGTACTCCAGACTTTGGTTGTGGAAGGTTAAAGAATTAGGCTATTTGAAGGTGAAAATAACATTCGAGAGGACATTTTAAATCCAAGGACAAGATCAAACTAGAAATAAAACAATTCCCGAAATAGGTTTGGTTTCCAGCTTGAATGGTTCAAAAGTTACCATTACTGTTGGTGGGTTAGTTTTTGATGCTAATTTATTTGTAGACTTTTGAAAATGATAGTTTTAATGTTTGCAGCTGAGGTGGTAAAAGATCAGTAGCATTTAAAATGGTCTACCACTGTTTTTATGGATGGCATTATGCCAATTTACGCAAATTCAAATTGAGTATATTTTAAAGGTTTCAGATAATTTGAAGTTAAGATAGCTTCAATGTTTTAAAGATGGTCTTGTAGCTTAATTGGCTGGCTGAGGAGCAGGACCATTTTCAATAGCTACCACTGTATTCCTATGGTTCTCATTCAAACCCATGTTATTTATGCACATTTAAAATTGTTATAGTTCAAAAAGTATAAATAGTATCAACAAGCTGTATGCAAGACATCGAAGTTGAGTCAGTCTGCACATTTCAATATTGGAGTTGATAGCTTACACGGTTCAAGTAGCATCTAGAACTTTTAAAATGTTACCATTCAAGTCTATGGCCACTGAACTGCATTGAAATTTATGCAAATATGGTTGTAGAACAAAAAGTTTAGTATAAAAAATATTTTCTCAAGCAACCTGCGAAAAACCAGTCTACAAGTTTTAAATTTGTTTTCATGTTGATAGCTTAAGTGCTAGAGTGAGGGGAATAATGAATATGTAAGAGTGCTAGAGTGGGCTTGCTTTCAGCAAGCACACTAAATATATAGTACCAGTCAAAAGTTTGGACACCTACTCATTCATGTTTAATTTTTTTACATTGTAGAAAAATAGTGGAGACATCAAAACTATGAAATAACACATATGGAATCAATTAGTAACCAAAAAATTATTATGCCTAAATATATTTTAGATTCTTCAAAAAGGAGCCACCCTTTGCCGTGAGGACAGCTTTGCACACTCAACCAGCTTCGTGAGGTAGTCACTAAGGAATGCATTTCAATTAAACAGGTGTGCCATGTTAAAAATAGATTTGTTGAATTTCTTTCCTTCTTAAAACCTGTTAGTGCTAGGGCTGTTTACTGCCCCTACTGGAGGAATTTGGTGCCCTTATTAAACAGGATAGATTTTTGTCAAATGTTGCTAATATATGCATATAAAAAATATTATCGAATAGAAAACACTCTAAAGCTTCTAAAACCGTTTAAATTTTGTCTCTATGTAAAGCAGAACTCTCAGGGCATGCATTCTCCCAAACTATCTCTTGCCATGAGAAAAGTTTGCCCAACTGACGTCATCGCACACACCCTTCCCAACCAGTTACAGCTCTGGGAACAGTTCCTACGTGTTCAGCGCGATCCCTGCTTTCAATGGGGCTTCTCATTGTGAGAATCGCGCGCTCACGAGAGTTTGAGCATGCCGAAAGCTCTCGGTCACGCGGAAAAAAAGGTTACTCTTATGCGTGCTCTGGTCGGGTGATGTCTTTTCCTCAGGATCGATTAAACGATGACTGTGTTTCTGTTCGTCCTCACGATTTCTGTGCACCTTTATAACATGTTAAAGCTTAATTATGAACATAGTTTGACAAGTTTACTCGACATATAATATGTAAGTTCAACGTTTTGGTGCGCATCCACTTGACTTTTGGCTACATTTCGACCGAAATGTGTCGTTTTTGAGAACCGAAAGACGCAGACTTGAAAACTAAACGCTGTTTTGGTAAGTATAATCCCTTCCAGGTCTTTTGATGGAAGAACAGCAAAGGTAAGGGAATATTTATGTGGTAAATTTGGGTTTCTGTGGACTCCAAGATAGAGGAGCCATAATGCTACTTTTGGAGCGCCGACTCCTAGTATAGCCTAGTGAACGCAACCTGTAACGTTAAAAATAAATGCAACACAGCGATTGCATTTAGAAGAAGTGTATCTTCCTATACATATGTAGAACATGCATATTTAGTCAAAGTTTATGATGTGTATTCCTTGTTAGCTGACGTTATCTGCCGGAGCTATCGTCATTTCTCCTGACATTTTAGTAGCATTTTTTGAACGATGCGTCATTGTAAACAGAGATTTATGGATATATATTGCAGATTATTGAAAAAAAATGAATGTACTGTGTAACATGTTATATTACTGTCATCTGATGAAGATTTCAAAAGGTTAGTGAAATGATTTTTCTTTTAATCCTGCGTTTGTTGATTGCATATTTTTTCCTACTTGGCTATGCAAATGAGCTATGTCTGCGGTGGTGGTTTGACATAAATATGTGCTATGTTTTCGCCGTAAAACATTTTAGAAATCTGACTTGCTGGGTAGATAAACAACTTGTTTATCTTTCATTTGAGCTATTGGACTTGTTAATGTGTGGAGGTTAAATATTTTTAGGAATATTTCTTGCGTTCCATGCGCCACATTCCAGCTGAGGGTGTGGGGGGTTCCTAGTTGGGAACGTGTGTCCCCATCAAGTTAATGTGTTTGAGCCAATCAGTTGTGTTGTGACAAGGTAGGGGGTATACAGGTTATTTGGTAAAAGACCAAGTCAATATTATGGCAAAAACAGCTCAAATATGTAAAGAGTAACGACAGTCCATCATTACTTTAAGACATGAAGGTCAGTCAATCCGGAAAATTTCAAGAACTTGTGAAGTTCCTTCATGTGCAGTCGCAAAAGCCCTCAAGCATTGTGAGGAAACTGGCTCTCATGAGGACCGCCACAGGAAAGGAAGACCCAGAGTTGCCTCTGTTGCAGAGGATAAATTCAATTGAGTTACCAGCCTCAGAAATTGCTGCCCAAATAAATGCTTCAGAGTTCAACAGACACATCTCAATATCAACTGTTCAGAGAAGACTGACTGAAATCAGGCCTTCATGGTCAATTTGCTGCAAAGAAACCAATACTAAAGGACACCAATAAAAAGAAGAGACTTGCTTGGGCCAAGAAATATGAGCAATGGACATTAGATTGGTGGAAATCTGTCCAGCTCTCTGGTCTTGGCCATTGTGGTGAGGTTAGAGTCTGTTTGATTGAGTGTGTGGACAGGTGTCTTTTATACAGGTAACGAGTGTAGAACAGTTGAAGTGTACCTATGATTAAAAGAATTACAGACCTCTACATGCTTTGTAAGTAGGAAAACCTGCCAAATCGGCAGTGGATCAAATACTTGTTCACCCCACTGTAAGCAAGCCATTATGCCCGTCAGTATCTCAATGGAAATGATAGTGTTGCTAGTGTACTGATGCATATTCCTGACCAATTTCTCTCCCAAGAAAAGAACAAGCATATCATTAGGCCTATACTGGAATGAAGGGATATCAGGGCATACACACATATGTTCAATGCAACTATAAATCGTTAGAATACTATTACCATGTTATTGCTACTTTTATCCGTGGCGTGCTGTAATGCAAATTAATTAGTGATGCACCGATATGACATTTTTGGCCGATACAGATATCCAATATTATCCTTGCCTTTTAAGCATTCTAGTACAGTTAAATAATTAACACTCACACACAGCAGTCTAAGCCACTGCAACTCAGTGCAAGAGGAGTTACTACAGTCCCTGGTTCGAATCCAGGCTGTATCACATCCGGCGGTGATTGGAAGTCCCATAGGGATGCACACAATTGGCCCGTGTCGTCCAGGTTTGGTCGTCCTTGTAAATAAAAATGTGTCTTAACTGACTTGCCTAGTTAAAAGGTTACACACACAGACCAAAAAGTTAATTTGTTGGCATTTACATATGTCCCCATTACCAGTAAAACAATCAAAACATAATCAAAACCTATTTCTTTCACTTACTTGCAGTGCTGCTTTATTGTTCAGTCGTTTCATTCTCAACCAGGATTTCTTATACTATGGAATGTCGTTTGGGTCTCTGAAGTCAAATAACACTATTTGACCTGTCAAGTGAGCTTGTTGACCAATCAGGACCTGAAGATGACTGCACGTCACACAATTTAACACATTCATTAAATTTTTAGGTGTCATCATCTAAAATAACCCTAATTTATAAGACAGTTCTTATTTGAATAATGGTGGTTGGACCCATCTATGTGAAGCTAGCCACAATAAGGATGAAATAAAAGTGTCATTGACAGTGATGCAAATGAATACAAATAGTAGAATTATGCCATAATTGAATAGATCATGCTAAACGAGGTTGGAATGTTATAAAATCAACAAAAGACAATTTGTTAATTTGACAAATCTGTTGAAATCACACTGGATGTATTATACTTTAAATTTGTGTTTGGAGCATACTTATTTCACTGTACAGCATTGCCTATTGACTGTGGATCAATGACATGGGGTATCAGTCCACTCAGTGACACACACAGAACATTAGCGCCGTAGCTCTTATTGCAGGACTCTGAAACAACTGAATTGAGCCACATTCATTGTAAATCTATGTGTATTGAACACTATCCCCGAGGAAAAACAATACTGCATGGATGTTTGAGTCTGATCACACTGAGGACGTTGTGAAAAAATATATTGGGTATTGAGTAGACTGATACTCCATTTCATTGATCCCCAATCCTTTGGTAAAGCTGTACAGTGCAATATGAATGTCAATACACACAATAGGCTGACTGGGAGATGATTTCACACAGTCACAGTCCCGCAATAAGAGCAACAACGCTAATATTTGTGTAAACTCTTCACATTTGTGTTCTGTGGGTGTCACCAAGTAGACTAATACCCCATTTCATTGTTTCACATTCCAACCTTAACATTATCTAGTCTAAATATGGCATGGCTCCACCAATTGTAACCTTCCGCATCTTTTCCAAAGGGGTACTTATATTTTGAAGGCAAACCGCAAATTCCACTATTGTGCCTAATCCTTATTGTGGCAAGCTTCACAACACATAACCCGGTGTGTGGTCGGTCTGGTCCAGTGTCACTTGCCAGACGAAGCTAGCTGGCTGTTTATAACGTTAGCTTGGGCAACAGGGTTAAGTAGCTAGCTAGCTATTTATTTTCATGAACAGAAGTTCAATTTCAATAGGCGAACAACAAGTGGCTACCTTGCTAATACTTACTCACAAGGATTCCTAAATCATTGCTAAGAAAAATGAAAATGACTGCAGTTTCTACCGATCATTGCTTTCAGGCTGGTTGTATTGGTGCTAGCTAGGTACCAAGCTAAATCTAGCTACCCCAGAAGTTGTGGTCAAACGAATAATGCTTTATTACCAACGCAGAATTGTAAACATTGTTTGCAAACTTTTTTGTACAGCTTTGACAGTGCTGATAGTAGTGCTGCGCCTGGCTTGCAAGTGCAAATTCAGAACACACAACATTCTATAATAACGGTTATTTGACATGTCAAATTAAGAGTTTAACACGCCAAATTGTGTTATTTGACGTGTGTCTTTTTTGACATGCAAAGACCCAAACGGCATTCCATAGTATGTCGTGAAGCTAATAGCAGTGACGCTATTACTGTGCAACTCCGATAGGGCGACATGGGTACAGGTGCTCGACCAGTCAGCAAAAGCCAACATCACCCACAACAGAGAAAGGTTGATTGTCAAGGGCAATGAATTCCATCATCTTGACATTAATGGATTTCGCCTTTGAGTTGTCTCGCTGAAATTCTTACTCTTTCAAATGACTACTCAACTTGTTGACTGCTTGAGCCACACAGCAGACATTGTTGGCTTGGTTAGAAATGCTGTTTTGCATGTGTAGCTCAAAGTTTTACGTGGCGTCATTATATCAACGACCTACATTATATAGGTATGCACGTCAGCTTTGACATTCGTTTTGCACATCGGCGTTAAACTAGACATCGAGCCTGAAGACTGATCATGCTCTCCACAGCCGATGTGAGTAAGACCTTTAAACAGGTCAACGTTCACAAGGCCGCAGGTCCAGACGGATTACCAGGACATGTACTGCGAGCATGCGCTGACCAACTGGCAAGTGTACTCCCTGACATTTTCAACCTCTCCGAGTCTTTAATACCAACATGTTTCAAGCAGACCACCATGGTGCCTGTGCCCAAAAACACTAAGGTAACCTGTGTGAGGTTCTGTGTTACGCACTATAGCCTGTTACCATATCATATGTGATTGAATATTATCTGCTGTGGGCTTGTGTGGGTGTATGTGTTATGCAACATAACTGACTTGAGTTTCAGGGCCATGGGCCTTTCTTGTGATGGAAAAATATAGAACAACATAAAAACAGGAACTGTACGGTCTTTTGTTTGATAACAGGAGCCAGGTGTGTGATAACTGTATCGAGAGTATGAGCGCATAGATATTCTACACAACTACAACGACTGACCGCTGAAGCGCCTAGGGGGCTGGGACCAGCTCGTACGCCAACAATCAACGATAGGCTGGGTGAGTTTAAACCACGCCTAGTCTACTCTGTGACAGGCCGGCTCGGAAGCAGGAACTACTTCTGTCAGAGTATTAAAGAAGATACTGTTAGTGTGTTGGCTAGTTCTCTGTTCTACCCTTGCGTGGTGTTACAGCGAACCCGTATATATACACGAAAATTGCATTTACCACTTATTGCTCAGCTAATAAAAAGTACATAGTATACAATCGGTGACTCAATGTCATATTTATCCTGATACCAGATTCGATTGATGCAACCCTTAACACCTGCCAAAATGACTACCGACCCGTTGCACTCACATCTGTAGCCTTGAAAGGCTGGTCATGGCTCACATCATCACCAATACCCCAGAATTCACTAGACTCACTCCAATTTGCATACATCCCCAACAGATCCACAGATGATGCAATCTCTATTGGTTGAGAGCTTCAAGTTCCTTGGTGTCCACATCACCAACAAACTATCATGGTCCAAGCACACCAAGACAGTTGTGAAGAGGGCACAACAAAATCTATTCCCTCTCAGGAGAATGAAAAGATTTGGTATGGGTCCTCAGATTCTCAAAAGGTTCTACAGCTGCACCATCGAGAGCATCCTGACTAACTGCATCACCGCCTGGTATGGCAAATGATCGGCCTCTGACCGCAAGGCACTAGAGGGTAGTGCGAACTAGAGGTCGACCGATTAGGATTTTTCAACGCCTATACCGATTGTTGGAGGACCAAAAAAAAAGCCGGAACCGATTAATCAGCCGATTTGTATTTATTTACTTGTAATAATGACAATTACAACAATACTGAATGAACACTTATTTTTACTTAATATAATACATCAATAAAAATCTATTTAGCCTCAAATAAATAATCAAACATGTTCAATTTGGTTTAAATAATGCAAAAACAAAGTAAAAGTACAATATGTGCCATGTAAAAAAAAGCTAACGTTTGAGTTCCTTGCTCAGAACATCATGAGAACATATGAAAGTTGGTGGTTCCTTTTAACATGAGACTTCAATATTCCAAGGTAAGAGGTTTTAGGTTGTAGTTAATATAGTATTTATAGGACTATTTCTCTGTATTTCATATACCTTTGACTATTGGATGTTCTTATAGGCACTAAAGTATTGCCAGTGTAACAGTATAGCTTCCGTCCCTCTCCTCGCCCCTACCTGGGCTCGAACCAGGAACACATCGACAACAGCCACACTCGAAGCAGCGTTACCCATGCAGAGCAAAGGGGACAACTACTCCAAGTCTCAGAGCGAGTGACATTTGAAACGCTATTAGCGCGCACCCCGCTAACTAGCTAGCCATTTCACATTGGTTACACCAGCCATTAGGCTGATAGGCTTGAAGTCATACACAGCGCTGTGCTTGTGAAGAGCTGCTGGCAAAACACACGAAAGGGCTGATTGAATGAATGCTTACGAGCCTGCTGCTGCCTACCATCACTCAGTCAGACTGCTGTATCAAATCATAGACTTAATTATAACATAACACACAGAAATACGAGCCTTTGGTCATTAATATGGTCGAATCCGGAAACTATCATTTCAAAAACAAAACGTATATTATTTCAGTGAAATGCGGAACCGTTCGGTATTTTATCTAAATATTCTTGTTACATTGCACAACCTTCAATGTTATGTCATAATTACGTAAGATTGGATCCCCCGAGCTTGACAAGTTGAAAATCTGTCATTCTGCCTCTGAACAAGGCAGTTAACACACCATTCCTAGGCAGTCATTGAAAATAAGAATGTGTTCTTAACTGACTTGCTTAGTTAAATAAAAATATATAAAATAAATAGGCAAAATCGGCGCCCAAAAATAGCGATTTCCGATTGTTATGAAAACTTGAAATCGGCCCTAATTAAAATCTGCCATTCCGATTTATCGGTCGACCTCTAATGCGAACGGCCCAGTACATCACTGGGGCCAAGCTTCCTGCCATCCAGGACCTCTATACCAGGCGGTGTCAGAGGAAGGCCCTAAAAATTGTCAAAGACTCCAGCCACCCTAGTCATAGACTGTTCTCTGCTACCACTTGGGAAGCGGTACCAGAGCGCCAAGTTTAGGTCCAAGAGGCTTCTAAACAGCTTCTTCTCCCAAGCCATAATACTCCTGAACACCTAATCAAATGGCTACCCAGCCTATTGCATTGCCCCCCTCTTTTACACTGCTGCTACTCTGTTATAACCTATGCATAGTCACTTTAATAACTCTACCTTCATGCACATATTACCTCAACTGTACAGGTACCCCCGTATTTAGTCTTGCTATTGTTATTTTACTGCTGCTCTTTAATTACTTGTTTACTTTTATTTCTTATTCTTATTTATTTTAAACTGTATTGTTGGTTATGGGCTCCTAAGTAAGCATTTCACTGTAAGGTGTTGTAGTCGGTGCATGTGACTAATAAAATTTGATACAGATCTTGGCATTTTTAGCGAATATCGACCAATTCCGATATGTTCCCCGATATATTGTGCATCCCTAACCCTAATATTTAACAAACATGAAGCTGTGGGAAATCAAGGTGCAGAAAAAAATGCTGAGTAGTTAACAATGGCATGCTGCAAACGAGATTCAGGGACATGCTGGGACACTCAGACTTCCCAGCATGGGACTCAAGGCTCTTGGTCTAAAAGACATCTCCTCAATATCACTTTACTCGTCTCAACTTGTGTACCAACCAGTGGGCAGGTTTAGCCTATAGAAATGTATTGGCACCACATCTCTTTTAGAGCCTGCCCTGGCAAGTGGCTTTAATCACAAAAAAATGACAGGAGCTGAGCTGTGTGCCCTCTGCACTCTCACTGGTTGTCTTGGCAATTTTCCTAATCATAAAGGTCTTCTATGCCCCTGTTTGGCAGCACTCAAGTCTCCCTCATCACTTACCAGTATTTGTACACTACATCTGCAGAAAGTGTGATCACATCACACATTCAAACAAACACTCCTGCTGCCCCCTCACATATTAAGTGCACTAAAGACATGCTCCAGTTCTTCTCTTTGGATAAAACATCTGCTGGGGTCATTATATAGTCCCCCTAGCACTAGTAGCAGGCAGTGCAACAAAAAGCCAGGGTCTTTCCGCCTCCAATACCTCCCCACTCATAGCATCTGATTGTCCAACACAAACACAAGCAGCCTTGTTCAGCACTTGTCTCTTAGAGCTTGAGTTGAGTTATGCCTAATGCCCCCCAAAACATCTAAGTTTAATTGCTTGGTTGACAAAGATTTGTGAAATAATCATTACAGTTTCATTTCATCTCCAACACTGAATTTACTTGAAAAACTTTGCAAGGAGAAAATAGCCTAAAAACTTAGCAAGGAGAAAATAGCCTAAAAACTTAGCAAGGAGAAAATAGCCTAAAAACATAGCAAGGAGAAAATAGCCTAAAAACTTAACAAGGAGAAAATAGCCTAAACGTTAAGACATTAAAACACAAGCTTTGTTGTCTAGCCTACTTGTCCTAACAAATACTTGTATTTTTGAGAGAGAGAGCAGGTATAGAAGAGACAACTGACCTTCAGAGAATGGACAATTTGCTAACGGAAACTTCATACACATCAACACATTAACAGCCACACAACTCAGTTTAGGATAGCCTCAATTCAGATTCATCATCAAAAGATTAACTATAGGCTAACTGTTTGTAGTGTCTGGAAGCTTGTATAATGGTTTGTTGTGTTTGATGGTATGGGTTTGCTGTAAATCAGTGGACATGGTTGTCGAACACCAGACGCAATGTCCTTGATATCATTCAATAATAATTTTTTATTTGCCCACTTTTTCTGTTACACATCGTACTCTAGCAATTCAAATGAGCCATCAGAGCAGGGCCTGGCACAGGACAATGGTAGGTTAAATCGTCCTTGGTGCCCCTGCTTCCTTTAGAGGGAGAAGCAAAACTTCTTGTTAGTGGAGTTTGATCTGTGCATAAAAAGGGTGCACACACCCAAGCCCGAAGTTCTGTTTTGCTGAAATGTATCAATTATACGAGGCCAAAAATTATGCTGATTGTTCATGATCAAATGTTATCCCAACAGGTTTATTGTTTAACCACTACTGAATCATTTCTATTGAGCATGAGCAGTGTCAAACGCACTGAAACCAACTCCAGGTCACAGTTTACACATAGAATAGATTACCTTGACCTGAGTTTAGGTACAAACTATAAAGTGAATTCAGTCACTACCATGTTAGGATATTTGGCAAGAGACAACCACTTATGAAAGGTATCTAGCAGAACCAATTACTAAATATATGTTTCTTGAAGTTAGCGAGCAAGCTGACAGACATAAGGTTTGTTGAGTTTGCCGTGTTCTTCATGGGACAGGCAACCGTGCACATATTTATGATTGACCAGTCGAAAGGTTCCCTGGGAGATTCCTACTGACGCATTGCATTCCATTGATGTTTACAGTGTGGTCGATGAGGTGGCACATCTGGATATCGTGACAGTAACTGCAAATGGAGCTACTGTATAAAACTAACTTATAGAAAACTCGATTGGGTCAACAAACTCATGTCTAGTTCAAACCATCCAAATGTGTTAAAACACGAACTGGTCGATGTGGCGGACTTAGCTAGCCAGTAGCCATATGGTTCATACTATTTGAGCTTTCCTAAAACACAGAAACATAGCACACTGACAGTCTTGTTGCTCGTATAGGAAAGCTAGCTAACGTCGAGGGAATTCCACAGGTCCGAACGTTGACTCGTACCACAATGTCGCCCCTGAATGACATGTCTTGAAAACTAGCGGTTAGGATCGCTTGTGATATTTTATTTAAAATATAATCTCCAAGTCAAACCATGTTAAAAATGTGAGATCAGTATCTAGACTTAAGGCCCAGACAGGTCGTGGCTGGCTAAACGCGGTATATACTAGCAGCTAGCTAGCGTTACATGAGCTAAATTGGCGCTTAGTAACTGTTTCTCCATGGGTTATGGGCTCCCTGCCTTGACTGAGGGCCAGCAGGGCTACCTATAAAGCAAACGTGAGATAGCAGGGTTCAAGCCTCTTCAACCAATCCTTCCTTACCTGTAGCACTCCAGTATGAATTGTTCTTTGACGAACAGCTAGAAACAATCCCAAACAAGCACAACCCTCTTTCGAGTTGTCTCCCCAACCGAAGCCTTGTGTTCCGACGGACTCGCGTTCACGAGGTGCTGATTGAGCGAAGCAATGACGTAAAATGGTCTCGCCCCTATAGAATACAGGCAGGAAAAATAACTAAACTAGTCTAAAACCAAAATTAAAAAATAAACTACCACAATTATAATATTAGCACAAGGTCATAAAATGCATTTGCTAAAATAAAATCTACTACTACTTGAATTATGTCTGTCAAAGTTTTATTCAGGATAAAGATAATTGTATTACTTTCAATTAGAAACGATTTGCTCAGATTTGTATCTTTCAGCATGCAATTTCTGTAAAATATTAAGAATAAAGATTGCTTCAATACAGACAAAATGTTGCCACCCGGGTACGGTTGTTCCTTTCCCTTTACCTGTTAACCAAACAGATTTTGAAACCGTGTCGGCTTTGTGGAACTTGCTTATTTTAACCATTCAAATGTTGGTAAATTCAAATACGGTACTGACATGATTTGAATGGTGAGATTAGGAGTTGGGCGGCAAATTGGAAACCATCCAAACACACTATACAGATCAATCATTATATTAAAGGGAGTTTAAAGGAGGCTGTATTCGAAAAGCATACGTATTAGACCAGGGCAGTTAATTAAAGTCACGAAATAGGACAGACAACGCTTCAGACCAACAGTCAATTTCCATCCAGCAGCAGCATGACACCACCCGAAACATCAGCCCTCCAAATGGTTTATAATCTTGAACACATATTTAGATTTGATAACAAAAACACGATAAATTAATTTACCGAAGCTTTACTGTGTACTTTTAAATCGGACTTCCAATGGCAAAACAACTACGGCGAAAAACAACGAAAACAAACCATTGCATTGTAAAACGTTGGTCCATCTCCTGTGACACTTCTCCAGAGACATGACGGTCAGTCACTTCTTAGTCTTTGCAGGAAGCTGCTATAGCCCACCAAGTGCTAACAGTCAGTATCTGGATAACGTGTGAAATGCTTGATAAAAGTATGTGATAAACAGTTAGGTATATTTTCTGGGTGATTTAAATATTGACTGGCTTTCATCAAGCTGCCCACTCAAGAAAAAGCTTCAAATTGTAACCAATACCATCTGGTTCAGGTTATCAGTCAACCTACCAGGGTAGTTACAAACAGTACAGGAATGAAATCATCATGGATTGATCACATCTTTACGAATGCTGCATAAATTTGCTTTGAAACAGTATCCAAATCAATCAGATGTAGTGATCACAATATAGTAGCCATATCTAGGAAATCTAAAGTTACAAAGGCTGGGCCTAGTATAGTGTACAAGAAGTTATACGATACGTTTTGTAGTGATTCCTATGTTGTTGATGTAAAGAATATGTTGGCCTGTGGTCTGTAATGAGCAACCAGACCCTGCACTTGACACATTTTTGAATTTGCTTATTCCATTTACAAATAAGCATGCACCCATTATGAAAATGACAGTGAAAACTTAAATCCCCGTGGCTTGATGAGAAATTGAAAAATTGTATGCTTGAGAGAGATGAGGCAAAAATAATTGCAAATACAGTGCATTGGGAAAGTATTCAGACCTCTTGAATTTCTCCACATTGTTACGTTACGTGCCTTATTCTAAAATGGATTCAATTGTTTTTTCCCCCTCATCAATAAACACACAATAACCATAATGATAAAGCAAAAACAGGTTTAGAAATATTTACAAGTATTCAGACCCTTTATTCAGTACTTTGTTGAAGCAACTTTGGCAGTGATTACAGCCTCGTGTCTCTTGGGTATGATGCTCCAAGCTTGACACATCTGCATTTGGGGAGTTTCTCCCATTCTTCTCTGCAGATCCTCTCAAGCTCTGTCAGGTTGGATGGGGAGCGTCGCTGCACAGCTATTTTCAGGTCTCTCCAGAGATGTGAGATAGGGTTGAAGTCCGGGCTCTGGCTGGGCCACCCAAGGACATTCAGATACTTGTCCCGAAGCCACTCCTGCGTTGTCTTGGCTGTGTGCTTAGGGTCGTTGTCCTGTTGGAAGGTGAACCTTCGTCCTAGTCTGAGGTCCTGAACGCTCTGGAGCAGGTTTTCATCAAGGATCTCTTTGTACTTTGCTCCGTTCATCTTTCCCTCGATCCTGACTCGTCTCCCAGTCCCTGCCGCTGAAAAACATCCCCACAGCATGATGCTGCCACCACTACGCTTCACCGTAGGGATGGTGTAGGTTTCCTCCAGACGTGACGCTTGGCATTCAGACCAAAGAGTTCTATCTTGGTTTCATCAGACCAGATCATCTTGTTTCTCATGGTCTGGAAGTCCTTTAGGTGCCTTTTGGCAAACTCCAAGTGGGCTGTCTTGTGCCTTTTGCCGAGGAGTGGCTTTCTGTCTGGCCACTCCACCATAAAGGCCTGATTGGTGGAGGGCTGAAGAGATGGTTGTCCTTCTGGAATGTTTGCCCATCTCCACAGAGGAACTCTGGAGCTTTATCAGAGTCATCATCGGGTTCTTGGTCACCTCCCTGAACAAGGCCCTACTCCCCCGATTGTTCAGTTTAGGCCTCTTCCATTTAAGAATGATGGAGGCAACTGTGTTCTTGGGGAGCTTTAATGTTACAGAAATGTTTTGGTACCCTTCCCCAGATCTGTGCCTCGACACAATCCTGACTCGGATTGTGTCAATTCCTTCGACATCATGGCTTGGTTTTTGCTCTTACATGCACAGTCAACTGTGGGACCTTATATAGACAGGTGTGTGCCTTTCCAATCAATTGAATTTACCACAGGTAAATCAAGTTGTAGAAACATCTCAAGGATGATCAATGAAAACATGATGCACCTGAGCTCAATTTCAAGTCTCATAGCAAAGGGTCTGAATACTTATGTAAATAAAGGTATCGTTTTTTAAATTTTATTACATTTGCAAAAATGTCTAAACTTGTTTTAAGTTTGTCATTATGGGGTGTTGTGTGTAGATTGACAAATGTTTTATCTAATCCATTTTAGAATAAAGCTGTAATGTAACAAAATGTGGAAAAGTTCAAGGAGTCTGAATACTTTCCGAATGCAATGTATGTCTGGCTTCAGAACCGATTGGCAAACGTACTGCAACTTGAGAAATCGTGTGACAAAACAATAAAATAAACCATACTATCAAACAAAGAAAAATTATAAAAAGAAGGATAGTAAAATGCATTGGAGCACCTTAAATTACATTTTGGGCAAAAAGGCAAAGTCAGCTCCATCATTCATTGAATTAGATGGCTCATCCATCACAAAACCCTCTGATATTGCCAATTACTTTAATGTTTTTTTCTTTGGCAAGATCAACAAACTTAGGCATGACATGTCAGCATCAAAACACTGACACTACATATCCAAGTATAACTGATCAACTTATGAAAGATAAGCATTGTAATTTAAAAATCTGTTAAGTGGAGTGTGAAAGAGGTGAAATTATTTTTTTCTATCAAAAATGTCATGCCACCGGGGTCTGATAACTTGGATGGAAAATTACTGAAGATAATAGTGGATGATATTGCCATACCTTCATTCTAAACCTACTAGAAAGTGTGTAACCTCAGGCCTGGAGAGAAGCAAAAGTAATTCCCCTACCCAAGAATACTAAAGCTGGCTCAAATAGCCAACCAATCAGCCTGTTACCAACACTTAGTAAACTTTTGGAAAAAATTGTGTTTGACCAGATAGAATACTATTTTACAGTAAACAACTTGACAGACTCCTCACATTTATAGGGAAGGACATTCAATTAACACAAATGACTGACGATTGGCTGAGAGAAATTGATAAGATTGTGGGAGCTGTTTTGTTAGACTTCAGTACAGCTTTTGACATGATCATAGTCTGCTGATGGAAAAATGTTTGGATAAAGAGTTACAGTGGCTTGCTAAAGTATTCACCTCCTTGGCATTTTTCCTATTTTGTTGCCTTACAACCTGGAATTAAAATATATTTTTGGGCGGTTTGTATCATTTGATGTACACAACATGCCTACCACTTTGAAGATGCAAAATATTTTTAAGTGTGTAAAATCTCTTGGGGTATATCTCTATTAGCTTGGCACATCTAGCCACTGGGATTTTTGCCCATTCTTCAAGGCAAAACTGATCCAGCTTCTTCAAGTTGGATGGGTTCTGCTGTGATGTACAGCAATCTTTCAGTCATACCACAGATTCTCAATTGGATTGAGGTCTGGGCTTTGACTAGGCCATTCTAAGACATTTAAATGTTTCCCCTTAAACCACCTGTGTTGCTTTAGCAGTATGTTTAGGGTCATTGTCCTGTTGGAAGGTGAACCTCTGTCCCAGTCTCAAATCTCTGGAAGGCAAACAGATTTCCAGCAGATTTCCCTGTATTTAGCGCCATCCATCATTCCTTAAATTCTGACAAGTTTCCCAGTCCCTGCCGATGAAAAACATCCCCACAGCATGATGATGCCCCCACCGCGCTTCAGTGTGGTGATGGTGATGGCCTCCACTCTTCCATAAAGTCCATATCAGTGGAGTGTACGTCTTAAAGTGGTCCTATGGACAGACACTCCAATCTCCGCTGTGGAGCTTTGTAGCTCCTTCAGGGTTATCTTTGGTCTCTTTGTTGCCTCTCTGATTAATGCTCTCTTGGCCTGGTCTGCGAGCTTTGGTGGGCAGGCCCTCTCTTGGCAGGTTTGTTGTGGTGCCTTATTCTTAAAAAAAAATGTACAATGGATTTAAATGGTGCTCCATGGGATGTCCCAAAGTTTCTGATATTTTTTTATAACCCAACCCTGACCTGTACTTCTCCACAACTTTGTCCCTGACATGTTTGGAGAGCTCCTTGGTCTTCATGGTGCCACTTGCTTGGTGGTACCCCTTGCTTAGTGGTGTTGCAGACTCTGGGGCCTTTCAGAACAGGTGTACATGTACTGAGATCATGTGACACTTAAATAAAGTCCACTTATATGCAATCTAACTAATTATGTGACTTCTGAAGGTAATTGTTTGCACCAGATCTTATTTAGGCGCTTCATAGCAAAGGTGGTGAATACATACAGGGGGGAGAACAAGTATTTGTTACACTGTCCATTTTGCAGGTTTTCCTACTTACAAAGCATGTAGAAGTCTGTACATTTTATCATAGGTACACTTCAACTGTGAGAGATGGAATCTAAAACAAAAATCCAGAAAATCACATTGTATGATTTTTAAGTAATTAATTTGCATTTTATGTCATGCAATAAGTATTTGATACATCAGAAAAGCAGAACATAATATTTGGTACAGAAACCTTTGTTTGCAATTACAGAGGTCATAGGTTTCCTGTAGTTCTTGACCAGATTTGCACACACTGCAGCAGGGATTTTGGCCCACTCCTCCATACAGACCTTCTCCAGATCCTTCAGGTTTCGGGGCTGTCGCTGGGCAATACGGACTTTCAGCTCCCTCCAAATATTTTCTATTGGGTTCAGGTCTGGAGACTGGCTAGGCCACTCCAGGACCTTGAGATGCTTCTTACGGAGCCACTCCTTAGTTGCCCTGGTTGTGTGTTTCGGGTCGTTGTCATGCTGGAAGACCCAGCCACGACACATCTTCAATGGGGGAAGGAGGTTGTTGGCCAAGATCTCACGATACATGGCCCCAACCATCCTCCCCCAATACGGTGCAGTCGTCCTGTCTCCTTTGCAGAAAAGCATCCCCAAAGAATGATGTTTCCACCTCCATGCTTCACGGTTGGGATGGTGTTCTTGAGGTCGTACTCATCCTTCTTCCTCCAAACACGGCGAGTGGAGTTTAGACCAAAAAGCTCTATTTTTGTCTCATCAGACCACATGACCTTCTCCCATTCCTCCTCTGGATCATCCAGATGGTCATTGGCAAACTTCAGACGGGCCTGGACATGCGCTGGCTTGAGCAGGGGGACCTTGCGTGCGCTGCAGGATTTTAATCCATGACAGCGTAGTGTGTTACTAATGGTTTTCTTTGAGACTGTGGTCCTAGCTCTCTTCAGGTCATTGACTAGGTCCTGCCGTGTAGTTCTGGGCTGATCCCTCACCTTCCTCATGATCATTGATGCCCCACGAGGTGAGATCTTGCATGGTGCCCCAGACCGAGGGTGATTGACCGTCTTCTTGAACTTCTTCCATTTTCTAATAATTGCGCCAACAGTTGTTGCCTTCTCACCAAGCTGCTTGCCTATTGTCCTGTAGCCCAACCCAGCCTTGTGCAGGTCTACAATTTTATCTCTAATGTCCTTACACGGCTCTCTGGACTTGGCCATTGTGGAGAGGTTGGAATCTGTTTGATTGAGTGTGTGGACAGGTGTATTTTATACAGGTAACGAATTCAAACAGGTGCAGTTAATACAGGTAATGAGTGGAGAACAGGAGGGCTTCTTAAAGAAAAACTAACAGGTCTGGGAGAGCCGGAATTCTTACTGGTTGGTAGGTGATCAAATACTTATGTCATGCAAAAAAATGCTAATTAATTACTTAAAAATCATACAATGTGATTTTCTGGATTTTTGTTTTAGATTCAGTCTCTCACAGTTGAAGTGTACCTATGATAAAAATGACAGACCTCTACATGCTTTGTAAGTAGGAAAACCTGCAAAATCAGCAGTGTATCAAATACTTATTCTCCCCACTGTATGCACGCACCACTTTTATTTTTGAGAATTTCTCAAAACAAGTTATTTTTTAAATTTCACTTCACCAATTTGGACTATTTTGTGTATGTCCATTATTTGAAATCCAAATAAACATCTATTTCAATCACACGTAATGCAACAAAATAGGAAAAACACCAAGGGAGATTAATACTTTTGCAAGGCACTGTACCTGTCTAACATAACACAGAGGGGGGTTCTTTAATTGAAGCCTCTCCAACATAATCCAGGTATAATCAGGAATTCCCCAGGGCAGCTGTCTAGGCCCCTTACTTTAAAAAAAATCTTTACTAATGACATTCCACAGGCTTTGCTTCTACATCTGCATTGCTTGCTATTTGGGGTTTTAGGCTGGGTTTCTGTATCTACTGATGTAAAAATGGGCTTTAATAAATACATTTGATTTATTGATGTATGCGGATGACTCAACACTATACACGTCAGCTACTTTAGAGAGTGAAATCACTGCAACACTGCAGTTAGTTTCAGAATGGGTGGCAAGGAATAAGTAAGTCCTAAATATAAAAAACTAAAAGCATTCTATTCGCAACAAATCATTCACTAAACCATAAACCTCAACTAAAGCTTGTAATAAATAATGTGGAAATTGGGCAAGTTGAGGTGACTAAACTGCTTGGAGTAACCCCGGATTGTAAACTGTCATGGTCAAAACACGTTGATACAACAGTAGCTAAGATGGGGAGACGTCTGTCCATAATAAAGCACTGCTCTGCCTTTTAACAACACTATCAACAAGGCAGGGACGACAGGCCCTGGTTTTGTCGCACCTGGACTACTGTTCAATCGTGTGGCCAGGTGCCAGAAAGAGGGACCTTGGAAAATTACAATTGGCTCAGAACAGGGTAGCACGATTGGCCCTTGAGTACAGAGGGAGCGAACATTCATATTATGCATGTAAATCTGTGATGGCTCAAAGTAGAGGAGACTTCATCACTACTTGTTTTTGTAAGAAGTGTTAACATGCTGAATGCACCAAGGTGTCTGTTTAAACTACTAGCACACAGCACAGACACCCATGCATACCCCACAAGACATGCCACCAAAGGTCTCTTCACAATCCCAAAGTCAAGAACAGACTATGGGAGGCGCACAGTACTACATAGAGCCATGGCTACATGGAACTCCATTCCACATCAGGTAGCTGATGCAAGCAGTAGAATCAGATAAAAATATATATATAAAAATACACATTATGGAACCGTGGGGACTGTGAAAAACAAACACACAAGTACACATGGATTTGGTATTGTAGATATGTGATGACTAGTGGCCTGAGGGCACACACTTAATGGATTGTGAAAAGTGTTATGTCATGCAATATTTTAAATTGTATATAACTGCCTTAATGTTGCTGGACCCCAGGAAGAATGGGGATCCTTAGTAAATACAAATAGTCAAATGTATTGTAGTGGTCAAATTAAGTGTTGCTGCCATCTAGTGCCATTCTGTAGTAGCAATTAGAGCAGAGATGTCTTTGATGCTGACAGCAATGGTTGTTACTTAAAAATAAATCAACATCTAGAGACTCTGGGTTCGAGTCCAGGCTCTGTCGCAGCTGGCCTCGACCGGGAGACCCATGGGGCAGCGCACAATTGGCCCAGTGTCGTCTGCGTTAAGCAAGGGTTTGGCCAGCAGGGATGTCCTTGACCCATCCCACACTAGCGATTCCTGTGGTGGGGCGGGCGCAGTGTATGCTGACACGGTTGCCAGGTGTACAGCATTTCCTCCGACACATTGGTGCGGCTGGTTTCCGGGTTAAGTGAGCATTGTGTCAAGAAGTAGTGCGGCTTGGCTGGGTTGTGCTTCGGAGGACATACAGCTCTTGGCCTTCGCCTCTCCCGAGTCCATACGGGAGTTGCAGCGATGAGACAAGACTGTAACTACCAATTGAACACCACGAAATTGTGGAGAAAAAAAAACAGATTAAAAAAATATTTAAAAATAATAAACATGAGATTATGCACAGCCATATTGCTGTAGTGAGATTCTGAATGCAGAGACCCATTTCCTGTGTCAAGATAGAATTGTAAAAATCAATGAGTTTCAAATTAACTTTAAAAGAACATCAAAATGAATGTCCTTATTTGATAAGAGTAGCCAATGGGAGGCTTATTGAACCATGAGAAAAGGAGGCGCACCTAGACTGCAATGAGACTTATCTAATTGTAAAAATATCGATTGATGGTAAAAACAGAAAGAGGAAAAACATTTTATAAAATCTTTACACCTAAAAAGAGCCATATGGATGTTGTCATTGCTACAAAAATGATTATGTGAATGTCAAAACAGACACTACCTAAACTAGCAATGGGGTTTCCTGAAAGAAAAACCTTGCATCTTTAGACCCCAGCTAACTCATACACAGAAAAGACATTCAGTTTAGTACAACAAATAAAACATTAAAAAGGATGTTTGAGGTCACCAAACGGTTTCGCTCCAATTTCTGTGGCACACTTACAGAAAGGAAAGTGTATGAAATCCACAGACTTGTTAAAAAAAATTATAATTTTAAGTGTTTATGCAAAATAATCCCTGGATTTGAATTCAAACTAGTCTTTTCTCACTTTGATTTTCGCCATATTTCGGGGGGAACCTTTCAGCAAGTCTCGGATTCGAAGGTATGTCCCGGTGGCCTCAGCAACTTCTGTGAATTCTGGCGTGTCCTCAAAGGGAATAATGCCCTGTGCAAACCTACTCCGGTGAGGCACGGCCATTACATTCCCCAAAGAGTCTGACAGATCTCCATCCATAGCATCTTGACCTGAGGGATCCGACTGATGACTCACTTGGTGCACTGGCGTTTGCAGCAATCTGACCTTCTGTGCAAGCACATTGCCTCTATCTGTGGCAGCTTCAGGGCTCTGAGGGCCCTCTTCTTCATCTGGTGATTGCAGTAAGCTGCCCTTGTTTTCAACCACCGTGCCTTTATCTTCAGCATGTTCCTCATAATCCTGATATTTGCTAGAAGATGTCTCAACACTGATCTGCTCATCACTGTTGTGGCTGGCAGCCTCCATAGATCCCTCCTTTTCCTCATAATCTTCAGTCTCACCATTCTCCATTTCAGTTTCAGTGTCAACATGGGCAGGTGTGGAGATGCTGGGCGAGCTGGGGAGGGGTGTTCCAACAGCTGGTGTCTCAGAGTCACTGTTGGTGGCTGTGTCAGCATTTTCCAATGCTGCCCAGATCAGCCTCTGCTGCTCCTCCAGCTCTTCCAGTGTCAGCTCTTCCTCCTCCCCGCCTGCAGACTCCTCACTCCCTCTCACAGTGCATTCCCGCAGGGCCCTTGAGCCATTTGTGGGTGTGGGGGGAGGTGTTCCCTTAGGAAGAGGAGGTGGTGTGGGAGTAGCTGGCGGAGTACCATGAGGTAAGGGAGGGGGTAAACCAAAGGATGGTGAGCCAGAGGGCAGCGGGGGCTGGAACTGGAAGCTGTCTGAGCTCCGGTGGCGGCAGGGTGTAGTATCCTGGTCTGGAAACAGACACTGACAAGTGTTATGCACTGCCAGAGCACAGCCATTGCACACATACAACATAAGTGACGCAAAAGTATTTTCCTGTTTTTGCAGACAGGACGACCAGTCATAATGACATTGAAATGTAAAGCAGAATATATTAATCTGCTGGTCGCTATAGCATTAATTGTTTTCACTTTGTGTTCAGACACCTGGAATTATAACACCTCTACCTGAATCAAAGTCCATATCTGAACTCCTGGCATCAGATCTCCTTTTCTTTGTCTGCCGGGGAGTTGAGTAGGATTCATGTGGTCTTTTATTGCAGTTGGCACCAGGCTATTGGCAAAATATATTAGTTTATAGTGTGCACACATAGTGGCAAACAATTGATTAAAAAGTGAAATAGGATCATTTTTAACTTACCATTGGAAAATTGTTAGAGAGATAAGCAGCAAAATTCTGCTTCATGTGATTATGCTGCATAGGAATAGAGCCATATAGCCTGTAGTCCTAAAAATCATGGGGGGAAAAAATGTCAGTACAAAGGTTTACAAGTGGTGGCCAAGACCTCTGTGCTTGTACCTTAATGATGGCCAGATATCAAACTGCTTTCAAGGAGACTTACATCCTTCACACTAGGGGGTGAAGATATATTGAAGCCTGGGAAATCTACAAGCTTGGAAACATCATAGGAGATTTTTGGTCCATTGTCCTCTGCTGGTTCTTCATCACTTGAAACTATATAGTGAACACAGCAGCGCAATATGAATGAGAATCATGAAAGAGCAGTGTATCAACCAAAACTGAAAGGTCAGTCAAGGATGTATTATCTTATTATGTAAAGTGGCTATGGTCTTTCTGGGTGAAATCTTACCCTTCCCATCATAAAGCATGAGACCGGAGTTCTCCATCTCTGCCTCCTTAAGCCAGCCAGGTGGGTAGCCTAGCTGCCTCATGCGGTAGATGTGAGGTGGTAGTGCGTTCATATCAACTCCCAGTGCAGACAGCAGCTTTTCACTGTAAGAAAACACAAACCCCAATGGGTAAGAGATATAAGATATCAAAAACCCAAGCTCTACAACAACTTCACTTTAACCATGCAACAACAACTGATAACAAATTGGTATCTTATTATGTCAAGGCCATCAGACATTTTCAATCTGCCTTGCCTTATGAATCCAGGTTTGTATTTGGCAAATCGCTCCTCCACTTCATCAGCATGGTAACGCTGATTGCTCAGGTTTCCCTGGTTACCGTGACATACCTCCTTCCGCTTCTTGTTGATTCTGGCCATGTCCTTTGGCTAAAGGAGCAAACATGAACAGAGCTGATCACATCAAACCTGATTTTAAGCTCTTCTGTCTGGCCATAGAAAGTTAGCAACTTTCCTGTTACATGATGCACAATAAAGTCAAAAGTTATTCAAGACTTACCTGAGGACAGTCTCGAAGTTGATGACCATCCAACCCACAGTTGAAACAACAAGGCTTAGCTCTGCAGTGGACACAAACAGCACAGTAAGATATTATCATTTACAGATATTTCTTGCATAATTTTTATTTTTTAAATCATAAGAATGTCTGCTATACCTTTTCTCTTTCATCTGTACTTCTTGTCCATCCAAGGCAATGACCTGGCTGAAGATCTGCTGATATCTTTGCACCAATTCAGAAACTCAATAAATGATGCAACTGTAGTTTAAAAGTGGGTAACAAAACACACTTCTATTTTTTTTCTCATATAACGACTCCAACATACATTCATATACACACAACGAAAGACAAGGAAGATAATGGTTCAATGTTCAAAGAGTGGCAACTGAGAATCCTCTCCAGTTGATTTTCTCCAACAATCAAAGCTGGACTCTACACTGAAATGTGTCATTGTTGAAGATGGGAGTGAAAGACAGGGGGAAGAGAAAGCAGTGTTGAGGATACTTTGGAACCTCCCATCCTTCTGTCTGCTGGGGGTTATCATTTAGCAGGGGCTGTCCAAGTTTGTCCAGACAGAAACTGGTGAAATACAGGACACTTCCCACCATCTGTGAAAAGAGAGAGACAAATATTATATCCAGACAAACAAAGCATGGTCTGGACACTTAGATTGTCCCCATTCCCCAAAAAACTCACACTGAAGGCCTCCTTAATCTTTTTGATTCCACAGGTCTTGGTCTTCTGATCTTCTTTCATAATGAAACTTGAAGACTGCATGGGGAAGAAAACAGAGATGTAAAATATTTTAATTGTAATTAACTGTTCCTTCTTGAAGCTTGTGGAGGAAATCTGGAAATGCACCTGAGGGTTGACATTTCCGTAGGGATTTCCTTTTTCAACTTCTCCCTGCTGCTGCTGTTTCTGAACAATACTACAGAGGCAGTCTTCAATTTCTTGACGGCATTGCCTGGGAAAAGAAGATCAACAGTTCACATGTTAATACCCAGAGATCATATAATCAAGTAAGTACATTTCTCCAATTATGTTTCTAAAGCCCAAAAAATACCTACTTTGAGATGTTATTGTTCGCAAAAAGGATGTGTAGAAGAGGACCATCAATCTTGATGTTTTCAACATTAATGCCACTGGAAGAAAAACATTTGAATGAGGACATTACTGTGGAAAGGTATCTAGTCTAGTGAGTTGTGCATTAATAACTTACCTTGGCCTGGTCAACACTTTCAATTTTCTCTTCAACTCTTGGTGTGGACAATAGGTTAAGGAAAGAAGAGGTACTTCATATCAAAACAACATAGCTAGACATCAAACAACTCAGTCTGCTAACGTTAGTTTGGAAAAGGTTCAGTCCTACCAAGCTATTTATCATTGGATGAATGTAAAGTGACTACTTCTAGCTATGTACATAGAATCTGCAGTGCTTCATTGAAGAGTGTGACCAAATCTAACATTTTTCCGCAACCATTCACTCCACCAGACTTGGGAGTTACTACAGCTTCGCAGATGACAGGACAGAAAACATTACAGAAAACATTACTTTTTGCATGGGTTCTAGCTAGTATAGTATTTGACTGCAATGACCAAAAGTATGCAAGGTAGTGATCTAAAATGCTCTCAAGGGGCACGTCCAATCAAAGACATACAATACATTTTCTCTTTTGCTAGCTAGCTAACGTTAAGCCAGACCTGATGGTGGTTGTGACTTGGAGTACAGCTACTACCAGAAATTACTTTTCGTAGCAATAGAGTTCCAAAGTATGAGTCAAAATACCCATAAAACCTAGCGGTAAAATAAGGAAATGGTTCCAATCGTTTTTCTAACATTGTGTTTCGTGTAGGCTTACCCTGGCATGACGTTTTGATAACTGTGTAAATCTCTCTTGGACAAGGCGACTTATCAATATATTCACCCCACAAAAATGAAATGCTAATCAGCTGCTAATGTAGCTATCATGAAGAACTACAAACGACATGATGATCTGGACGAGACTGCCGAATCAAGGCAAAGGTAGGAATCTCTGGATTAACTATGAATAAATTGGCAATTCTGTGAACTGGCTTGTGCAAGCTTTAAATTGATACGATCTTTTAGCAAAGGTGTCAGCTGGAGGTTACATGCAGGGATTTGTAGTCTTGCATAATATCTACTTTGTTAATTAGCATTTTTGAATCTGAGATATATTGATGTCACCATAACCATATAAATACGTTTTGGACATAAAAATGTTATGCCAGGGTAAGCCTACACGAAAAACTCAGACCTTCAGTGTTTCTAATTCCCTGATGGGAAAAAAGATTGGAACGATTTCCCTGTTTTTAACCGCTAGGTTTTATGGATATTATGACACCGCCACCGTGGGGCTCTATTTAGAAGAGAACTTTAGCCAATCCTCCTAATGGTGCTTTCAAGACAAATGGGAACTCAGGAAAAACGCTGTCAAATCATGACGTCATTTGAAGCTTAAGAACAGGATTTGTTTTTTGCCCTAACACTACACAGCAATATGAAACTTTTTGGGCAACCTGACCAAATAGAAATGTGTTAAAGCTCTGTCATTCATATTGAACGCAAGTCTAAGACGCGGTAGATCTGCTTATGTTCTATGCTTCCCGGTCATAAGTTTAGTTTTTCCGTCTTGCTTTTGTACAATGGCTTCAAACAGCTGAATACAATATTTTGGATGATTGTTAATATTTCATAGCGCTTTAGATGGTACAATGATTCTCTACACTGTACTTGTAATTTGTTTGACTAAACAAGCAACTATTAGAATTTGTGCTACCAGGAAATGGTGGAGAGATTTCTGTATAGTACATCTTTAAAATAATCAATGCATGATGAGTTGGTTATTGGAATCAGCTGTGTAGTGCTAGAGCAAAACGCCTAAAATGGGGACCCCAAGACCGAGTTTGAGAAACGCTGCTATAGAAAGACGCCCAAGTTCCGACTTGACATTCTGAGTTGAAGGTTCAAAAAAAATTAAGTTGGCACCCCCCCTTTTTCCTAACCTGCCACGTTAATTATCCTAGCCTGTTGCTTACATTCTAACCTGCTACTAAAGTCACTACTGGTCTAGCTGTACTCAATCTAATTTAGAACCTATGACCGTGCCTCGCTAGCGAACACCTGCTAGCTTCTCACACACAAGGATATTCTCTTCTATCAAACTCCGTATTGTTTCCTCACACTCCCCCAATCTTCCCTTGAGCTCAGAGCCTTCTTCTCCATCCTCCGTGAACCGAATGTGAGTTGCAGTAGGCATACTCTCTCCCAATTGCTCAAAGAGTTCACTGTCACCAAAATCTACCTCGGCCATCTTCGGTCTTTTGCTTAAAGTACTCCCGCAAGAGCGTTGATTGGTTGTTTTATGTCACATGTTCAGGATGTTTCCTTTCACCAGCATTTCTCTTGTCGTCATCAACATTAAAGCATGAGAGGACCTGCGGAATATTACAATAAAGTTGTTCAATTGCTGTAACTAACTTTCTGGTTTATAATGTCAACATTCACAACTATCCAGTTACCGCGTTGGGATGGTGGCAAGCTGAAAGTTCGCTTCATATACTTGTCAAATAGAAGCTCTTTCAAAGTGACGAGCTGTCCTATCGAGGTGAGTTACATAGCTGCATAGCTAACGTTAGCGAATAGCCTGCATTAGCTGTCTCTCAGTACATTTTAAAATTTGGAGTTCTTCTTTTTGCTCTTCTTTAGGGATCAATGGTTCCTCTCTTTTTAGGGGCTGATCTCTTCTCAAACACTGATATCCGCACAGAGAACCATCCCAGATATCATGCAAAGTTTGCAAAGAAAGGATTGGCAACTAAACTAAATTTCTCCTCAGGTAAGTTTTTATTCCCAGATACAGAACACCATAAAGCAAGTTGCATGGTTTATGGATATCATACCTTGTTTGTTTGCAATTCACAGCTTTTAGATTCCATGGACTGAGGGTACCCACTGCCAACAATTGCATGTGGTTCTACAGCATCCAAGGTGTTTTTCGAGTGGCATTTGAAATGTATAGTAAACAAGAGCAGCTCTCTGTGTTGGAGAACTTTCAGGTAATATTTCAAACTCCTGGTTATATAACAAATCCACCCATAGAGGCTACAACCTACAATTTCACCTGATGAATGCTTGAAGTAGGCCAACAATGTAATGTACTGATACTTAATGGTCACTCATACTGTAGGAGATATGGAAGTCCCGCCTAAATGACATCCCACTAAAGATGAACTACAACCTGAGTGTCCAGCTGGATCCTCCACCACCCCAGATTGTTGTGGAGATGTATGACCAAGACCTAAAGCTCAAACTTATGTCCCGGAATCCCCAAGTTTACCCATCTCCATCTGTGGAAATCCCAGAGGCAGACACAGGCACTTCAGGTGACACTTCAGCAGACCACGATTACTGCGTTCTGCCAAATGAGAGTATGCCAGTCCATCTATGTCCCTCCATCTTAAGTCAAAAACTGCAGGGCTTGGAGGAAAAGCTGAGCTCTGAGAAACAGCTGGGGACCGACCAGCAGGAGACCATACTGCTTCTGTTGGAGAGCATTGAGCGCTGTGTGAGCAGGCCCCTGGAGGAGAGGGATGTGGCAGACATTGTACTAGCTCTGCTAGAGGCTCGGAAGTGGGGCTCTGTGTACTCCAGCCACCTGCTTCACTCTATAGGCTGCTGGCTTGGCCAGCAGTTCCATGGAGCCAACAGTAGTATCAGCCAGCAGGTAGAGGGCTTCAAGGTGCGACACATAGAGCGAATCACAGATCTGCCACCTGCAGAGGAACTGGCCTCAGAGCTTTTTCCAGAGGCCATGCGAACACTGCTGCTCCACTGGATGGGTCTGAGTGATGACTCAACCCTGTGGAAGAGACAGAGTGAGTACCCCATCCTGCTCCTAATCCTGGAGTTTGCCAACCACAACCTCATCACTGGTGTTGCACATGTGCTTTACTCAAGTCTTAAGGTGAATTTAGATTAAGTACCAAAGAAAGTAAAACTACTGTTGTAAAAATTACTTAAAAGTAAATTAGTTACTTTTAAAATTAAAACATTGATTTAATTGATAATTAGCCATTTTTTTTCCCACCCAAACATTGTTACCATAGAGATCATGTTGAATTTCTATTATTACTATTCTAGTTCCTAATTTGTTACACATGATCTTTTCCATGCAATTACTTTCAAAGAGGAATTTAATGTAAAGTCTCATTAGAAATGAGGTGTTGTTTTTGGTGTAACAGTAATGTTATAGGTCTACTATGCTATGGTATGTATTATAGTCGGTTCTGTTATGTAAAATGCAAATGATCAATGTGATCTTGCAAGACATTGATTCAGCTTTGATCTAACATTTCTAAATGAGCACCATTGTGAGAAGTGATCTTCTATTCGTAATAATAATATGAGTATGACTATTAGGCATATGTAATAGATCTTTATGAGATGTCATTTTAAGCAATTGGAGCACCCTTCATGGTGCTGAAAGTACAGCGCCAGGGTTGCACTGTTGGGGCAAAATGGTTTTGTTAGTCTAATGCCATGTAAATGCTTGAATTGAATAGTACTTTACACTAGTAATTGTCCCTGCAATTGCTTCAATAAACTCTTATGGCTGATTCCTGGAACAAGTTTTATTCAAGCAATTTACCCAGACAAAAAAAAGTCCATGATTTGTGGGATTTTCACAAAATGTAGTCCATAGAATAGTCCTTCGGAGGAAGAATTGTTGACATACAGTGCATTCGGAAAGTATTCAGACCCCTTGACTTTTTACACATTTTGTTACGATAGAGCCTTATTCTAAAATTGACAAAGTAAAAACAGGTTTTTACACATTTTTGTAAAGAAAAACCTCACGTTAACATATGTAATCAGACCCTTTACTCAGTACTTTGTTGAAGCACCTTTGGAAGCGATTACAGCCTCGAGTCTTCTTGGGTATGATGCTACAAGCTTGGCACACCTTTATTTTGGGAGTTTCTCCCATTATTCTCTGCAGATCCTCTCAAGCTCTGCCAGGTTGGATGGGGAGCGTCGCTGCACAGCTATTTTCTTGTCTCTCCAGAGATGTTAGATTCGGTTCAAGTCGGGGCTTTGGTTGGGCCACTCGGGGACATTGAGACTTGACCCGAACCACTCCTCTGTCTTGGCTGTGTGCTTAGGGTCATTGTCCTGTTGGAAGGTGAACCCTCGTCCTAGTCTGAGGTTCTGAGCGCTCCAGAGCAGGTTTTCATCAAGGATCTCTCTGTACATTGCTCCGTTCATTTTTCCCTCGATCCTTACTAGTACCTCAGTCCCTGCTGCTGAAAAACATTCCCACAGCAAGATGCTGCCACCACCTTGCTTAACCTGGCGCCATCCCTACGGTGTTCTCCAGACATGATGTTTTTCATTCAGGCCAAAAAGTTCAATCATGGTTTCATCAGACCAGAGAATGTTGTTTCACATGGTCAGAGTCTTTAGATGCCTTTTGGCAAACTCCAAGCGGGCTGTCATACTTTTTTACTGAGGAATGGCTTCTGTCTGGCCACTCAACCTTAAAGGCCTGATTGGTGGAGTGCTGCAGAGATGGTTGTCCTGGAAGGTTCTCCCATCTCCACAGTGGAACTCGAGCTCTGTCAGATTGACCATTGGGTTCTTGGTCACCTCCCTGACCATGGCCCTTCTCCCCCGATTGCTCAGTTTGGCAGAGCGGCCAGCTCTAGGAAGAGTCTTGGTGGTTCCAAACCTCTTCCATTCAAGAATGATGGAGGCCACTGTGTTCTTGGGGACCTTGAATGCTGCAGACATTTCTTGGTACCCTTCCCCAGATCTGTGCATCGACGCAATCCTGTCTCGGAGCTCAACGGACAATTCCTTCGACCTCATGGCTTGGTTTTTGATCTGACATGCACCGTTAACTGTGATACCTTATATCGACAGGTGTGTGCCTTTCCAAATCATGTTCAATCAATTGAATTTACCACAGGTGGACTCCAATCAATTTGTAGAAACATCAACATCAACAAGGATGATCATTGGAAACAGGATGCACGTGAGCTCAATTTCGAGTCTCATAGCAAAGGGTCTGAATACTTACACTACCATTCAAAAGTTTGTGGTCACTTAAATGTCCTTGTTTTAGAAAAAAAGCACACTTTTTGTCCATTTTAAATAACATCAAATTGATCAGAAATACAGTGTAGTCATTGTAAATGACTGTTGTAGCTGGAAACAGTTGATTTTAATGGAATATCCCAGAGGCCCATTATCAGCAACCGTCACTCCTGTGTTCCAATGGCACGTTGTGTTAGCTAATCCAGGTTTATAATTTTAAAAGGCTAATTGATCATTAGAAAACCCTTTTGCAATTATGTTAGCACAGCTGAAAACTGTTGTGCTGATTTTAAAGAAGCAATAAAACTGGCCTTCTTTAGACTAGTTGAGTATCTGGAGCATCAGCATTTGTGGGTTCGATTCGAGGCTCAAAATGGCCAGAAATAATTAACTTTCTTCTGAAACTTGTCAGTCTATTCTTGTTGTGAGAAATGAAGGCTATTCCATGTGAGAAATGAAGGCTATTCCATGCGAGAAGTTGCCAAGAAACTGAAGATCTCGTACAACGCTGTGTATGATTCCCTTCACAGAACAGGGCAAACTGGCTCGAACCAGAATAAAGAGTGGGAGGCCCCGGTGTACAACTGAGCAAGAGGACAAGTACATTAGTGTCTAGTGTCTAGTTTGAGAAACAGAAGCCTCACATGTCACCTCTGATGCTCCAGTTACTCAACTAGAATAAAGAAGGCTTTTATTGCTTCTTTAATCAGCACAACTGTTTCAGCTGTACTATCATAATTGCAAAATGATTTTTTTTAACGAACAATTAGCTAATCCAAGTTCATAATTTTAAAAGGCTAACACAACGTGCCATTGGAACACAGGAATGATGGTTGCTGATAATGGGCCTATGTATATATTCCATTTAAAAAAATCTGCCGTTTCCAGCTACAATAGTCATTTACAACATTAACAATACTCTGTATTTCGGATCAATTTGATATTTTTATGGACAAAATAATTTGCCTTTCTTTCAAAAACAATCATTTCTATGTGACCCCAAACTTTTGAATGGTTTTGAATGTAAATAAGTGTTTTATTTTTTGTAATTATGGGGTATTCTGTGTAGATTTGAGGGGAAAAAAATAACTACTGCAACTAACAAAATGTGGAAAAATTCAAGGAGTCTGAATACTTTCTGAATGCACTGTATGTGACATTTGAATCTTTAAGCATAGTAGAGAAATAATTCATCATAAATTGGCATATTTATGACTGTTTGGCCTTCCCCAGGTCTCCTTTAAGACTCCATAATGTTTCATCTGTAGACGCTACAAAGCAAACATTGGTGTCATATGAAGCTTTACAGATTGCTCTGTAATATGAGTAGTATTTTGATTTCAAAAACGTTTTACATTAATTTGAATATTTTTAATTGAAATAAAGACTACTCATATTATAGAGCAAGTGGTAAAGCTTCATGACACCAATGTTTGCTTTGTAGCACTTACAGATAAACATGGAGTCTTAAAGGAGACCTGGGTAAGGCCAAAATGTTATAAATATGTAAATGATTATGGTACAACAAAGCAAACATTGGTGTCATGACGCTTTATCTGTAATAAAGTAGTATTTTGATTTTGAAAAACTTGTTACAAGAATTTATGAATATTGAAAAATATAAACATGAATATTTTAAAACAACTTTTGATTTGGCATTTGTCAATATATTGTTGAACATAATGTAGCCTACTCTATGGGTTTGATTCTCACACGCATTTCCTACGCACTTCTTAGTAGTTGGTACTGTATTCAGACTTACCTTATTCAGTTGCATGACGGGCTTTGCAGGTGTGGTTCCCTTGCGTGCTGAATAAATGTAATTCAACCACTTAAAACCCTCCCACTTGCTGGCCAACAGATTTTTGTGGCGTTTTCAGAACATTTTATCTTAAGCCATCCCTTTAAATATGGTGTACATTTTTAGTTAGACTTTTTTTCGACAAACTCAATAGAAAATAGAGAGAATGGGTTCAGAATATTAGGGATCAATGAAGGAAAGCCATTAAATATAATCATATTTGTCTCTTTTTCAGCACCAATTGGCAGATTTAAAAATATTCTGATCTTGTAGATTATTTAGGGTTAGGAAAGTAGGCTATTTATGAATAATAAAAATAACAGGTTTGGAGAGTCTTTACGCATGAACAAAAATTATGGTTTGATTAATTCTGAAAATTGCCACATACTGTGCCCATACACCTACATAAAGCACAAACACAGACAAACATAAGCCTTGTTTATACCTGGTGCTAACATGCATCCTTTGTCCTGATCTTGTCCACATCCTGATTGTGCCCACAATTTTAGATGTACACATAGTATTAAAATGTCTTATCTGTCCACTGTGCCCGCTTTGTGACCAGATTTCTCGATCCCTCCATGTATGCAAATTATTTGAAAGATATTCTTTCAAAATAATATATACAGTCACCTGCAATTATTGACACCCTTGATAACGAGCAAAAAAAAATGTATTTTTTATTTTTAAATAAGTACATACTGAGCTAGCTATACTGCAAAAAAAGGGAAATGATATTATACTAACACAATTGCTCAGAGAAAGATTTTATATACCAGTTATAGATTTTTTTCTCTCAAAAAATGTCCCAATTATTGGCACCCCTGTTTTCAATACTTTGTGCACCATACTTTTTCTAGGATAACGGCACTGAGCCTATTTCTATAATGTTTAATGAGATTGGAGACCACATTGGGAGGGATCTTAGACCATTCCTCAATACAGAATATTTCCAGATCCTTGATATTCTTTGGTTTGCACTTATGGACTGCCCTCTTCAAACCACAGTTTTTCAATGCGGTTCATGTCTGGAGATTGCCATTGCAAAATGTTGATTTTGCTGCAGTCCAGAAGGTTCTGGGTTCGCAGACCGCCATGGACAAGAGTATGGGATGGAAAGATAAAGGCATTACATTTGCGAGTCCAGGAAAAAGTAGCCTTTTATAAACGCATTTCATCCAATTCTACATCATTTTATATGACTGGGGACCGTAGCATAATCTTCTTTACTACAATTACCGAAATTACAGGCTAGGCATGGACAGAGAGGCCTATGTGTTCATTTTTTAATAGGCCTCTTTCTCCAATGCCAAATCAGTGTGTCTTGTTGGCAACAAACTGTCCCTGTTTGCAAATAATGTCATTTGAAACATTATGAATCTAAATAAGGTACTTGCTTAGATTCTATGGTGGAAAAGTAAGGCCCACCTTTACAACCTAGACAGAGTAGGCCCACCTTTACAACCTAGACAGAGAAGGCCCACCTTTACAACCTAGACAGAGAAGGCCTACCTTTACAACCTAGACAGAGAAGGCCTACCTTTACAACCTAGACAGAGAAGGCCTACCTTTACAACCTAGACAGAGAAGGCCTACCTTTACAACCTAGACAGAGAAGGCCTACCTTTACAACCTAGACAGAGAAGGCCTACCTTTACAACCTAGACAGAGAAGGCCTACCTTTACAACCTAGACAGAGAAGGCCTACCTTTACAACCTAGACAGAGAAGGCCTACCTTTACAACCTAGACAGAGAAGGCCTACCTTTACAACCTAGACAGAGAAGGCCTACCTTTACAACCTAGACAGAGAAGGCCTACCTTTACAACCTAGACAGAGAAGGCCTACCTTTACAACCTAGACAGAGAAGGCCTACCTTTACAACCTAGACAGGGTAGGCCTACCGTTACAACCTAGACAGGGTAGGCCTACCGTTACAACCTAGACAGGGTAGGCCTACCGTTACAACCTAGACAGGGTAGGCCTACCGTTACAACCTAGACAGGGTAGGCCTACCGTTACAACCTAGACAGGGTAGGCCTACCGTTACAACCTAGACAGGGTAGGCCTACCGTTACAACCTAGACAGAGTAGGCCTACCGTTACAACCTAGACAGAGTAGCCCTACCTACACGGAAAAATGTAAGCTTTACCTGCTGCTACTCTTCTTTCGTGGCTTAACCAAACGAGAGAATATTTTGGCATCATTTCAATTAAATTACATTGAACCAATTGACGTTGAATTGACATCTGTGCCCCAGTGTTTCCCTAAAAGCTGTCTGGGTTTGAAACATCTTCTATATTACAAAAATGATAGCGACAGAACTAGATTACTTTCCAAGCAAAGTAAATGTTTTGTCTTCTCGGATATAGAAGGTTGTAGCTCAGCCTCTCAATGTCATAGGAACAAACCAAAGACATACCTATACGCATCGGAGTCACGTGTTCCCCGGCCATTTTACAGCTTGTTTCTAGCATAAAGCATTGTGGACAGAAGCGCCATTATAGACAACTTTATATAATTGGATCCGTTTTATTTTCTTAAAAATCTTAAACTAACATTGGGTAGGCCTGTGCTTTTTGTCATTTTCTTTAACAAAAAATCAAATCAAATGTTATTGGTCACATACACATATTTAGCAGATGTTATTGCAGGTGTAGCGAAATGCTTGTGTTCCTAGAACCAACAGTGCAGTAGTATCTAACAATTCACAACAATACAGAAATCTAAAAGTAAAATAATGGAATTCAGAAATATATAAATATTAGGACGAGTAATGTTGGACTGACATTGACAAAAATACAATAGAATACAATACAGTATATACATATGAGATGAATAAAGCCGAATGTAAACATTATTAAAAGTGACTAGTGTTCCATTATTAAAGTGGCCAGTGATTCCATGTCTATGTACAGTTGAAGTCGGGGGTGGCAGCATCATGTTGTGGGGGTGCTTTGCTGCAGGAGGGTCTGGTGCACTTCACAAAATAGATGGCATCATGAGGACGGAATATTATGTGGATATGTTGAAGCAACATCTCAAGACATCAGTAAGGAAGTTAAAACTTGGTTGCAAATGGGTCTTCCAAATGGACAATGACCCCAAGCATACTTTCAAAGTTGTTCTTAAGCCATTTTGCCACAACAAACTCAAGGTATTGGGGTGGCCATCACAAAGCCCTGACCTCAATCCTATAGAAAATTAGTTGGCAGAACTGAAAAAGCGTGTGCGAGCAAGGAGGCCTATAAAACTGACTCCGTTACATCAGCTCTGTCAGGAGGAATGTGCCAAAATTCACCCAACTTATTGTGGGAAGCTTGTGGAAGGCTACCCAAAACGTTTGACCCAAGTTAAACAATTTAAAGGCAAAGCTACCAAATACTAATTGAGTGTATGCAAACTTCTGACCCACTGGGAATGTGATGAAATAAATAAAAGCTGAAATAAATCATTCTCTACTATTATTCTGACATTTCTCATTCTCAAAATAAAGTGGTGATCCTAACTGTCCTAAGACAGGGAATTTTTACTAGGATTAAATGTCAGGAATTGTGAAAAACTTAGTTTAAATGTATTTGGCTAAGGTGTATGTAAACTTCTGACTGTATATAGGGCAGCAGCCTCTAAGATGCAGGGTTGGGTAGCCGGGTGGTAGTCGAGTAGTGAAGGCTATGTAACAGTCTGATGGCCTTGAGATAGAAGCTGTTTTTCAGTATCTCTGTCCCAGCTTTGATGCACCTGTACCGACCTCACCTTCTGGATGATAGTGGGGTGAACAGGCCGTGGTTTGGGTGGTTGATGTCCTTGATGATCTTTTTGGACTTCCTGTGACATTGGGTGCTATAGGTGTCTTTGTGGGCAGGCAGTGTGCCCCCGGTGATGCGTGGGGCAGACCGTACCACCCTCTGGAGAGCCATGTGGTTGTAGGCAGTGCAGCTGCCATACCAGGCGGTGATACAGCCTGACAGGATGCTCTCAATTGTGCATCTGTAAAGGTTTGTGAGGCTCTTAGGGACCAAGCCAAATTTCTTCAGCCTCCTGAGGTTGAAGAAGCTCTGTTGCGCCTTCTTCACCACATTCTGTGTGGGTGGACCATTTCAGATTGTCAGTGATGTGTACGGCGAGGAACTTGAAGCTGTCCACCTTCTTCACAGCTGTCCCATTGATGTGAATAGGGGTGTACTCCCTCTGCTGTTTCCTGAAGTCTTCGATCAGCTCCTTCGTTTTGTTGACGTTGAGGGAGAGGTTATTTTCCTGGCACCACTCTGCCAGGGCCCTCACCTCCTCCCTGTAGGCTGTCTCGTCATTGTTGGTAATCAGGCCTACTACTGTTGTGTCGTGCAAACGACACAACAGTTGGAGGCGTGCGTGGCCACACAGTCATGGGTGAACAGGGAGAACAGGAGGGGGCTGAGCACGGACCCTTGTGGGGCCTCTGTGCTGAGGATCTGTGAAGTGGAGGTGTTGTTTCCTACCTGCAACACCTGGGGGTGGCCTGTCAGGAAGTCCAGGTCCCAGTTGCACAGGGCGGGGTTGAGACCCAGGGCCTCAAGCTTAATGATGAACTTGGAGTGTACTATGGCGTTGAATGCTGAGCTGTAGTCAATGAACAGGAATACATAGATATTGGGATAGGGCAGTGTGCAGTGTGATGGCAATTGCATCGTCTATGGACCTATTGCAGTGGGTCTAGGGTGACAGGTAAGGTGGAGGTGATATGATCCTTGACTAGTCTCTCAAAGCACTTTATGATGACAGAAGTGAGTGCTACGGGGCGGTAGTCGTTTAGCTCAGTTACCTTATGTCTGCATAATGAAAGACATGAAAACTGTAGCCAACCATGTATTTTGAGCTGTTTTAAACGGGGATATTGTCAGTAAGGTCCCTGAGACTAACAATGGACAATAGTTATTGTGGGAGGTTTAAGGTTAAAATATATGGGAAGGATCAGGAAGGTTAGAGATTTCGGCACTGGGGCGATTTTGAAAGAGGGAGATTAGAACCACAAAGTAATAGGGTGGTAAGAGATCCTAAAGGTAATTTCATATTTCGGTTTAGGTGTTATTAACTTTATGGAAAACAATATTCCCACTATGTGGATGATAAACATGTACGTACATAGAGAGCCAACACATCAAGATATAACAGGGATGAGTGGGGATTCATAGTACAACAGGAGGCTTCTGTAACCTTGCAATACGTGTTAAATATGTTTTTACATGCATCCATGACTGAATGGTTTCACAAACTACCTTTAAAGGTTTTGTAAGAAAGTTGTAACAGGCCTCATTCACCAGTCTAGAGATGAACCCAGAGACACCAAAAACATCAACGTTTAGAGCAGCTTGGAGATTATTACCCATGTAAGGGGGGACAAAGAGCTGATTTACCTCTAAGGTCAAATGCATCAATAGTTTTTTAATGAAGGGGTCGCTGCATTCATTTAGATTATTTCAACATAGTCTAGAACCAGTAAGAACATATATTGAATGATCGGCTTTGTGCTATTGAGCAAGAGGCCTGACCCATTTCTATGTACAATCAAATCCAATTTTATTTGTCACATACACATGGTTAGCAGATGTTAATGCGAGTGTAGCGAAATGCTTGTGCTTCTAGTTCCGACAATGCAGTGATAACCAACAAGTAATCTAACTAACAATTCTAAAACTACTGTCTTATACACAGTGTAAGGGGATAAAGAATATGTACATAAGGATATATGAATGAGTGATGGTACAGAGCAGCATACAGTAGATGGTATCGAGTACAGTATATACATATGAGATGAGTATGTAGACAAAGTAAACAAAGTGGCATAGTTAAAGTGGCTAGTGATACATGTATTACATAAGGATGCAGTCGATGATGTAGAGTACAGTATATACGTATGCATATGAGATGAATAATGTAGGGTAAGTAACATTATATAAGGTAGCATTGTTTAAAGTGGCTAGTGATATATTTACATCATTTCCCATCAATTCCCATTATTAAAGTGGCTGGAGTTGGGTCAGTGTCAATGACAGTGTGTTGGCAGCAGCCACTCAATGTTAGTGGTGGCTGTTTAACAGTCTGATGGCCTTGGGATTGAAAAACAGCTTCTGTCTCTCGGTCCCAGCTTTGATGCACCTGTACTGACCTCGCCTTCTGGATGATAGCGGGGTGAACAGGCAGTGGTTCGGGTGGTTGATGTCCTTGATGATCTTTATGGCCTTCCTGTAACATCGGGTGGTGTAGGTGTCCTGGATGGCAGGTAGTTTGCCCCCGGTGATGCGTTGTGCAGACCTCACTACCCTCTGGAGAGCCTTACGGTTGAGGGCGGAGCTGTTGCCGTACCAGGCGGTGATACAGCCCGCCAGGATGCTCTCGATTGTGCATCTGTAGAAGTTTGAGTGCTTTTGGTGACAAGCCGAATTTCTTCAGCCTCCTGAGGTTGAAGAGGCGCTGCTGCGCCTTCTTCACGACGCTGTCAGTGTGAGTGGACCAATTCAGTTTGTCTGTGATGTGTATACCGAGGAACTTAAAACTTGCTACCCTCTCCACTACTGTTCCATCGATGTGGATAGGGGTGTTCCCTCTGCTGTTTCCTGAAGTCCACAATCATCTCCTTAGTTTTGTTGAGTGTGAGGTTATTTTCCTGACACCACACTCCGAGGGCCCTCACCTCCTCCCTGTAGGCCGTCTCGTCGTTGTTGGTAATCAAGCCTACCACTGTTGTGTCGTCCGCAAACTTGATGATTGAGTTGGAGCGTGCGTGGCCACGCAGTCGTGGGTGAACAGGGAGTACAGGAGAGGGCTCAGAACGCACCCTTGTGGGGCCCCGTGTTGAGGATCAGCGGGGAGGAGATGTTGTTGCCTACCCTCACCACCTGGGGGCGGCCCGTCAGGAAGTCCAGTACCCAGTTGCACAGGGCGGGGTCGAGACCCAGGGTCTCGAGCTTGATGACGAGCTTGGAGGGTACTATGGTGTTGAATGCCGAGCTGTAGTCGATGAACAACATTCTCACATAGGTATTCCTCTTGTCCAGGTGGGTTAGGGCAGTGTGCAGTGTGGTTGAGATTGCATCGTCTGTGGACCTATTTGGGCGGTAAGCAAATTGGAGTGGGTCTAGGGTGTCAGGTAGGGTGGAGGTGATATGGTCCTTGACTAGTCTCTCAAAGCACTTCATGATGACAGAAGTGAGTGCTACGGGGCGGTAGTCGTTTAGCTCAGTTACCTTAGCTTTCTTGGGAACAGGAACAATGGTGGCCCTCTTGAAGCATGTGGGAACAGCAGACTGGTATAGGGATTGATTGAATATGTCCGTAAACACACCGGCCAGCTGGTCTGCGCATGCTCTGAGGGCGCGGCTGGGGATGCCGTCTGGGCCTGCAGCCTTGCGAGGGTTAACACGTTTAAATGTCTTACTCACCCCGGCTGCAGTGAAGGAGCCACACTTTTTATATTCAGCTTCTGAATTAACTAAATCATAAATATGTTTTTAAGTCCGCTTAATAGCTTGATACACTTCAATCATTAGAATAATTTGCATAATGTAGTTCAGATAGAGCACGAGCAGCAGGGCGGGCAATAGAGTACACAACTGTATCAACAGCTTGAATTTCTGACAAAATAATATTATCAATGTATACAATATATCTGTTTATTAGACCTACCAACATAGAACACAATAGTGTATATCATGGGTAACTACCGTTTTCATGGTTAAATGATAGGTGTTCAATTCTGTGGACTGAGAATCCAAAATACTTTGCACAACATATACATTAACCATAAAAACGGTAGTTACCCATGATATACACTATTGTGTTCTATGTTGGTAGGTTTTATTAGACTATATTTCTCATTGTGAATACGGTTGTCACCCCCCCTTGGAGGCTTGGTGCATGTACAAAGAAAAAGTACCAAATTCAACCATGGGTGGCTGTTAACTAAAATAATGGCAATGCGTGTAGTCGTGTTAAGGTTTTCATTGTTTTCATGTCAGAGTTTTATGTTTTTGCATATGTCTGTGCATTATATGCTGTCGTAATAGGTTTGAGGATCAGATCAAGCTGTCACGATCATCATGGGTAATAATAAGAAGCGGACCAAAGCGCTGCGTGGTGTGAATGCATTGTTTTAATGGATGACGCAAACACAAAGTAAACTGAACAAGCCACTAAATGAACAACTACCGTGACGCTATATACCAAATGTGCTGACACAAGCACCTAACATAGACAATCACCCAACAATGACAACAAAGGCTACCTAAATATGGTTCCCAATCAGAGACAACGACTAACACAGAACAGGGCTCCGGGCAGCTGAGCGGAAATGGAGGAAAACTCGCCTCCCTGCGGACCTGGCATCCTTTCACTCCCTCCTCTCTACATTTTCCTCCTCTGTCTCTGCTGCTAAAGCCATTTTCTACCACTCTAAATTCCAAGCATCTGCCTCTAACCCTAGGAAGCTCTTTGCCACCTTCTCCTCACTCCTGAATCCTCCTCCCCCTCCCCCCCTCCTCCCTCTCTGCAGATGACTTCGTCAACCGTTTTGAAAAGAAGGTCGACGACATCCGATCCTCGTTTGCTAAGTCAAACGGCACCGCTGGTTCTGCTCACACTGCCCTACCCTGTGCTCTGACCTCTTTCTCCCCTCTCTCTCCAGATGAAATCTCACGTCTTGTGACGGCCGGCCGCCCAACAACCTGCCCGCTTGACCCTATCCCCTCCTCTCTTCTCCAGACCATTTCCGGAGACCTTCTCCCTTACCTCACCTCGCTCATCAACTCATCCCTGACCGCTGGCTACGTCCCTTCCGTCCTCAAGAGAGCGAGAGTTGCACCCCTTCTGAAAAAACCTACACTCAATCCCTCCGATGTCAACAACTACAGACCAGTATCCCTTCTTTCTTTTCTCTCCAAAACTCTTGAACGTGCCGTCCTTGGCCAGCTCTCCCGCTATCTCTCTCTGAATGACCTTCTTGATCCAAATCAGTCAGGTTTCAAGACTAGTCATTCAACTGAGACTGCTCTTCTCTGTATCACGGAGGCGCTCCGCACCGCTAAAGCTAACTCTCTCTCCTCTGCTCTCATCCTTCTAGACCTATCGGCTGCCTTCGATACTGTGAACCATCAGATCCTCCTCTCCACCCTCTCCGAGTTGGGCATCTCCGGCGCGGCCCACGCTTGGATTGCGTCCTACCTGACAGGTCGCTCCTACCAGGTGGCGTGGCGAGAATCTGTCTCCTCACCACGCGCTCTCACCACTGGTGTCCCCAGGGCTCTGTTCTAGGCCCTCTCCTATTCTCGCTATACACCAAGTCACTTGGCTCTGTCATAACCTCACATGGTCTCTCCTATCATTGCTATGCAGACGACACACAATTAATCTTCTCCTTTCCCCCTTCTGATGACCAGGTGGCGAATCGCATCTCTGCATGTCTGGCAGACATATCAGTGTGGATGACGGATCACCACCTCAAGCTGAACCTCGGCAAGACGGAGCTGCTCTTCCTCCCGGGGAAGGACTGCCCGTTCCATGATCTCGCCATCACGGTTGACAACTCCATTGTGTCCTCCTCCCAGAGCGCTAAGAACCTTGGCGTGATCCTGGACAACACCCTGTCGTTCTCAACTAACATCAAGGCGGTGGCCCGTTCCTGTAGGTTCATGCTCTACAACATCCGCAGAGTACGACCCTGCCTCACACAGGAAGCGGCGCAGGTCCTAATCCAGGCACTTGTCATCTCCCGTCTGGACTACTGCAACTCGCTGTTGGCTGGGCTCCCTGCCTGTGCCATTAAACCCCTACAACTCATCCAGAACGCCGCAGCCCGTCTGGTGTTCAACCTTCCCAAGTTCTCTCACGTCACCCCGCTCCTCCGCTCTCTCCACTGGCTTCCAGTTGAAGCTCGCATCTGCTACAAGACCATGGTGCTTGCCTACTTAGCTGTGAGGGGAACGGCACCTCAGTACCTCCAGGCTCTGATCAGGCCCTACACCCAAACAAGGGCACTGCGTTCATCCACCTCTGGCCTGCTCGCCTCCCTACCACTGAGGAAGTACAGTTCCCGCTCAGCCCAGTCAAAACTGTTCGCTGCTCTGGCCCCCCAATGGTGGAACAAACTCCCTCACGACGCCAGGACAGCGGAGTCAATCACCACCTTCCGGAGACACCTGAAACCCCACCTCTTTAAGGAATACCTAGGATAGGATAAGTAATCCTTCTCACCCCCCTTTAAGATTTAGATGCACTATTGTAAAGTGACTATTCTACTGGATGTCATAAGGTGAATGCACCAATTTGTAAGTTGCTCTGGATAAGAGCGTCTGCTAAATGACTTAAATGTAAATGTAAATGTAACACCGGCCTCTGATTGAAAACCATATCGGGCCAGACACAGAAAAAGACAAACTATACATACAGCTTAGAATGCCCACTCAGATCACCCCCATACCCAACAAAACCCATAAACATACATAGCAAACTATGGTCCGGGCGTGACACAAACCTATTGGGAATTCTTGATCAATCAAAATGTACCTGTTTTCCGTATAGAATGACTTGTATACATATTATATTACAACTTTTTTTTGTGTTTTGGCTTAGTGGTTGTTTCTTTACTAACTAGGAAAACTCAACAGTGTGTAAGTCTGAGAAACATTATTGAGCTGGTTGGTTTATTGTTGTTGAAAGCTTGAAATGTACACACATTGAGAAGTGATTTTGCAGCAACAGTTTTAAAGTGGGTAATCGTATCATATATATCCTTGCATGTTTGAATTAGAGCTCCTTTAAAGTGTTTTAGATTATGATAATAATGTTATATTATTTTTATAATAATACATATCTGCAAACCAAATGTATTTCTGAAAACACCTTTTTGCATCTTCAATAGGTGTAGATGTTCCAACGTTCGTAGACCTTTCATACAAAAATACCTAATACTGTCTGTTTCATCGGTTCCTCTGATGTCGTTCAGAGTCCCTAATGCATCCTAGTCACCCTTTGTGTCAGTATTTCATTGGTTCCTCCGATGTCGTTCAGAGTCCCTAATGCATCCGAGTCACCCGTTGTGTCCGTTGTCCATCATACCTAAAAAAATAATAATAAAAAATAAAACGTTGTCCCCCCCTGTTTAAAACACAAATAACTCGGGTACAGTCGCTTCCCAATCACCTATGTCTAGTAGCCTTCAGAAATATATATTAGGCGGGATTCACTTATTCACATCTCTTTTTTAATCTGTCCTTGCAGCTAAATATTCGGGCCTGTGTGTTTGCGCTAAAGCTGTGGTAACATAGTGTTAAAGTATATGCTCCACGTTCTGTTCCTAACTATCGAAAGTCCGGAATGAGTTTCGGGAGATATACAAGGTGTTGCATACAGGATATTTGGTTTAGAGAACACAGGCTGTGAATTCAAACAACGGGAGGGGATGTCGAGACATTCTGTCTGCAAACGGGGTGGGGGTCACCGGCCGCAGATTAGAGACGGCTGATATCTCGACATGCCTTATGCATGATAGTGCACACCTTGGTTTCAAACGATTCTCTACAGATAGAATGGGGCTACATGCTTGGGCCCCTGTTGAACACACACCCATACCCTTTGTTTTTGAAACACACACACACACACACACACACACACACACACACACACCTTCCTGCTGCTCCGTCGCACGCACACTCATGCACGCACCCTGATTTTCCGTGTCTTTTTTCTTCGTGACAGACCGGGGTGATGTCGGGAAAGGACATTTTCCTATCGTTAAAGGGTGAGATACATTTTTAAAACCAGTGATTTAATTCCAAAATATTTAGTACATACGTTTTATAGACGTGTTAGAATTAATGACACAAATGTACTACTATTTAAACAAGAATCATTAGTGTTTTGTGTAAAAACATTGGAGGCCTACAGTTGTACCGCACACTCACGCACGCACCCGGATTTTCTGTCTTTTTTTCTTCGTGACAGACGGGGTTGATGGCTGGAAAGGACATTTTCCCTTCGTTAAAGGTTG
This sequence comes from Oncorhynchus keta, assembly GCF_023373465.1. Lineage (NCBI taxonomy): Eukaryota > Metazoa > Chordata > Actinopteri > Salmoniformes > Salmonidae > Oncorhynchus > Oncorhynchus keta. The sequence goes on from NC_068445.1 coordinate 19,866,193, forward strand.
AGATACTGTTTTAAAACCATTGATTTTAGACCAAAATATATAGTACTAACTTTTTAAAGACATGTTCGAATTAATTACCAAATTGTACTACTATTTAAACATGCATAATTCGTGTTTTTATGTAAAAACATTGGAGACCTACAGTTGTACATTATTACAAACTTTATAACATACCATTGTAGGAAAGACTATAAATTGCTTCTGTGAATCTACGTCTAACAGTCGCTTCCCAATCACCTATGTCCAGTAGACTTCAGAAATATCTATTAGGAGGGATTCACTTATTCACATCTCTTTTTTAATCTGTCCTGGCAGCTAAATATTCGGGGCTGTGGGTTTGCGCTAAAGCTGTGGTAGTTAGTTATCATACCCCGTGTCGGGGTTTGTACAGAGTTGGTTAAATCCGCTCTTTTGCTCCCCACTTACATGGCTAATAATCTCCAAGCTGCTCTAAGCGGTGTTGTTTGTGTGAATATTGTTTTCCATAAAGTTAATAACCCCCCTAAACCGAAATATGAAATTACCTTTTCCCCTATCGTTAAAGCGTTAAACATTTTTAAAAACAGTGATTTAATAAAAAATATTTAGTACCTACATTTTAACACATGTTATAATTCCAAAATGTTTACTATTTCTTACAGATAAAGGGTCCTGTTAGCCCCGACCTGTAACTGACAGTTAGACTTACAGGTTATGTCGTTGTCTTTTGTTTGAATTGTTTATGTGTCCGCTGTGCGGCTGTGCGGGGGAAATGATAATACACGCGGAACTACGTAGCTAATACTGTTGTAACGGGGATCCTTATTGTAGCAACACACTTTTGGAGGGAAGGCAATCCTGCGCTGCGTTAGCTAAGTTTTCATGTCATCGGGGGTAGTTCATAAATGTTGAAGAGTGTATGTTAGGCTGAAGTGTGAATTCATGCCAGTAATAATAAGTGTGAAGTTTGATTTCCTCCCTTCTGTAATAAGCAGCCAATGAGGTATTTTTTCCTTCATTCATGTGTTTAATCTGAACCCGTTATAACGCCGGTTAAACTGTTATGTATGTAAGCACTTCAGAGTTATACCAAGCTAATAAGTCACTCGTAAGATAAGGTTGTAAGAGTGTGCTTAACTGTATTTTTCATTTACTTTATAGTTCTCACGGAAGGTGATAATTATCACTAAAAGCCGCCAGTTAAAATCAAGGAACGGTTGTGCTCGTGGTTACTGAAGGGAGCTAGCTACACGACCATTATCCGTTTCGAATTCACCAGCTCAAAGACGTTTGCCCGCTCCATCATAACTCCGTAAGTTTTCCCTCCCTGTGTAGATCAAACGTCCTGCCTGTAAATCCTGGGTATGCCCACATCATTAGATATTTAGAAAACTGTTTAGCCATAGCTAAAGGCCTTTCATAAAGAGGCGGTCATGATTGCATGTGCCACATGTTTAACACGTATTGCTTGTTACAGAATACTACTGTTGTACATTTAATATCCCCTAGCAGATTTCGTTGCCTTTGCACAAATTCTGTCATGTTACTGTGGTCTTTTTAAAAGTCAATAAAAATGTGTGTAAAGTGTACATGTTTGTTTCACTGTATATCTGTTTAAGACCTCCTAGAAACACCTAATTTCATCCCACAGCATTAATTAATAAGCTGTGTAGAAGCTGTTTAGCCATAATTAAAGGCCTGTCATAAAGCAGCTGTCATGATTGCATGTGCCTCATGTTTAACACGTATTGCTTGTTACAGAATACTACTGTTGTACATTTAATATCCCCTAGCAGATTTCGTTGCCTTTGCACAAATTCTGTCATGTTACTGTGGTCTTTTTAAAAGTCAATAAAAATGTGTGTAAAGTGTACATGTTTGTTTCACTGTAGATCTGTTTAAGACCTCCTAGAAACACCTAATTTCATCCCACAGCATTAATTAATAAACTGTGTAGAAGTTGTTTAGCCATAAGTAAAGGCCTTTTATAAAGTGGCTGTCATGATAAACCTGAATCTGAAAGTACCTTTAGGATCTTTTCTTTGGGGGTTCTAATCTCCCCGTGTGTACATGCCCTGAAAATCCTTAGGCTGGAGCCATCTGGAAGCTCTGTGCCTGTACATATAAAGATAACTAAATAGGAAACTAGGCTGAGAAACATTATTTAGATGGCTGTTTAATTGTTGTTTAAAGCCTGAAATGGACACAATGCCAAGGGACCTTGTTTCTAACACACACACACACACACATTCCTTGTTTCTAACACACACACACACACATTTCTTGTTTCTAACACCCACACACACATATTCATGTCTTAAAAATGGCTTGTTCTGGACATTTATAAAGCCTAGGCCCCAAATACATAACCCTGGACATTCCTGCTTCATAGATAACAACCATAAGGGAGATAAAACTGGGTGTACGGTCCCAAAAGTTCAAACACTCAAACAACACCCTCCCCAGTTCAACCAGCCCCCCTAGACATCAAACAACAGACCTACTTCAAAGCATAACATAGAACTATAAAATAACACACACCCTCTAACACATGACCACACGAACAGGGGGGCCGTGGCGGGGGCACATATTTAAACATGCACGCGTCATCATGACGTATGGTAATCAATCAATCATTTTGACCCGTGCCGTATCCTATCTCTGATGTCTGAAGTGGTTGTTTTTTTATTCAATATAAAGACAGGCAGTTGCATTCAGGCAGGGGTGGAAAGAAGGCTGAAATACACTATTTAAGTAGAAGTACTGTTACTTTAATGACATTTTACTAAAATGGAAGTAGGATTTAGCCTGATACAAAAAGTGTGCTCCAGAGACCCACCTGCACCTGAAATTCTGATAATGAACATTTGGGACTGCTTGATGACAATAGAATGAATTCCAGCACTGAGTTTGACATGAAATGTAATTTATCCTCCAGATATTTCACAATGCTATTGTGAGAATTGATGTATATCCTTTACCAAATGTATGTAATTATAACATTTGCATTTTAAATTACACTACACGACCAAATGAATGTGGACACCTGCGCATCAAACACCTCATTCCAAAATCATGGGCATTAATAATGAGTTGGTCCCCCCTTTGCTGCTATAACAGCCTCCACTCTTATGGAAAGGCTTTCCACTAGATGTTGAAACATTGTTCTTCCGCACCGATCTCGACAAACCATTTCTATATGGACCTCACTTTGTGCATAGGGGCATTGTCATGCTGAAACAGGAAAGGGCCTTCTCCAAACTGTTGCCACAAAGTTGGAAGCACAGAATCGTCTAGAATGTCATTATGTATGCGGTAGCGTTAAGATTTCCCTTCACTGGAGATAAGGGGCCTAGCTCGAACCATGAAAAACAGCCCCCAGACCTCCTTATTTCTTATCCACCAAACTTTACAGTTGGCACTATGCATTGGGGCAGGTAGCGTTCTCCTTGCATCCGCCAAACCTAGATTTGGTCTGACTGCCAGATGGTGAAGCGTGATTGCTCACTCCAGAGAACGCATTTCCACTGATCCAGAGTCCAATGGCGGCGAGCTTTACACCACTCCAGCCGACACTTGGCATTGCGCATGGTGATCTTAGGCTTGTGTCCGGCTGCTCGGCCATGGAAACCAATTTCATTAAACTCCCGAGGAACAAATTATTGTGCTGACATTGCTTCCAGAAGCAGTTTGGAACTATTTTTACGTGCTTCAGCACTGGGCGGTCCTGTTCTGTGAGCTTATGTGGCCTAGCACTTCGCGGCTGAGCCCTTGTTGCTCCTAGATATTTCCACTTCACAATAACAGAACTTAGAGTTGACCGGGGCAGCCATACCAGGGCAAACATTTTATGAACTGACTTGTTGGAAATATGACGGTGCCACATTGAAAGTCACTGAGCTCTTCAGTAAGGCCTTTCTACTGCCTATGTTTCTCTATGGAGATTACATGGCTGTGTGCTGATTTTATACACGAGTCAGCGACGGGTGGGGCTTATTCACAAATTTGAAGGGGTGTCCACATACCTCTGTATATACAGTATCAGTCAAAAGTTTGGACACACCTACCAAGGGTTTTTATTTATTTTTACTAATCAATCAAATCAAATGTATTTATATAGCCCTTCGTACATCAGCTGATATCTCAAAGTGCTGTACAGAAACCCAGCCTAAAACCCCAAACAGCAAGCAATGCAGGTGTAGAAGCACATTGTAGAATAATAGTGAAGACATCAACACTATAAAGTAACACATATGGAATCATGTAGTAACCAAAAAAGTGTTAATCAAATCTAAATAGATTTTAGATTCTTCAAAGTAGCCAACCAGCATCATGAGGAATGCTTTTTCAACAGCCTTGAAGGAGTTCCCAAATATGCTGAGCAATTGCTGACTTGACTTTGGTCCAGTCAGCAATTGCCAGATTATGCCTAAAAAAAAGTTTTCATTTTACCATTCATGTTCGAGTTTTGCTTGTGCTTCTAGCTCCGACAGTGCAGCAAAATCTATCAAGTAATATCTAAGTTTCACAACATATACATAAATCTAAGTAAGTAATGGATTAATTCAGAGCGGCATTGGACGAAGATACAGTGGCGTAGTATAGAGTACAGTATATACATGAGATGGGTGATACAATATTTACTAACAATTAAAGTGACTAATATACCGTAGAATAGAGTACAGTTTACACAAATGAGATGAGTAAAGCAAGATACAGAGACAATAAAGTGGCTAGTGTTTAATTTCCTTTAATGTTGCCAGGGATTCCTAATCTGAATCTAGGCAGCAGCTACTGATGTGCTGGAGATGGCCATTTAAATGTGGTGTAGTATAGAATACAATATATACATATTAAATGGGTGATACAATATGTAAACAATTTAAAAGTGACTAAGATACCATAGAATAGTGTGGAGTGCATTTTATACATATGAGATGAGGAATGCTAGATCCGGAACATTGGCTAGTGATCCATTTCTAAAAGTGGTGTGACCCAGGTGGTGATACAGGAAGCTCTCAATTGTGCGTCAAAGTTTGTGAGGGTTTTCTTTAGCCTCCTGAGGTTGAAGAGGCATTGTTGCACCTTCTACACCATGCTGTCTGTGTGGGTGGACCATTTTAGTTTGTCAGTGATGTGTATGCTGCGGAACTTGAAGCTTCCACCTCCTCCACTGTGGCCCCATCGATGTGGATAGGGTGGTGCTCCCTCAAGTCCACAATCTCCTTTGTTTTGTTGACATTGAGTGAGAGGTTTTTTCCTGGTACCACTCCCAGAGCCCTCCGCCTACAGGGAGGCGTCTCATCATTGTTGGTAATTAAGCCTACTACTGTTGTGTAGTCTGAAAACTTGATGATTGAGTTGGAGGTGTGCTTGGCCATGCAGTCATCGGTACTTAGTCAATGCTGTATGCATCCTCTCAGCAAAAATCAATTCGGAAATACGTGTTTGCTACACCCACAAAAAATGTTGTAGCTGTGTATAAAGCATTCATAGCCAAAACAAACACCAAGGACCACTTCAACACAAAGGGACTTTTATTTCAAGGACATATGTAACACTATTGTTCACTCCTTCCATTAGTAGTATGATCCACTCTTACATTTCCATTCAGTAGAAAGGAAACAGAAAGATGATATAATGGCTACATTTTGAGATTATGATCTGAAGCCATTTGTAAAGACTCTTGGTAAATATATGTAAACAGAATTATTTCACTTGATCTACCATTAAAAATGTATACAATTTGAGTAAAAAACAATACGCAATCACATTTCTAACAGAAGTCTAAATCTAGCCAGCATCACTCAAACTACTGCATCATTCTGAAAAGATGTACAGATTTCTTAACACTCAGTATCTATTTACATGGGAATGTTCCAAGACGTGAGATTGTTTCTAAATAAATTACAGATCCAATGCAACAACATCCATGCAAGCTTGAGTGCTAGCTATGAGGAGAGACCTATGAGGAAGAAAGCAAGGGCAAGCCGGTGCATGGTTTGGCATTAGATCGCGTCCATGCCCCGTGAGAATGAAGAGCCGAAGCCTAGTCCCATGCCTCTCTGAGTGTGGGTCTGGGACCTGGCCATCTCGTACTGAAGGTCAAGGTTATGGAACATCTCCTCCTGCTGCTGCAGGGTCTTCAGGCCTTCGTCGTTGAGTGGCTTTGAGGCCTCACCTTCCTCTTCCCCCTGGCAGGACAGAAACCAGTGTTAGAAATACAAGGCTCTGCAGCATGGTACACAATCAAATGAGAAAATAAAAGGACTCTGTTATACATACTTTGATGCCCATCAGTTTCCGAAATTTAACATTTTGGTCCTTATTTCCAAAGTTGAGCTTCTCCCACAACTCAGCTGTCTGGGACTTGTCCTTCAAAACCAAACAATTTCAATGCATTAGTAATTTGCAACAATCGAGCCACCATGAGCGGAGTTGCATGTTCTTTTCGTAGCGTTTTCATTAAGTCACTAGCTGTACATTCCGGACATAACAAAGCACACTAAAGATAAATCGGCCCCATCAGATAATAAACAGCGTAGACTTATTGCACTACATTCTGTATTGCGTACAAGGAATTCAAAAATAAAATCTTACCCCTTCCTTCTTTCCCTGCCAGAGCTTCTTCCTTTTCTTCTCCTGCTCTGCAAACTTCAGGGGGTTGACAGCCGAAGGATTGTAATAGCTGGGCACAGCAATGCCAGTCTCTGCTAAGGTTTTGGCTTGTAGGGCTGCCATCTGCGCTGCCATGGCGATCTGGGGTGTGACCTGTGTCCCAGAGGCCAGGAGAGCTGCCACGTTGAGGACAGGGTGAGTAGCAGCTGCAGCAGCAACTACTACTGTGTCAGACAGCAGGGGGGCTGGCACTAAAAACAATACACACACAAAAAAAAGTGGTTAGAGATTGGTTTAACTCACTTTGAATTAGGTGCAATTGATAGCTGAGAAGTGTCTCACCTGCAGGTACCTCCTGATGCTGCTGTTTCTCCAACATATCCTTTTCTTTCTGCTCTTGCAGTTTCTTTGCCCTTTCCAACCTGGAGCGAGAGCGAGAGAGCGAGAGAGCGAGCGAGCGAGAGAGAGAGAGAGAGAGAGAGAGAGAGAGCGAGAGAGCGAGAGAGCGAGAAGACAGTGAAGGGTGTTCATATTCGTCAGCTAGGCTTTTGGAGCAGAATGATAGATTCTCTATTTGATAGTGGACATACTCAAGAAACAGAGGAACTGTGGGGTTCATGATTTAAGGGTATTTTCACATATAGTCCTCATTAAAAGAATCGATCTCAGTCCATACAAAAATGGTGTGGAAGAACTTGACTGACCTGCACAGAGCCCTGACCATAACCCCAGTGAACACCTTTGGGGTGAATTAGAACACCGACTGCGAGCCAGGCCTAATCGCCCAACATCATTGCCCGACCTCACTAATGCTCGTGGCTGAATGGAAGCAAGTCCCCGCAGCAATGTTCGAACATTGCTATGTTTAGAAAGGAACCAAGATCTTTTTCCAACATTCACACCATTCAAATCAGAATGTGTTGTCAGACAGCTAAATATACCCACTTACATTTTGGAAGCTAATAGACTGCATTTAGTTCAAATATGTGAGACAATTGTAATTAGAAGATACTATTAACCCTGTCTCGAGTCTAAGCCGGTGGAGGGGCGAATTGTTTTAAGACAGTCATACCAAGGAACATTTATTTATTTGATTTTACATTTTAAGACCCTTTTTAAAAAATTACAAATATTGGATAAAACATTGCATTTGGCATTACTGCTATTAGCCAATAGAAACTCATTGAATAACAGATTCACTACATAGAACCGTCAAAAAAAAGAATATCAAAAGGAAGTTTGTTCTGAAGTGTCTGTCCTATATCTGAGATAAGATCAGGAAACCTTTTAATTACATGTATTTTATTTAAAAAATATATATGTATTTATCCCCTATTTTAGGGACTAAACTATCTCTACATACAGTGCCTTCAGAAAGTATTCAGACCCCTTGACATGGTCCACATTTTGTTACGTTACAGCCTTACTCTAAAATAGTTTTTTAAAAACTATTCCTTAGCAATCTACATACAATACCGATAATGACAAACGTAAACAGGTTTTGACATTTTTGCAAATGTTTAAGAGATACCTTATTTACATAAGTATTAAGATCCTTTGCTATGACACTCAAAATTGAGCTCAGGTGCATCCTGTTTCCATTGATCATACTTGAGATGTTTCTACAACGTGATTGGAGTCCACCTGTGGTAAATTCAATTGATTGGACATGATTTGGAAAGGCACACACCTGTCTATACAAGGTGCATGACAGTGCATGTCAGAGCAAAAACCAAGCCATGAGGTCGAAGGAATTGTCTGTGCAGCTCCGAGACAGGATTGTGTCAAAGCACAGATCTGGGGAAGATTACCAAAAAATGTCTGCAGCATTGAAGGTCACAGTGAACACAGTGGCCTGCATCATTCTGGGTCAGGGAGGTGACCAAGAACCTAATAGTTACTCTGACAGAGTTCCAGAGTTTCTCTGTGAAGATGGTTGTCCTTCTGGAAGGTTCTCCCATCTCTGCAGCACTCAACCAATCAGGCCTTTATGGTAGAGTGGCCAGAAGGAAGCCACTCCTTAGTAAAAGGCACATGAGAGCCCGCTTGGAGTTTGCCAAAAGGCACCTAAAGGACTTCCAGACCATGAGAACACAGATTCTCTGGTCTGATGAAACCAAGATTGAACAAAGACTCATATCTCATGTCTGGAGGAAACCTGGCACCATGGTGGTGGCAGAATCATGGTGAAGCATGGTGGTGGCAGAATCATGCTGTGGGAATGTTTTTCACCGGCACGGACTGGGATACTAGTCAGGAACGAGGTAAAGATGAACGGAGCAGAGTACAGAGAGATCCTTGACGAAAACCTGCCCCAGAGCTCTCAGGACCTCAGACTGGGGTGAAGGTTCACCTTCCAAAAGGACAACACAGGAGTGGCTTCAGGGATAAGTCTCTGAATGTCCTTGAATTGCCCAGCCAGAGCCCGGACTTAAACCCGATCGAAAATAACTGGAGAGACCCATCCAACCGGACAGAGCTTGAGAGGATCTGCAAAGAAGAATAGGAGTAAAATCGCCAAATACAGGTGTGCCAAGTTTGTAGTGTCATAACAAAAACGACTCAAGGCTGTAATTTCCTGCCAAAGGTGCCTGAGTAAAGGGTCTGAATATCTATGTAAACTGGTACCGGGGACCATCAGACAAGTCTTTTGAGTGTCCTGGAGCTAAAAAGAGAACACCATTGTGTTCTTGGGTCTTGGCTGTCAGAGGGGTCATATTAGTGTGTAGCCCAAACAGTTTGGATGCAACAGACAGAAATTGGCAGAGGAGGCTGTACCAACTTCAGACAAGTCTTGTGAGGGTTGTGGACATCCTAGAGCAAAATGAATGCCATCGTGTTCGTGAGTCTCATCTTTCAATAGAGTGGTCATAACCGTTCGGACGCTACAGATGTTTTTGTGAGAAGACCGATTTGAGATGTCTTATGGTCTGACAAACACTGCTCTAGCTCTGTCACCTTTCACCACAGATGCAGAAGGGTGATATCGGCGGGTTGATTGAGACAGACCATGCAAAAAAAACAATCTCTAGCTTAAACAGACAGATTTTGATGGGGATTTCCTATTACGTTAATTGGATTTCCACGGGGCCGCGGAAGTTGTAGGCTAAGGGTTAACGTGCAAATATTATTGGTGAGAGAATAAATAGCAAGAGAATAACTGCAGACTAAATAATTTTACCTAAAATGTTACTACTGCCCCTTTAAGAGCTAGAATAGATTTGTACCCTATGTTGCAATTCTCACCAAATGTGTTGTCTTCTCAGACTATTAAAACCCCATAATCAATAAACAGCTCTCTTAGCCTATAGATCACATATTGCAAACAAATAAACTGAACAAAAAATTCTAGACATTTTGGAATTTCTGTGCATCCTTGACAATCTCTAATCAATATCCAAAAACAGGACACTTTCCTGCGAAGCTGCACATCACCAGCTTTCTTTTCTGGCACCAATGTGAGGGTTTATGGCAGGGGAAATGGTGTTGCAGTAGTCTAGTGTGGTGCCGGAATACTGACAAGCGAACCTATGGACCTTTGTGTTGACAATGGAACTGGAACATGGAATTCAAGCAAACCGAACTCAGACCAACTCTCGAGATGGTCTCTGTTCGGTTTGAATCGGGGAGGGCTCTTTTGAGAGGTATGAGTTCCTTTGGGGTGATCACACTGCACAAAATATTAAGCAAAACCACACCGAGTTGGCAAAAATTGTCTGAAAGGGACCAAGTGTGAAAACACCCTAAGATGCGGCAGTACCTTCTGGCCAGGGCCTCTTGTGCGTCCATGGCAGTGTTTCTGCCCCGGAAAGCCTGGGGGCTCACAGACCTGCTACGACTCTTCTCTTTTCTGTGCACTTTCTCCTTCTTCCGCTCCCTAAAAAGACATTATAGCATTTCAAGATCCACAGAAAGATATGCATTCAGTCACACAACACAATTTAAGAGACACATGGTGACTGACGAAGAGTGGCAAATTTGAGGCACACAGGAGTGGTTACTAAAGACAAACACAGAAAATGGTAGGGGGAGAAGCAAGCGAAACGCACCTGCTTTTGCTCCTGCGGCGGTGTTTGGTCTTTGAGCCCGACCGGGACCTGGCCCTCTTCTTCTTCTCCCGCGGGGAACGCGATCTCAGTTTGTCCCGACTTCTGCTGCGATGACGCCTAAAACAGGACAAAAATGCAAGTTTTATTCTTATAAAAAGAAAACATGCAGCTCACTCTACCCAGTTTACAGTGACCAATCTCAATATATCAAGACATCATGTAGCATCTCACTGAGCCTAGACCCACCTGTCGCATGAGTGTGACCTGGAGTGGCTCCGTCCCTTCTTGTCTTTGCGCCGGTGTCGCTCCTCCCCGTTCTCTGCAGAAAGTCTCTCCCTGCCCCTCTCAGTCTGCTCCGGCTGATCATCCTGCTTGCTGTGAGATTTTGATGGCTTCTCAGAGTCCCTCCTTTGTGCCTGTTTTAAGAAGAAGGTGTCTCTTTCAGGAAAATAGTGCAACAAAGAGTTAGTACAACTGTTTGATACAGAAGATACCAAAGCATGTTAGGAACTCATGCTCACTTCAGACATACATCCCCCTCTTATTTAGAAAGCCTGATCACTAGAAACCAAACATTTCTTTACAACATCGACCGACCATGACCGGATATGTCAGAAGGGTAAATAGCTTGACGGAGCTACACTGTCAGTCCACTTTTTAACTGCTTGTTTAAATGTTGTTTTTTCACTTTGAGTGCAACTTTTTTATTCATCTTATTTAACAAGGCAAGTCAGTTAAGAGCGGCAGCGTAGCCTAGTGGTTAGAGCGTTGGACTAGTAACCGAAAGGTTGCAAGTTCAAATCCCTGAGCTGACAAGGTACAAATCTGTACCCTGAACAAGGCAGTTAACCCATTGTTCCTAGGCCGTCATTGAAAATAAGAATCTGTTCTTAACTGCCTAGTTAAATAAAGGTTAAATGTCGGCCTACCCCAGCCTAACGACGCTGGGCCAATTGTGCGCCACCCTATGGGACTCCCAATCATGGCCGGTTGTAATACAGCCTGGAATCGAACCACGGTCTGTAGTGACACCTAGCACTGAGATGCAATTATCTCCAGCCTTAGACCGCTGGAGATAAATTTGATAATGAAATGCCCTCCAATGTACCAAGACACTGCACGTAGGTCAAATCTACCAGCTACTCAAGTACAGCCACTTCAACTTAGTTTTGTTTCAATCATATTATGGAAGGCACATAAATTAAATACCTTATACAGTACAAAACTCAATGTAGATTATCATGGATAATCACCTCAGACAGCTTTAATACATATGTTTTAGCACTTTATTCCCTCCCCAATCCACAAGTGCATGCAGCCAGGAAGATTTCAATGGTGGGCTCAGAATGAATTTGGATTAATAAGGTTACAGCCAGCAGACTTGAGCTTGAATTGAACCCAGTAATAGGCAATTGAACCCAGGAAAAGGCTCATGTTAATTTCCTTTATTTGCAATTATTTTCTAGGAGGCAAGTTAAGTTTGAATGGCTGATAGTTACCTGTCCGAGTAGTAGGCATATAATTTTGCTATGTCAGCAGCGTCTTCAGTTCAGTGTCTCTTCGTGCTTTAGCACGCTGAGTATGATTTATTGTAGAAATGTTATCATGTGATCTACACACAGGATTTATTTAAAAAATAATCTCATATACAGTACCAGTTCAAAGTTCGGACACTTTATTTTTTACTTTTGTCTACATTGTAGAATAATAGTGAAGACATCAAAACTACAAAATAACACATATGGAGTCATGGAATAACCAAAAGTGTTAAACAATTCCAAATATATATTTGAGATTCTTCAAAGTAGCCACCCTTTTCCTTGATGACAGCTTTGCACACTCTTGGCAATGGAATGCATTTCAAGGTGTGCCTTGTTAAAAGTTCATTAAAAGCCTTGTTAAAAGTTCATTTGTGGAATTTCTTTCCTTCTTAATGCATTTGAGCCAATCAGTTGTGTTGTGACAAGGTGGGGTGTATCCAGAAGATAACCCTATTTGACAAAAGACCAAGTCCATATTATGGCAAGAACAGCTCAAATAAGCAAAGAGAAAAGACAGTCCATTATCTAAGACATGAAGGTCAGTCAATCTGAAACATTTCAAGAACTTTGAAAGTTTATTCAAAAAACATAAAGCGCTTTGATGAAACTGGCTCATGAGGACCACCACAGGATTTTCATTTTAAAATGTAACCTTTACTTAACTAGGCAAGCCCGTTAAACATCTTAGGGGTAGCCCCTTTCCCCCCCAAATTTTTTGGCTAAAATGACATACCCAAATCTAACTGCTTGTAGCTCAGGCCCTGAAGCAAGGATATGCATATTATTGGTACCATTTGAAAGGAAACACTTTGTGGAAATGTGAATTGAATGTAGGAGAATAACACAATAGATCTGGTAGAAGAAAATGCAACCATCTTTGAAATTGTTGTAATTCCGATTGTGTCCACAAGATGACAGCAGTGTATGTGCAAAGTTTCCGATGGATAACTTGAAGTATGAGCGAACTACATTACATTTACATTTACATTTAAGTCATTTAGCAGACGCTCTTATCCAGAGCGACTTACAAATTGGTGCATACACCTTATGTGACATTTAGTGTGAGGAATACATACGAATGTGATCTGACTGGTTGAACCAACATTTAGGGTGAGATTTTCACAGATACCTTTCTTTGAAAATTGAAAGAATGGAAATACAAAATCGACCGTGCATGCTAGAAGGACCTTTAAGGATATGAAAGAGGATTTTATCTAACAAAACGACACCTCATTATCTCTGGGACCCGTTGGATGATAAAATCAGAGCAAGATTTCAGAATGTAAGTGCACATTCCACCTTCAGAGGTGTGTTTAGTTGTTAGGAGCTCTCAGACAATAGCATGGCATTTTTTCGCAGTAATAGCTACTGAAATTGGACAGCGCAGTTACATAAACAAGATTTTAAGCTTTTAGCCGGTATAAAATATGTACCGACATTTGTTGTTTCGCTGCATGATTTACAACTGTCCCGTTGACAGGACGCCTATCCCGAAGAAGTTTTTAAGAACAAATTCTTATTTACAATGATGGCCTGCCGGGGAACAGTCGGGGAACAGTCGTTCTGCCTTGTTCAGGGGCAGAATGACAGATTTTTACCTTGTCAGCTCAGGGATTCGATTTAGACCCAACGCTCTAACCACTAGGCTACCTGCCACCCCAAAGGAAAAGACCCAGAGTTACCTCTGCTGCAGAGGATAACTTAAAGTTAACTGCACCTCAGAATTCAGCCCAAATAAATGCTTCAGAGTTCAAGTAACAAACACACCTCAACATCAACTGTTCAGAGACTGCGTGAATCAGGCCTTCGTGATCAAATTGCTGCAAAGAACCCACTACTAAAGGACACCAATAATAAGAAGAGACTTGCTTGGGCCAGGAAACACAAACAACGGACATTAGACCGGTGGAAATCTGTCCTTTGGTCTGATGAGTTCCAACCGCCGTGTCTTTGTAAGAAGCAAGTAGGTGAACGGATTATCTCTGCATGTTTGAAGGAGAGGGATGGAGTGCTGCATCAGATGACCTGGCCTCCACAATCACCCGACCTCTACCCAATTGAGATGGTTTGGGATGAGCTGGACCGCAAAGTGAAGGAAAAGCAGCCAACAAGTGCTCAGCATATTTGGAAACTCCTTCAAGACAATTGGAAAAGCATTCCAGGTGAAGCTGGTTGAGAAAATGTGAAGTGTGTGCAAAGATTTGTACAAATGCGAAGTGTGTGCGAAGTGTGTGCAAAGCACGCAAAGGGTGGCTACTTTTAAGAATCTCAAATGTATTTAGATTTGTTTAACACTTTTTTGGTTACTACATGATTCCATGAGAAATGTCATAGATGTCTTCACTATTATTCTACAATGTAGAAAATAAAAAAAATAAAAAAACCTTGAATGAGTAGGTGTCCAAACTTTTGACTGGTACTGTATATATTCTTCACCATCTACTATGGCTACACTCAAGTGACCAAGGATACGTTAATGAGACATTATCAAAATAAATGTTAAAAAAAACATGTCAGTTTTTCCATTAAGTCTCTTAGTAAGCTTTGAGTCAGGTTTCATTGCCTACAGTGTTTGGTACTTACCATGGTCAACAAAAAAAAACAAAAAAGACACTATTGACATTCAAGATGGTGACAGTACTGCAGCCTACTTTTAGTTCACTAAAATTAACTAAGATTAGTTACCTCTTTGCTCCTGCTCCGACTTAATCTGTGCTTTTTGTCACCTGTAAAAGTAAAAACGATGAGAACAGTGGCAAAATTCTACTGCACTATTAAATTAGGATTGACTCCAATGAGTCACCTGTAGTGCGTGACCATTTTGGACTGTTCTATCAACAAGGTACAGCTGCTTTAAGCTTATGTCAAATCCAAATAAAATGACCAGACCTACCAAGCGAACATAACAAAAATGTATTACCAAAACTACAAACATCATTCAGAGTTAAAATTTAGTGCATTTAACTCACTTGATTTGCGTTTTCGGTCCCTGGAGTGTGACCTTGATCGGGAAGGATGGTGTTTGGAGCTTCTGGGTGATTTGGATGATTCCATAGTGTGTTTTCTTCTGTCCGTGTAAAGGGAGCCCATCAAGGGTAGCAGGTTGGTCGAGTCGGCATCACTTGCCTAAATTAAAGTAAACACACTGATCAACCTTAGGGTTTATTTGTTCTTTAAGCAGCACTTCGGGAAGACAATGTTCCAGCACAAAACAGCATCCCAACCAGGACCAGTGGTGTAAAGTACATGAGTAAAAATACTTTCACGTAGTGATGCACCGATGTGACATTTTTGGCCGATACCAATATCCTAGTACAGTTAAATAGTTAACACACACACACACAGCGGTCTAAGGCACTGCATCTCAGTGCAAGAGGTGTAACCACAGTCCCTGGTTCGAATCCAGGCTGTATCACATCTGGCCATGATTGGGAGTCCCATTGTGCGGCACACAATTGGCCCAGCGTCGTCCGGGTTTGGCCGGGGTCGTTCGTCATTGTAAATAAGAATTTGTTTTTAACTGACTTGCCTAGTTAAAGGTTACACATGCACACCACACTGACTAAAAAGTAATTTTGTTGGCATTTACGCATGTCCCCATTACCAGGAAAACATCATCAAAACCTATTTTTTTCACTTGCTGTGCTGTTTCGTTGTTAATTTGATCAGTCGTTTCATTCTCAACCAGGATTTCTATGGAACGCCGATTGGGTCTTTGCGTGTCCAAACAGATACATGCCAAATAACACGACATAATCTGTTTCAGTAGCTATAGTTAGCTAGCTAGCTATATAGCTAGGTGTCATCTTCTAAAATCACCCTACTTTATACGACAGTTCTTATTTGATTAATGGTGGTTGGACCCATCTATGTGAAGCTCTCCACAATAAGGATAAGGCACAATAGCGGAATATGCGGCTAGCCTTCAAAATAAATGGCATAATTCTACTATTTGTATTCATTTGCATCACTGTCAATGACAATACTTTTATTTTGAAGGCTACCTGCAAATTCCACTATTGTGCCGAGCTTCACAACACATAACCCGGTCCGGTCGAGCCTCACTAGCCAGATGAAGCTAGCTGAAGATCAATTTCAATAGGCGAACAACAATACTTAGAATATTGCTAAGAATAATGAAAATGACTGCAGTTTCTATGGTCATTGTTTTCAGGCTGGTTGTATGGGTGATAGATAGGTACAAAGCTAAAGCTAGCTACCCCAGCTAAAGCTAGCTACCCCAGAAGTTGCGGTCGAACAACTGATGTTTTATTACCAACGTGGTATTGTAAACACATCGTTCGTGGCCGGTGCTTGCTTGTTTGCTGACTTTTTTGTAAAGCTTTGACAGTGCTACTGTATATTTTTATACACGCAAAGCCTCAAACGGCATACCCTAGTATGCATGTCGTGAAGCTAATAGCAGTGACGCTATTACTGTGTAACTCCGGTAGGCAACATCTGAAAAATAGCACCCATGACAGTGTGTACTGGTGCTCGACCAGTTGGCGAAAGCCAACATCACCCACGACAGAGAACAGTTGACTGTCAAGGACAATGAATTCCATTATCTTGGCTTTAATGGACTTTGCCTTTGAGTTGTCTGGCTAAAATGTTCTTACTCTTCCAAATCACTGCTCGATCCACACAGCAAACATTGTGTGGGCTAGGTCAGGAATGCTGTGTTGCATCTGTAGCGCAAAAATGTACATGCCGTTATTACGTCATGTACATACGTTATATAGTTATGCAGGCATTTGCACTAAGTCAACCCAACCAACACCTATTAAAAGTACCTGATGGGCATCTGGTTAGATACAAATGGAGGCTGCAACTGGCAAATCAACATAATTGCTAACGCTAGCTAAGTTAATTTAAGGGTATTTTCACAAAATAATCGATCTCGGTCCTCTTTAAAGTGAACTCCGGGGGGGGAGCGAAAGAACTTTGTTCTCTTTGTATTCACACTGCCCTTGAATTTGAATGAGGACTCAACTCTTTTGCCAGTTCACTTCACCTATTTTGTGGTCCGAGTCCTCTTTGCATTCACATTGCTATTAGAAAGGAACCAAGATGTTTTTCCCAATATTCACTCAATGTAGTGGGTTTTTACAAAGTGCAGGACAAGCCATTCCATCAGAATGTGTGGGAGGAGGAGGAATAATGGCCACAGGCTGTTTTCCATGTTTCAGGCTAGGCCCCTTAGTTCCAGGGAAGAGAAATTAATGCTACAGCATACAATGACATTATAGACGATTCTGTGCTTCTATCTTTGTGGCAACAGTGGTGAAGGTCCCTTCTTGTTTCAGCATGACAATATCCCGTGCACAAATCGAGGTCCATAAAAAAATGGTGTGGAAGACCTTGACTGACCTGCACAGAGCCCTGACCATAACACCAGTGAACACCTTTGGGATGAATTGGACCGCCGACTGCGAGCCAGGCCTAATCGCCCAACATAAATGCCCGACCTCACTAATGCTCGTGGTTGAATGGAAGCAAATCCCTGCAGCAATATTCCAACATATAGCGGAAAGCCTTCCCAGAAGAGTGGAGGCTGTTTTAGAAGCAAAGGTGGGACCAACTCCATGTTGATGCCCATGATTTTGGAATGAGCTTTTCGACAAGCAGGTGTTCACATACTTTTGGTAATGTAGTGTACCTACTTACATTTTGGAAGCTAATAGATTGCATTTAGTTAAATGGTGAGACATAATTGTAATCAAAAGATACTAATAATATTTCATTTTATTAGTAACAATAAATTGCAGAAGAATAACTACAGATTAAATTATTTTGTAATTTTAAATTTAACACCCAATGTTGGCTACTGCCCTTTAGACTGTCAATCACCGTATTCTTATGGGCAGACTCAATTGCCTTGGTTTTTCTAATGACTGCCTCGCCTGGTTCACCAACTACTTTGCAGACAGAGTTCAGTGTGTCAAATCGGAGGGCATGTTGTCCCGGACCTCTGGCAGTCTCTATGGGGGTACCACAAGGTTTAATCCTCGGGCAGACTCTTCTCGCTGTATACATCAATGATGTCACTCTTGCCGCGGGCGATTCCCTGATCCACCTCTACGCAGACGATACCATTATGTATACTTCTGGCCCTTCCTTGGACACTGTGCTAACTAACCGCCAAACGAGCTTCAATGCCACACAACACTCCTTCCATGGCCTCCAACTGCTCTTAAAACGCTAGTAAAAACAAATGCATGCTTTTCAACCGTTCACTGCACGCACCCGCCCGCCCGACTAGCATCACCACCCTGGACGGTTCCGACCTAGAATATGTGGACAACTATAAATACCTAGGTGTCTGGTTAGACTATAAACTCTCCTCCCAGACTCTTATTAAACATCTCCAAACCAAAATAAAATCTCGTCAGCTTTCTATTCCGCAACAAAGCCTCCTTCACTCACGCCGCCAAACATACCCTAGTAAGACTGACTATCCTACCAATCCTCGACTTTGGCGATGTCATCTACAAAATAGCTTCCAATACTCTACTCAGCAAACTGGATGCAGTCCATCACATTGCCATCCGTTTTGTTACCAAAGCCCCATATACCACCCACCACTGCAACCTGTATGCTCTAGTCGGCTGGCACTCGCTACATATTTGTTGCCAGACCCACTGGCTCCAGGTCATCTATAAGTCTATGCTAGGTAAAGCGCCGCCTTATCTCAGTTCACGATAACACCACCACCCGTAGCACACGTTCCAGCAGATATATCTCACTGATCACCCCCAAAGCCAACACCTAATTTGGCCGCCTTTCCTTCCAGTTCTCTGCCGCCAGTGGAGTGAATTGCAAAAAAATATATAAAAAAATTGCTGAAGTTGGAGACTTTTGTTTCCCTCACCAACTTTAAACATCAGTCATCTGAGCAGCTAACCGATCGCTGCAGCTGTACTTAGTCCATCTGTAAATAGCCCACCCAATCTACCTACTTCACCCCCATACTGTTTTAATGTAATTTTCTGCTCTTTTGCACACCAGTTTCTCTACTTGCACATCATCATCATCTGCTCATTTATCACTCCAGTGTTAATCTGCTAAATTGTAATTATTCGCTCCTATGGCCTATTTATTGCCTACCTCCTCATGCCTTTTGCACACACTGTATATATACTTTTCTACTGTCATTGACTTGTTTATTGTGTTATTGGCTTGTTTATTGTTTGCTCCATGTGTAACCGTGCTGTTGTCTGTCTCACACTGCTTTGCTTTATCTTGGCCATGTCGCAGTTGTAAATGAGATCTTGTTCTCAACTAGCCTACCTGGTTAAATAAAGGTGAAATTAAAAAAATAAAATAAAAAGAGCTAGAATAGATTTTGTACCCTGTTGTAATTCTTAAAATACGTTGTCTTCTATCCAAACCCCACAATCAAATAAACATTTTACGAAGCTCTCAGCCTTTAGATCACAAAAGTGCAAACAAATAATATGAACTAAAAACTCGACACATTTTGGAATTGCTATGCATCCTAAAATTGTTTGGGAATTGCTGACAATCCCTAAGAAATATCCAAAACAGCAAACGCTTTTTCCGCGACCCTGCACATCATAATTGTCTCTCTTTTTTAGTATCAATGTGAGGGGCTATGGCAGGGGAACGATGTTGCAGTAATCTAGTGTGTGGTGCGGGAATAATGACAAGCGAACCTTGGGCGTTGAGTGTTTCCATTGCCCTAAAAAAAAGGGAACCGAACTCAGGATACCTCTCAAGATGGTTTCAGATTGGTTCGGGGAATCGAGGGGTCTGAGTTCATTTGGAGTGTTCTCACTGCACAAACAATTAAGAGAACCACACTGAGTTCACAAAAATTGGCTGAAAGGGACCGAGTGTAAAAACACCCACATTAACGTTTGCTACCTAATGACGTTGCTAGTTTGCAAAGGACTGCGCAACTCAAGGTACATAGTTAACTAGCGAACGTTATATAGCTAGTTAGGTAACTAGTTAACACTAACATAATCCGATAAAGTAGAATTTCCATGTATTTCCAAAAATCAACACGACAAAGCTACCAACTACTACAGCAACTAACCGTCAGCTACTGACGTTAACTCGCTAGGTTGTCGACATGGCTGCCACGGCAAAGACGCCATCTTGATTAAACAAAACATCTTTAAAATAGAAACAGCTAGCATAAATTATTATATAAACTCGATGGTAATGTATTTGGTGAACACTTACCGCCATGAGTCACTTGAAGAACCCCCGTAAAAAAAATTCACGTGAGTTCTTTCTGTGCTGAGCTTCGTTCGGTGTTCCAGCAAATTCCTCCCACTTCCAGGCCGTTCTGTTACAACAGAGAGCGGAAGTGGTGGAGTAAGAGGTTTTACTCCGAACACAATTTGTCCACGACAATAAACCAATGAAGTGAGGAATTTTTGTATGGTGGTCAATGAGTGTCGAATTTGGTTAACAAACAATAATTGCTCATTTTCTGGATTAATCTGATTTTATAGAATATAAGTTTCGTAATGGTTAGTTTGTTACGAATGCACTGATATAAGTGGACGCACTTGGAAAAACGATTTTATATTGGTGTTAATCAGGTCAACATCACCAAGGCCTGGGGCCCTGACAGTATTCCAAGGCCAATCTCAGCACATGTGCAGATCAGCTGGCAGGCATATTCATGGTAATTTTCAACCTCTCTGTAATCTCCACATATTTTATGATGACCACAATCATTCCTGCTCTCCACATGGCCCTCACCCACCCAGATAAAAGGAATACTTATGTGAGAATGCTGTTCATCACCATTATCCCCTCCAAGCTCATCACCAAGCTTAAGACTCTGGGTCTGAACACCTCCCTCTGCAACTGGATACTAGACTTCCTGACGATCTGACTCCAGGTGGTGAGGGTAGGCAACATCACCTCCACCACGCTGACCCTTAACATAGGGTCCCCACCGGGGTGTTCTTAGTCCCCTCCTGTACTCTCTGTTCACCCACGACTGTGTGGCCACACATGACTCCACCACCATTATCAAGTTCGCTAACGACACGATGGTGTTAGGCTTAATCACCGGCGATGATGAGTCAGCCTACAGCGAGGAGGTCAGTGACCTAGCAGTGTGGCGCCAGGTTGGTCGTCAAAGACCCCAACTACCCAAGTCATAGACTATTTTCTCTGCTGCCACACAGCAAGAGGTACCGGTGCATGAAGTCTGAAACCAACAGGCTCTTGAACAGCTTCTATCCCCAAGCAATATGACTGATAAATAGCTAACAAAATAGATACACGGACTGTTTACCTTGTATCTTTATTGATCTTTTATTTCAATATTTGCACTGTCTCTATGCACTGTCACTCCAACACACACACAAACACACACTCCATTGTTTGTTCACTCACACATAATATGCACATACAGTGCATTCGGAAAGTATTCAGACCCCTTGACCTTTTCCACATTTTGTTACATTACAGCCTTATTCTAAAATTGATTAAATAAAAACAATTCCTCATCAATCTACACACAACACCCAATATTGACAAAGCGAAAACAGGTTTTTAGAAATTGTACCAAATGTATAAAAACACAACAGAAATACCTTATTTACTTAAGTATTAAAACCCTTTGCTATTGTAACAGTTTAGCTTCCGTCCCTCTCCTCGCCTCGACTTGGGCTCGAACCAGGGACCCGCTGCACACATCGACAACAGCCACCCTCGAAGCATCGTTACCCATCGCCCCAAACTTCAAGGTCTCAGAGCGAGTGACCGCACTGATTGAAACGCTATTAGCGCGCACCCCGCAATCCATTTCACACCGGTTACACTCACCCACCTTTTGACCTCCTCCTTTTCCGCAGCAACCAGTGATCCGGTTCCACAGTATCAATGTAACAGTATAGCTTCCGTCCCTCTCCTCACCCCTACCTGGGCTTGAACCAGGGACCCTCTGCACACATCAACAACTGCCTCCCACAAAGTATCGTTACCCATCGCTCCACAAATTCCACCCCGCAAACCATTTCACACCAGTTACGCTCTGAGACTCGAAATTGAGCTCAGGTGCATCCATCATCCTTGAGATGATTCTACAATGTGATTGGAGTCCACTTGTGGTAAATTCAATTGATTGGGCATGATTTGGAAAGGCACACACCTGTTTATATAAGGTCCCATAGTTTACAGTGGATGTCAGAGCAAAAACCAAGCCATGAGGTCGAAGGAATTGTCCGTAGAGCTCCGAGACAGGATTATGTCAAGGTACAGATCTGGGGAAGGGTACCAAAAAATGTCTGCAGCATTGAAGGTCCCCAATAACACAGTGGCCTCCATCATTCCTTAATGCAAGAAGTTTGGAACCACAAAGACTCTTCCTAGAGCTGATCACCCGGCAAAACTGAGCAATCGGTGGAGATGGCCCTTGGTCAGGGAGGTGACTAAGAACCCAACGGTCACTCTGACAGAGCTCCAGAGTTCCTCTGTGGAGATGGGAGAATCTTCCAGAAGGACAACCATCTCTGCAGCACTCCACCAATCAGGCCTTTATGGTAGTGGCCAGACGGAAGCGACTCCTCAGTAAAAGGCACATGACAGCCCGCTTGGAGTTTGCCAAAAGGCACCTAAAGGACTCTCATACCATGAGAAAACAGATTCTCTGGTCTGATGAAACCAAGATTGAACTCTTTGGCCTGAATTCCAAGCGTCACATCTGGAGGAAACCTGGCACCATCTCTACGGTGAAGCATGGTGGTGGCAGCATTATGCTGTGGGGATGTTTTTCAGCGGCAGGGACTGTGACACTAATAAGGATCGAGGGAAATATTTACGGAGCAAAGTACAGAAAGATCTGCTCCAGAGAACTCAGGACCTCATACTGTGGCGAAGGTTCACCTTCCAACAGGACAACAACCCTAAGCACACAAGCCAACACTGCCTTACTCCCTATCGTTCGCACAACTTAGAAAAACTACATTTTAGGGTTTTCCTCATGCCCTTTTTCATGACAATGCTAGCAGTCACTGAGTGAGTGACTGATAGGTATCCACCGACCAGAACATTAAGGGTGTGTTCATAAATTGCCTCCAGTGTCAGAGATCGCTTTGTGTCTTTCCTAAATTCAGAGCGTACACTGTCACTGGGCGCTCTGGCCAGTAGTGTTAATCCGAGTTCTGACCTCAAAGGAACTCAAGCCAACTGGCTAAAATTGGCTAGCTTGCTAGAGCGCAGAATAACTAATGATTTTTAGAACTCGCAACACCTTTTGAATATGACCGGCGTAAGTAAAGTCGGGGAAAAAATGTTATAAAATTGTTGCCAGCTGCACAATTTCAGTCACCAATGCTCAATATAACATGAAAACAGCCTAACCGGCTCTACTAGGGCAGGTAAATTGTTCGGATTGAGGTGTTCTGGTAATAGCTAGCCAGTTAGCTTGGGTGCTTGATTGTGATGGTGAGGACGGAACGCTCGGATAAACCATACTTCTCTGCCAGAGTGCCCAGTGTGAGCTTGGAACACTCCGAATTTACGAACGGACAATCTGACACTGCTGTGAATTTACGAACGCACAGAGCGCACTCTGGCACTCCAGTGTGAATTTAGGAACGCACACCTAATAGACAATATTTGGGTACAAGTGAGAACCCGGATGACCAATCAATGACCAATGATTGCGTACGCCTACTGAAGATAGTTGGAAATGAAAAAGATGGCTATTTGAATCAGCTTCCTCTTGGTTTGAGAACGACTTCCATTCCACCAACTCAATCTGGGGAGTGCAAATAAATATACAAAGAACACCATATCAGTTCACTATTATTTTATAATAACCTTTTATTATTTGAATTGAATGATTCAAATGAACTTTATCAGTTTGAGTTCAAGTATGCGCCTGTAACTACACAGGAAGTAAGTAGAGTTGTGTTTCTCTCGTTTTGGTCTTTGTTTTAAACCGCCAAATTCTGAATCCGCATAGTAGGGTGGTGTTGTGCTCAGTTTACCAGTAAACCGTTGTCAGGGTACCTGTAACCGGTGAGTTTGTTACCTCGATATAATCCAAATTATTTTATAACATGTCTATCTATACCTGTATGTAGTACATTTTGTATATACATATGTTTTACCTAGCTAATGTTAACTACGCTACTCCTTAGTTAACTGACATGACAGCAAAGAGTGGTGACAGCTCTGCAGTACTAGCATACCACGTAAATAGGTATAGTATATAAGTATATGCTAAGTAACTATCTAGCTAGCTTCCTAGTTATAACTGACCTGTTAGTGTCCCGTTTTTTAAAATCTAGGTAGGTGGACAGAAAAACAATGTGGAACGACGTTGAACTTCTAATCAATGAGGATACCAACACAGGTCGCCTTTGCAATGTTCGAGAGGAGAATAGTGGTCTGTACCAAGTGGATACTTTGGTCAAAATTGCCTCAACTGAAAAGGTAAGACCAAAAGTAGTCGATTAAACTCAACTCCGCGATTTACGTTGGAGCTCAGACGTCACATAAAAACTACCGTGCGCGATATTTTGTAGGGTGCTGAAATCAATAGTTTTTTTTAATTAAAAACGTAATTTTACATGTTGTCAGAGGTCCAGTCCACCTCCACCCACAGTAGTCGTCACTCAACTCGATCGTATGTAGGGAGTTGAGTTTAATTTTCTAGACGAAAAGTTAACGACTCTAACCACATGATTGATTACCTATACAGTTATGAATCACCTTCTAAGTGGACACAGTATACAGTGCCGGTGTTGTGCCGAAAATCTCCCCTCCCCCTTCTAATGTCCTTAATTTTGGGGCTAGAGTCAAATACTTTCTTTCGCGCACACTAAACATTTCAGAACAACTATGGCTGAATTATTATCCTTACACTTTAAAAAATACCAGTCGAATAATACATGGGAGAGATGACGAATTCTGGCAAAGAGATTGATTTATAGACTAATACAAAAAATCAGTAGCAGATTTAGGTACGTGTGACATGGGCAGCCCTGGGCGGCATCTTGCCGGTGGCTCGGGGCGCCCCGGGTGCGGGCGCTGAAGGGGGGATTCGCCCAGAGCGCCATACAAGCTTGAACCGCCACATACACTTGAAACAAATAGCCAAACCGAAAACTGCAGACCAAAATTCGTTCTGCTACTAAGATCAGTTTAATGTTGGCTAAACTGACAACTGAGTGAAGAGCAGAAAGCGAAGGGGGTGGGGTTCTGTCAGGGTGGAGATTTTCGCCACAACACAGGTATTAATTAAATTAATGATCGGCTCTTGACTCTTCAGTGCAAGTTGTTCACATTATTGTTTTCCTGCAGGTGTTGTCAGATCCTCAGCTTTACTCCTCCAGCAGTTCAAACTGCAGCATTGTTGTTGCTGATTCAACTGTTATCCTGTTCGACCTCAGCTATCAGACTATTTTGCTGCATCTTGACTTTGGTTAGTATCTCTTTTGTGTTCTGTGTGTAGATGTCTAATCAAATGATGTTTCATTATGGTGAATGATGATAATTAAAAGCATGTTTATTTCAGACTCTGATGTGGATACTGTGGATGATTGTCTGGACGGACATTTTCTGGTGGTTTGCGAGAGAAATGGAAACCTCCATCTTATCTATGTGCCTCAAAAGTGCACTCTTCTCACCATAGTAAGAGATGGGGCTGATCTCATATGCCCCATGATATTTCAGCAATTTAAATGTGTCAGTGTCATACGTGTGCCAAAAGTGCTTGCATGCTGAGTGCAATATATCTTTTTTTATTACATTTTTTATTTTTTTTACTCTTCTAGGCTTTGCTAAAGAATGTCCCCTCTGGAAAAGAGAAAACATATCGACATCTTATCCTACAGGAGGATAAGACATCTTTCGGTGAGTTGTTCATAGTTTGCCATTTCTTTGGAATACAATTATACAGTATCATGTATCAGTGTGTTGAGGTGAAAGGTTAAACCTTATCTTTGTTGCCAGGGATGTACCACCTGTTCCTTCTTACTCAAGATGGATTTTTTCACATCACAAACCTTGCCCTAGAGAAGATTCAAATAGGTATTTTAATTAGGTTTTCACTTGAGACCTGTTATAGTTTTCTTTCACTTGAGACCTGTTATAATTAACTTTCAATTATTTTAAACCATATTCTCTCATCTCTGTAGCTATTGAGAAAATGGACATTGGGGCTTTGAAAGAGGTATTTGGCTTTAACTATGTTGGAGATAGTAAAATAAACATTTAAAACCATATGAAGTCAGAATAATCAAATAATTAACCCCTAACCATCACATCTCATTGTTTCTCTCTAGCTCCAGTCTCGATTTAAGACAGACTTCTGTTCCACCAAGGAGATCCATGGAGGGGGATGTAACACAGCAGTGATGTGCAACCTTGGCAATGAAATCCACCTCATGATTGGGGTATGGTTGTGCGCAAGTAACTGCACTGCTTTGTTACAAAAGATTTGTATGTAAAATGCAAAGATAAATCCTTGAAAACATAATGCGAGAACTGCTGCCGATAATAGGAAGTTAGACTTTTATTCATCAAGTAGGCTATTCATACAGTATTTATTCAATTGTAACATTTTAACTTTATAGCTTCTCGCATGACTGATGTGGTTATGCTTTCTTTTTGCGTAGGCGGACGGGGAAGCTGTTCTAACCCACTGGAGATTGGATCATAGTCAGGGCACGATGTCTCTCTGTCAGTCCCTGGACTCCAGCCTAATACCAGGTAGTTATAATAACATTTAACTGTCTGGCTTTGGTTAAAGCTACACTACTTTTCTCCCTGAATTGCTTATGTATGTTATCAATAGTTAGGCTATAGCATTATTTTTAATTGTTGTGTATTAATGTTGCAGTCAAATTTTGCCCTTATCTGTATTGTAGGGGTGAGAAAGATTCTGGTGGTGGACAATCTCATGTATGTTCTTAGCACAGAGGTGAGTCCAGCTGTATGAATCTCCATCAATCAGTTTATAATTTAATTCTTTAGCTGTTTTGGTCATTAGAACATTTTAAAGTTGGACATTAATCTTTCTCTACCTTTCAATTGGTCTTAGAACATTCTGAGTCTTTGGGACCTGCATTTCCTCGTGATGGTGTGCTGCTGGCCTGACCTCTCCATCCATGACTTCCTACTCATCACAGAGTGTGACTCTGCTTCAATAGCCACGTATGTGTTCACTTCAATGCTATACTATTGTTAGACCTATACTATTTCTATTAACATGATGTAATGTTTAATTTTTAAATGCTTGTGCTGTAATGATTTTGAAAACAACCTGTCCTCTTCATAGGCAAGAAAGTGCCAGCACAAAAATCATTACATTGACCATGCAAGACAAAAGCCAGGTAACTCCAGTCTGTCTCTATGGTTTCTAGACAGCTACTTGTTAGTAATAGTCCCATCATGTACATACATTAATGCTCCTCTGGTATAAATAGTTGTAAGAATCATCTGAGGTCCTCTCTGACTGTGTTTGTTGATGGCAACGCCCTGTTTTGTTATCCTTAGATGAGGAGCCTGCAGGTGCGTTCTCTTCCCTCCATGACTGTCCTCTATTCTCTGGAGGTCTCCTCTACAGCCTGCCTGGTACAGACAAGAATAAGCACGGTAAACCATACATGATTATAATCCACTCTGATTGCATCAGATATCAGGTTCAGAAAGTACACCAAATTCAAAATGTGCCTGATTGTAACGCATTGGAATGGAATTTAAGTCTATTACAATACCCACGTCGCAAAGGATAATGGAACAATAAGTCATTGTTATTTTACTTTAGATTATGAAAGTTTGTCAGCTTCAGCATCCTACCCAACCTCAGTACATTGTTTTTATCCTTCTGAATTTCAGGACACTATATATTTGCTAGAGGGGATTTATGAGAATTCACAAAAGTAAGTGTTTCTTTGGTTGTTTAAGGACACGAGAGTTTCCCTGAGTAAATACTCAGGTGGTGGAGTTTCACAAATAACTTTGAATAACAGTGAATTGATGTGTAAATGCAATTCTCTTTTTTTTTCTGACAACTAGCTCTGAGGAGCATATATCCTCTGTCGTCATGAGATGCTTCACAGAGGCTTTGCCTGAGAACAGGTATAGTAGTGTCATCACGCACACAGCATATTTCCATATCCTTGCACTAGTTACATACAAGATGTCAGTATCAGTAAACACATATTTTTTTGTCCCCAGACTCAGCAGACTTCTCTACAAACACAAATTTGAGGAGGCAGAAAAGTTTGCCATAGCATTTGAGCTTGATGTTGAGGTTGGTGTAATTTTTCTGGGGTTGAAAACTTATTCTAACTAAAATGAATAATAAATGTACTTGACTGACCAGCCTCCTTGACCACCCAGCTTGTCTATAAGGTGAAGCTGGATTTTGTACTGGAGCAGCTGGCGTCAGCCTCTGTAGGTGGCAATGGGCAGGACGTATGGTCTGACCTGGTGGAGGAGGCAAAGACCAACCTGATGAAGATCATGGTGAGTTTTATCGGGGGGTGTATATAACAAAGCAAGATCAGACAGCCAGCTAACTTTCCTTAATATTCTGGAATATAAACATTGAATCTATAAACAAATAGACTTGAAAATGGGGATGGTATAATTCTCAAACTTTGACTGGTGTCAGAGAAAGGTATACGTTTGAATCACAAGCTGGCAAACCTACAGTAGATAGGGCCACAGTGTAATGATGTGCTATTTAACAGTGTGCAGGCCTTCTTGTTCCATACCAGTGTTCTTAAACAAGCCATCTACATTTTCAAATGTAAAAATTCCTTGAAAGGTTGAGATCAAATAAGTACACTGTGCTCATTGACGAGTGTGTTTGTGTGTCAGGATGAGCAGTATGTGGTGGAGTACTGCCTCAAGGCTCCATGGCCAACCTTTGACACTGCAGAGAAGATGCTGAACCATGCCGCCTCCCGCTGCCCCTCCTCACAGATCCAGGAGGCTCTGGCTAGACTCGCCACCTTCTGCTGTCTCCACAGCCTGGACAAGTTCAAGTATGTTCAATTTGACTGTAATTCTATGCCTGGCTTGCTAAAGGGTATTGAGTATATGTATTGTAACTGTGTAAATTAGGGCCATGCCTGTACTTGCATTCAGAAAGTATTCAGACACCTTGGCTTTTTCCACATTTTGTTACATTACAGCCTTATTCTAAAATGGATTAAATAAAAACAATTCCTGATCAATCTACACACAATCGGGGCGGCAGGGTAGCCTAGTGGTTAGAGCGTTGGACTAGTAACTGGAAGGTTGCAAGTTCAAAACACCCGAGCTGACAAGGTACAAATCTGTCGTTCTGACCCTGAACGGGTAGTTAACCCACTGTTCCTAGGCCGTCATTGAAAATAAGAATTTGTTCTTAACTGACTTGCCTGGTTAAATAAAGGTAAAACATTTTTTTTTTTTTTACCCGTAATGACAAAAAGCGGAAACAGGTTTTTAGAAATTGTACCAAATGTATGAAAAAACATACCGGTACCTTATTTACTTAAGTATTAAGACCCTTTACTATTGTAACAGTTTAGCTTCCGTCCCTCTCCTCGCCTCTACCTGGGCTCGAACCAGGAACCTTCTTCACACATCAACAACTGCCTCCCACGAAGCATCGTTGCCCATCGCCTCAAAAAAAAAACGTGACTTGCAGAGCAAGGGGAACAACAACTTCAAGGTCTCAGAGCGAAAAAAAACAATTTAACCAAATCTACACACAATACCCCACAATGACAAAGCGAAAACTAGTTTTTATACGTTTTGCAAATGTGTTAAAAATAAACTGATACCTTATTTACATAAGTATTCAGAACCTTTGCTATGATACTCGAAATTGAGCTCTGATGCATCCTGTTTCCATTGATTGACCTTGAGATGTTTCTACAACTTGATTGGAGTCCACCTGTGGTAAATTCAATTGATTGGACATGATTTGGAAAAGCACACCTGTCTAAATAAGGTCCCACAGTTGACAGTGGATGTCAGATCAGGTTAAAGGAATTGTCTTTAGAGCTCTGAGACAGGACTGTGTCGAGCCAAAGAACTGGGGAAGGGTACCAAAATATTTCTGCAGCAAGAACATAGTGTCCTCCATCATTCTTAAATTGAAGAGATTTGGAACCAACAAGACTCTTCCTTGAGCTGGTCGCCCGGCCAAACTGCACAATCGGTTGAGAAGGGACTTGGTCAGGGAGGTGACTAAGAACCCAATGGTCACTCTGACAGAGCTCCAGAGTTCATCTGTGGAGATGGTTGTCCTTCTGGAAGGTTCTCCCATCTTTACATTTACATTTTACATTTAAGTCATTTAGCAGACGCTCTTATCCAGAGCGACTTACAAATTGGTGCATTCACAAATTGGTGCATATTATTATCTGTAGTAAAAAAGCAATGGG
The DNA here is from genome assembly GCF_023373465.1 of Oncorhynchus keta. NCBI lineage: Eukaryota > Metazoa > Chordata > Actinopteri > Salmoniformes > Salmonidae > Oncorhynchus > Oncorhynchus keta. The sequence continues at coordinate 19,896,772 of NC_068445.1, forward strand.
TTAGAAGAAGCCTACATAACCACCTGTAAAGTCAAATTCAACATCCATTTATGGCCAGCTACAGTCGGAAGTTTACATACACCTTAGCCAAATACTAATCCTAGTAAAAAAATGCCCTATCTTAGGTCAGTTAGGATCACCAATCTACTCCAAGAATGTGAAATGCCAGAACAATAGTAGAGAGCATGATCTACTCCAGCTTCTATTTATTTCATCACACTCCCGGTGGGCCAGAAGATTATACACTCAACTAGTATTCGGTAGCATTGCCCCTCAAATGTCCAACTTGGGTCAAACACCTCGAGAAGCCCTCCACAAACCTCCCACAAAAAGTTGGGCGAACTCTGGCATACTCCTCCTGACAGAGCTGGTGCAACTGAGCCAGGTCCGCAGGCCTCCCCGCTCGCACACGCTCCCTCAGTTCTGCCCACAAACCTCCCATGGGACTGAAGTCGGCCCCGTGATGGCCACTTCAATACCCCGACTTTGTTGTCCCCAAGCCACTTTACAGCACTCCACCATTCAGGCCTTTATGGTAGAGTGTCTAGATGGAAGCTGCTCCTCAGTAAAAGGCACATGACAGCCTGCTTGGAGTTTGCCTAAAGGACTCAGACCATGAGAAACAAGGTTCTCTGGTCTGATGAAGAGGAGTCTAGTCAGGATTGAGGCAAAGATGAACGGAGCAAAGTACAGAGCGATCCTTGATGAAAACCTGTTCCAGAGTGCTCAGGACCTCCGACTGGGGAAAAGGTTCATTTCAGCAGGAATGTCCTCGAGTGGCCCAGCCAGAGCCCGGACTTGAACCCGATCTAACATCTCTGGAGAGACCTGAAAACATCTGTGCAGCGACACTCCCCATCGAACTTGACGGAGCTTTAGAGGCTCAACAGAGAAGAATGGGAGCAACTCCCCGAATTCAGATGTGCCAAACATGTAGCGTCATACTGAAGAAGACTCGAGGCTGTAATCGCTGCCAAAGGTGCATCAACAAATGACTGAGTAAAGGGTCTGAGTACTTAGTTATGCTAATGTGATATTGCAGTTTATTTTGAATACGTTTTGCAACATTTCCTGAACCAGTTCTTGCTTTGTTATTATGGTGTATTGTGTGTAGATTAAGTAATAAAATAAAAGCAATTTATTTCATTTTAGAATAAGGCTGTAACGAAAAGAAAAAAAATAGAAAAGTTGAGGGGTCTGAATACTTTCCTAATACACTGTTTAATTTCCTCCTGGTTGTTTCCCTCCAGTGGAATCTCCTGGATTGAGTTTCTGAACATCACAGACTACGTTGGGGACATGCTGTCCCACTTGAGAGAGGGAGACCTGAAGGGGGCCCAGCACCTTTGGCTTAGACACGAGGTAACACAAATTCACACAATCAACTGTTGCACCATAAGACATCTAAAGGAGTTTCATATTTTTCTCTTGTAATATGTGGATTTTACTGGAAGATAATTGATATTTGTCTGCTGTTTCTGTGGTTATCCTGTAGGGAGAGATTGCAGTGCAGTTTGATGAGAGAGGTCTTGATGCTCTGCTCAGCTCCTTTCCAGAAGACCTTCCATCCCAGGACCTTTGTCTCTGGCTTAGGAGTGTCATTGTGCCCTTTGTTAGGAGAGTGGTACCTAGAGGACAGGTACAGTGGGCACTCACCATATTCTGTCAGGGCAGAAAACAGATCATGATGACATATGTTTTGATCAGTTTGTATTTCCAGTATTTTGTTGTCAAGGCTTTTGAACGATGTGTATGTAGAAAATCGTTGCGAGGTGGTTGGAGCAGAGGGCCAGGATTCTGGAGTTAACAGAAAAGGTAAAGCCAGCACCTTTTCATTGCTAGACTTGAGGAATAATTCTGAGTGCTCTAGTCAATAACTTGACTGATGTAGGTGATCACACACTTAAACATTTCCACATTTCTTCTGCCCCGTCACACTATTCTGTTCCTATAGGGAGACTGGCCCCAGAATGGACTGAACTTGGCGGAACTTGGGTTGCCGTCGTTATGGATGTGGATACCTTCTGTAAGCTGCATTTTATCACCTCTTTCCTTTGGTTAATTTCACTGTCATCCCCCTCACTTCCTGTTCCCCTATGCGCTCTCAATTCATGCTCACTTTCAAACACTGGATGTCAAAATGTTATATGCTTAGTCATTGATTAGTAGGAAGTAACCTATCCTGTAATTGTGATTGGTGGTCTCAGGACGATGACTATGGTTCAGAGGAAGTGGAGCACCTCAAGTCCCTGGTCTCTAACCTCCGCCAGCTGCTGGACCTCTACAACAAGTACAACTGCAGGCCCTCCCTGTCAGTCTTTGAGAAGGTCTGTGTGTGACAGTCATCTGGGGATTGTCTGATTTGGATTCTTGTCGTTTTAAATCTTGTTGAAATTCTTTGTTATTGTACATGGTATCTCTCTTTATCTGCACTGTGGGTATGTTTAGGCAAGTATCCGCAGCGTAGCCTTCCTCATGCTGGATAAGGTGCCTGCCCCAGAGCTGATCCCTGCCACGGTGGAGGGCAGTGTCGGGCCCTACAGCCTGGAGCACCAGCTGCCCCTGGATGAGCTGCTGCTTCAGTACATCAAGGTGTCTACCCATCTACCAGGAGACACACTTTACTATGCTTTTTTTTCTACTTGGCTGCAAATTAACTTAGCTGCTCATATTGTAAATGGTTGTCACTCTGGATTGTTGATTGTCAGACATAATCTGGTTTGAGTCATTACGTGTCATTTTTGTCTTATTTTTCTCTCTATCCCACTAGGATCTGCTGGAGCGCTGCAGCTCACAGACCACTACGTTGTTCACAGAGTGGGAGGCCAAAGCTGTGGCTGTGCTTGGCTGCATCACGGCCACTGACGTGAGTTTATACACTAATTAACCACTTCCTGCCCTTCAAAGCTTGGCCACCAAATGGGATTGTAGATTTATGTACACGCCTTGATTGACATAGTATTCAACTGTGCTGTACCGTGTACAGCTGGTGGTAGACGCTGTGCTGGAGATCATGCAGAAGGCCGTGGTGCCCTGGACTGAGGTAGTGGAGAGGCTGGTCCAACAGCACTTGGAGATGGTGGGACCCAAGTAAGACTTACTGATCTGATCCTCCTCTGGTAACAGAGAGCCCTAACTCTCACTTGTTGCAGGCTTGTGGACTGCTTGGGTTCTAATCTTCCATAACCCATCCCACAGGCAGGAGCTTCTGAAGGAAAGCTACCGTCTGATGGAGATGAGGAAGCTGCTCAGAGGTTACGGGATCCGCAACTTCAACCTCTCCAACAACACTCAAATCATGGTAGGACTTTCAGGGTGTGTACAGTATGTAGATGTGTATATTTATGTAATTTCTGATCCATGTTGATTCTCCCTTTGTAGACACTGGTGAGGTACATCCTCAAGCAGGACCTCCCCACCTCCCTGGAGGACTCTCTGAAGCTGGCTGGGGCCTACAAACTCCCCACCTCCCAGATACACATCTTATACCTCATCCAGCTGATTAGCCAGAGCAAGGTACAGTATGTGAGCCCAGCCTTCCCATGGTGGCTGTTGCTTTCTGATGGGGAATCTCTTTTGTTCTGTGTGTTTCATGTGTATAATGTCTGTGTTGCATCGAAATTGCAGAGCGAGCCATGTGTGACACTCCTGAAAAAGCTCGCCCCCGAGGAAGCGGAGTGTGTGATCGAGAGGTTGGCTAACTGGGCACGACTGGAGCTGCAGGACAAAGACCATGTGTCTGAGGAGGTGAGCTTCTCTCGGGAGCAGTAGGGGTGTATTTGCATTCAGCAGATTTAAGACTATTCCAGGTCTATCATACGTTTATATTTGCACTGACATCTTCTTTTAATAGGTTTAATATAATTTAGAAATAGTGTTTAGTAGTGAGGTTCTGTACATGCCATTTCTCAATAGGAGTATACTCTTCATGCAGAGTCACTTGGGTTCTTATTGTGGCCAATTTCTAACAGCACAAGAAGCACCAGATGGTCGTAGCACAAGTGATGGTGGAGGCACTGACTTTCTTACAGCGGATCCAGAAAGGTTGTGGCAGCTTTTAAACTCTATCAATGTAATACTTGAAAAGACTGATTGCTAAACCTCCCAATATTGACATCATCTCTCGAAGAATTGAACATTCAGTGTATGAGGTCTTGATAAACTGTGAGTGTACCAGAGTTTGTGTGGATGTGCTAAGAAACTTTACCGCGTTAATGTTAATTCTCTCCTGTTTAGGGGATGCCTTTAAAAGTGTGGATTGCGAGAACAATCTGATGATGTTTAAGGCGATTGCTCACCTACAGGTAAGGTTCAATCATGGAATGATTTAGCAGAATGTGAGATGAAGGCTTTACCTGACTCACTGTTTCTGGTCTTTGACCTCCTGTGCTGAAAGGATCCTAATCTACTACATTTACAGGAGGACTTTGACATCTTCCTCACCCCTAACAACTATGAGGACCCCAAGGTGCGAAAGCAGTTCCAGGAGTATCACATCACAGCCTATGAGAACACCCGTGCTCGAGGTCCCTCCAAGAGCAAGGTCACAGCCACCCCCATGGTGGCCAACGACCCTGACGGCAAGACCAAGAACATCTCCACTGAGGCTGGCCTCCGCCGCTTGGCACGGCAGCTCCAGCGCACGGAGCAGGAGCTGTGGGCTGACTTGGCCCTGCGTGCCCTGGGGGTCGGCAAGGTCGACAAGGCCCTCAAGATCCTCAGGTCAGGGGGAAGGGGAACCAAGTTTAGGGGGGTAGTAAAGGAAAGCAATGCCCATGTTCCTCACTTTTTACATTTTTTTAATGAAGGCTTGTCATAATCTGAATATCTCATCCACAACATTGAAGTGTTTGATGGTAGTGTGTGCCTTTGCACTAAATTAACTCTGGGTACCTCCCTAACTGTGTCTCTCACTCCTTTCAAACCCATGACCCTGTCCCCATAGTGAGCTGTATAAGCACCATGGTACCACCAGCACAGGGAAGGTGCTTTTCAGTGCTGCCCAGAAGCTGTGCCAGATGCTGGAGGCAGACGTGCCCATGATCCTCCCTGAAGGCGTGGACCTCCCAGCAGTCATCCACAAGCTGGCCTGCCAGGCCGTCACTGTCTGCCACTCAGGTACTGTACAGCACTAACACCCTGAGCCTGGAGGCTAACCCAAGTCTTTATGGGAACTCACACATTTCATTTTAGAAGGCGCTTATCCTCCAATGGTTTAAGTGTAAGTAGTTCACATAAAGTGACACTGTATGACTTTAGCACCCTAGTAAGTGATACCTCTGACTTGAGTATGTGCTCCCTATTCTTTCTTGTTTCTCTCAGACCTGCTCCTGGACTGTGTGGAGCTGTGTAAGAGCACACGGGCTGCCATGGATGTCTACCACCAGTGTCAGCTGTCAGACAACTATGGCTTCATAGCAAAGGTGAGTGCCAGTACGACACTTCACTTTTCCCCATCGGGCTACCAGATTCCTACCAGAGTCTTCAATGACAACCCTAATCAATAGATTATAATATTAGACATTCACTTAATCTTTGTTCATGTTAGGTCATCAGGCTTTAATGTCACTGCCATATGTTCAGGATTTGTCTCTGGCGGCTGAAAGGGACCCGTACTCCCAGTGGAGCTTCCAGGATGTCTTTAAAGAGGACTGCATCATCCTGGACCCCGTGTCTGTCCTGCCAGTCCAGTATGAGATCACCAACTGTCTGCTGCCCTTCTCCTCAGGTACCTAAAATCCTGCAGACTAAGTGTCTCGTATCTGGTATCTTTTTAACATTGTATCATGTGTGATGTTATTCTACTTTATAATGCCCAAGCATTGTTATTGATTTGAATTGCATTTAACTCATGTTAATTCATGTTGCAGATAGAAAGCTTTACCCACTGGACTGCTCCTGTCTTTCTCACTGCTCTTTCCAACAAGGTAGCTACTGCAGTTTCCTGCAATTAATAGATGGATATAAATGCAGTTTTTATGCACCCTTAGCCTCATGTGTCCTTGTCCATGTGCAGATGCCAACTTCCTGAACCCGCTACTGGTGCCCCTGGCCTCCATGCATCAGATGCTGCAGGAGTGTAGTCAATTGGAGCTGGCCCTCCGACTGCTGGTCAACTCCTTTGGCAGCTGTCTGCAGCACGTCACCTCCAACATCATGAACATCAAGCTCGGCATTCAGGTATGATGACTACAGTACAGTATCAATGTCCAGATTGTTTTTCAGGTGTTTTTAAGTGTTTTCTGTAGCAGAGGTATACTAATGTACATTTGTTGAGTGAGCAATTTTTTGTAGCGTAAATGACGAACATACAAAAGATTACACCTGAAGTATAACAGTAGGATATCAGTGCAAGAGTTTTACCACATTTGTACAAAATAGAAAACAAACAATATAAAAAATTAAAGGGAAAAACCAGACTCGAAAACAGGAAAAAACCCAGTGTGGTTCATGTACCCCTGTATGCCTCCCCACCTGGTGTTTTCCAGGTGTTTTGTACAGATAGTCTACTTCACTAACACATGAAACTAAGGAAATTGACATCAGTCAGGGGTGTACTGTAGTGTCTCACCTGGAACCATGAGCAAGCAGTCCCTTGATCTTTGCATTTCTGTTGATGTTGCTACATATCTCTGTCTAGATTTACACTTGTCTCACTGCAGCTGTGTCTGTTCTCTGGACCACTATTCTATATTGTGAAGGGAAGTATTTACATTTTATGTGTTCCCTTTTCAGCTCTATGGCCCGCAGGCCCTGCAAAAATATAGGGCGTGCTTGAGTGATTTGAGAACAACTACTCTGTCCTCTATCAATGCTGTTGCAATTGCCCTCCTGCACAAGGTGATGTGAGATTTTTGTCCTGGATTTCAGGGGAGGATGTCTGACATTCTTCTCTTCAATAAAATTACATTGTATTCCGGCCATGCTGTATGTGTAATTTACAATAGACCTAACATGATTACTATAACAACTGGTGTTTTTACTCTGTGCAAAAGGTGTTTAACTGGAGAGTGGTGGATTGTGACCTGGCTATTGGACTCTGCACTCTCCTGTCCAAAACCGAGGTGTTTAAGATACTGTGGAAGGTGATCGACAACACTTGGCAAAACTATGATAAGATCTTGGTAAGATCATTATACTTATATACTGTCATTATCTGTTCCATCTTGAATGGTTTGTCATTGTTTTGATTCATGTTGTGTGTGACAGTCGATATGTCCATGATTTTCAGGCTGTGGCTATGGTGGGGGCCCATCTCTGTAACTTGTACAGCGAGCAGGAGGAGCGGAAGAAGTTTCTCTCGGTCATCACCGATGCAGAGTGGGGGATCGAGCTGGGCAAATTAGGGGTGTGTTTATCTTCAATGTTTTTTTCCCCCCTATCTATTTAACATTTGCAGTCTTTCAGACATGGCTGGTTTTTTGAAGAAATCACAATGTTAAACTTTGTGTTAATACCTGTTAATTAGGTGCATTCTTAACGTAATCTACCCTCCCTGCCTTGCGAAAGGACTCGGTTTAAACGCCTTGTCTCCCTCTTCCCAGATATCCATCCAGTCTGTGTTTCGTCAGTGTCCGGAGATGAAGAGTAACCTCATTCCTACCCTGGTGAAGAACAAGAACACCACCCCTGAGATTATCCTCCAGTACTGCAGGTGAGCTGTTATAGGAAGTCAACATGCTACTTCAATCTTTAGTTTTTGGGTCTGATACTACTGCATGCTTTGTAGTTGCCTATTGCTGTCTTGTGACGTTACGCTGTAATTAATGAGTGTATGTATGTCCTGTGTGTTCCTCCTACCTGCAGCACCTTTGATCTGAACAGAGACGAAGTGATAAACCAGTACATCACCACCCTGCTGCAGGAGGAGGAGGAGGGGGGAGGGGCAGCAGACCCTGGGGCGGGCCAGGGGGAGCAGCCGCTAGGGCATGCAGACGCCTTGGAGAGAGCTCTGCAGATCATCCCTATGCTGCACAGCACCAGAAACCTCACCATCAGCCTCAGTGCTGCCATACTCAAGGTCTGAGCATACACAACTCTCAGCCTAGGTTTAGGGGTTGATGGTAGGACGTAATGATGTGTAGAGGAAATGGAGTGTTTAACTAGCTCTTGTGTTCCCTTTCCTCCTCAGCTAAGTCCATATAACTATGAGAGGATTGAGGGGGTGCTCAGGATCATACAGACAGCTGATGAGCAGATCACCAGCATCTCAATCAGTCAGGTGTGGCATCTTGATTTCTACTGTGTCTTTGTGCTACATACCTCTGCTAAATAAGTGTAATCCTCAATGTCATATTTTCTTTGGCATTACGATCAAGTCTCATCCACACGCAATACATTTCCCTCATCTCCAGGCAATAGGTCTGCTCCAGCACCTGAAGTCCTACAAGCGCATCTCTCCCCCTACAGACCTGGAGAGCAGCCACCTTCTGGAGAATGGCCTGGAGCCCTCGGCCCTGGCCAACATCAGACTGCCCTTCCACCTGCTCATGCAGACCACCAGCTACTGGAAGATCCTCTGTGAGTACTATACTCAGTTTAAGCTTACAATGTTCATGTGGTCAATAAGAGTTCATAAATAAATGATTGAGTGGACCTTTTGCATACTCTAGCTCGTATAAGGATTTGACAGATTCTCTTTCTGTGTTTAGCTCCAGAGCTAAGTGAGGAGACCTTTCCTACTCTGCTTCTGATAAGCAAGCTGATGAAGGTACAGTACTCTGCTCCACTGGTGGCTGTGGTTTATACTGTACATTACTGTTATGTTTGTTTTTAGATATGAGTGGTAAGCCTACCAGAATTTGAACTAATATTGGCGATGTATTAGTTGTTTCTATTGACTTTAATTTGGTCACCTGTGAATTTGATCCTATGTCTTCCTGCCTTCTGTCAGGTGAGCGTTGACAAGCTGTACATGTCAGCAGTGAACCATGTGTTTGAGAAGAGTATGAAACCCTTACTCCTCGAGCAACATAAGAGGAGGCAAAAACACACCTCCAGCAAGGAGACCTTCAAGGTGGCTAAGACCATCATGGGGTACATTCACTGCATCCAGAACCCAGAGTGGGCCGCTGCCACAGCCCATAAAATCGCTCAGGAGCTGCCGCCAGGTCAGACCGTTAGCCAGTCAAAGTGCCATGCCGCTGTTCATGGAGGAGCCGGCCTCTGCATCAATGTTCATCCTATTCACCTTTCTCTGCTGTAGGCACTGAGAAGACCCAGTCATTAAAGTTCTGCCTAGCTCTTGGTGACGCATGGCTGAAGGACCCAAAACTTGAGGTTAGACCACATGTTTTGTGTTTAGATTGTGTTGATGCTCTGCGGTCCTCAATGTTGAACTATTATAGATGTAGTTATATCTATTATGTCTGCGTCAGCTGCTTGAATTCAGGATACCCAGTCTTGTCTTCCCTTTCATGCTTTTTTTCTTTGTATATCTAGTCCATTCTTGTAGAATAAAAATTCTCTCCCCTCCGTCTTGTCCCCTGAGCAGGAGGCAGCGCGGACCAGGGTGGAGACCTTCCTGTCCAAGCTGAAGCTGCAGTTCCAGCGCTCAGCCACAGAGAACGTCCTGATGTCCAGCCAGCTGAACAGCCCAGAGCACCTAAAGCTGACAGGGCAGCCCGCCCGCCTCATCGTCATCCTTTACGAACACAGCAGTGTAGAGCAACGCTTCAGGGGCTCTGCTGGCCAAACCCACCCTGGTGAGCCCTCCACCATAACCAGACCAACCACATGTAGGCCCCCTCTTATTGCCATATGGCTCCATGTACCTGTCTGGAGGGTTAAGTGGAGCTACAGAATCACTGTATTGATGATATGTACTGTAGTCCTTTTAGAGCAAAATGGAACCAGACTATTTTCAGATTAAACATTTAATTTTTTTGTATGACTAGACATTCACGCTGTATGCAAAGAAATAGCAGCCATCAATAGCGTGGATTTTCTGAAGATCCGAAGCATGCTGCTGGAGAAATGGATCTGCAAAACCGGCCCAGCTGTAGCCAAGGTAAGTCCAACCTTACACTGTCTCTGATCTGCCACAGGTAGACTGGATGAGCTCATCACTAGGGGGGAAAATAGTCATTTTGCATGACATTTTGGAGTATGTGATACATCCTAACCGAAGGCTCTTTATTTTGAAGGACATCAACAACCAGGATTGTGTCAATGACATTCAGGAGGATTCAGATCTTATGAGGTAGCTCCCTGCATTCATCACTTGACTATCATAGCCTTACAGTTCACTATAGACCATTAACAAGGGATGTCTCCCATGTCCCCCTCTCTCAGGGTGGTGTACCTACTGCAGATCTATTCCATGGATGTGGGAGTCTGTCTGTTGAGCCCTATCCTCTCAGCAGAAACATGGGTGAGTTGGTAGATGGGATAGGTCAGGATTGATCTATAGGTTCCTATGTTAATCATTACAAGTTCCACATTTAGTTTGGAATTGGTGGGCTGGTGGGAAACAGTAGGGGGCTTTACAGAATTGGCTAACACTTAACGCCATGTCATGACAGCGGACATAACTTGTCATGACCCATATTTTTACACCTGTTGTGACATATGTTGCGTTATTTTATGGCTGGTTATGACACTTACATAAGTGTCAACCCACATTTATTCAAATAAGTGTTTTTTTCCCTGCCAAGAATTTTCCTTTCATGGAAAGTTTGTTTCTTAAATTATTTTGTTGTAATGAATTCTTTAGTCATGTTTTTTTTCATCATATTTTAAATAATTTGTAGAAAATACACTATGACAGTGTCACGAAGCATTATGACCATCGTAATCATATAAGCCAGATAGGCCTATCACGTACATGACCGTATATCAGTCATCAGTCAAAAAGAGGGTGTCTTGTCCTGCTCCTGCATTCATCTCAGTCATCAGCAACAGAGCATTGGGGTAGATTCATGTCTGACATCAATGTGTGTGCAATTACAATGACAATTTAACATGGTACATTAAAAAAATTCTATATATATATATATATATATATATATATATATATATATATATATATATATATATATATTGCTCAAAAAAATTAAGGGAACACTAAAATAACACATCCTGGATCTGAATGAATGAAATATTCTTATTAAATACTTAGTTGAATGTGCGGACAACAAAATCACACAAATTATCAATGGAAATCAAATTTATCAACCCATGGAGGTCTGGATTTGGAGTCACACTCAAAATTAAAGTGGAAAACCACACTACAGGCTGATCCAACTTTGATATAATGTCCTTAAAACAAGTCAAAATGAGGCTCAGTAGTGTGTGTGGCCCCACGTGCCTGTATGACCTCCCTACAACGCCTGGGCATGCTCCTGATGAGGTGGCGGATGGTCTCCTGACCTGGACTAAAGCCAACTCCTGGACAGTCTGTTGTGCAACGTGGCATTGGTGGATGGAGCGAGACATGATGTCCCAGATGTGCTCAATTGGATTCAGGTCTTGGGAACGGGCGGGCCAGTCCATAGCATCAATGCCTTCCTCTTGCAGGAACTGCTGACACACTCTAGCCACATGAGGTCTAGCATTGTCTTGCATTAGGAGGAACCCAGGGCCAACCGCACCAGCATATGGTCTCACAAGCGGTCTGAGGTTCTCATCTCGGTACCTAATGGCAGACAGGCTACCTCTGGCGAGCACATGGAGGGCTGTGTGACCCCCCCCAAAGAAATGCCACCCCACACCATGACTGACCCACCGCCAAACCGGTCATGCTGGAGGATGTTACAGGCAGCAGAACGTTCTCCACGGCGTCTCAGACTCTGTCACGTCTGTCACATGTGCTCAGTGTGAACCTGCTTTCATCTGTGAAGAGCACAGGGCGCCAGTGGCGAATTTGCCAATCTCTGTGTTCTCTGGCAAATGCCAAACGTCCTGCACGGTGTTGGGCTGTAAGCACAACCCCCACCTGTGGACGTCGGGCCCTCATACCACCCTCACGGAGTCTGTTTCTGACCGTTTGAGCAGACACATGCACATTTGTGGCCTGCTGGAGGTCATTTTGCAGGGCTCTGGCAGTGCTCTTGCTCCTCCTTGCACAAAGGTGGAGGTAGCGGTCCTGCTTCTGGGTTGTTGCCCTCCTACGGCCTCCTCCACGTCTCCTGATGTACTGGCCTGTCTCCTGGTAGCGCCTCCATGCTCTGGACACTACGCTGACAGACACAGCAAACCTTCTTGCCACAGCTCGCATTGATGTGTCACCCTGGATGAGCTGCACTACCTGAGCCACTTGTGTGGGTTGTAGACTCCGTCTCATGCTACCACTACTGAAAGCACCGCCAGCATTCAAAAGTGACCAAAACATCAGCCAGGAAGCATAGGAACTGAGAAGTGGTCTGTGGTCACCACCTGCAGAACCACTCCTTTATTGGGGGTGTCTTGCTAATTGCCTATAATTTCCACCTGTTGTCTATTCCATTTGCACAACAGCATGTGAAATGTATTGTCAATCAGTTTTGCTTCCTAAGTGGACAGTTTGATTTCACAGAAGTGTGATTGACTTGCAGTTACATTGTGTTTAAGTGTTCCCTTTATTTTTTTGAGGTGTGTGTGTGTGTGTGTGTGTGTGTGTGTGTGTGTGTGTGTTTGCTCTATAGATAAGATATATTTATAAATACACTGACACATAGGCTATGATGTAATGGAATGTTTTGCCTTTTGTGGGTTTTGACACTTGTAGGTGTCACAACAGAAATAAATTAACTCAATATGTTACAACAGTGTTATGACTGTTACAATGCTCGGTGTCACGTAAAGTGTTACCCAGAAGTGTGTATGTCAGTGTTGAATTCCCATTGTTGATATCTTCCTAGCCCCTCAGCAGTTCTGGGCCACGTCTTACTTTCTGCCACCGGAGTCGGGCCCTGCTTTGTCTCATCCACATTGCTGACCCCACCACCCTGGAAACACAGCTACACATCCCCAAGACACAAGTCCAGTAAGCGATCCTCGCTCTGATAAAGGCCAGTAGCCATGACTGATTGTCTGTGCCTGACTGCTGCTGTTCTGTTGCTGTTTTTCCTTCTGCAGGTATTACCTGAAGTGCTACATCTACCTGTCTCAGCTGGAGGACCTAAACATCCCTTACACAGTGGAGTCGTTCCTCAACAGTCCCAAAGAGGGCATGGTCAAGGGACTGTGGAAGAATCACAGTCATGAGCCACAGGTAGGCTGACTTGACCAATGTACTGGATGCTTTAGATGATTTCAGTCGGTTTCATTCAATGTGATGCAACCAAGATGAGGTAGTCAGGTTTGTATTGAGCTGAAGTTGCCTCCTGTCTCTGCAGGCTGTGCGTCTGGTGGCAGACCTTAGCCTGGAGTACCAGGTGTTTGACCCTCAGCTGTGGAATGGGTTACTGCAGAAACTACTGGGCTTCAACATGGTGAGAAGAGGCAGTCCACACAGTTTCAAGAACAATACTACTGCTAGAAATATTAGATTCTGCAGTCTGTCATGTCAATGAAGTTATATGGCAGTAAGACAGGATATGTTGTGGTGGCACCAAATTTGGTATTCCCATCTGCTCTTCAGATAAGCGACTTGCAAAAGGTATTGGAGGCACTGGGAGCTGTCCCCTCTCTCTGGCAGGTAATTACCACCAGGTTCAACGTGTCTCAAGGAGCCCATTGTGTACATTTTAAGGAGAGAAAATTCACAGCCACCACCTACTCTTTTGGCTTGGACAGTTGTTGTTAAAGCTGTATTTTTTTTTTTTTTCATCCAGGTCTCCAGTTTTTCCAGGACCTGGAGAAGTATGATCCTGGCCCCATTTGTATCAGGTAAATTAATCTATTAGACCACAACTCAAAAACATGAGGGTGAGGTGGAGAAAGTCAGCAAAATCACTGGTTATGTTCTCTGTCACACAGCATCTCTTCCTCTGAGCCCCCAACAGCAGGCAACCCTCTACAGGACCTTTGTTCTCCTCCTTAAGTACGTTCTGTTGCTTTATAGAATAGGTTGATAACGATTTCCAGAACTGTCACATAGGGATCAAGAATGGTGTCATGGCATTACCATGGTAACATTACTACACAATTCCTCAAATCTTTGACAAAGTGCTGATTCATCCTTTATTCTCCATGTCCCACTCATCCCAGCATCTTCCCTGGTCTCTGGCAGGTGCCCTTTCCTGTTGAATCTGGACCTGATAGGCATCGCCAATCGCTTTGCCCAGTTCAGTCTGCCAGGCTTTGCCCTAGGTGCCCTCCTGCTCATCCCTTGTGCCAAGAGGAAGGGACAGCAGATTCAGGTGATGCAGTTGGGTCTGGGTGTTCCATAAGGATAGTGGTGGTAGTGGCACACCACCAGCCCCCTAACACATCTGCCCTTTACCAAATTGTTCTCTGGATCTTTTTAGATGGAATTACATAAAATTGTTTTGGTTTAATAATAGCCACAAACTGTCCAAGACTCTGAATAAAACTATTAAAGGTATTGGGAGTGTCTATGCATGAGTCTCTTCCCCTTGTTTGATGTGCTTACTGTGTAGTGTATATGATTGCTCCCTCCCAGGGCCTCCTGTCAGCATGTAACCCCATTACCATCCTGGAGCAATTGGATGAGCATATGAACACTGGGGAGTTGGCAGGGGTTCCCTCACAGGTGAGCTGCAATCACGTTCTCTTATTGCCTTCATTAGTTAACCACTCTTGGCTCTACTGTATTTGTGATTCCATCTGTTCTCCATAATCTTTTACACATTGGATTATTTTGTTTAGTTGTTGAGAAATGTTGTATGGAATTCAGAATGTGTCATTAACTAATTTCTTCTCCACCCCAGATAAGGGACACAGTCTTGATGTTCATTTGCCAAAACAGGCAGTACCAGAAGCTGTGGAAGACCAAGTACTTTAATCTTCTCAAGCAACACATTGTGTCAAGTGGTGACTCCAACCAGGTGAAGAACCTGGTAGATCATTTGATCTCCCACAGCTGGTAAGTCCTCAAAGCAGTAATTTTACAAGCATAATTTTATGTATAATTGAATGAAAATGTTAACATCACACTCCAGGCAGGTATGAGCAGAGAAATGTTTGTTTCTAATATACGTAATTACTTTAATCCTTACCCTTTGACCTCTGGTGTTCAGTGAGGAGGATGCTAACTCCCTGGCCCATGAGTATCTGAAACACAGGGAGCGTAAAGGGAAACTAATACCAGACATGTCCCCTGCGTCCAGTGCCCTGAAGGTAACTATAGTCGGCAATCCTATATAACATAAATTGTTACTAATGTGAAATTAAATAAATATATGCCATTTAGCAGACACTTTTATGCAAAGCAACTTAGTCATGTGCGCATACATTTTTTTTTTTGTATGGGAGGCCCCAGTGGGAACCAGACCTAAGATCCTGGCATTGTAAGTGCCGTGCTCTACCAACTGAGCCACACAGGACCACTAATATGTAATTTCACTTTTAATTTTTATTTTTTGGGCTTGTTTTGCAGAGGTTTCTCAGCATCGATATAGATAAGTAAATGGTGTGGATATGAACAGGATGAAGAACACATATGGGACATAACATATATTCACAGTATGTTTATTCAAATGTGTGTCTCTTTGGGCTAGAAATGCAATGTTTGCACTTACTGTCTCCTTATTCAATCTATTCACATGTAATATTCACTGTATCTATTTTATAAAGAACTACACACTAAACATTGTTTCTGTTGGGAAACGTTATAGTGGAATGACTAATGACATTTTTATTACAACATACAGTTATCAAGCAATATAAAAAGTTGTCTACTGTTATTTTAGTTAAAGCAGCAATTAACATTTACATTTTAGTCATTCAGCAGACGCTCATATCCAGAGAGACTTGCTTTTTACCTTCAATTTCCTGTCCTACACCATACCAGTCTCTGTCTTGCCTACATGTGTGAAAACATTGATTTTCTTAATTCTGTAGTAAAAGATCTAGGAAATGAAGGCCCAGTGCAGTCAAAATGAGTTTTTCCTGTGTTTTGTATCACATTATTCAACACTTAATGAAACTAACTCAAAGTGTGAAACAATTTGGTCAGCCATCACCAGGCTGTAAATTAGTTATTAGATCAATAAGAAAAGTTCAAAACCTCTGCCAATGACTGCTAGTTATTAGTTTTTCTCTCCCCACTCATGCCACTCGTAGACAGTCCTAGCAAAATTCTTGCTTGAGATACTGCTTTCTTGCTAAGAAGCTATTTTTGTTACTTGACATGTCTGTATTTGAACATTACAAACCATCTACTTGGTACTATCCAAATAAAGTGTTACCTAAATAATATTTTCAGGCTCTGATTTATATGTTATGATGTTCCTGTCACATAGGAATTATACAGCATTGCGCTGTGAACCACAGTATGAAATGTATTTTACCATCTCAAATGGAAAACAAATACCAATGGCATGTTCAGAAGTAAATGGTCTACTGGTATGATCATCATTTAAAGGAAATTCTATTACATTTACATAAGTAATTTAGCAGTCACTATCTGATATACAGTTTGAAGTCTAAGTTTACATACACCTTAGCCAAGTGGGTCAGAAGTTTACATACACTGTATGTATTTGGTAGCATTGCCTTTAAATTGTTTAACTTGGGTCAAACGTTTCGGGTAGCCTTCCACAAACTTCCCACAATACGTTGATTGAGATTTGGCCCATTCCTCCTGACAGTGTTGGTGTAACTGAGTCAGGTTTGTAGGCCTCCTTGCTCCCACACGCTTTTTCAGTTCTGCCCACACATTTTCTGTGGGATGGAGGTCAGTGTTTTGTGATGGCCACTCCAATACCTGGACTTTTGTCCTTAAGCCAGTTTGCCACAACTTTGAAAGTATGCTTGGGATCATTGTCAATTTGGAAGACCCATTTGCGACCCAGCTTTATCTTCCTGACTGATGTCTTGAGATGTTGCTTCAACATAATTCTCCTTCCTCATGGTGCTATCTATTTTGTGAAGTGCACCAGTCCCTCCTGCAGCAAAGCACCTCCACCACATGATGCTGCCATCCCCGTGCGTCACGGTTGGGATGGTGTTCTTTGGCTTGCAAGCCTCCCTTTATCCTCCAAACATAACGATGGTCATTATGGCCAAACAGTTCTATTTTTGTTTCATCAGACCAGAGGACATTTCTCCAAAAAGCACGATCTTTGTCCCCATGTGCAGTTGCAAACCGTAGTCTGGCTTTTTTATGGTGGTTTTGGAGCAGTGGCTTCTTCCTTGCTGAGCGGCCTTTCAGATTATGTCGATATAGGACTTGTTTTACTGTGGAGAAAGATACTTTTGTACCTGTTTCCTCCAGCATCTTCACAAGGTCCTTTGCTGTTGTTCTGGGATTGATTTGCACTAAAGTACGTTCATCTCTAGGAGACGGTACGCGTCTCCTTCCTGAGCGTTATGATGGCTGTGTGGTCCCATGGTGTTTATACTTACATACTATTGTTTGTACAGATGAACATGGTACCTTCAGGCATTTGGAAATTGCTCCCAAGGATGAACCAGACTTGTGGACGGCTACAATTTTTTTTTCTGAGGTCTTGGCTAATTTCTTTTGATGTTCCCATGATGTCAAGCAAAGAGGCACTGCGTTTGAAGGTAGGCCTTGAAATAAATCCACAGGTACAGCTCCAATTGACTGAAATGATGTAAATTAGCCAGAAGCCCAGAAGCTTCTGAAGCTATGGCATCATTATCTGCAATTTTCCAAGCTGTTTAAAAGGCATAGTCAACTTAGTGTATGTAAACTTCTGACCCACTGGAATTGTGATACAGTGAATTATAAGTGAAATCTGTCTAAACAATTGTTGGAAAAATGACTTGTGTCATGCACAAAGTAGATGTCCGAACCGACTTGCCAAAACTATAGTTTGTTTAACAAGACATTTGTGGAGTGGTTGAAAAACGAGTTTTAATGACTCCAACCTAAGTATGTAAACTTCCGACTTCAACTGTACATTTTTTGGGGGGGCTTTTTAAAATGTCTGTTTGGTCATGGCAGGAGCTTTGTTCCTCTGGCAGTTATTTCCTTTGGCTTGTGAAGTGTGTCTGTGGATAGATGTATGATCACCAAACACTTTCGCACCTCACTGAGGCATTGAGAGCCTTGAGATTTATTGACCTCTGCGTTGCTAATGCCTACTCTGTTCTGTCTCAGACTGAACCTTGAGACTTTTTCATAGATCCTCTTGAAACATGGTCTTAAGAAGTAGTAGACTACAGGATCCAGCATGCTATTGAAGTAGGTCAGACTGATGGTGATATAGAATGCAGTTTCAAGTCCTTTTTGCTATCGGTGGAAGCAGTTCCTGTGTTCTTCATCCAGATCAGTAGCCGTGTGATGTTGCTTGGGAGGACGCAGAATCTACTGATTCCTAGGCACAGATGCGCTTGGTGCATCCTAGCCGCTTTGTCCAGACGTCTCGCCCGCAGCTGGACTGAGATCCGCTTGATGCAGAAGACCATGATCCCAAGAGATACCAGGAACCCCAGAAAGAACACAGCATTGTGCAGTTTGTTCTTGTTGGTGAAAACTTTTTGTAGTTTCCAGCTTTGAACTAGTGAGAGTTGATCAGGAAGTGTGAGCTCTGGTAGATCCTGAGGACCCACAGGCTAACTGCACCACTCACTGCCTTAGAGGCTCATGGAGTTGAATGGATGGTGGGGATGGTCCACACGCATGTACCTGTCCAGTGTTACAGCCATCAGGAAGAAAACAACACTTTCTCCACGATTCATAGCCAACATGAAGAGGGACATACAACAGGGTTTCTCCAAGTTTCCAGTCCATCCCTGAGATTTAGTAGCTGGAAGGGCAGAGCTATGTTCAGCAGGAAGACAGTGATGCTCTTCCAGGGCTTCAGGTGGAAGCAGAATATCCAGAAAGCCAGGCTGTTACCAAGGACACCCAGAACAAATTCCAGCAACAGCAGTGGGTCAGCACCCTGGTGAGGTCGCCCTCAACTACACATAACTGCCAATGTGAAGACTTTTTAGTAATCAAGCGACAAAGTATATTGAAAGAAGGTGCTTCCACACAGGTGTGGTTCCCAGTGACGTGTATTCATGGATGCCAAGGAAAGTCGGACTTCCCCCAAAAATTTACAAACATACCATTTTTTTGTTTCATAAATTTCCTTCAAGTCACAAAAGGCTGAATGGATCTCACCGGCGAAAGCATCGGAGTGAACAAAACAGTTGCACTCTGGGGGAAAAAGTTAATTGTTTTGTGTTGTCCTCTGGTAGATGACTATAAATGTCCCTTTTCTAAATTAGCCATGGATGGAGATAGGGTTTTGGACTTGTCGTTTTACTTAATTCTCCGTACTGGCCAATAATTATAATGGCGATCCAACCACAAATTCATACATTGTGCCCCTGGCCTGAGAGGATGAAGTTCAACATGTAGCTAGATATATATTTTTAACCTCTTAAGGATCTGCCCGCTTTTTTAAATTTTTCAATTTTTGCCCAAAATGACACACCTAAATCTAACTGCCTGTAACTCAGGCCCTGAAGCAAGGATTTGCATATTCTTGATACAATTTGAAAGGAAACACTTAAGTTTGCGGAAATGTTAAAGTAATGTATGCGAATATAACACAATAGATCTGGTAAAAGATCATTCAAAACATAGCCCTGCCCTTCCAGCAAACAACCATTCTTCTTTTGTTTTTTTTACCATCTTTGAAATGCAAGAGAGGCCACAATGGATTATTCTAGCCCAGGTGCAATTTAAACTTTTACACTAGGTGGCATCAGTGTATGTGCAACATTTTAGACTGATCCAATGAATCATTGCATTTCTGTTCAAACTTTTGTATCAATACTGCCCAAATGTGCCTAATTTGTTTATTAACTTTTCATGTTCAAAACTGTTCTCTCTCTCCTCAAACAATAGCATGGTATTCTTTCACTGTAATAGCTACTGTAAATTGGACAGTGCAGTTAGCTTAAATTTTTGTTAATCTTTCTGCCAATATCAGGTATGTTGATGTTCTTGTTACTTACAACCTCATGCAAATTGCATTAGCCTGCGTTAGCTCAACCGTTCTGTGGACGTGACACCGATCCCAAAGAAGCTTTAACTAGGCAAGTCAGTTAAGAACAAATTCTTATTTACAATGATGGCCAAACCATCCCCTAACCTGGACAATTGTGTGCCGCCCTATGGGACTCCCAATCACGGCTGGGTGTGATACAGCCTGGGATCGAACCCAGGTCTGTAGTGACGCCTCTAGCACTGCAATCCAGAGCCTTAGACTGCTGCACCACTCGGTCCCCCAAAAATGTATTATGGTGATGTTAACTAGCTGGCCTGGCACATCATTGCCCATGGTGGCCCAGTGGTTAAAGCATTGGACTAGTAACCGAGAGGTTGCTAGATCGAATCCCTGAGCTGACAAGGTAAAAATCTGTCGTTCTGCCTCTGAACAAAGCCTAGGAACAGTAGGTTAACTGCCATCATTGTAAATAAGAATTTGTGCCTAGTTAAAATTAAAATAAATACGTGGGTTAGTGAGTAAGCATTTTAGAATTTATTCTGCCACTGTCGGCTTATTGTCTCTGCCTTAAGCCTATATATCACGGTCTCAAGGCATATGAACTAACCGGTTATTGAGCAAGCAACGCAATTATCGCAACACAAGCTGTGATATGGCTTTATTTTTATTTATGGCTTCCCCAGTGATTTTACCCACGCACCGCTACTGGGGATTTCGGAGTTAAGGAATTAATATCCCATCATGCTTAAGCTTAGTGTGTGCTTCCCAGTCAAAACAGTTTGCATATATTATGAAGTTTTTGTGTTCGGCTGTTCGAGCACACAAATTTTCTTCTTGAGTCTAGTCGAAGTTCGGTAGCCAACGTCTACGCCCCTTCGTCGGTGATTGGTCAACAGTAGGGGTTCTTCGGTTACATTTGTTTTGTCATTCAACGAGACTAGTTTTCATGCACAATTTTTTTCCCTTGCAAAAATACTGCACAAAACATCTGTTAGATGTAAAATTGCACGACTAAGACCTAGCAAAAACGTCAATTGATGATAAATCACTCTGTTTTTGATTAATTGACTTTTAAAGTATTTAGACTAAACATTTAGACTCAATTCTAATTATATATGTTGGATCATCAACTGTTCAGAGGAGACTGCGTGAATCAGGCCTTCATGGTTGAATTTCTGCAAAGAAACCACTACTAAAGGACACCAATAAGAATCACGAGCAATGGACATTAGACCGGTGGAAATCTGTCCTTTTGGTCTGAGTCCAAATTTGAGATTTTTGGTTCCAACAGACCCTGTCTTTGTGAGATGCAGAATAGATGAGTGGGTGTTCTCCGCATGTGTGGTTCCCACCATGAAGCATGGAGGAGTAGGTGTGACTGTATGGGGGTGCTTTGCTGATGACACTCGGTTAATTATTTTCAAATTCAAGGCACACTTAACCAGCATGGCTACCACAGCATTCTGCAGCCATAGTCCCACTAAGCACAAACCAGGTGCATTTGGCTATCGTTTGTTTTTCAACAGGACAATGACTCAAAACATACCTCCAGGCTGTGTAAGGGCTATTGAGTGCTGCATCAAATGACCTGGCCTCCGCAATCACCTACCCTCAAACCCAATTGAGATGGTTTTGGATGAGTTGGACTGCGGGGTGAAGGAAAATCAGCCAATAAATGTAAAGCATATATGGGAACTCCTTTTCAAGAATGTAGAATATAGTAAAAATGAAAGCCTGATTCACGCAGTTGCCTTTGAACAGTTGATGTTGAGATGTCTGTTACTTGAACTCTGTGAAGCATTTATTTGGGCTGCAATTTCTGAGGCTGGTAACTCCTAATGAACTAATCCTGTGCAGTAGAGGTAACTCTGGGTCTTCCTTTCCTGTGGTGGTCCTCATGAGAGCCAGTTTCATAGAGCTTGATGGTTTTTGCGACAACTCTTGAAGAAACTTTAAAAGTTCTTGAAATGTTCCATATTGACTTACCTTCATTTCTTAAGAATGGTGGACTGTTATTTCTCTTTGCTTATTTCAACTGTTCTTGCCATAATATGGACTTGGTCTTTTTACCAAACAGGGCTATCTACTGTATACCACCCCTACCTTGTTCCTAGTTGCTCCTCAGCCTCCAAGACCTTATCCATTCTGATATCCTGCTCAAACATTGCAAACTCATAATTTGCCCCTATCAGCTCACAACTGTTTTTCAGTTGGATGCCTGTTTGGTTTTGGTGTGTTTACCACTCTCAAATACCATCCTCAGCTTCCTTTATTTCACAACCACACACTCCATCTATAGGAGGTTGTCCTCTCTCTATCAATGGTCTGAAAGTATGAATCCCTCTCAGATATCACTGAAGGCTACTATCTTTGTGCATATCAAGGCAATTTCAAGAAGCTATTTAACTTACCTGGCACTACCTTTTTCTTTTACTTACAACTCTGTTCTGCATTGTGTGCATATGGAGTCCCTTGGCAAGAATAGTCTATCCATCCTATCCACAAATTATGTATTCATAGTACTGGTCTCTAAATCACATTATCTGCTAGTTAAATGACTCATAAACCAATCCCTTCCCAAGCATCATGGAAAAAAGACCTTTCTGTATGTAGTACTGTGACAAATTGGACCAGAGTTTGTTCCAACATATCAATTTCATCAAGAAACTCCAACCACTGTTTGTCTTGTCACTTGTTTTTCTGTCCATTTGTACTTTTCTTTTTTTGTACATTTATTAAAAATTCAAGCATTTCACAATTGTATTCTAGTATTCATAACTTGGAGAAACAAATGCACTCATTCATGTGAACTGCAATGAGACAGACTCTGGACTCTTAAGTTAAGGAAATGTATAAAATAGTTCTTACATCATCTAAGGCTGCATAATCTACTGGCGGGTTATACATAAGGATTTGTAGACATGCTTGTTCACAGGAGGGTGGGTGGAGCGAAATCCAGGAAGTGGGAAGGACCATCTGCTCTCCTTTTTTGAAGTCTTGAGCAGCCCTATTCTCACAAAATAATTATTTGTAGCCATAGCTTACCAGGCCAGAGGAGGAATGTGTGGGAGCCAGTTTTTCCTGTGGTGCAAGCAGACCTCTGCTGGCTTTTTTGTTCTCCTGAAGTCATGTGATCTTTCCTGTTTCCCACACCTACATACTCAAGTCTGAAGTGTTATAGTTCCCACTCCACCCGGTGCAATGAACATGAAAGTCCTGTCCTGCGACCATGAATATGTTTAATTAGCAGACAGGCTCTAATGGAATGGAAAACAACAGAAATAAATTATTGTAGTATCTGTCACCTTCACCCTGAAACATCTCCATCTCCTCATCAAGGTCCTTATCCACTGGTAAAATAAATAAACATAATTGCAGACAGTGCTCATACCAGGGAGGACCTGTGATTGCTTAGTGACAGACTTGAATAAGATGTTATAAACAATATTTAAAGGCTGTGAAGTGAAGGAAAAAAGTACTTAGTTTTTTTCATCTACATTTGATGGGTGTTGTTTTGTATTATATCGCTTTTTTTTCTTCCTTTAAATTACCTGGTGAACTGTAGAGCTGCATTTAGGCCTACTGTTATTCATATTCTATATTAATTTTCTCAAGTGTCATTGAGTGCACTGTCCTATTGTAATTCTTTACTTCGGCTTCGCTCTGGGTTTAAACTAAGATTCATTTTCTGATACATCCATTCTCTGTTTTAATCCTGTCGACCTAAAAGCAGGCAATGATTTTACAAGTGCATCCCCTTTTATTTGCACACACAAAATAGCACTCTTAGTTTAAGTGTTGTGGTACTGAAGTTTGACAAAAGTAGTACACAATCTGCATATTGACACTTTTCACTAACTTTTATGCTGACTTGATCTAACTTAGCTTCTTGGGTATAGTAGTTGCAGGTCATTCCCCACTTGCAGTGATGAGGGTTCTGTTAAATGTCATCCCACAATGAAAAGAGCAGACTGGTTGTTTCCAAAACAATGGGATGAGTGGTGGCCTACCCACATATGCTGCTGTGTACTCACAGGACAGGCCCATAAGGGTAGGCTATGATAAGCAAATTAAGTAAATGTATGTAGCTGTGTTAGATGGGTAGAATTGGCATTTGAATTGATGTGGCTGTACCTGAAGAGAGTTGTTGGCTCCATGGCAAGCATACATTGCTCTGTTCCAAGCACCTCAATTAGCCCATTGCACCTTGTACCGCCAAAAAGCATTTTATTAGGCCATATGCGCCATTATCTAGCCTGTAGTCCTTTCCTTAGTAACCACAATCATAATACAGGCAAAAGCACAAAATCAGATGGATAATGGATTGCACTGTAGTGGTGGAGAAAATACATCAATTTCACATCATCCAGATTGTTTTCTTTATCATAATAAAATATGATCTTAACAAGCATGCAACAAATAATGCATTAAACTATTTAAAAAATATTTTCTATATGGGAAATTGCTGGTTCTGAACGGTAGGTAGCCTGCTATACCATAATAAAAACTGCTATACCATAATCCTGTCCTTTCAATACCGCATGAGTGACGTCAACAGTTTCCCTGACGCATGGGCTCCCCCCGCGTTGCTATGTGTGAACTACTGTTATATCCTTCGGTAGACGAGGCTCCACGTACAGCAAACATAGCATTCATTTAGCGTTTTCCTCCTCTGCCTGTGATCTCGCAGCCTACAAATGCCACTCGTGGACGCCGAACCGGTTGTTCGCGCGTTGCTTCTACCAAAAACGACAAGGAGTGTCTTACTTTGACTGCTTTATAATCGATAATTTTCCTCAATAGCGGGTATTTGTTACAAGCATTCGATATCGTCGAAGATTCAGTAAGAATTTCGCCGGGTGCCAAGACTTGAGGATGAATTCCATACGACAGGTGCCTTCAAGGGTGAAAACCAAAAGGACCGAAACGAATTTAGGTGCTGAGAGGGAACATTTTGATAAACAGCAGGTAAATATGAATACCCGGGTGGTGGTAGAATTTGCGGTTCTAGCTGTTTGTTTTGCGGCTTTATGATAAAAAAAAGTGTTTCAAATAGCATGGAGGCCTTTAATTTATCGAACGTATTTGTTATTTGTGCACACGAAAATAAGAAAGTTAGCTTGTGAACTGTAATGCTGCTCTTATTGAAAACGTTTTGATGCAAATTCCGCACCTGACCCATCACCTGAGTTCCTAATTTGATAGGCCTATGGGACCCCGGATGGTCGAAACATTACTCACAGTAAACATGTTGACGATTTTAATTTAGAGGCTAATGGAAAGTCCTGTATGCCATTGAATCGGCTGTTAGTCCCTGTGGTTGTCTGTGCTAAATATTTGATTGAAACCCGGAGAATGAATGACCTCCCTTGAGATTTAGGCCTAATAACTTTACATTGATCAGCCATGTATGTATTTTTGGATAAAGATGTCTTATTGTCCAGAACTTTTAACTGTCGCATCACCATTACCCAACAATTAATAATCATCTATTTCCAAAGAATTTCTTAGAAAATGACACTCCTTCACACAGTCTGGGAGCTATAGGTCATGTTTATGACATAATCATTGGTAGACCTTTTTTGTTGAAACATTTTAGAAAATAATTTGTATTTTTACCTTGAATTTATTTTTCTGGCTTAAGTGTCATTGACTTACTACCGGGGGAGCTAATTGGCAATACATTGAATCCTTTAGATGAGTGTCTGCCTCTCAGTGAAGTCCTGGCTCTTAATATAAAGCCTATGTTCAACTAGAAGGTCTTGTTTGGCTACCTTGTCCTGACTTCCTTGCTCTTAGTGTATTGAAGTAGCTTTGAAATGAACTTCCTGTGGCTAGATCAACAAATGGCAAATGCAGATCCGAAGTTGAAATAACATTGTAACCTGCTGGTCTCCTCCATCGGAAATGACTGGACAACCAGCAGAAAGCAAACTGTCAACACGGTGTGACCCTGGCAAGAGAATTCTCTGCCATCTCCTTGTGCCTTCGATTGATGCAAAAATACAGAGCCTATTATATTCACACAAGGTCAGCCAGACAAAGTTAGGCAGTGATGATACTAAACTGAATCAATGAGAAAGAGGAAACCAATTCCTTTGGCTGGCTGGATGGAGGAAGGAGTGGGAGAGAGAGATTGTGTGGTCCCTTTGACTGCATTGTAAACTGGATGTTTAAATCCGGCAAAGATAAGCATATCAGATCATATCAGAGGCGCAGTCACATGCCCTTGGCGCATGCGCTGCCATAGACATGTGAACCTGACAGATGTTACACCCAAACAGTGACTGGCATTATGTCCAGCCATTAGTCAGGCCCTTTGTACTGCTGTCCTGAGGGAGCCCTGTTTTTCCTTCCCAATCTATGGTCTACTTGACATGTCTCTGTTAACTGTCAGCTTGTGACAGTCAACTCCTGATATGACAGTGGAAATGTAGAGACCGTTATGTAACATGCTACAATGTCCAGGTACTCAACTCAATTCCAAGGACAGGCAGCTCCACCATATTGTCTTTCCATAGAGGGTGCTGCAGAGTCGCTGTGCTGCAGTACTTTACCATCCATATAAGCTGCCCAAAGTCTGTGCGCTTGGCTTACTGACCCCCCTCCCAAATTTGGTTTCTGTATGCTACTTTGACAGTTAACAAGTCTAGCCTAATGTACAGCACAATAGTGTAGCTCTATCCCAGTCATCAAAGGTACGTAACTGGAAAGATATAAGAAGGCACTGCTATACTTGCTATTCATTCAATACTGCATTACATGATGGATCTAGTTCTTGCCATTGACCTGAAGAATTCTGCTGATTCTGGGGTCTACTGTAGGTGTAATGTTGCACCCCATTCCTCTCTGTTTTTTCCCCCTCCCCCTCTAGTTTTATCTGTGTTGACCTCCCTACCAAGGTCAGATGTCCCACAAAGCACCTGTTGTTCACACACTCACTGTGTGTGGGTGTGTGTGTGAAAGAGTTTGCTCTCCATCATTTCGGATGCCTCAGTGCCCATGAGAGAGGGCTGGGGGAAGGGAGCGGCTGAGTGTAAACACAGCCTCTCTCTAGGCCTCTGAGAACAGCAAAGCATTCAAACATTTTGCTTATGGTCATTATTTATTTTGTCACCTGTGTATACTTGCAAGTAAATGTCCATTTGGAACAATTGACCCACCCTACCAAGTGGTGTGGCGTGTGACTCCTTGTTGCCAGTGTACAGTTCCCTGGGGTGTCCATGGAAACCAAGCATCTACAGGAACATTAGGAAACCAGGGGAACCATGGTGAGGGTTATTATTTACAGCTGACATTCACTTTGGGAGGCACAGCATAGAGTGAGTGCACACACATCAGCTAGCATGGTCATAGTGCTGACACGCAGGGTTGATGTGGCTACTTTGGAGATGATAAAGAGGCGACTGTAGTACTGTCTGATGATGACAGAACAGTATTAGACTTCTGCCTCCCTTTAGTGGGTGTGTGCAAGACCTAACTCAAACCACCTCTCAATCTCAGACTTGTTGTCTGAGAGAGGAAGTGTCTCTACATTACAGAGCACTCCCCTTAATATCCAACTATTGTAGGAGGGTTTGAAGCAATGACAAGTCCTTGTGTCCACTGTTAATCTTCAATTTTGTCACCTAGATATCAGTGTAGGATGTCAGGCTAAGGAGAAGAAGCAGCAGGTGCGAGGACAAAGTCGTTTCATCAAAGGCAGGAAGGGCTAGTCCAGTTGCGGCTCAGGTTTCTGTCTGTATCAACACTGTAAGTGACTGAGCCAGCTATTGTTGTGCTGCCTGGGAGGCAAAGCAGGAGACAAGAAGAAATGTAACACAATGGGGACATTTCCAGCGGGTTTTCAGAATAGCCATTAAAAGGGTGTTCTATGAAAACAGCTAGTATTTGATGTTGTGAGAATGATAATTGAAACTTGTTGAAATGTCACTTTTTTATGTTGATAGTCTTTCCAAGTGATTCAAATCAAATTTTATTTTATTTGTCACATACACATGGTTAGCAGATGTTAATGCGAGTGTAGCGAAATGCTTGTGCTTCTAGTTCCGACAATGCAGTAATAACCAACAAGTAATCTAACAAACAATTCCAAAACTACTGTCTTATAAAAACACACAAGTGTAGGGGGATAAAGAATATGTACATAAAGATATATGAATGAGTGATGGTACAGAGCGGCATAGGCAAGATACAGTAGATGGTATTGAGTACAGTATATACACATGAGATGAGTATGTAAACAAAGTGGCATAGTTAAAGTGGCTAGTGATACATGTATTACATAAAGATGCAGTAGATGATATAGAGTACAGTATATATGTATACATATGAGATGAATAATGTAGGGTATGTAAACATTATATTAGGTAGCATTGTTTTAAAGTGGCTAGTGATATATTTTACATGTTTAACAGTCTGATGGCCTTGAGATAGAAGCTGTTTTTCAGTCTCTCGGTCCCAGCTTTGATGCACCTGTACTGACCTCGCCTTCTGGATGATAGCGGGGTGAACAGGCAGTGGCTTGGGTGGTTGTTGTCCTTGATGATCTTTATGGCCTTCCTGTGACATCGGGTGGTGTAGGTGTCCTGGAGGGCAGGTAGTTTGCCCCCGGTGATGCGTTGTGCAGACCTCACTACCCTCTGGAGAGCCTTACGGTTGTGGGCGGAGCAGTTGCCGTACCAGGCGGTGATACAGCCCGCCAGGATGCTCTCGATTGTGCATCTGTAGAAGTTTGTGAGTGCTTTTGGTGACAAGCCAAATTTCTTCAGCCTCCTGAGGTTGAAGAGGTGCTGCTGCGCCTTCTTCACGATGCTGTCTGTGTGGGTGGACCAATTCAGTTTGTCTGTGATGTGTATGCCGAGGAACTTAAAACTTACTACCCTCTCCACTACTGTTCCATCGATTTGGATAGGGGGGTGTTCCCTCTGCTGTGTCCTGAAGTCCACAATCATCTCCTTAGTTTTGTTGACGTTGAGGTTATTTTCCTGACACCACACTCCGAGGGCCCTCACCTCCTCCCTGTAGGCCGTCTCGTCGTTGTTGGTAATCAAGCCTACCACTGTAGTGTCATCCGCAAACTTAATGATTGAGTTGGAGGCGTGCGTGGCCACGCAGTCGTGGGTGAACAGGGAGTACAGGAGTGGGCTCAGAACGCACCGTTGTGGGGCCCCAGTGTTGAGGATCAGCGGGGTGGAGATGTTGTTGCCTACCCTCACCACCTGGGGGCGGCCCGTCAGGAAGTCCAGTACCCAGTTGCACAGGGCGGGGTCGAGACCCAGGGTCTCGAGCTTGATGACGAGCTTGGAGGGTACTATGGTGTTAAATGCCGAGCTGTAGTCGATGAACAGCATTCTCACATAGGTATTCCTCTTGTCCAGATGGGTTAGGGCAGTGTGCAGTGTGGTTGAGATTGCGTCGTCTGTGGACCTATTTGGGCGGTAAGCAAATTGGAGTGGGTCTAGGGTGTCAGGTAGGGTGGAGGTGATATGGTCCTTGACTAGTCTCTCAAAGCACTTCATGAGGACGGAAGTGAGTGCTACTGGGCGATAGTCGTTTAGCTCAGTTACCTTAGCTTTCTTGGGAACAGGAACAATGGTTGTCCTCTTGAAGCATGTGGGAACAGCAGACTGGGATAGGGATTGATTGAAAATGTCCGTAAACACACCAGCCAGCTGGTCTGCGCCTGGTCTGCGCATGCTTTGAGGACGCGGCTGGGGATGCCGTCTGGGCCTGCAGCCTTGCGAGGGTTAACACGTTTAAATGTTTTACTCACCTCGGCTGCAGTGAAGGAGAGTCCGCATGTTTTGGTTGCAGGCCGTGTCAGTGGCACTGTATTGTCCTCGAAGCAGGCTAAAAAGTTATTTAGTCTGCCTGGGAGCAAGACATCCTGGTCCGTGACGGAGCTGACATCCTGGTCCGTGATTGACTGTAGACCCTGCCACATACCTCGTGTCTGAGCCGTTGAATTGAGATTTTACTGTCTCTATACTGACGCTTTGCTTGTTTGATTGCCTTGCGGAGGCAATAGCTACACTGTTTGTATTCGGTCATGTTTCCGGTCACCTTGCCCTGATTAAAAGCAGTGGTTCGCACTTTCAGTTTCATGCGAATGCTGCCATCAATCCACAGTTTCTGGTTTGGGAATGTTTTAATCGTTGCTATGGGAACGACATCTTCAACGCACGTTCTAATGAACTCGCACACCGAATCAGCGTATTCGTCAATGTTGTTATCTGACGCAATACGAAACATATCCCAGTCCACGTCATGGAAGCAGTCTTGGAGTGTGGAATCAGATTGGTCGGACCAGCGTTGGACAGCGTGGGAGCTTCTTGTTTTAGTTTCTGTCTGTAGGCAGGGGTCAACAAAATGGAGTCGTGGTCAGCTTTTCCGAAAGGAGGGCGGGGCAGGGCCTTATATGCGTCGCGGAAGTTAGAATAGCAATGATCCAAGTTTTTGCCAGCCCTGGTTGCGCAATCGATATGCTGATACAATTTAGGGAGTCTTGTTTTCAGTTTAGCCTTGTTAAAATCCCCAGCTACAATGAATGCAGCCTCAGGATGTATGGATTCCAGTTTGCAAAGAGTCAAATAAAGTTTGTTCAGAGCTATTGATGTGTCTGCTTGGGGAGGAATATATACAGCTGTGATTATAATCGAAGAGAATTCCCTTGGTAGATAATGCGGTCGACATTTGCTTGTAAGGAATTCTAAATCAGGTGAACAGAAGGACTTGTGTTCCTGTATGTTTTTGTGACCACACCACGTCTCGTTAGCCATAAGGCATACGCCCCCGCCCCTTTTCTTACCAGAAATATGTTTGTTTCTGTCGGCGCGATGCGTGGAGAAACCCGTTGGCTGCACCGACTCCGATAGCGTCTCTCCAGTGAGCCATGTTTCCGTGAAGCAAAGAACGTTACAGTCTCTGATGTCCCTCTGGAATGCTACCCTTGCTCGGATTTCATCAACCTTGTTGTCAAGAGACTGGACATTAGCGAGAAGTATACTAGGGAGTGGTGCACGATGTGCCCATCTCCGGAGTCTGACCAGAAGACCGCTTCATTTCCCTCTTTTACGAAGTTGTTTTTTTGGGTCGCTGGCTGGGATCCATTCCGTTGTCCTGGGTGAAAGGCAGAACACAGGGTCCGCTTCGCGAAAGTCATATTCTTGGTCGTACTGATGGTGAGTTGATGCTGCTCTTATATTCAGTAGTTCTTCTCGACTGTATGTAATGAAACCTAAGATGACCTGGGGTACTAATGTAAGAAATAACACGGGGGGAAAAAAAAGAAACTGCATAGTTTCCTAGGAACGCGAAGCGGCCATCTCTGTCGGCGCCGGACCTCTCCTCTCGTTTAACAGTGAAGTCTGTTTTCAAAATCAGTGGTTTGATATAACGACTTATCTAAACACCCCAAACTCCTCTATCCAGTTTCCTGTTTGCCTCCAAACAATGTAGTGTTGGATAAAGGAGAAATTCAATGTATTCCTTGATGCATTTGAACTGCAATTTGTTGGTGACAGAGTTGACCTCTTGCTGTCATCAGCATCTTACTGTCTTACTCTGCTTGTCACCACTCCCAGTGAATTAGTGCTAGACTAGTTAATGCTAACAAAACCAGACAATGCGTTCAGCCTCATTAGCAGTGTGTTTACACAAGTTTAACAGCATTAATAGTGGCAGCTGTGCGGTGCTTGGGTATGTGTCTGACCTTGACAATCAGAGCGGCAGCAACAGTCTGTTGAATTAAGCTGATAAAGAACTGCAATAACTAGTCACTGCAGGGCACCTGACTGACTGCCCATTGTGGAGTACATTAGACGTGTTGCTGCAGTGTCTCTGGCAGCTATACTCTTCCTGGCAGTGATGTCCAAGCACATAGACACGCTGTTGAAAGGCAAGAAGGGAGAAGATGACAAGGTAAGAAAGGAGGGAACAGGGATGGGAGGGATGAACAGTGTGTGGTGTGTGTTCAGGGATTAGGCTGGGCTCATCACTCCCGCTCTCTCCCTACAACTACCTCTCCCTCAATTGGGGGATTAAGACTTATGTTTTGGGTCCAGGTTCAATGTTGTATCTGTCAAACAGCTAAATAGCGTCAGACTGTCTGTAGCCCACTTAGATCATAGTTAAGCCCAGTTTCTCCTGTGGCCAACCAGATGAATGTACACCTTCCTGACCTTCTTAAAGCATTGCTGTTGGAAAGTTTTAATGGCAGTGGTGGAAAAAGTCATACTTGAGTAAAAGTAAAGATACCTTTTTTAATAGAAAATTACTCAAGTGAAAGTCACCCAGTAAAATACTACTTGAGCAAAAGTCTAAAAGTATTTGTTTTTAAATATACTTAAGTATCGGAAGAAAGTGTAATTGCTGAACTATAGTTAGGTATCAAAATAAAAAGTCGTAATAATTTCACAATCCTTATATTAAGCATGCATCATAAGGGGAAAATTTCTGTATTTTGTAAGTTACATATATTGAACTTGATTGCTGACAAGTAAAACATTTTGGGACTATGTCAACAATGGACTAATGAAACAAATACCAGCACATTGTTTTGGGATGGAATTGTCCTTTAAGTACTTTACACCACTGTTTAATGTTTTTGGTTTCTTTGTATGAATGATGGAGTAAATTGAGGGAGCGTGCCAGTGGGAGACGAGCTAGGTCTTTTGTTGGTTTGTGACATTGCCAACCTTCAATTCTAGACTTCAAGCAGTTCTGTAAATTGTATTGCTCACACTTCCCTGGACTATGCACTGTATGCAGTCTCTGATCAGGTTAGTGTAACAATGACCCCCCCCCCCCCCGTCTCGATCTCTCCTCTGAGTGACAGTCAGTTTGAATGTATTATGGAGCCTCCTTGCAGCCATGCTGCTCTATGGCCATCTGTTGAGGCCTCTGTGCCAGGCGCTGTGTGCCAGAATGTGGCCCCCATCAAACCAATCTTCTACCCCAGCTGACAGGCCTTCCTCCTCCCACAAACCCCTCATTGTCAAGCACCCCTCTAACCTAGGATGGGCATTTTGAAATTATTTCAGTATTGAAGTTATGATATTGTTTTGGATATCCGGATTGTCGAAATACATTTTATTAAAAATATATATATTTAAAATTCTGCTTCATTTTGTTTCAGCAGGAGGGTGGGGGGAGGGGTGAAAGGAGCAGGGGGCAATGTGACAGTCTGGCATGGGGGAGGAAGAAAGTAGCCAAAATGACCCGATCTAGTTAACTAACATATGGCAGCAACATATTTATCTATCATACCATCTGGTAGTACCTGTCTTGACTGCATCAAATCATTGTAAAGAAGCTAGCTAGCTAAAGTAGCTAGACTAATTGAGGCTATTTTACTATGCTTCCCTGTCCAATGTCTAAAACGACTCCATGGTTGATCATTGTAGCCTACTCCTTCTCTGTTAACAAATTATGTCATTTTAATTCCATTTGGCAATGATAAGAAATCTCCCACTTCACCAGTGGTGTGAAGTACTTAAGTAACCTTTTGAGGTATCTGGACTTCACAATTTTTTGTATTTTT
Organism: Oncorhynchus keta; assembly: GCF_023373465.1. Taxonomy (NCBI): domain Eukaryota; kingdom Metazoa; phylum Chordata; class Actinopteri; order Salmoniformes; family Salmonidae; genus Oncorhynchus; species Oncorhynchus keta. The sequence goes on from NC_068445.1 coordinate 19,930,333, forward strand.
TGACAACTTTTACTCCACTACATTCCTAAAGAAAATGTACTTTTTACTCCATACATTTTCTCTGACACCCAAAAGTACTTACATTTCGATTGCTTAGCAGGACAGGAAAATTGTCGAATTCTCACACTTATCAAGAGAACATCCCTACCGCCTCTGACCTGGCGGACTCACTAAACAAAAAGGTTTTGTTTGTAAATTATGTCTGATTTTTATTGTGTAGTTATATTCGTAAATATAAAAACAAGAATGGTGCCATCTGGTTTGCTTAATATAAGGAATGTGTAATGATTTTATACTTTAGGTTCTTAAACATATTTTAGAAATTACATTTACTTTTGTTAAGTATATTTAAAACCAATAACTTTTAGACTTTCACTCAAGTACTATTTTACTGGGTGACTCACATTTACTTGAGTGATTTTTCTATTAAGGTATCTTTAAGTATAACTGTTGGGTACTTTTTCCACCACTGCACTTCACTTGCTACACATGGAACCTCTGACGAGCACCACTTTGATTGACGACGACATCAAGCTACACGTGTGAAACGTGTGTAGGCAACCGGTGCATCTTTTATGTGGCACACTCATAACTGTCATAAAACTGTTTTATAAAAATGTTGAGTGTAATGGTCTATCCTTGAGGCTATGTAGCAATGTCACATAGATCATTTTATTTCATTTTAGACAAAGCTAAGTATACTCTCCCAAGTAATTTAATACTAACGTCTGTTCAGATATTCAAAAAACCTTGTCCATCCCTAAGCCAAACCATCACTTGCTCTGGTCCCCTAAGCCAATGGGGCTAGCACTAGCAGTAGCCTCTCAAGAACGGTTAACCAGGACACCCCTCTCCTTTTTAAAATGTTTTTCTCCATCTCTCCCCTTGCTCTGAGTGGTCCCCTTAAGCGCACAGTAGCCCCTCTGTGCTTTGTTTAGTGACTGCGTGTTTTGGTAGAGGGGGAGGTTGGTAGGTTGTGGTGGCTCCAGAGTTTCACTAACTAAATGAAGTCTTTATGCTTTTGTGGGATTGCTGGCCAATTTTGCCAGGCCTGCCTCGGATATCCGATAAATGTGAGGATTGTTTTTCTCCTTCCCTGTGTTTACGATAATATGTATGTGGGTATTCTAGGAAGAAATGTCATGTAAATACCAGAGTGAGTGAATTTATATCACTGTGTATATACAGCCAGAGGGTGAAGTAAAAACATGTATTGGTCTGTATGAGCCTGTGTTTGTGGGATTATTTTGCGATTGAGTGACTGTGTGTGCAGTACCAGTCAAAAGTTTGGACACACGTACTCATTCAAGGGGTTTTCTTTATTTTTTACTTTTTTCTCCATTGTAGAACAATCATGAAGATATCAAAACTATGAAATAACATATGGAATCATGTTGTAACGAAAAAAGTGTTAAACATGTAAAAATATATGAGGTTCTTCAAAGTAGCCACCCTTCGCCTTGATGACAGCTTTGTACACTCTTGGCATTGTCTCAACCAGCTTCATGAGATAGTCACCTGGAATGCATTTCAATTAACGGGTGTGCCTTGTTAAAAGTTCATTTGTGGAATTTCTTTCCTTAATGCGTTTGAGCCAATCAGTTGTTGTGACAAGGTATGGGGGTATACAGAAGAAAGCCCTATTTGGGAAAAGTCCAAGTCCATATTATGGCAAGAACAGCTCAAATAAGCAAAGAGAAATGACAGTCCATCACTTTAAGTCAATCCGGAACATTTCAAGAACTTTAAAAGTTTCTTCAAGTGCAGTCGCAAAAACCATCAAGCGCTATGATGAAACTGGCTCTCATGCGGTCCACCACAGGAAAGGAAGGAAGACCCAGAGTTGCCTCTGCCGCAGAGGCTATGTTCATTGCCTCAAATTGCAGCCCAAATAAATACTTCAGAGAAATCTCAACTGTTCTCGTGAATCAGGCCTTCATGGTCAAATTGCTGCCAAGAAACCACTACAAAAAGACACCAATAAGAAGAAGAGACTTGCTTGGGCCAAGAAACACGAGCAATGGACATTAGACTGGTGGAATCTGTCCGTTGGTCTGATGAGTCCAAATTTTAGATTTTTGGTTCCAGCTGCCGTGTCTTTGTGAGACGCAGGGTGGGTGAACGGATGATCTCTGCATGTGTTGTTCCCACCGTGAAGCATGGAGGAGGTGTGATGTGTGGGGGTGCTTTCATAGTGACACTGTCTCACTTAAACCGCATGGCTACCACAGCATTCTGCAGCAATACACCATCCCATCTGGTTTTCTCTTAGTGGGACTATCATTAGTTTTTCAACAGGGCAATGACCCTAAACACACCACCAGGCTGTGTAAGGGCTATTTAACCAAGAAGGTGAGTGATGGAGTGCTGCATCAGATGACCTGACCTCAACCCAATTGAGATGGTTTCACATGAGTTGGACCGCAGAGAAGAAAAAGCAGCGAACAAGTGCTCAGCATATTTGGGAACTCCTTCAAGACAATTGGAAAAGCATTCCAGGTGAAGCTGGTTGAGAAAATGTGAAGTGTGCAAAGCTGTCATCAAGGAAAAGGTTGGCTGCTTTGAAGAATCTAAAATCTATTTAGATTTGTTTAACTTTTTTTTTGTTTTTTGTTACTACATGATTCCATATGTGTTGATGTCTTCACGATTGTTCTACAATGTAGAAAGTTGTCTAAATAAATAAAAACCCTTGAATGAGTAGGGATGTCCTAACTTTTGACTACTACTGAACATACAGATGTACATTTGCCCCTGTTCAGTGTAGCATACCATTGTCTCTTTCTGTGGGTTATTGAGAGGGAAGTGGGGTGAGAGAGAGGCTGGGATAGTACCAGATAATCTGTATAAATGAACCATAACCACTCATGCGTGTTACTGCAAGCTGGATTAGTCAGTTATGTAATTAGTTGAACTGAAATGGAACAGCAGGCTTGTGAGTGAACAGGGGTTCCAGAGCTTTTAACTTCCTCCATCTTATCTTTTTCACCTGCTGTGGTCTACACATGTATAATATGCGTCTGCCAATCCTGGGCCACAGGGAGAGTGGGTGGTGATCTCCGAATGAGGAGCTATTGGCCAACACTTCCGTGTTCTTGTGTTGTGAGGAATGCTATGGTAGTCCATTGTTTGGTGCTCTTGCTCCTACCCTCCGAGTCTGGAGAGATGTGACAGGTTTATCTGAACTAGTCGGCTAGAGAAATGTGATATTTTACACCTATTTCCCTCATTTATTAATTACAATCGGTAGCGCTAGTCTTCAGTGGGTCTGTATGGGTCAGACAAAATATAGCTTGTTCTCACTGTTCAGCACTGTTGATTCAATGCAGATCTTATGTAAGGACAAGTTAGACTGAGGGTTACTATGACAAGACTGGCTTAAAACACACTGTTATTTGTGTCAGAGGTCACAATATGCTTGTCATGTTTTGGATTCAGAGCGTTCCCTTATCCTCTAGCGTTACTAACTATGCCTTTATCAGTGACGGGCCAAGCCTATGTAGTGTACACAACCACGTTGAGGAAAGTGTTGAGACCTAGTTCTGACTATCTGCTTCTCTCCCTTCCTCTCTGCGTTCACTTGGACTTGATCTACCTGTTAGCCTAGTTGCCTGAGTGCCAGGACGCTTGCGCTGTGTTGCTGGTGACGACATGTCTCTTTCCTCCATTGTCATTATCGACAACAAAACATGTAGAGAGGATGCCCTGATGCATGTAGTGTTTTGGTAGCATGTAGGGTTTCAACTGATAGGAATGCTCATTTTGACAGGTATTGTAATCCCTCTAATGCAGGGATCCGGCAATTACGTTTGGAATGCTGTAAGCATGTCATATGTTTTAAAATGAATGGACACACCAAAGTAACTGGAACAGAAGCCTATGGGCTTGTTCAGTCCTCTTTACTCACAGTAGCCTAATGAAGGAAAAACAGAGGGGTTATTGAACCCTTATTACATGAGCCTCTGCATGTAAACATACACAATCATTTTTCTGATTCTGTCACAGTGCAATCTGCTGTATTCTCAGCATCTCCAGTACAACTCCTCTCTGGCCTTGTATTTCAAAACACAGTATGGCTTATCAGTAGCCTTTGTTGTGTTTAAAAGACTACTCCCTCCCTCTGTGCTGTTGAAACAAGGGTTGCCTTGTCAACTGCTACCACTCCACCTGATAGTATGGGTGTGTGGAGACTTGCTGATCACATGTCTAGTGAACACAACCTATCACTCCCTCTCTCCTGGGTCATCTGACTATACTGTACATGAATATACTGTACACAAACATGGGACATAAAGATTGGCATGGTGGTGTGGCCCTAAAATAAAACCAAGTAAAGAGATGATCTGGCTTTTATTTGTATAAGGTGCCAGTTCATTAAAGTGTCTTGTTTTGAGATTTGATTTTGTTTATAGAAATGGCGCTCTTTTTTTATTAATTCCAAATTTCACATTTTGGATTGTCTTGTACTCAAGTTGAATCTAGCTCCCATTAAAATGTTTTTGTTTTATGTCACTGAGTGGTAGGTCGGTAGCCATAGTGACTTATGACCTGAACCTGTTCTCTCTACTCTCTCCTCCAGCTCAGCAGCATCAGCAAAGCCATCAACTCCAACGAGGCGCCTGTGAAAGAGAAACATGCACGCCGTATCCTTCAATATAACACCAAACTGGAAACAGCAAACCTTTTGCTATTATTTGCTCCAAACTTTGTATGCCTGATAACCCACTGTCTTCCAACTGGGCTGTTTTTAACCACTCGAGTTAAATTGTTGAATTAATGTACTGTAGAAGGTAATTGCTTTTTAGAGTTGACATTTGCCATCATGTAGTCTATACAGCCACCTAGTATATTTTACTGTTGCAGGCATCGATGGAAACATTGCTTATTTTAATCTCCTTAGATCGAAAATACTGTGATTTTTATCATCGTACATGAGCAAGAGAAAATGAAATAATATATATGTGAGGGAACAAGAGGTATTATTTTGGCTTTGTGTTTTGCTTCTTGGCTCTTCCTTGACGGCCCTACAGGGATCATTCTGGGGACCCACAGAGAGAAGGGAGCTTTTACCTTCTGGTCCTATGCCTTGGGCCTCCCTTTGTCCAGCAACTCCATCCTCAGCTGGAAGTTCTGCCACGTGGTGCACAAAGTGTTGCGGGATGGCCACCATAACGTAAGACCTGCTCTCTGCTCTATACACTCTAGTACAACTGCGGTTCTGTTTTATATATATATATGAGGCCAAGGTGGAGTCATGCGTCCTCCGAAACATGACCTGACAAACCTCGCTCCTTAACACCCGCTCGCTTAACCCAGAAGCCAGCCGCATCAATGTGTCAGAGGAAACCCCATTCAACTGGTGACTGGGGTCAGCCTGCAGGTACCTGGCCCGCCAAAAGGACTCGCGAGAGTGCTATGAGCCAAGTAAAGCCCCACCGGCCAAACCCTCCCCTAACCCGGACGTTACTGGGCCAATTGTGCACCGTCCTATGGGTCTGGGTTGTGGCACAGCCCGGGAATGCACCTGGGTGTGTAGTTACGCTTCTAGTACTGCAATGCGGTGCCTTAGACCACTGCACCACTTGGGAGACCCAAGCATGGAGGTTTTTATGCAGACCTCATGCTGTAATTAGTCCAAATTAGCTTAATGGTGAAATGTTAATTGTATAATTGAACATTATTGAGTGACTGTTTCAATATTATTATTGAATTGACCTTATCTATCCCCTTTTTGCCCTCCAGAGCCTTCAGGACTGCATGAGACATCACAGTAACATAGTTGAAACAGGGCAACTATGGGTGAGTCTGGAGATTGTGCTGTGTTTTTGTTGTGGGGGCTTGAATAGGTTGAATAAGTTTTGGGCGAACAAAATTAATTTCAGATGGCTTGAAATGGGGGAAAATCCCTTGCTTTAATGATTTAGTTTAGGCAAAAATGCAGGACATGTTTTGACATTCTTTTTTCAAACATCTTCCTGCTCATACCGTAATTGTGCTTCCTGTGCAGGCAGAGTTAATCTGTCTGCTGCAGATTAGAGGAAAGGCTAGAATGGGAGATGTTTTTTGCTGTGTTGAAGTAAAGCACAGCTCAATGCTTGTTGCTCGCTCACTTTTGTTTCCAGGGAAACCTTCATGACAGATATGGTCAGCTGGTGGCTCTGTACGCTAAGCTCCTCTGCACAAAGATGGAGTTCCACGTGAAGGTAAGCCTACCCTCTTTAGCCCTCAAACTGAACTCTGGACCTCAAAGCCAGTTCCACTGTGTTTTTTCATTGTTCCCTCAAATCAGGGACTGATTTAGAACTGGAACACCAGGTGGGTGCAATGAATTATCAGGTCAAACCGAAAACCAGCAGGCTCCTGTCCTCGTTGAGTAATAGTTAAATACCCCTGCTCTATAGCACGTGTCAAACTCTAGGCCCGCGGCCCGGATCTGAGACCATTCAATCCAGCCCATGGGTGGTTTGCATATTAAAAAAATGTATATTAAAATTCTGGGAAACAACAATCTCAATCCACATTGGAATGACTAAAACCAAATCAAAATGGTCTATAGATGATAATGGACCTTTATTGTCTATTCACTCTGTCCAACTTGCTAAAAGTAATCAAAAAGAAAGCTAGACAGTCAGGTAGCATCGATAATTCCAAAAGCAATGGGTAGAGAACTGTTTTCTGTACATTTTGACAGCGAGGAAATATTATCCATTTTATGTGCGGCCCTTCAGACCTCGGTGAAGACCGAAATAAGGCCCGCGGCCAGAATGAGTTGACACACCTGCTCTACAATTTTGGGGTACAGATGCTTCACCATAAGGAGACATTGGCTAATCTTTCCACTGTATGCATTGCCACAAATGCTTTCACAAAATGCCACCTAATTAAACAAACAATGTATGCCATTTGAAATTATTTACAGTAGGGCAAAAAAGTATTGTGCAAGTTCTCCCACTTAAAAAGATGAGAGGCCTGTAATTTTCATCATTTCATCAACTATGACAGAAAAAATGAGAGAAAAAAATCCAGAATTTGTTTTTGAATTTTCCCCCCTTTTCTCCCCAATTTCGTGGTATCCAATTGTCCAATTATCCAGTAGCTACTATCTTGTCTCATTGCTACAACTCCTGTACGGGCCTGGGAGAGACGAAGGTTGAAAGTCATGCGTCCTCCGATACACAACCCAACCAACACAGCGGCATCCAACCCGGAAGCCAGCCGCACCTTGGTTAGCGCGCACTGCGCCCGGCCCGCCATGGGAGTCGCTGTTGCGCGATGAGACAAGGATTTCCCTACCGGCCAAACCCTCCTTAACCCGGACGACGCTAGGCCAATTGTGCGTCGCCCCACGGACCTCCCGGTCGCGGCCGGATATGACAGAGCCTGGGCGCGAACCCAGAATCTCTGGTGGCGCAGCTGGCGCTGCAGTACAGCGCCCTTAACTACTGGGCCATCCGGGAGGCCTACATTGTAGGATTTTTAATGAATTTATTTGCAAATTATGGTGGAAAATAAGTATTTGGTCACCTACAAACAAGCAAGATTTCTGGCTCTCACAGACATGTAACTTATTCTTTAAGAGGCTCCTCTGTCCTCCACTCGTTACCTGTATTAATGGCACCTGTTTGAACTTGTTATCAGTATAAAAGACACCTGTCCACAACCTCAAACAGTCACACTCCAAACTCCACTATGGCCAAGACCAAAGAGCTATCAAAGGACACAATAAACAAAATTGTAGACTTGCACCAGGCTGGGGAGACTGAATCTGCAATAGGTAAGCAGCTTGGTTTGAAGAAATCAACTGTGGGAGCAATTATTAGGAAATGGAAGCCATACAAGACCACTGATAATCTCCCTCGATCTGGGGCTCCACGCAAGATCTCACCCCGTGGGGTCAAAATGCTCACAAGAACGGTGAGCAAAAATCCCAGAACCACATGGGGGGACCTAGTGAATGACCTGCAGAGAGCTGGGACCAAAGTAACAAAGCCTACCATCAGTAACACACTATGCCGCCAGGGACTCAAATCCTGCAGTGCCAGATGTGTCCCCCTGCTTAAGCCAGTACATGTCCAGGCCCGTCTGAAGTTTGCTAGAGAGCATTTGGATAATCCAGAAGAAGATTGGGAGAATGTCAGATGAAACTCAACTCGTCGTGTTTGGAGGACAAAGAATGCTGAGTTGCATCCAATGAACACCATACCTACTGTGAAGCATGGGTGTGGAAACATCATGCTTTGGGGCTGCTTTTCTGCAAAGGGACCAGGACGACTGATCCGTGTAAAGGAAAGAATGAATGGGGCCATGTATCGTGAGATTTTGAGTGAAAACCTCCTTCCATCAGCAAGGGCAACGAAGATGAAACACCGCCCGGGCAACGAAGGAGTGGCTTCTAGGACTGGCCTAGCCAGTCTCCAGATCTCAACCCCATAGAAAATCTTTGGAGGGAGTTGAAAGTCCGTGTTGCCCAGCAACAGCCCCAAAACATCTCTGCTCGAGAAGAGATCTGCATGGAGGAATGGGCCAAAATACCAGCAACAGTGTGTGAAAACCTTGTGAAGACTGACAGTAAACATTTGACCTCTGTCATTGCCAACAAAGGATATATAACAAAGTATTGAGAAAACTTTGTTATTGACCAAATACTTATTTTCCACCAGAATTTGCAAATAAATTAATTAAAAATCCTACAATGTTATTTTCTGGATTTTTTCCCCCCTCATTTTGTCTGTCATAGTTGAAGTGTACCTATGATAAATTACAGGTCTCATCTTTTTAAGTGGGGGAACTTGCACAATTGGTGGCTGACTAAACACTTTTTTGCCCCACTATACATGTGAGGTCATTAGATATTTCTAATGTTGTACCATCCTTGAGAAATGATGTACAATAATTGTTGGATCATTTTTGCAATCCTTTTGTCTTCTGTGCAGCATTCTGAAATCCGAGCCAACCTCGAGGTAACAGATGAGGTTCTGGAGCGCGTTGCCGGAACAGACATCAATAATGTGTGAGTGTGTTCTCCAGTCCTCTACTCCTCCCTCTCCAGTCTCCACACATCCCTGGCACTCTCACGTGCACTCCCTCTCCTGTTAAGGACTTATCAGAATATCATACAGGGACATCAAACAAATGTGTATACCGTACATTTAATTGACATAGATCAAGTGAAGTAAATTATTGATATAAAATATAAACTTAACTTTCTTTCTGATTCCAAGAAGGCCAACATACCATTTTAAGTAGAGATGGAGAACTGTGGAGACAAGGGAGAGAACCTGCTGCTCTTTTCTTAAGGAAGCCATTAGCCTTGTGTTACTAAGGGGGTATCGACTTCACTCCTGCAGGTTCCAGCTCACTGTGGAAGTGTTTGATTACCTGGATACAGAGTTGAGGCTAGCCGAGACAGGTGAGAATCCTCCGCTTCGCCCCTACCTACCTACCTACCTCCACCTCTCAAAGGATGGGTAACTTGAGGTACAGGGCTGTGGTCTGTTTCCATTAACTGTTTGTGTGCCTGAAATGGAATAGGGACAGGATAGTGGCCAGTTAAATACACTTGTAATGCTGTTGAGGGAGTGAGTTAATCCCCCCCCAAAAGTTAAGGGAAACACATTTCTAAACCACTTTGTTTGTTTAGTATGATTAGGGCCCTCATGTAATTTCACCAAAACCCTATAAATAGGTTATAAATGTTTGCTATTAGAGGACATTAATTGTTTTTCTTCTGATTGGCTGTAATTGCATCATGCACCTCCCTGCCCTGCAGGATGTTGTCACAGCCTGTGATCCTGAACAACTATAAACAAACCCTACAACTGTAAACAACCCTGCCTGCCTCCGTGACTAACTGGGCATCTTGTACTCAGGAAACATGGGCGCTACTAACCGCCTTGTGCTTTCACACATCTACCCACCCTACTGCTAGATCTGCTGATAACTGTTTTCCACCCACAGAGTGGGTGATTCATAAATGTGTGAGCCATTGTCCTGTGCTGAATTTCTGAACTAGTGACAGTGAAAAGTGTTTAACCCAAGCAAGCCAGCGATACCAAATCCTCCCCATTTTAATATTGGTTGTTTATTGTGGTGTTTGTTATGTGTTGTACATTGGCGTGTGATCTGCAGTGATCCGGCAGCTCAACACGTCCATTGCCATCTCTACGCTGACGTCAGGCCAGTGTCGCCTGTCCCCCCTCATCCAGGTCATTCAGGACTGCAGTCACCTCTACCACTTCACCGTCAAGCTGCTCTTCAAGCTGCACGCTTGTACGTTGGCATCTTTAATCTCAACTGCATGACATATTTTTCAACATGTACTGTAACATCAAATTGTATTAGTCACATGCGCCGAATACAACAGGTGTAGACCTGACAGTGAAATGCTTACTTACGAGTCCCTAACCAACAATGCAGTTGAACAAAAATACAGATAAGAATAAAAGATAAAAGTAGCAAGTAATTAAAGAGCAGCAGTGAAATAACAATGGTGAGACTATATACAGGGGGGTACCGATGCAGAGTCGATGTGGGGGGGCACCGGTTATTTGAGGTAGTATGTACATGTAGGTAGAGTTATTATAGTGACTGCATAGATGACAACAGAGTAGCAGTGGTATAAAGGCGGGGGGGTGCACTGCAAATATTCTGGGTATGCATTTGACGAGATGCTCAGGAGTCTTATGGCTTGGGGGTAGAAGCTGTTTAGAAGCCTCTTGGACCTAGACTTCCTGGTACTGCTTGCCATGCGGTAGCAGAGAGAACAGTCTATGACTAGGGTGGCTGGAGTCTTTGACAATTTTTAGGGCCTTCCTCTGACACTGCCTGGTATAGAGGTCCTGGATGGCAGGAATCTTGGCCCTAGTGATGTACTGGGCCATTCACACTACCCTCTGTAGTGTCTTGCGGTCGGATGCTGAGCAGTTGCTATACCAGGCAGTGTTGCAAACAGTCAGGATGCTCTCAATGGTGCAACTGTAGAACTTTTTGAGGATCTGAGGACCCATGCCAAATCTTTTCAGTCTCCTGAGGGGGAATATATTTTATCTTGCCATCTTCACAACTGTCTTGGTGTGCTTAGACCATGTTAGTTTGTTAGTGATGTGGACACCAAGGAACTTGAAGCTCTCAACCTGCTCCACTGCAGCCCTGTTGATGAGAATGGGGGCATGCTCGGTCCTCTTTTTCATGTAGTCCACAATCATCTCCTTTTGTCTTGATCACGTTGAGAGAGGTTGTTGTCCTGGCACCACACGGCCAGGTCTCTGACCTCCCTATAGGCTGTCTCGTCGGGGATCAGGCCTACCATTGTTGTGTCATCGGCAAATTTAATGATGGTGTTGGAGTCGTGCCTGGCCGTGCAGTCATGCGTGAACAGGGAGTACAGGAGGGTACTGAGCACGCACCCCCGAGGGGCACCTGTGTTGAGGATCAGCATGGTGGATTTGTTGTTACCTACCCTTACCACCTGGGGCCAGCCCATCAGGAGGTCCAGGATCCAGTTGCAGAGGGAGGTGTTTAGTCCCAGGAACCATAGCTTATTGATGAGCTTTGAGGGCATTATGGTGTTGAATGCTGAGCTCTTCAATGAATAGCATTCTCACATAGGTGTTCCTTTTGTTCAGGTGGGAAAGGGCAGTGTTGAGTGCAATAGAGATTGCATCATCTGTGGATCTGTTGGGGTGGTATGCAAATTGGAGTGGGTTTCTTTGATGATGGTGTTTGATGTGAGGCATGACCAGCCTTTCAAAGCATGGCTTCATGGCTACAGACGAGTGCCACGGGTTGGTAGTCTTTTAGGCAGGCTACCTTAGCGTTCTTGGGCACAGGGACTATGGTGGTCTGCTTAGAACATGTTGGTATTACAGACTTTGACAGGGAGTGGTTGAAAATGTCAGTAAAGACACTTGCCAGTTGGTCAGTGCATGCTCGCAGTACACGTCCTTGTAATCCTTCTGGCCCTATGGCCTTGTGAATGTTGACCTGTTTAAAGGTCTTACTCACATCGGCTGCGGAAGTCGTGATCACAGTCTATCGGAACAGCTGGTGCTCTCATGCATGTTTCAGTGTTATTTGCCTCGAAGCGAGCATATAGCTCTCGGCTGTGCTTCCCTTTGTAGTCTGTAATAGTTTGCAAGCCCTGCCACATCCAACGAGCTTTGCCCGTTTGAAGGTTCGTCAGAGGGCATAGCAGGATTTCTTATAAGCTTCCGGGTTAGAGTCCCGCTCCTTGACAGCAGCAGCTCTAGCCTTTAGCTCAGTGCGGATGCTGCCTGTAATCCATTGCTTCTGGTTTGGGTATGTATGTACAGTCACTGTGGGGGTGACGTCATCAATGCACTTATTGATGAAGCCAATGACTGTGGTATACTCTTCAATGCCATCGGAGAAATCCCGGAACATATTCCAGTCTGTGATAGCAAAACAGTCCTGTAGCTTAGCATCTGCTTTCTCTGACCACTTTTTAAAAATTGATCTAGTCACTGGTGCTTCCTGCTTTAATATTTGCTTGTAAGCAGGAATTGGGAGAATAGCATTGTGGTCAGATATGCCAAATGGAGGGCAAGGGAGAGCTTTGTATGCGTCTGTGTGTGGAGTATAGGTGGTCCAGAGTTCTTTTTCTTCTGGTTGCACATTTAACATGCTAATAGAAATTTGGTAAAACTGATTTAAGTTTTCCTGCATTAAAGTCCCCAGCTCCTAGGAGCGCCGCCTCTGGGTGAGTGGTTTCTTGTTTGCTTATGGTGGAATACAGCTCATTCAATGCTGTCTTAGTGCCAGCCTCTGACTGTGGTGGTATGTAAACAGCTACAAAGAATACAGATGATAAACTCTCTCGGTAGGTAGTGTGGTCTACAGCTTATCATGAGATACTCTACCTCAGGCAAGCAATAGCTCGAGACATCCTTAGATATCGTGCACCAGCTGTTTACAAAAATACATAGACTGCCACCCCTTGTCTAACCAGACGCCGCTTTTCTATCTTGCTTGTACATTGTATAACCAGCCAGCTGTATGTTGTTGTTTCGCCAAGACTCCGTGAAGCATAAGATTTTAATTTTTAATGTCCCTTTGGTAGTCTAATCAATGAAAGGAAAATAACTGGAGATCACAAATGTGATTCAAAGTATTATTGATAGTAGTTCCATGTGTCTACTTGCTCTAAATTACGCTTTGTTAACATGATTAGACTCAACTTGTTTCAAAGTATTTTTTTGTGACTTTGTCTATTGCATGTGGGGCGGCAGGGTAGCCTAGTGGTTAGAGCGCTAGACTAGTAACCGGAAGGTTGCAAGTTCAAACCCCCGAGACGACAAGGTACAAATCTGTCGTTCTGCCCCTGAACAGGCAGTTAACCCACTGTTCCTAGGCCGTCATTGAAAATAAGAATTTGTTCTTAACTGACTTGCCTGGTTAAATAAAGGTAAAATAAAATAAAATAAAATGCCCTGGATTTCAGGTCTCCCAGCAGACACCCTGCAAGGACATCGTGATCGTTTCCATGACCAGTTCCACAGGTAAGTCACCCAGGAGCTCGGGCTGCTAGTAAATGAGGGGGTAGGAATGTGAGGGAGGAAGGGAGCCTCAGTATAACAGGGAGGCTGCAGCACAATCCTGCCTGTCCCTCCCCCTGGCCTGTTACCCTGAGCCATTGCAAATATCCTGGTGCTTAACACCCAGCTTCCACCCATTGTAATGTGTCATCATCATGTCGTCACAGTCAGACACACATCTGTGAAAGTGAGAAGGGGCTGAGTCTGAGCATTTCAGATAGTGTACCAGTGACATAGTAATAATACCGACCTGCACAACAATCAGCCCAGAAAGAGAGCAGAGAGGGAGCTTGATGTGTTAGTGGATACCTTGGCATCAGTGGTGGTCGGTGCTGTTTATGGGCATGGCCTTTTTTCTGTTACAACATATTGGATTACTGTCATTCATATTCCATTTACCCAGTTCAATGTAACATCGATAGGTTTAGGCTACTGCGTGATACTCACACTCATACTCCCTGTACCCATCATAAGGTTGCTACAACCTAGCCTATGAATAGTGACACATTCAATACCACCTTGAACACTCTTGAACACTCTTGCCTGCATCTAGCTGATCTAGGGTGTAGTCATTTGTCCAACAGTTATAAACAAGAGTTTATACTGGACAAATTCAGGTGTGTTTATCCCCATTTCGTTCCATTTGCTTCCTTTCTAAGAAACATGTTTCAATAGAATCGGCGGAATGAATACGCCCCTGATCATGTGTAAACACAGTTCACATTCCTTTCCAAGCCAAACCATATTATAACCGCTACACAGCCTACATCATTGTCACCATATTAGCTAAAGTAATGTCATAGTCAACATAGCTAATATAACTAACACGTTAGTAAACCCGCTATACAATCAATCAGTAACGTTAGTGTACAGTCAGTAAGTAGTTTAGCACGAACACTGGTGGTCCCCAGTGCCAATACATTTGTAAAACCAAAAGCTTACCTTGACTTGGAAGAGTTCCAGTGTTGTTGGCTAGTCCAGCTAGGTAACATGGCACCCCTCTGAGTAGGCAAAACTATCTAGCTGCATTTGCTAGCTAAGTAAGTGAAACTTGGTTCTATTTGTTTTATTTCATTCTGTCCTATACACATCCCCCTCTATTTTATGGATGCAATAATACAGCACAGTTTAGAAAATGTTATGTTCTTGTAGATTATAGTGGTATCATTCAAATTGGCGATTGAAATATTTGCCTTACAGCCTCAAGACCTTCTTCAACAAAGCCAGAGACATGATGTACTTCAAGAGACTCATCCAGATCCCCAAGCTGCCAGAAGTAAGAGCATAGACCGACATAGTAGGGGAAAGATACTGTATTGGGACTCAACCACACTTCCTAGATTGTGCAGCCATCTGTGTCTTATAGTCCTGCCTAATTTTTTGTGTGTGTGTTCATCCCCAGTCCCCTCCTAATTTCCTGCATGCGGCTTCCCTGGCCAAGCATGCAAGGCCAGTGGTGGTCATCCCAGACGAGGATGAGCCCGAGCAGGTGGATGATGACGATGACGACCCTGAACCGCTGATCAATGTCAGTGATGTCACCGTGCCCAGCATGGCGGTGCCACAGGTACGACTTATAGGGCACGGGGTCATGACCTCTGAGGGCAACAGCTATGGCCCATTGAATGTGTATGTCTTATTTTTATTTATTTTTATAAAGTAGCACTAATTTTGGCTGTAGATTGTATAAGCATTCATGCGTCTTCTCTGACTTTTCCTTTAGCAGTTCGACATATTTGATCAAACCTTTGGACCTGCCAATGGTGGTTTTGATGACAGGTTAGTCATTGGTATTTTAGCATTGGTGTGTTTGAAATGGAAGGATATGTAAACTGGTGATGTTTTTTGAACTGACATGTCTGGATATCTTCTTGTGAATTGAGTTGGTAGTGTGCCTGTGTGTGTATCTTAAAGGTTAGTGGCTGTATGTCTTCTGGTCCACAGGGATATCCAGATTGAGAACCTCAAGCGGGACTTGGAGCTATTGAGGACAGATCTGGAAAGGGTCAAAGGAGAGGTAAGTAGACATGAGTTTTAACTACTTTAAACAGATTTTACAGATGTCATACCCAGCTAAAAATAAATGACTTGTGCCTCAAATAATACTATTTAAGGGTTAATTATTCCTGTTAACAAATTATATCAATCATATGTATTTAAAGCCAAAAGGGCTTTATACCTCAGCCAATGTCACGAAGTGCTATACAGAAACCCAGCCTAAAACCCCAAACAGCAAGCAATGCAGATGTAGAAGCACGGTGGCTAGGAAAAACTCCCTAGAAAGGCAGGAACCTAGGAAGAAACCTAGAGAGGAACCAGGCTCTGAGGGGTGGCCAGTCCTCTTCTGGCTGTGCCGGGTGGAGATTATAACAGTACATGGCAAAGATGTTCAAACGTTCATAGATGACCAGCAGGGTCAAATAATAATAGTCACAGTGGTTGTAGAGGGTGCAACAGGTCAGCACCTCAGAAGTAAATGTCAGGTAGCTTTTCATAGCTGATCATTCGGAGTTAGACAGCCGGTGCGGTAGAGATCGTTTAAAACAGAAGGTCTGGGACAATGTCGCACATCTGGTGATCAGGTCAGGGTTCCATAGCCGGAAGCAGGACAGTTGAAACTGGAGCAGCAGCACGACCAGGTGAACTGGGGACAAGCAAGGGGTCATCAGGCCAGATAGTTCTTAGGCATGGTCCTAGGGCTCAGGTCCTCCGAGAGAAGAAAGGAGAGGGAGTTAGAGGGAGCATACTTAAATTCACACTGGACACAGGATAAGACAGGAGAAATACTCCAGATATAACAGACTGATCCTAGCCCCCGACACACAAACTATTGCAGCATAAATATTGGATGCTGAGACGGGAGGGGTCGGGAGACACTGGCCCCGTCCGACGATCCCCTGAACAGGGCCAACCAGGCAGGATATAACCCCAGCCACTTTGCCAAAGCACAGCCCCCAAACCACTAGAGGGATAACAACAGACCACCAACTTACTACCCTGAGACAAGGCTGAGTATAGCCCACAAAGATCTCCCCCATGGCACGGCACGAACCCGAGGGGGGTGCCAACCTGGACAGGAAGATCACATCAACCCACACAAGTGACGCACCCCTCATAGGGACGGCATGGAAGAGCAACCAGCACATTGTTTTCCCTAAAGACAAGCTACTTTTCCCCACTTCAAAAAACAACGACTACTTTTCATTTAAGTTTCTATTCACTAGTCAGAAAAGTCTGTCAAGCCCTCTCCTGCCAAAATGAACGCTATACATCTTCTCGCTATCTATTGATAGGACAGGCACCTGTCAGTCATAAAAGCAATCAATGACCGGGAAACACTGCTGGTTTACAGTCTGCTGTCTGTCCCACCTTCCTGTACCTTTATGATTGGTGTGCGCTGTGGTAGGTTTCAGTCAAAAAAAAATACATGGCTGGAGAGCGCAAGAGAAATCTGCCCATCCCATTTAATGTAAGTGGTGAGTAGAAAATCCACATTTAAAAAATATATATATATATTTCACCTTTATTTAACCAGGTAGGCTAGTTGAGAACAAGTTCTCATTTGCAACTGCGACCTGGCCAAGATAAAGAATAGCAGTGTGAACAGACAACACAGAGTTACAAATGGAGTAAACAATTAACAAGTCAATAACACAGTAGAAAAAAAGGGGAGTCTATATACAATGTGTGCAAAGGGCATGAGGAGGTAGGCGAATAATTACAATTCTGCAGATTAACACTGGAGTGATAAATGATCAGATGATCATGTACAGGTAGAGATATTGGTGTGCAAAAGAGCAGAAAAGTAATTAAATAAAAACTGTGGGGATGAGCTAGGTGAAAATGGGTGGGCTATTTACCAATAGACTATGTACAGCTGCAGTGATCGGTTAGCTGCTCAGATAGCTGATGTTTGAAGTTGGTGAGGGAGATAAGTCTCCAACTTCAGCGATTTTTGCAATTCATTCCAGTCACAGGCAGCAGAGTACTGGAACGAAAGGCAGCCGAATGAGGTGTTGGCTTTAGGGATGATCAGTGAGATACACCTGCTGGAGCGCGTGCTACGGATGGGTGTTGCCATCGTGACCAGTGAACTGAGATAAGGCGGAGCTTTACCTAGCATGGCCTTGTAGATGACCTGGAGCCAGTGGGTCTGGCGACGAATATGTAGCGAGGGCCAGCCGACTAGAGCATACAAGTCGCAGTGGTGGGTGATATATGGTGCTTTAGTGACAAAACGGATGGCACTGTGATAAACTGCATCCAGTTTGCTGAGTAGAGTGTTGGAAGCAATTTTGTAGATGACATCGCCGAAGTCGAGGATCGGTAGGATAGTCAGTTTTACTAGGGTAAGCTTGGCGGCGTGAGTGAAGGAGGCTTTGTTGCAGAATAGAAAGCCGACTCTTGATTTGATTTTCGATTGGAGATGTTTGATATGAGTCTGGAAGGAGAGTTTGCAGTCCAGCCAGACACCTAGGTACTTATAGATGTCCACATATTCAAGGTCGGAACCATCCAGGGTGGTGATGCTAGTCGGGCATGCGGGTGCAGGCAGCGATCGGTTGAAAAGCATGCATTTGGTTTTACTAGCGTTTAAGAGCAGTTGGAGGCCATGGAAGGAGTGTTGTACGGCATTGAAGCTCGTTTGTAGGTTAGATAGCACAGTGTCCAATGACGGGCCGGAAGTATATAGAATGGTGTCGTCTGCGTAGAGGTGGATCAGGGAATCGCCCGCAGCAAGAGCAACATCATTGATATATACAGAGAAAAGAGTCGGCCTGAGAATTGAACCCTGTGGCACCCCCATAGAGACTGCCAGAGGACCGGACAGCATGCCCTCCGATTTGACACACTGAACTCTGTCTGCAAAGTAATTGGTGAACCAGGCAAGGCAGTCATCTGAAAAACCGAGGCTACTGAGTCTGCCGATAAGAATATGGTGATTGACAGAGTCGAAAGCCTTGGCAAGGTCGATGAAGACGGCTACACAGTACTGTCTTTTATCGATGGCGGTTATGATATCGTTTAGTACCTTGAGTGTGGCTGAGGTGCACCCGTGACCGGCTCGGAAACCAGATTGCACAGCGGAGAAGGTACGGTGGGATTCGAGATGGTCAGTGACCTGTTTGTTGACTTGGCTTTCGATGACCTTAGATAGTCAGGGCAGAATGGATATAGGTCTGTAACAGTTTGGGTCCAGGGTGTCTCCCCCTTTGAAGAGGGGGATGACTGCGGCAGCTTTCCAATCCTTGGGGATCTCAGACGATATGAAAGAGAGGTTGAAAAGGCTGGTGATAGGGGTTGCGACAATGGCGGCGGATAGTTTCAGAAATAGAGGGTCCAGATTGTCAAGCCCAGCTGATTTATACGGGTCCAGGTTTTTCAGCTCTTTCAGAACATCTGCTATCTGGATTTGGGTAAAGGAGAACCTGGAGAGGCTTGGGCGAGGAGCTGCGGGGGGGGGGGGCGGAGCTGTTGGCCGAGGTAGGAGTAGCCAGGCGGAAGGCATGGCCAGCCGTTGAGAAATGCTTGTTGAAGTTTTCGATAATCATGGATTTATCGGTGGTGACTGTGTTACCTAGCCTCAGTGCAGTGGGCAGTAGCAATGAGTCGAAATTCACATAGCCTAATTTATTGTTAATTTATTTACTTTCTTTCGCGCGTTTCCTATAGTCAGCCACGGAGTCATGGTGCGTAGGCTATTGACTGTCCTTTGATTGACGACTGAACAGCAAGTGTTGTTTCGTTTATAAAAGGTGTCAAAATGACTGAATAAAGTTGATCTCCCTAATTTGTGTACTGGTATATCTGCAGATAAATTATGAAAAGCCTGGGGACACCTGGCTGGCTACTTTTTCTATTTGGCTGGCTACTCCGTGTACTTAGGGGAAACACTGATTTTGACAGTGGTAGACATGGTTTATTTGTAAAGGAGAGAGGAATTTAGGTCATGTGTTGGGTGGATGCAAAGATGAATCGTGACATGTGGAATGTGGCAGCTTGTCTCAGAATGGGAAATGACGTCTGTCTGTTCAGAGAAGACCAGAAGATGTGTCTGGGACACAGTGTGAAATGTACTGTTGACCCCAATTTCTGCAAATGGCTGGCTCCTAATGTGGCCTGTTTCTTAACTGTTGCTAAAGGTTTATGCCTGTGATGTTGAATTGAGCCATCCTAACCTGAAATTGTATACATTTTGTAAAAATTATTTGTACCACTCAACACTTGTTTCCCCCGTCTGAGGCCCTCATCCACTAGTGCCATGTCATGGTGTCCTGTGGTGGTAGTGATCATCTACCCAGGGGAGGTTTACTATGGTGACTGACTGACTACCTATCTCCTCCCTCCTGCAGGCCCAGCGCTACATCACTCAGCTTAAGTCCCAGATCAACAGTCTGGAGGCGGAGCTGGAGGAGCAGCGGGTGCAGAAACAGCGTGCCTTGGTGGAGAACGAGCAGCTGCGCATGGAGCTGGAGGCCACGCGCCGCCGCAATGCTGAGCACGAGAGTGTGCAGGCCACCTTCGGAGAGGCTGAGAGTAAGAGAAGCCACTCACTAAGTCTGGCATACATGTTCAATCACATTGTATTGAACATACACTGACGCCTCCCTCTTGTCTCTGACCCCCATTTTGCTACCCAGCAAGAGCCCAGGCCACAGAGCAGCGCTATAACAAGCTGAAGGAGAAGCACACTGAGCTAGTGTCTAGCCATGCGGAACTGCTCAGGAAGGTACACCCTTATGAGGAACCTCACTCACCTCTGTTTTCATTGTGGTTTTCTCCACATGTGCTCATATCAAATGTATTTATATAGACATCAGCTGATATCTCAAAGTGCTGTACAGAAACCCAGCCTAAAACCCCAAACAGCAAGCAATGCAGGTGTAGAAGCACGGTGGCTAGGAACAACTCCCTAGAAAGGCCAAAACCTAGGAAGAAACCTAGAGAGGAACCAGGCTATGTGGGGTGGCCAGTCCTCTTCTGTCTGTGCCGGGTGGAGATTATAACCGAACATGGCCAAGCTGTTCAAATGTTCATTAATGACCAGCATGGTCAAATAATAATAATCACAGGCAGAACAGTTGAAAATGGAGCAGCAGCACGGCCAGGTGGACTGGGGACAGCAAGGAGTCATCATGTCAGGTAGTCCTGAGGCATGGTCCTAGGGCTCAGGTCCTCTAAGAGAGAGAATTAGAGAGAGCATACTTAAATTCACACAGGACACCGGATAGGACAGGAGAAGTACTCCAGATATAACAAACTGACCCTAGCCCCCCGACACAAACTACTGCAGCATAAATACTGGAGGCTGAGACAGGAGGGGTCAGGAGACACTGTGGCCCCATCTGAGCACACCCCCGGACAGGGCCAAACAGGAAGGATATAACCCCACCTACTTTGCCAAAGCACAGCCCCCACACCACTAGAGGGATATCTTCAACCACCAACTTACCATCCTGAAACAAGGCCGAGTATAGCCCACAAAGATCTCCGCCACGCCACAACCCAAGGGGGGGGCGCCAACCCATATAGACTCAGACTCAACTGAGCGTTATTTTTCTGTATAGTGTGAAGAGAATGTTTAACAACGTATATGTGACATTGTGTTGGCAGAGTGCAGACACAGTGAAGATGCTGTCAGCCACCCAGCAGACTCAGGAGGAGGTGGAGAGGACTAAGCAGCAGTTGGCTTTTGAGGTGGATCGTATCAAACAGGATGCTGACATGAAGGTTAATGTTATTGAGTATGAGAAATAGTGATCCAGTACTGTTAATTTTATATTTCAGTACTGTATTAACCTTTTGTCTAAATGACTGAATAATGTTATTGTCTTATCATTGCAGCTTGAGGAACAGAAGTTTGAGATGGAGAAGCTTAAAAGAGAGTTTGAGGAGAAGAAGGCAGAAGTGGAACGTGTCAAAGGCACTCTGCAGAGCAACGAGAAGGTGTGTGGTGATGATGCAGTAAATACTGAGTGGGTTCCCTCCACTCTGTAATGACACAGGGGACTCATGTGATTCACCATTATGCAAAACTAGATGCAAAAGAATCGCCCCACTTTCCAGACTTGCAAATCAGAATTGTCTGTGAAGGCTATAGGAACCTGCACTGTGTGAGGAAGTGATCACATGAAAGTTTCACAAACATCAGAAAAGGCTTTTCCTCACAAAAGTTAATGTACCCATTATTCTGTTATCTGCTTTCTCCCTCTTCCTGTCTCTTCTCTACCCTCTCTCTCTCCCTCCTCCCTCTCTCCCAGGTGGGGGAACAGCAGACCAGATCCATGTCCGCCCTGCAGGCGGAGAAGGAGCGTCTGATGCACTCTGTGAGTGAGAAGGAGGCAGCACTGTCAGCCCTGCGCCATGCTGCACAGCTGCAGCAGTCGTCCCTGCAGCAGGAGAGGGAGAGGAGCACCAGGGAGCTGGGAGAGCTGCAGGGCAGGTTGCAGGAGAAGGTCAGTCAGGACAGCACCGCACAGAGTTCAGTCAGCTGCTTTGTCTGTCATTTGTTGATTGCAAAAAAGAAAATAGACAAAAGCTATACTGCTGGTCAAATCCCCTATTACTCAGACTGTGCAGTGCAAAGTGACAGATTTTCTTTAATCATTGAACAATTTGGCTGTCTGCACAATATAAGATAAACCATTAGTATGTCTGTGCCCATCTATTTTTCCCTCTGACCGTATGTCTGACTGTCTCATTGCATCTGTGTAGTCTAGCCGTGAGGAGCAGCTGCAGCAGAAGCTGCTGGAGGAGCAGTTCTCTCTGCTGCAGGGAACGGTCTCTGAGGCTGAGAGCATCATCCAGGATGCTGTGGCCAAACTGGACGACCCCCTGCACATCCGCTGCACCAGCTCCCCAGGTTAAAATGAGTGAACATACACATGCATACAGAGAGATGCTGTTCATATCACTTAGAATATAAAGTGAAAGATGACTCATCCATGCATGTGTGTAAATTTATAAAAATAATGCTTTTCGAGCTTTTATCTTATCTCCACCACCATAGATTACCTTGTCAGTCGGGCAGATGCCACTTTAGGCTCCATTGACAAAGTGAAAAGGGGTCACTCGGACTACCTGACGAACATGGGAGGTGAGTTGCTCATTACTTTGTGCTCAGTGTTTTTGAGATAATTAGTCGTCTTTGAGCAAACCCAGTGATAATGGTCATGAGTGCTCGTTAGTGACAGAGCTTGGCTGTGTTACTGGCAGTGATGTATCCTTTCCTCTGTTTACCAGATGTTGGTGGGCTTCTGAGGGCCCTGACCCAGTTCTCCCACCTGGCTGCTGACACCATCATCAACGGCAGTGCCACAGCGCACATGGCTCCCACCGACCACGCCGACCGTAAGGACGTTCTCTTCAAATAGAACGGATTCCTGTTAGAAATTGATATTTTATCTTATTGGAATTTTACTGAAATATGATATTGAATCCATTTGGTATGTGATTACAGTGTCAGTGTGTGTCTTGCACTTTTGCACCCTGCAGGTCTGACTGAGAATTGCAGGGGCTGTGCCACTCAAAGTCTGCAGTTCCTGAAGGACCTCAAGTCCAAGGCCTCTCTCCAGAGGGCAGATACGGCCTCCATTCGCATTGTGGTCCAAAAGATCCTGAGGCTGGGGGAGGTAATGGACTACTGGGCAGTCTTCTCAATTTTTATCCCTGTCCTTTTACTGTTTTTCTTCATCTCATCTCCTCTTCCAATGTTTAGGAGCTGCGACCTAAAGGTGTGGATGTGCGACAGGATGAGCTGGGAGATCTGGTGGACAAGGAGATGGCAGCAACATCCGCAGCCATTGAGGAGGCAGTGCGCAGAATTGATGTGAGGATCACAACCATGTAGAACATCCCACTGTAGAGGGGAATGACATCACAAGCTCAACACTATCTACACAATATATCTGTATTCATACCCAGGTTTTATCCACATTTC
Organism: Oncorhynchus keta; assembly: GCF_023373465.1. Taxonomy (NCBI): domain Eukaryota; kingdom Metazoa; phylum Chordata; class Actinopteri; order Salmoniformes; family Salmonidae; genus Oncorhynchus; species Oncorhynchus keta. Next base: position 19,953,826 of record NC_068445.1, read on the forward strand.
TCAATTGCTGTTTTTCTATATCTAAAGGAAATGATGAATCAGGCACGAAAGGACACCTCTGGCGTCAAACTTGAGGTCAATGAAAGGTCAGTAGTATGTTTGACTTACACTCTGTATTTTAGTTGAAATACTTAATGCATTTTTCCCCTTTAACTCATCATGATATTACTCCTTGTTTCATAGAATCCTCTACAGCTGCACAGACCTGATGAAGGTAAGATGGCTGCTATTCTACTTACTGTTTTGATTGACTTACTCAAAAGGTCTGATCGAAATCCTAATAATGCTGCGTTCCCTCCTTTCCTCTCTCCTTCAGGCCATCCATCTACTGGTCCTGACATCAACCGACCTACAGAAGGAGATTGTTGAGGGAGGGAGGGTGAGTCTTTATAATTTAACGTTGAAAACTTTGTGAAAATGGTGGTAGGCCTGATCACCGACAACGGCGAGGAGGTCAGAGTGGTGCCAGGACAACAACCTCTCCCGCAACATGATCAAGACAAAGGAGATGATCGTGGACGACAGGAGAAGGAGGGCCGAGTACGCCCCCATTCACATTGATGGGGCTGTAGTGGAGCAGGTCGAAAGCTTCAATTCCTTGGTGTCCACATCACCAACAAACTATCATGGTCCAAACACACCAAGACAGTCGTGAAGAGGGCACGACAACATCTTTTCCCCCTCGGGAGAATGAAAAGATTTGGCATGGCTCCTCAGATTCTCAAAAGGTTCTACAGCTGCACCATCGAGAGCATCCTGACTGGTTGCATCATAGCCTGGTATGGCAACTGCTCGGCATCCGACCGCAAGGGCTTACAGAGGGTAGTGCGTACGGCCCGGTACATCACTGGGGTCAAGCTTCCTGCCTAAAAATTGTCCGACTCAAGCCGACCTATTCTCATAGACTATTCTCTCTGCTGCCGCACGGCAAGTGGTACCGGTGTGCCAAGTCTAGGTCCAAAAGGCTCCTTAACCGCTTCTATACCCAAGCCATAATAAGACTGCTGAACAGTAAATGAAATGGCTACCGGGACTATTTGCAATGACCCCCCCCTTTTTTTTTTTTACTCTGCTGCTACTCTTTTTATTCATTTATTTAACCTTCGGTTAACTAGCAAATTCTCGCTGTTTATTGTTTATACATAGACACTTTACCTAGATGTTCTGTACCAGTCAAAAGTTTGGACACCTACTCATTCAAGGGTTTCTTTTATTTTTACTATTTTTACATCGTAGGATAATTGTAAAATACATTGTAGAATAATAGTGAAGACATCAAAACTATGATATAACACATGGAATCATGAAGTAACCCAAAAAGTGTAAAAACAAATCCAAATGTATGTTAAATTCTTCAAAATATTCAACCTTTGCCTTTTTATTTAACTAGGCAAGAACAAATTCTTATTTACAATGACGGTCTACCAAAAGGTGAAAGGCCTCCTGCGGGGAATTAAAGTAAAAATAAATTAAATGGAAAATATAGGACAAAACACAGACGACAACAGCATGGCAGCAACACAAGATAACAACATGGTAGCAGCACAAAACATGGTCCGAACATTATTGGGCAGTGACCCTTACCTGCCGATCTATAAATTACGTCTCCGTAATCTAGCATGGGTAGGATGGTTATGACTACCTCAAGCTCTAAACCCTCAGAGGTAGTAATCACACCTGTGGGGAGAGGGGTGTGGAGTTCCCACATATGCTGTGCACTTGTTGGCTGCTTTTTGTTCACTCTGCGGTCCAACTCATCCCAAACCATCTCAATTGGGTTGAGGTTGGGTGATTGTGGAGGCCAGGTCATCTGATGCATCACTCTCCTTCTTGGTCAAATAGCCCTTACACAGCCTGGAGGTGTGTTGGGTCATTGTCCTGTTGAAAAACAAATGATAGTCCCACTAAGTGCAAACCAGATGGGATGGTGTACCGCTGCAGAATGCTGTGGTACACACAGAATGCTGTGATGCAGAGCCTCGGTCTGATGCCATTAAAAGGGCATTTACCACCTTCACAAGTGCAGTCTCAGTGCTATGATGGGGTCTAAAACCAGACTGAAGCAGTTCGTATACATTGTTTGTCTTCAGGAAGGCAGTGAGTTGCTGCGCAACAGCCTTTTCTAAAAATTGAGAGGAATGGAAGATTCCATATTTTTTTATTTCACCTTTATTTAACCAGGTAGGCAAGTTGAGAACAAGTTCTCATTTACAATTGCGACCTGGCCAAGATAAAGCAAAGCAGTTCGACAGATACAACGACACAGAGTTACACATGGAGTAAAACATACCTACAGTCAATAATACAGTATAAACAAGTCTATATACAATGTGAGCAAATTAGGTGAGAAGGGAGGTAAAGGCAAAAAGGCCATGGTGGCAAAGTAAATACAATATAGCAAGAAAAACACTGGAATGGTAGTTTTGCAATGGAAGAAAGTGCAAAGTAGAAATACAAATAATGGGGTGCAAAGGAGCAAAATAAATAAATACATTAAATACAGTTGGGAAAGAGGTAGTTGTTTGGGCTAAAGTATAGGTGGGCTATGTACAGGTGCAGTAATCTGTAAGATGCTCTGACAGTTGGTGCTTAAAGCTAGTGAGGGAGATAAGTGTTTCCAGTTTCAGAGATTTTTGTAGTTCGTTCCAGTCATTGGCAGCAGAGAACTGGAAGGAGAGGCGGCCAAAGAAAGAATTGGTTTTGGGGGTGACTAGAGAGATATACCTGCTGGAGCGTGTGCTACAGGTGGGAGATGCTATGGTGACCAGCGAGCTGAGATAAGGGGGGACTTTACCTAGCAGGGTCTTGTAGATGATATGGAGCCAGTGGGTTTGGCGACGAGTATGAAGCGAGGGCCAGCCAACGAGAGCGTACAGGTCGCAATGGTGGGTAGTATATGGGGCTTTGGTGACAAAACGGATTGCACTGTGATAGACTGCATCCAATTTGTTGAGTAGGGTATTGGAGGCTATTTTGTAAATGACATCGCCAAAGTCGAGGATTGGTAGGATGGTCAGTTTTACAAGTGTATGTTTGGCAGCATGAGTGAAGGATGCTTTGTTGCGAAATAGGAAGCCAATTCTAGATTTAACTTTGGATTGGAGATGTTTGATATGGGTCTGGAAGGAGAGTTTACAGTCTAACCAGACACCTAAGTATTTGTAGTTGTCCACGTCCACAGAGCCGTCCAGAGTAGTGATGTTGGACAGGCGGGTAGGTGCAGGTAGCGATCGGTTGAAGAGCATGCATTTAGTTTTACTTGTATTTAAGAGCAATTGGAGGCCACGGAAGGAGAGCTGTATGGCATTGAAGCTTGCCTGGAGGGTTGTTAACACAGTGTCCAAAGAAGGGCCGGAAGTATACAGAATGGTGTCGTCTGCGTAGAGGTGGATCAGGGACTCACCAGCAGCAAGAGAGACCTCATTGATGTATACAGAGAAGAGAGTCGGTCCAAGAATTGAACCCTGTGGCACCCCCATAGAGACTGCCAGAGGTCCGGACAGCAGACCCTCCGATTTGACACACTGAACTCTATCAGAGAAGTAGTTGGTGAACCAGGCGAGGCAATCATTTGAGAAACCAAGGCTGTCGAGTCTGCCGATGAGGATGTGGTGGTTGACAGAGTCGAAAGCCTTGGCCAGATCAATGAATACGGCTGCACAGTAATGTTTCTTATCGATGGCGGTTAAGATATAGTTTAGGACCTTGAGCGTGGCTGAGGTGCACCCATGACCAGCTCTGAAACCAGATTGCATAGCAGAGAAGGTATGGTGAGATTCGAAATGGTCGGTAATCTGTTTGTTGACTTGGCTTTCGAAGACTTTAGAAAGGCATGGTAGGATAGATATAGGTCTGTAGCAGTTTGGGTCAAGAGTGTCCCCCCCTTTGAAGAGGGGGATGACCGCAGCTGCTTTCCAATCTTTGGGAATCTCAGACGACACGAAAGATAGGTTGAACAGGCTAGTAATAGGGGTGGCAACAATTTCGGCAGATCATTTTAGAAAGAAAGGGTCCAGATTGTCTAGCCCGGCTGATTTGTAGGGGTCCAGATTTTTCAGCTCTTTCAGAACATCAGCTGACTGGATTTGGGAGAAGGAGAAATGGGGAAGGCTTGGGCGAGTTGCTGTTGGGGGTGCAGTGCTGTTGACCGGGGTAGGAGTAGCCAGGTGGAAAGCATGGCCAGCTGTAGAAAAATGCTTATTGAAATTCTCAATTATGGTGGATTTATCAGTGATGACAGTGTTTCCTATCTTCAGTGCAGTGGGCAGCTGGGAGGAGGTGTTCTTATTCTCCATGGACTTTACAGTGTCCCAGAACTTTTTTGAGTTAGTGTTGCAGGAAGCAAATTTCTGCTTGAAAAAGCTAGCCTTGGCTTTTCTAACTGCCTGTGTATAACGGTTTCTTGCTTCCCTGAACAGCTGCGTATCACGGGGGCTGTTCGATGCTAATGCAGAACGCCATAGGATGTTTTTGTGTTGGTTAAGGGCAGTCAGGTCTGGGGAGAACCAAGGGCTATATCTGTTCCTGATTCTAAATTTCTTGAATGGGGCATGTTTATTTAAGATGGTTTGGAAGGCATTTTAAAAAAATATCCAGGCATTCTCTACTGACGGGATGAGATCAATATCCTTCCAGGATACCCCGGCCAGGTCGATTAGAAAGGCCTGCTCGCTGAAGTGTTTCAGGGAGCGTTTTACAGTGATGAGTGGAGGTCGTTTGACCGCTGACCCATTACGGATGCAGGCAATGAGGCAGTGATCGCTGAGATCTTGGTTGAAGACAGCAGAGGTGTATTTAGAGGGGAAGTTGGTTAGGATGATATCTATGAGGGTGCCCGTGTTTAAGGCTTTGGGGGGGTACCTGGTAGGTTCATTGATAATTTGAGTGAGATTGAGGGCATCAAGTTTAGATTGTAGGATGGCTGGGGTGTTAAGCATGTTCCAGTTTAGGTAGCCTAGCAGCACGAGCTCTGAAGATAGATGGGGGGCAATCAGTTCACATATGGTGTCCAGAGCACAGCTGGGGGCAGAGGGTGGTCTATAGCAGGCAGCAAAGGTGAGAGACTTGTTTTTAGAGAGGTGGATTTTAAAAGTAGAAGTTCAAATGGTTTGGGTACAGACCTGGATAGTAGGACAGAACTCTGCAGGCTATCTTTGCAGTAGATTGCAACACCGCCCCCTTTGGCAGTTCTATCTTGTCTGAAAATGTTGTAATTTAGAATTAAAATTTCAGAATTTTTGGTGGTCTTCCTAAGCCAGGATTCAGACACAGCTAGAACATCCGGGTTGGCAGAGTGTGCTAAAGCAGTGAATAGAACAAACTTAGGGAGGAGGCTTCTAATGTTAACATGCATGAAACCAAGGCTATTACGGTTACAGAAGTCTTCAAAAGAGAGCGCCTGAGGAATAGGAGTGGAGCTAGGCACTGCAGGGCCTGGATTCACCTCTACATCGCCAGAGGAACATAGGAGGAGAAGAATAAGGATACGGCTAAAAGCAATAAGAATTGGTCGTCTAGAACGTCTGGAACAGAGAGTAAAAGGAGGTTTCTGGGGGCGATAAAATAGCATCAAGGTATAATGTACAGACAAAGGTATGGTAGGATGTGAATACAGTGGAGGTAAACCTAGGTATTGAGTGATGAAGAGAGAGATATTGTCTCTAGAAACATAATTGAAACCAGGAGATGTCATTGCATGTGTGGGTGGTGGAACTAATAATATGGATAAGGTATAGTGAGCAGGACTAGAGGCGCTACAGTGAAATAAGCCAATAAACACTAACCAGAACAGCGATGGACAAGACATATTGACATTAAGGAGAGGCATCCTTAGTCGAGTGATCAAAAGAGTCCAGTGAGTGGAGTGGTTGGTTTGGGGGTCACGGCGATTTAGACAGCTAGCCAGGACATCGGTAGCAAGCTAGCATAGGATGGAGGTCTGTTGTTAGCCACCTCTTGCGTTCCGTCAGTAGATTAGTGGGGTTCCGTGTGGTAGAGGGGATTAGTCCAAATCACACAACAACAAAAATCAAATAAAAACAATAGATATAGTTATAGAGGCCCAAGAAGAAACATAATAATAATAATAAAAAATAAATAAATTGTCCGATTGTCTATTCTGAGAGCAGCCGGTAAGACAGCTAACGGTTAGCAGGCCGCAGATGGGCGTTCAGGTAACGTCGCGACGGAGGAGCCAGCCGGATCTCCTTCGGGTAGATAACGTCGGCAGTCCAGTTGTGAAGGCCCGGTGGGGCTCCGCGTCGGCGGTATAACGGGTCCGGATAGGTGACTGCAGCCCAGGAGTGATTGACGGAGCTCAGGAGTGATTGACGGAGCTGGCTAGCTCCGGAGTAATTTATGTTTGCTCCGGAATCGACGAGAGCAGATAGACACACGGATAGCAGCTAGCTAGCTGTGAGATCCGGGAATGAATGTCCAGAGAGCAGTTGAAATCCAAGGACATGGAGAGAAAAATTGGTCCGGTATGTTCCGTTCCGAGCTGCGCTGTACAAAAACTGGCGATAGATTTTCGAGCTAAAGGATAGCTGATGACCACAAACCGTGGTTAGCTGAATTACTAACGATTTGCCAGTAAAGAAGCTAACTAGCTTCTGAACTAGCTTCTGATTAGCTCCTGGCTAGCTTCTTGGAGTTTCTGGCTAGCTTCTGGCTAGCTTCTTGGAGGATTGCAGATTTGAGGTAAATAATACATATTTATAAATCTAAATTGGTGAGGCGGGTTGCAGGAGAGTGTTTTGAAGATGAGTTGATGGAAAATAAAAATAAAATGTATGTGAAAAAAAGTTGTAAATATATATATGTATGCAGGACACGACAAGACGAGGACAAAAGACGTCTGAACTGCTATGCCATCTCGGGAATATATAAGCCGATTAGTTTAAAAAATATATTTTCTGGGTCAAGGTTTGGCTTTTTCAAGAGGCTTTATTACTGCTACTTTTAGTGAGTTTGGTACACATCTGGTGGATAGAGAGGCGTTTATTATGTTCAACATAGGAGGGCCAAGCACAGGAAGCAGCTCTTTCAGTAGTTTAGTTATGCTATGACTACAAGGTCTGATAGGAATTCAGGGAACTCGGTGAGGAACGCTGTATATGGCCCAGGAGGCCTGTAAACAGTAGCTATAAAAAGTGTAGGCTGCATAGATTTCATAACTAGAAGCTCAAAAGACAAAAACGTAATTTAAGAAAAAAAAATTACATTGAAATTTGCTATCGTAAATGTTAGCAACAATCCCGCCTTTGCGGGATGCATGGGGGATATGTTCACTAGTGTAGCCAGGAGGTGACGCCTCATTTAACACAGTAAATTCATCAGGCTTAAGTCATGTTTCAGTCAGGCCAATCACATCAAGATTATGATCAGTGATTAGTTCATTGACTATAATTGCCTTTGAAGTAAGGGATCTAACATTAAGTAGCCCTATTTTGAGATGTGAGGTATCATGATCTCTTTCAATAATGGAATGGAGGAGGTCTTTGTCCTAGTGAGATTGCTAAGGCGAACACCGCCATGTTTCGTTTTGCCCAACCTAGGTCGAGGCACAGACACGGTCTCAATGGGGATAGCTGAGCTGACTACACTGACTGTGCTAGTGGCAGACTCCACTATGCTGGCAGGCTGGCTAACAGCTAGTGGCAGCTCCTGAAGAAGATCACCATGGTTGGCACAGTTAGAAAGAACAAGCCTGAGCTTCCCCCTGCACTGCTTGCAACATGGGGGAGAGAGACCCTGTCATCAAAGTTTGCCTTCACCCCCACCACCACTCTATTTTCTTGACTCCCAAAGAGGAACAAGAATGTGGTCCTCCTACAACCACAAAGGAGGTGTGGACGACAAGGTGATTGGAACTTACAGCTGCAGGAGAATGACTGCCCACTGGCTATCTTCTGTAACATCATTGATATATCCTCATACAATACCTTTGTGATATGGAACAAGATCAACCCTACCTGGATGCCTGATAAGCAGAACAAGAGGAGGGTGTTCCTGGAGCAGTTGGGAAAGGCACTTGTAACCCCCCCACACATTCAAAGAAGGGAGCGCCTCCCCCGCACAGCAGCCTCTGCAGCGCTTGTGAAAGCTGTTCAGGGGGCTGAATCTCATCCAGATCCAGCTGGGGCAGGCAAGAGGAGGATATTCCAAATCTGACCCCCAAAGGACTGTAAAACAAATACTATGTGCTGCACATGTGAGAATTAAATCTGTAAAGTCCATGCACAGACACTTGCAAACTGTCCTACATGTGCTAATTAGAGTTGATTGATTTATGTTCTTTACGTTTTTGTTTTGTATATCTTATTTGATTTATTGTTGTTTTATACACCTTGTGGGTGTGGGCAATTGTTAAAAAATGGGAGTAGACTAGTATTTTGTAGTTGAATTCCTCATTGTACAGTATATTTGAATATATCACTATCTCGTGATAGTCATTTTTGACCCTTAGGACAAGGGGGTGTACAGACTGTTAAGACTACACAAGGGTTAAAGTAATGATGGATTGTTGTTTCTCTTTGCTAAATTGAGTCATTCTTGCCATAATATGGACTTATTATTCTATATACCCCCCTACCTTGTCACAACACAACTGATTGGCTCAAACGCATTAATAAGAAGGAAAGAAATTCCACAAATGAACTTTTAACAAGGCACACCTGTTAAGTGAAATACATTTCAGGTGACAACCTCATGAAGCTGGTTGAGTGTGCAAAGCTGTCTTCAAGACAAAGGGTGGCTACTTTGAAGAATCTCAAACATAAAATAACACTTTTTTTTGGGTTACTACATGATTCCATGTGTTATTTCATAGTTTTGATGTCTTCACTATTATTTTACAATTTAGAAAATTGTAAAAGAAAGAAAAACCCTTGAATGAGTATGTGTGTCCAAACTTTTGACTGGTACTGTATATATTACCTGGACTAACCTGTAGCCCCGCACATTGACTCTGTACCGGTAACCCCTGTATATGTTTTTATGTTCCTTTTATTTTTTGTTTAGTAAATATTTTAACTGCATTGTTGGTTAAGTGTTTAAGTAAGCATTTTTAGCTGTTGTATTCGGTGCATTACTACTTTATCTTTAATTTTTTTTTAAATTAATGTCCTGATCACTGCTAGACTTGATCTTCTCTTTCTAGGGTGCAGCCACTATTAAGGAATTCTACGCCAGGAACTCCCGTTGGACTGAGGGACTCATCTCTGCCTCCAAAGCTGTGGGATGGGGAGCCACACAGATGGTGTAAGTGCATTATAGGGTGTTGCCTTAACTTTTTATCCGAGTGTGGTTATTTGTGTGTGTGACTTAGAGATCCCTCATGTTATAGGATGATGGTGTGATGTTTGTCTGGTTTCTCCCACAGTGAGTCTGCTGATAAAGTGGTGCTGCACACTGGTAAATATGAAGAGCTCATCGTCTGCTCACACGAGATCGCTGCTAGTACGGCACAGCTGGTTGCTTCCTCAAAGGTGAGAAACAAACAAACAACCTTTTTAACTCTGTGTTCCCTTTCCCCTTGCCAATATCTGTTTATTCTATTTTCCTCATATATTCAAAGTGTATCCCTATCACTGTTTTCTTCATTCTCCCTCTCTCCTTCTGCATTTAGGTAAAGGCAAACCGCAACAGTACGAAACTGACAGCTCTCCAGCATGCTTCTCGCCGTGTGAACGAGATGGCGGCCAACGTGGTGGCCTCCACCAAGACAGGCCAGGAGAACCTAGAGGACAAGGGTTAGTGTGGTTGGTTGTGTCTTAACAAACAGATGTGAATCCTCTCAGGCCTTATGAGTCATATGGCTGTTTGATGCGTTTCCCTTTTTTCTGCAGATACCATGGACTTCTCTGGAATGTCCCTCATCAAGTTAAAAATGGAGGAAATGGAGTCGCAGGTGAGTCACCAGGCCTGTGTGTGTCTTTTTGAGCCTGTCTGCATGCCATGTGTGTGTTCTGTGTGAAAATAACCTTTCTCAACTGTATGTTTGTCTCAGGTGAAGGTGTTGGAGCTAGAGAATCAGCTGGGTAATGAGCGTCTGCGTCTGGGAGAGCTCAGGAAGAAGCACTATGATATAGCAGGTGTTCCAGCAGCAGGCCTCTCAGAGGGCAATGGCCTGGCCCCCTCATCTGCCTCTGAGCCCTCCTCACCCAAACCCTCCAAGCCTAGCATCATGAGGAAACCTGCCTTGGCTCAGAAACCCAATTTACCACCTAAAAATATGGTAAGAGCCAAAATGGCTGGATTTGTGTTCATGTTTAGGGTAGTGCTTGTTGAAGAAACTGCCACATAATGACACATTTAAAAAAAATCTCAACTAACTCTTATGCTTCACCAAATACAAAATACTCTTATGCTATTTCAAATATGTGTGTTGTCTGTCTTATCATTGCAGTTCAGGTAGATTGATGCAGGCTAAAGAAGGACATCTCCATGCTGGATGGTCGGGTTGATCTGAGACAAACTGCCATCATATGACGTGAACACAGGGTCCTTTTAAGCTGCCTCCAACCAGACGATCCTCTTTCCCAACCCCAACTGTTCCTCTGTCCCGCTTTTCTTTTGCTAAACTGGAACTTGTGCTCCTCTCTTCTTCAGCCTGATTTGATCCCTCAGTGCTTTCTGCCTCTGAAGGAGACATGCTCTATTCTTCTTTTCTAGATTAAACATCACATGCCACCAAGGTGGGATTCTTTGTTTTCGTGGACATAATGGTATTAAAAACTGAAAGGGAAGATGACGAAATCATGCAAAACCTTTTTTATTGCAGCAATGCCATTTTGTCTGAACTTTTTACTTATAGCCTACTGTATATTTAAAATACTAATTTTATTAGTATGGACAGGATCACTGCAACATCACAAAATGACAGCAACATATTGAACTAGCCCATATCTGGGATAGCCTCATGTTGCTGTCATTTTCTATGTTGGTTGGTGTGTAAGAAAGGAAGGAGACATTGGCACACAGATTATGCGGATAAGAACATATTTCCACACATTAAGTCCTGTTCAATGTCTCTGTATTAGTTCCAAGTTGTCATTCCTTCTATAGCTTGATTTATTTCTAGGTGGGACTGTGGTCCTGTGCTCAACTCTTTTCATATCACCAAATGATCATCAGTAAGACCAGGGGGTGAGAATTTTCAGGCAACCCTGTTTAGGTTAGTGTTTGATTCTAGATTTGACCAATTTAACCCCTGGTACAGCATGCACTAGTTTACCTATACACATGGTCATAAGGAAGTATAATTATGCTTTTTTTTAATACCTATATACAATTGGAAATTCACTCAATGGGGATTAGCAATCTGCACATCACAAATTATTCTTTGCATCTCTTCTACGTGCTCCCTAGCCACTGAATGTCTCTCACACTGGTTATATAAAACTGGCTATGCAGTCAAAAGATGTTGGTGAAGATGCTGGTACACAAACAGAATCTCTGTACTTGACAAATAATTATCACCTTGAATTTTTAGAGGAAGGCTACTTTCCAAAGTTGAAAATTGACAGGGGGCTGTACAGTATACAGTATGTGGAACTCTTGCTTCGGGGAGCTTTTCTTATGATTACTTCTGTGCTTTCATTTGTAATAAACACATTTATACATTCAAATCTATTAATATATTTTAGTAAAGATTACTGTGGTTCCTCCATGTAATAAGTGTATGTCAAATGAGCAATAAATGTTTATGGTCATCTGTTTGTTCTTCTGTATTTTTGAAGGTAAAATGGTAGTTGTCAGCAGGTTTTTAAAACAACTAAATATTTGGATTATGGCTGTTATTGACCCTGGAATTGTTTACTGGGACTAGGCATATATATAGGGGAGGGGGGATCATAGTCTAAAAAACTGACACAGCCTTTGAGGATGTTTGAAAATGGTAAACAGAAAAAAAATATACTGAACAAAAATATAAATGCAACATGTAAAGTCTTGGTCCTATGTTTCATTAGCTGAAATATAAGATCCCAGAAATGTTCCATAAGCACAAAGCTTATCTCATTGTATGCATACATTTGTTTACATCCCTGTTAGTGAGCATTTCTCCTTTGCCAATTGAATCTATTCACCTGACGTGTGGTATATCAAGAATCTGATTAAATGATCATGATCATTACACGGGTGCACCATGTGCTGGGGACAAGAAAAGGTGACTCTAAAATGTGCAGTTTTGTTATACAACCCAATGCCACAGACATCTCTAGTTTTGAGAGTTTGAAATTGACATGCTGACTGCAGAAATGTTCAGAACTGTTGCCAGAGAATTGTATTTCTCTACCATCAGCTGCCTCCAATGTCATTTTAGAGAATTTGCCAGTATGTTTGACCAGCTACACAACCGCAGACCACGCCAGCCCAGGACCTCCACATCCAGCTTCTTCACATGCAGGATTGTCTGAGACCAGCCATCCGGACAGCTGATAAAACTGGGTTTGCCATCTCAGGGAAGCTCATATGCGTGCTTGTCGTCCTCACCAGGGTCTTGATCTGACTGCAGTTCAAAGTCGTGACCGACTTCAGTGGTCAAATGCTCACCTTCGATGGCCACTGGCACACTGGAGAAGTGTGCTCTTCAAGGATTAATCCCGGTTTCAACTGTACCGGGCAGATGGAAGACAGTGTAGCGTGCAAGGTGTCGTAAGATCGAGCAGTTTATTGATGTGAACGTTGTGAACCGAGTGCCCCATGGTTGTGGTGGGGTTATGGTATGGGCAGATATAAGTATCTATGGACAACGAACACAATTGCATTTGAATGCACAGAGATACTGTGATGAGATCCTGAGGCACATTGTTGTGCCATTCATCCACCGCCACACCTTCATATTTCAGCATGATAATGCACGGCCGGCCCCGTGTCGCAAGGATCTGTACACAATTCCTGGAAGCTGAAAATGTATCAGTTCTTCCATGGCCTGCATACTCACCATACATGTCACCCGTTGAGCATGTTTGGGATGCTCTGGATCGACATATGACAACTTGTTCCAGTTCCTGCCAATATCCAGCAACTTCGCACAGTCATTGAAGAGGAGTGTGACAACATTCCACAGGCCCCAATCAACAGTCTGATCAACTCTATGCAAAAGAGATGTGTTGTCCTGCATGAGGCAAAAGCTGGTTACACCAGATACTGACTGGTTTTCTGATCCATGCCCTACCTTTTTTTGAAGGTATCTGTCACCAACAGATGCATATCTGTATTCCCAGTCATGTCAAATTCATAGATAAGGGCCTAATGCATTTATTTCAATTGACTAATTTCCTTATATGAACTGTAACTCTATAAAAATTGTTGCATGTTGCGTTTATATTTTTGTTAAGTCTTTATTCACTTTCATATTAACATTGCACAAGAACTTTTAATTCAGAGAGGATAGAAAGAAGAAAAACTTAATGACCTGAAAGTGCCAGTCACACAAGTACACTTCAGCAGGAGAACCAAGAATAACTTGACATGCGCAGTGGGCTACACAGAACGTTCATAGTTCGTGATAGGTATTGGATTGCACTCTGGGGAATCTGGAAGTTGAGAATTAGGCCTACATTCAAAGAGTTGTACAAATATCGGAAAGAATAGCTATACGAAGTAGGCCTAGATCGTACTACAAACGTAACACAATAATAACTGTCAGATAACTGTCCTTGTTGATTTCGGAGGGGAGAAACAGACATGGAAGACTTCGGAACACCCCTGGACAAAAACGCTACGGAGTTAACCGTTATGGACGTCTATGACATTGCCGCGGTTGTGGGAAAGGAGTTTGAACGCATTATCGATCAGTTTGGATGCGAGGCTTCACTGCGGCTGATGCCCAAAGTGGTCCGGGTTCTGGAAGTTCTAGAGGTGCTGGTCACCCGAAACAATATCAACCCAGAGACGGAGGAGCTACGGCGTGAGCTGGACAGGTTGCGAATGGAACGGAATGACAGATTGAAGAAAGAGCAGCTACATCAAAAGGTGTGTTTACCGAAATATTTAGCTCACGTGTGCAACACGAAGAGTAGCCTACTACACCAAGTATAGGCTTTTCATGACATTCCTCTGCTCTGACACTCGGTGTCACATTGCGCAAGAGCATGTTGACAAAAGTTACGTAAGAAATGTTTTACACATGCTGGAGCCACACTGCACCAAATACCCTGGTTTCAGACTCTTAATTATCCTTACTACTCTAAAGACTAACCACTTCCATGCCAGTCGGGAGAATGTAGGTGTTTAATCTGAACACTCAAAAGATGTTTTCTCCACGGACAGTTGGGTAAGTTGGGAGTTGTCAGACTCCATACATAAAGTGTACAACATAAGACAAAAGGAAAAAAGAAAATATACACTGAATAAATTGCAAGCACTAACACTGCAATACACATTTATAAAAAACAAATACACTATCAATACATGTATCACCATAAACGATATAAAGGGAAGAAAAGATAAGGGGGTAATGTTCCGTGTGTGTTTATGTAACGGTGAGTCGGTGCAAAAAGTTTTGAGAAGCAGGTGTGAAGAGTTCTTAAAGTCTGATCAAATAAAATAAGTTTGATTTGTCACATACTTCGTAAACAACTGGTGTAGACTAACAGTTAAATGCTTACTGGTCCTTTACCAAAAATGCAGAGTTAAAAAAGAAATAGTGACACGAATAACAATAATGAGTAAAAATAACATGGCTATATATAGGGAGTACCCGTATCAAGTCGATGTGCAGGGGTACGAGGTAATTGAGGTAGCTAGTATGTACACGTAGTAGGGGTGACGTGACAAGGCAAATGGATAGATTAACAGCAGTAGTATATGTAGTAATTGAAAGCTTGTGCGTGTGAGTGGCGTCAGTATGCATGTGTGTGCGTGTTAAGTGTGTGTGGGCATCTGTAGTGTGTGTGTGCATGGAGTCAGAACAAGAGAGTTGCAGGTAGTCCGCATAGCCATTTGATGAGCTATTTAGCAGCCTTGTTTAGTAGACTTAAGGCTTGGGGCTAGAAGCTGTTCAGGGTCCTGTTGGTTCTAGTCTTGGTGCACTGGTACCACTTTATGTGCAGTAGCAGAGAGTACGGTCTATGGCTTGGGTGGCTGCAGTCAGAATTATTTTGGGGCTTTCCTCTAACACCGCCTGGTATAGAGGTCCTGGATGGCAGGGAGCTCAGCTCCAGTAAAGTACTGGGCCATACTCGCCACCCTTTGTCCCTTTGTAGCGCCTTGTGGTCGGGTGCCTTGCAGTTGCCTGTCAAGCAGTGATGCAGCCAGTCAAAATGCTCTCAACGGTGCACCTGTAGAACTGAGGGCCAGAGACAAATCTTTTAGCCTCCTGAGGGGCCGAGGTGCACTACAGAGGGTAGTATGTACGGACCAGTACATCACTGGGGCCAAGCTTCCTGCCATCCAGGACCTCTATACCAGGCAGTGTCAGAGGAAGGCCCTAAAATCATATTTAAAGCATTGTTAGTTAAGGATTTGTAAGTAAGCATTTCACTGTAAGGTGATGATGCAATACCTGTTGTATTCAGCACATGTGGCAAATAGAATTTGATTTGCAGTTGATTACGGTTTATTGTACATTCAGATGTTTTGGGTAGGGCTGCGGTGGACGTGGACTGTTGCTCCGGTTTTCATTCTGATGGAGATTTTTTGTCCCCATAAGCACGCTTGGCCCTTCTCCGGTCTGCTGATGCAATCAGGTCCTCAAACTCAGGGGAGTGTCAGGGTGGAGAAGTTTGAAAAGATTTGGGTCTGTCTCCACATCAGATATCATGTCTTCAGCTGCCCCCACAAATCGCTGCTTCTCTTTAGCAGAAAGTTATTTTGACCGACAGAAGACAATAAGTTATTCTACTCAATAAAGAAACAGTCTTGAACCCTGGAATCTCAACAACAGCAAAAAGCTGAAGAAGCACTCACTAAAAGCTGTGGAACCAGTCTCAACTTGCATCTGAGGAGTCAGTTTTTTTTTTTTCTTTTTTTAATTAACCAGGTAGGCAAGTTGAGAACAAGTTCTCATTTACAATTGCGACATGGCCAAGATAAAGCAAAGCAGTTTGACACATACAACAATACAGAGTTACACATGGAGTAAAACAAACATACAGTCAATAATACAGTAGAAACAAGTCTATATACGATGTGAGCAAATAAGGTGAGATAAGGGAGGTAAAGGCAAAAAAAAGGCCATGGTGGCAAAGTAAATACAAGATAGCAAGTAAAACACTAGAATGGTAGATTTGCAGTGGAAGAATCCAAAGTAGAAATAAAAATAATAGGGTGCATAGGAGCAAAATAAATAAAATAAATACAGGAGGGAAAGAGGTAGTTGTTTGGGCTAAATTATAGATGGGCTATGTACAGGTGCAGTAATCTGTGAGCTGCTCTGACAGCTGGTGCTTAAATCTAGTGAGGGAGATAAGTGTTTCCAGTTTCAGTGATATTTGTAGTTCGTTCCAGTCATTGGCAGCCGAGAACTGGAAGGAGAGGCGGAAGGAGAGTGGTGTATTAGCAATGGTTATATGCATCAAAATTGTAAGATGTAGAATTATGTTACAGTCACTCCATCTATGTCTTTATGAGACTACTCACCTTCAAAATCTGCTCCACTCTTCATCTATGCACCTTAATCTCAGCTGACTGACCAGGAGACCCGGTACACAGGCGTTGTGCAGACTTCCTGAGCCATGACAAAGAAAAAACATGAAATTAAGTTTATGCATGATATTCACACCTATTTCATGTAACATACATGAGAATGCTAAGATAACTTCCATACAATTTACAGATAGCTCATTCTGTCTTGCTGGATTAACGCCCATGGCTCGTTCCAGTGCAGGCGTTGAAGCACTCTGTTGTAACTGCTGCTGTTGGAATAGTTGAGCTACTTGTGTCATCAGCCTTTCATTCATATAAGCCACCATGTTGTAGTCCACCATTTGATTTAGCCTGGCCATGAATTGTTGGAAATCCATGCTCTTGTTTGGTGATGCATCGTTTCCTTGCACGAAGAGACTCCTGGATTTGTCTGGTTTATTTACAAGTAGACCAGACCCAGCTGCTATCGCATTGGTGTCTATGGGAGAGCCACCACTTAAGTTGACCACAACTGTTTAACCATTTTTTCAATGGTAAACGGCCTGAGTAAGACCTCTTTATTTGTCCACCATCTTTTTCAACCAGTCTTTTTAGCTTGGCTTTTAATCAATGACACCTTTGTTTTATGTGCGATTATGCAGAATGAAAAAGTTAAAGATGCTATACCTGTGTGTATGTATGTACAGTTGAAGTCAGAAGTTTACATACACTTAGCTTGGAGTCATTAAAACTCGTTTTTCAACCACTCCACAAATTTCTTGTTAACAAACTATAGTTTTGGCAAGTCGTTTAGAACATCTACTTTGTGCATGACACAAGTCATTTTTCCAACAATTGTTTACAGACAGATTATTTCACTTATAATTCACTGTATCACAATTCCAGTGGGTCAGAAGTTTACATACACTAAGTTGACTATGCCTTTTAAACAGCTTGGAAAATTCCAGAAAATTACGTCATGGCTTTAGAAGCTTCTGTTAGGCTAATTGACATCATTTGAGTCAATTGGAGGTGTACCTGTGGATGTATTTAAAGGCCTACCTTCAAACTCAGTGCCTCTTTGCTTGACATCATGGGAAAATCAAAAGAAATCAGCCAAGACCTCAGAAAATAATTGTAGACCTCCATATGTCTGGTTCATCCTTGGGAGCAATTTCCAAATGCCTGAAGGTACCATGTTCATCTGTACAAACAATAGTATGTAAGTATAAACACCATGGGACCGCTCAGGAAGGAGACGCGTTCTGTCTCCTAGAGACGAACGCACTTAGGTGCGAAAAGTACCCGACACGTTGACCCAAGTTAAACATTTTAAAGGCAATGCTACCAAATACTAATTGAGTGTATGTAAACCTCTGACCCACTGGGAATGTGATGAAAGAAATAAAATCTGAAATAAATCACACTCTACTATTATTCTGACATTTCACATTCTTAAAATAAAGTAGTGATCCTAACTAAGACAGGGAATTTTTACTAGGATTAAATGTCAGGAATTGTGAATAACTGAGTTTAAATGTATTTGGCTAAGGTGTATGTAAACTACCAACTTCAACTGTGTGTGTGTTTGCGTGCGGTTGATGCATCCCCCAGGAGTTGGAGCTGGTGGAAGACGTGTGGAGAGGGGAGGCCCAAGACCTGCTGTCTCAGATCACACAACTGCAGGTGGAGAATAAGAGCCTTCGGAAGAGCCTCTCCCTAAAAGACTCACCTGTGACTGAGGACCTGCAGAGACAGGAGGGTATGTGCAGCACAGAGTGGTATTTAGCAGCAACGTGGTCTCAGAGCATTTCATATTATTCTTTAAGTAAATCTGAGACTCCTAGTCAGTTGTACAACTGAATGCATTCAACTGAAATGTGTCTTCCGCATTTAACCCTCTGAATCAGAGAGGTGCTGGGGGCTGCCTTAATCGACATCCACGTCTTAGGTGCCCGGGGAACAGTAGGTTAACTGCCCTGCTCAGGGGCAGAATTTAGTATGATATGTCACATTTCTCATGGTATGTATTCATTTTGTCAATCATCCATTTTTTTTCACCTTTATGTAACCAGGTTGGCCAGTTGAGAACAAGTTCTCATTTACAATTGCGACCAAGCCAAGATAAAGCAAATCAGTGCGACACAAACAACAACACAGAGTTACACATGGAATAAACAAATGTACAGTCAATAACACAATAGAACAATCTATATACAGTGTGTGCAAATGTAGTAAGATTAAGGAGGTAAGGCAATAAATAGGCCATAGTGGCAAAATAATTACAATTTAGCTATTAAACACTGGAGTGATAGATGTGCAGGAGATGAATGTGCAAGTTAAGATACTGGGGTGCAAAGGAGCAAAAAAATAAATAACAATATGGGGATGAGGTAGTTGGGTGGGCTATTTACAGATGGGCTGTGTACAGGTGCAATAATCGGTGAGATGCTCTGACCACTAATGGTAGTTAGTGAGGGAGATGTAAGTCTCCAGCTTCAGTGATTTTTGCAATTCGTTCCAGTCATTGGCAGCAGAGAACTGGAAGGAAAGGCGGCCAAAGGAGGAGTTGGCTTTGGGGACGGCCAGTGAGATATACCTGCTGGAGCGCGTGCTACGGGTGGGTGCTGCTATGGTGACCAGTGAGCTGACAAAAGGCAGGGCTTTACCTAGCAAAGACTTATAGATGACCTGGAGCCAGTGGGTTTGGCAATGAATATGAAACAAGGGCCAGCCAACGAGAGCATACAGGTCGCAGTGGTGGGTAGTATATGGGGCACTGGTGGGTAGTATATGGGGCTGTGGTGACAAAACGGATGCTACTGTGATAGACTACATCCAATTTGCTGAGTAGAGGAGGCTATTTTGTAGATGACATCGCCGAAGTCAAGGATTGGCAGGATAGTCAGTTTTACCAGGGTATGTTTGGCAGCATGAGTGAAGGATGGTTTGTTGTGAAATAGGAAGCCGATTCTAGATTTCATTTTGGATTGAAGATTCATAATGTGAGTCTGGAAGGAGAGTTTACAGTCTAACCAGACACCTAGGTATTTGTAGTTGTCCACATATTCAAAGTCAGATCCGCCCAGAGTAGTGCGAGCAGCGATCGGTTGAAGAGCATGCATTTAGTTTTACTTGCATTTAAGAGCAGTTGGAGGCCATGGAAGGAGTGTTGTATGGCATTGAAGCTCGTCTGGAATGTCCACAATGTCCAAAGAAGGGCGAGAAGTATACAGAATGGTGTCGTCTGCGTAGTGGTGGATCAGAGAATCACCAGCAGAAAGAGCGACATCATTGATGTATACAGAGAAAAGAGTAGGCCTGAGAATTGAACCTTGTGGCTCCCCCATAGACTGCCAGAGGTCCAGATAACAGGCCCTCCAATTTGACACACTGAACTCTGAGAAGTAGTTGGTGAACCAGGCGAGGCAGTCATTAGATAAACTAAGGCTATTGCCTATAAGATTGCGTTGATTGACAAGAGTCGAAAGCATTGGCCAAGTCGATGAAGACTGGTGCACAGTACTGTCTTTTATCTATGGCGGTTATGATGTCGTTTAGGACCTTGAGCGTGGCTGAAATGAACCCATGACCAGCTCGGGAACCAGATTGCATAGTGGAGAAGGTACGGTGGGATTCGAAATGGTCGGTGATCTGTTTTGTTAATTTGGCATTCTAAGACTTTAGAAAGGCAGGGCAGGATGGATATAGGTCTGTAGCAGTTTGGATCTAGAGTGTCTCCCCCTTTGAAGAGGGGGATGACCGCGGCCGCTTTCCAATCTTTAGGGATCTCAGACGATATGAAACAGAGGTTGAACATGCTAGTAATAAGGGTTGCAACAATTGTGGCAGATCATTTTAGAAAGAGGGGAACTAGATTGTCTTGCCCAGCTGATTTGTAGGCGTCCAGATTTTGCAGCTCTTTCAGAACATCAGCTATCTGGATTTGGGTGAAGGAGAAATGGGGAGACTTGGGCAAGTTGCTGTGGGGGATGCAGAGCTGTTGACCGGGGTAAGGGTAGGCAGGTGGAAAGCATGGCCAGCCGTAGAAAAATTATTATTGAAATTCTTGATTATCGTAGATTTATCGGTGGTGACAGTGTTTCCTAGCCTCAGTGCAGTGGGCAGCTGGGAGGAGGTGCTCTTATTCTCCATGGACTTTACAGTGTCCCAGAACCATTTGGAGTTTGTGCTACAGGATGCAAATTTCTGTTTGAAAAAGCTAGCCTTTGCTTTCCTAACTGCTTGTGTACATTGGTTCCTAACTCCCCTGAAAAGTTGCATATCGCGGGGGCTATTCGATGCTAATGCAGTATGCCACAGGATGTTTTTGTGCTGGTCATGGGCAGTCAAGTGTGGAGTGAATCAAGGGCTATATTTGTTCTTAGTTTTACATTGTTTCAATGGGGCATGCTTATTTAAGATGGTGAAGAAGCACTTTTAAAGAATAACCAGGCATCCTCTACAGACGGAATGAGGTCAAAATCCTTCCAGGATACCCGGGCCAGGTCAATTTAGAAAGGCCTGCTCGCTGAAGTGTTTTAGGGAGCGTTTGACAGTAATGAGGGGTGGTCGTTTGACCGTGGACCCATTACGGACACAGGCAATGAAGACCGCAGAGGTGTATTTAGAGGGCAAGTTGATCAGGATGATATCTATGAGGTTGTCCGTGTTTACGCATTTAGGATTGTATCTGGTAGGTTCCTTGATAATTTGTGTGAGATTGAGGGCATCTATTTTAGATTGTAGGATGGCCGGGATGTTAAGCATATCATAGTTTAGGTCACCTAACAGTACACATTCTGAAGATAAATGGGTGGCAATTAATTCACATATGGTGTCCAGGGCACAGCTGGGGGCTGAGGGGGGTCTATAACAGGAGACAACAGTGAGAGACTTATTTCTGGAAAGGTGGATTTTTAAAAGTAGAAGCTCGAACTGTTTGGGCAGAGACCTGGATAGCATGACAGAACTCTTCTGGCTAGCAAATCAAATCAAATCAAATGTATTTATATAGCCCTTCGTACATCAGCTGATATCTCAAAGTGCTGTACAGAAACCCAGCCTAAAACCCCAAACAGCAAACAATGCAGGTGTAAAAGCACGGTGGCTAGGAAAAACTCCCTAGAAAGGCCAAAACCTAGGAAGAAACCTAGAGAGGAACCGGGCTATGTGGGGTGGCCAGTCCTCTTCTGGCTGTGCCGGGTAGAGATTATAACAGAACATGACCAAGATGTTCAAATGTTCATAAATGACCAGCATGGTCGAATAATAATAAGGCAGAACAGTTGAAACTGGAGCAGCAGCACAGTCAGGTGGACTGGGGACAGCAAGGAGCCATCATGTCAGGTAGTCCTGGGGCACGGTCCTAGGGCTCAGGTCCTCCGAGAGAGAGAAAGAAAGAGAGAATTAGAGAGAGCATATGTGGGGTGGCCAGTCCTCTTCTGGCTGTGCCAGGTGGAGATTATAACAGAACGTGGCCAAGATGTTCAAATGTTCATAAATGACCAGCATGATTGAATAATATCTCTGCAGTAGATTGAAACTCCACCCCCTTTGGCAGTTCTAACTTGGTGGAAAATGATGTAGTTGGGGATGGAAATGTCCGATTTTTGGTGGCCTTCCTAAGCTAGGATTCAGACATGGCTAGGACATCAGGGTTGGCAGAGTGTGCTAAAGCAGTGAATAAATCAAACTTAGGGAGAAGTCTTCTGATGTTAACATGCAGGAAACCAATTCTTTTACGGTTACAGAAGTCAACAAAAGATAGCGCCTGGGGAATAGGAGTGGAACTGGGGGCTACAGGGCCTGGGTTAACCTCTACATCACCAGAGGAACAGAAGAGGAGTGGGGAAAAGTGTACGGCTAAAGGCTTTAAGAACTGGTCGTCAAGTGCGTTGGGGAATAAAATGAGCAGATTTCTGGGCATGGTTGAATAGATTCAGGGCATAATGTACAGACAAGGGATGTGAGTACAGTGGAGGTAAACCTTGGCGTTGAGTGACGATGAGAGCAGTTTTGTCTCTGGAGGCACCAGTTAAGCCAGGTGAGGTCTCCGCATGTGTGTGGGGTGGGACAAAAGAGCTATCTAAGGCATTTTGAGTGGGCCTGAGGGCTCTACAGTGAAATAAAACCGTAAGATCTAGCCAAGACAGCAGTAGACGAGGCATATTGGCATTAGAGAGAGGCATAAAGTGTGGTTGCAGGTATAACACATAGACAAATGCCTAGGATATATGGAATAGTTGAACACTAAAAACAGACTACATGAAGGAAAGGTGACATAGCTGCCAGTATAGCTGAGAAACATTCCTAGACCAGCTGGGCATACAAGGATCAAAGAGGTTGTCTGAGGACGGGGTCAGCCAAAGGACCAATTGATGGATTACAGACATCAATCACATCACAGGGGAAACAAGTCTGTTTGATCTTAGACAACCATATGAAAAGAAGGCGACCAGGGCACCTAGGCACCCTAAAGCTAAAGGAGATGAAAGACACATGCAGAGGGACACATAGAGTTAATTACAGAGCCAAAGCATAGGGCTGTAAAATAGAGGAATGTAAACTATTTTTAGTATAGCTGGACACGCTAGAAACTGAGGAGACACAGTCTGCTGATCCTGGATAGTGCACAAACAAAAGAATGCATTTAGCTAAGTGCAGGAACAGCAAGGGTCTTGTAATCTGCCGAAAGCAGATGTGGGCGTTACTGGTCTGAACAAGCAGGATGCACGGATTGGAATGTAACGTAATTTACATGTGGGATGGGCTTATATGTAATATGTGGATAAATACTGGAGCCAGGGCTCTGGAAAAGGGGTAGGTCCCGTGAGTCCCGTGGGGCTCTCCAGCTTGTTATACTCTTGTATTAAAAGTCTATAATTGAATTCAAAGTTCTTGGTCGTGTCATGTTTGAATCGATTGGCCACTACAAAAGCAAACACAGGTTGATCAGGAGAGCTAAGACAACAATGGGTAAATGTCGATGAATGGGCAGAGCGGGTTAGTTAGGTACATACAGGACCTGAGTTTGAGGCTGGGGCTGGGGCCGACAGGTAAACAAAATGAGGTACTGTGTTATTGAAACAGTCCAGGGGGCATCAGCTGTGTAGCTGAGTAATCATAGGGTCAAAAGAGCAGCAATAGGTGAGTCAGTGTGGCGTTTGGTAGTCACTACTACGCTAGGCGAGCAGACCCATCGTTCAGAAAAGCTAGTGGGCCGGGGCAAGTAGATGGTTCTTCGGCGACATCGTAACATGTCCGCTTGTTGATTAGTCTGTATACCAGTTGTGATGGATTGGCGGGCTCCGTGTCGGCAGTAAAAGGGTCCAGGCCAATTGGCAAAATAGGTATTGTAGCCCAAGAATTGGCCGAAGGACCTCTTCGGCTAGCCGAGAGATGGGCCTAGCTCGAGGCTAGCTCCAGGCTAACTGTTTCTTGCTTTGGGACAGAGATGTTAGCCAGGAGTAGCCACTCGGATAGTGGCTCTACTGATCCACAGAGGACCACTTATGATATTCAGGACAGTAGCCATAGTGATTAGCAACATGACAAGTCAATGTCATTTAGGGTGATTTAATTGTGCACTCCTACAATTAAACTCAAATGTCTCATAACAAGGCATATGTTTTGAGTGCAGAAGATTTGAGGTGATGTGTTATTGGTGTGTAACAGACAGAGCCGGAGAACATACACTACAGAAAGTATAGCATTGCTGGTAACACAGGGTCTCTGATCACCATGTCAGTGGCAAGAACACCTGAATTTCCAGCTGCATCTAAATCCAGTAGGAAGACTTGGTCAGGTGATGCACCATAAGTGGGACTGATTTATACATTGGAGTGTCATTTGACCTACATGCTACCAGGTGCCTCTGGAAGATGCGTGTACCTCAGCGACCTGGAGAGCAGTGGGAAGACCGGGAATAAATATTAAATTACATGACTTGGAGAATCTATCCACTACCACCAGAATAGTGGTGAAACCATCAGAAGGGGAAGATTAGTAACAAAGTCAATGGATAGATGGGACCAAGGTTGCAGAGGCACGGGAAGTGGAAGGAGCTTCTCTGTTGAAGCATTCCGGGGGGACTTAGTTTGAGCACACTCGGAACAGGAGTTGATATACCGCCTAACATCCTGCACCAAGGTGGGCCACCAGTATTTCTCAGTGATGGAATGGATGGTGCAAAACTATTTGGATGTCTAGCGATGACAGATGTGTGTGCCCAGGTCAGCAGCCAATCCCTTATCCCTGTGGGAACGTAGATGTGTGTGCCCAGGTCAGCAGCCGATCCCTTATCCCTGTGGGAACGTAGATGCGTGTGCCCAGGTCAGCAGCCGATCCCTTATCCCTGTGGGAACGTAGATGCGTGTACCCAGGTCAGCAGCCGATCCCTTATCCCTGTGGGAACGTAGATGCGTGCGGGAGGACAATTCCGGGATGCAGGCTCACTCTCTAGAGCCTGGCGGATGTCCACATCTACATCCCAAACCACTGGACCCACGACTCTGGAGGAGGGGATTATGAGTGCCTTCTGGCCAGGAGTCTCTACCGAATCGTAGATACTGGACAGGGCATCGGCCTTGATGTTCTTAACCTGGGCGATAGGTCAGCGTGAAGTCGAATCTGGTGAAGAAGTGGGCCCGCCTGGTTTGTGCGTGTGTACTCAAGGTTCCGATGGTTGGTGAGGATGACGAATGGTTCCTTGGCACCCTCCAGCCAGTGTCTCCACTTCTCTAATGCCAACTTCACCGCCACGAGCTCCCGATCGCCAACGTCGTAATTCCTCTCTGCGGGGGACAGTTTCTTGGATTAGGAAGCACAAGGATACAATTTTAGTGGGTCCCCCTGTCTTTGTGACAAAACATCCCCCACACCCACGTCCGATGCATCTACCTCAACCACAAAAGGTAGCGTGGGATCTGGGTGTTTTAGCAAGGGGGTGAAGGTGAAACGCCCCTTGAGGAGACAAAAGGCCTTGTCGGCTGCTGGAGACCAAACCAACCTACGAGTCCCACTCTTGAGGAGAGCGGGGCGGCGGCGACACTGAAGTTCCGGTAAAAGTTGGCAAACCCCAAAATCCGTTGTAACCCGATAGTGGTTGGGACTGGCCATGACCTTACCACATCTACCTTATTGTCCTCCATCCTCACTCCCTGCAGGCTGATTTGGTAGCCCAAGAAGGAGACAGCCCTCTGGTGGAATTGGTACTTCTCTGCCTTGACAAACCGGTGGTTAGCCAAGAGGCATTCCAGGACTGCTCAAACGTGAGTGATGTGATCCTCCAGGTTGTTCAAGAAGATCAGGATGTCATCGACGTACAAACACCAGACGTTTGAGCATGTCCCTGAACACCTCATTGACAAATTCCTGGAACACTGACGGAGCATTGGCTAAGCCAAAGGGCATAACCAAGTAATTGTAGTGACCAGACATTGTGCTGAACGCAGTCTTCCACTCATCCCCTCCCGGATGCGAATGAGATTGTAGGCACTCCACAGGTCCAGTTTGGTGAAGAACAGGGCCACGCGGAGCTGCTCGATGGCTGACAGCACCCGAGGAAGAGGGTAACGATACTCCGCGATGATGTCATTGAGTCCACGGTAAACGATACAAGGACGTAATCCACCCTCTTTCTTGGCCACGAAGAAGAAACCAGCTGATGCAGGGGATGTGGATCTGCGGATGAAACCCTGTTGGAGCGCCTCTTGAATGTAGTCCTCCATGGCCTGGGTCTCAGCCTCTGAGAGAGGGTAGATGCGTCTGCGCGGAGGTGTATCACCGGAAAACAGGTCAATGGCATAGTCCCAGGGGTGACGAGGAAGGAGACAGGTGGTGAAGGTCTTGGAGAATACCTCCCTTAGATCCTGATATTCCTCCGGGATGTTGGGCAGGAGACCAAAACGCAAGAACAATACCAACTGGTGAGTGAACCTGGGAGAGTGACATATAAAGAGGAGGAAATTATACAGGTAATGGAGTCCAGGTTTGAAACATAATGAATCGCAGGTGTGCGTAGTGATGAGTCATATTTATATTATATATTTATTATTATATTTAAGTCATTTAGCAGACGCTCTTATCCAGAGCGACTTACAAATTGGTGCATACACCTTATGACAACCAGTGGAACAGCCACTTGCATCTAAATCTTGTTGGGGGAGAAGGGGGGGGTGAGAAGGATTACTTACCCTTACTTACCCTATCCTAGGTATTCCTTGAAGAGGTGGGGTTTCAGGTGTCTCCGGAAGGTGGTGATTGACTCCGCTGTCCTGGCTTCGTGAGGGAGTTTGTTCCACCATTGGGGGCCAGAGCAGCGAACAGTTTTGACTGGGCTGAGCGGGAACTGTACTTCCTCAGTGGTAGGGAGGCGAGCAGGCCAGAGGTGGATGAACGCAGTGCCCTTGTTTGGGTGTAGGGCCTGATCAGAGCCTGGAGGTACTGAGGTGCCGTTCCCCTCACAGCTCCGTGGCGAGCACCATGGTCTTGTAGCGGATGCGAGCTTCAACTGGAAGCCAGTGGAGAGAGCGGAGGAGCGGGGTGACGTGAGAGAACTTGGGAAGGTTGAACACCAGACGGGCTGCGGCGTTCTGGATGAGTTGTAGGGGTTTAATGGCACAGGCAGGAGCCCAGCCAACAGCGAGTTGCAGTAATCAAGACGGGAGATGACAAGTGCCTGGATTAGGACCTGCGCCGCTTCCTGTGTGAGGCAGGGTCGTACTCTGCGGATGTTGTAGAGCATGAACCTACAGGAACGGGACACCGCCTTGATGTTAGTTGAGAACGTCAGGGTGTTGTCCAGGATCACGCCAAGGTTCTTAGCGCTCTGGGAGGAGGACACAATGGAGTTGTCAACCGTGATGGCGAGATCATGGAACGGGCAGTCCTTCCCGGGAGGAAGAGGAGCTCCGTCTTGCTGAGGTTCAGCTTGAGGTGGTGATCCGTCATCCACACTGATATGTCTGCCAGACATGCAGAGATGCGATTCGCCACCTGGTCATCAGAAGGGGGAAAGGAGAAGATTAATTGTGTGTCGTCTGCATAGCAATGATAGGAGAGACCATGTGAGGTTATGACAGAGCCAAGTGACTTGGTGTATAGCGAGAATAAGAGAGGGCCTAGAACAGAGCCCTGGGGGACACCAGTGGTGAGAGCGCGTGGTGAGGAGACAGATTCTCGCCACGCCACCTGGTAGGAGCGACCTGTCAGGTAGGACGCAATCAAGCGTGGGCCGCGCCGGAGATGCCCAACTCGGAGAGGGTGGAGAGGAGGATCTGATGGTTCACAGTATCGAAGGCAGCCGATAGGTCTAGAAGGATGAGAGCAGAGGAGAGAGAGTTAGCTTTAGCAGTGCGGAGCGCCTCCGTGATACAGAGAAGAGCAGTCTCAGTTGAATGACTAGTCTTGAAACCTGACTGATTTGGATCAAGAAGGTCATTCTGAGAGAGATAGCGGTAGAGCTGGCCAAGGACGGCACGCTCAAGAGTTTTGGAGAGAAAAGAGAGAAGGGATACTGGTCTGTAGTTGTTGACATCGGAGGGATCGAGTGTAGGTTTTTTCAGAAGGGGTGCAACTCTCGCTCTCTTGAAGACGGGAGGGACGTAGCCAGCGGTCAGGGATGAGTTGATGAGCGAGGTGAGGTAAGGGAGAAGGTCTCCGGAAATGGTCTGGAGAAGAGAGGAGGGGATAGGGTCAAGCGAGCAGGTTGTTGGGCGGCCGGCCGTCACAAGACGCGAGAGTGAGTGCCAGGTGTGCGTAATGATGAATCCCAGGGGTTAGTTACTTCCGGCGCCGACAGAGCTGGCCGCCTCGCTTCGCGTTCCAAGGAAACTATGCAGTTTTTAGTTTTTTTTTACATGTTATTTTTTACATTGGTACCCCAGGTAATCTTAGGTTTCATTACACACAGTCGGGAAGAACTACTGAATATAAGAGCTACGTCAACTCACCATCAGTACGACCAGGAATATGACTTTCCCGAAGCGGATCCTGTGTTCTGCCTTTCACCCAGGACAACGGAATGGATCCCAGCCTGTGACCCAAAACAAAGATGTCGTAAAAGAGGGAAACAAAGCGGTCTTCTGGTCAGGCTCCGGAGACGGGCACATCGCGGAACCACTCCCTAGCATACTTCTCGCCAATGTCCAGTCTCTTGACAACAAGGTTGATGAAATCCGAGCAAGGGTAGCATTCCAGAGGGACATCAGAGACTGTAACGTTCTTTGCTTCACGGAAACATGGCTCACTCGAGAGACGCTAATGGAATCGGTGCAGCCAGCTGGTTTCTTCACGCATCTCGCCGACAGAAACAAACATCTTTCTGGTAAGAAGAGGGGCGGGGGCATAAGCCTTATGGTTAACGAGAGGTGGTGTGGTCACAACAACATACAGGAACTCAAGTCCTTCTGTTCACCTGATTTAGAATTCCTCACAATCAAATGTCGACCACATTATCTACCAAGGGAATTCTCTTCGACTATAATCACAGCCGTATATATTCCCCCCCCAAGCAGATGGCTCTGAACAAACTTTATTTGACTCTTTGCAAACTAGAAACCACATATCCTGAGGCTGCATTCATTGTAGCTGGGGATTTTAACAAGGCTAATCTGAAAGCAAGACTCCCTAAATTGTATCAGCATATCAATTGCGCAACTAGGGCTGGTAAAACCTTGGATCATTGCTTTTCTAACTTCCACGATGCATATAAGGCCCTCCCCCGCCCTCCTTTCGGAAAAGCTGACCACGACTCCATTTTGTTGCTCCCTGCCTACAGACAGAAGCTAAAACAAGAAGCTCCCGTGCTCAGGTCTGTTCAACGCTGGTCCGACCAATCTGATTCCACGCTCCAAGACTGCTTCCATCACATGGACTTGGATATGTTCCGCACTGTGTCCAACAACAACATTGACGAATACGCTTATTCGGTGAGCGAGTTCATTAGAAAGTGCATTGAAGATGTCGTTCCCATAGCAACGATTAAAACATTCCCAAACCAGAAACCGTGGATTGATGGCAGTATTCGCGTGAAACTGAAAGTGCGAACCACTGCTTTTAACCAGGGCAAGGTGACTGGAAACATGACCGAATATAAACAGTGTAGCTATTCCCTCCGCAAGGCAATCAAACGAGCTAAGCGTCAGTATAGAGACAGTAAAATCTCAATTCAACGGCTCAGACACGAGGTATGTGGCAGGGTCTACAGTCAATCACGGATTACAAAAAGAAAACCAGCCCTGTCACGGACCAGGATGTCTTGCTCCCAGGCAGACTAACTTTTTTGCCCGCTTTGAGGACAATACAGTGCCACTGACACGGACTGCAACCAAAACATGCGGACTCTCCTTCACTGCAGCCGACGTGAGTAAAACATTTAAACGTGTTAACCCTCGCAAGGCTGCAGGCCCAGACGGCATCCCCAGCCGCGTCCTCAGAGCATGTGCAGACCAGGCGCAGACCAGCTGGCTGGTGTGTTTACGGACATATTCAATCAATCCTTATCCCAGTCTGCTGTTCCCACATGCTTCAAGAGGGCCACCATTGTCCCTGTTCCCAAGAAAGCTAAGGTAACTGAGCTAAACGACTACCGCCCCATAGAACTCACTTCCGTCATCATGAAGTGCTTTGAGAGACTAGTCAAGGACCATATCACCTCCACCCTACCTGACACCCTAGACCCACTCCAATTTGCTTACCGCCCAAATTGGTCCACAGACGATGCAATCTCAACCACACTGCACACTGCCCTAATCCATCTGGACAAGAGGAATACCACCGTGAGAATGCTGTTCATCGACTACAGCTCAGCATTTAACACCATAGTACCCTCCAAGCTCGAGACCCTGGGTCTCGACCCCGCCGGGCTGCCCCCAGGTGGTGAGGGTAGGTAACAACATCTCCACCCCGCTGATCCTCAACACTGGGTTCCCACAAGGGTGCGTTCTGAGCCCTCTCCTGTAATCCCTGTTCACCCACGACTGCGTGGCCATGCACACCTCCAACTCAATCATCAAGTTTGCAGACGACACTACAGTGGTAGGCTTGATTACCAACAACGACGAGACGGCCTACAGGGAGGAGGTGAGGGCCCTCGGAGTGGGGTGTCAGGAATATAACCTCCCACTCAATGTCAACAAAACTAAGGAGATGATTGTGGACTTCAGGAAACAGCAGAGGGAGCACCCCCCTATCCACATCGATGGGACAGTAGTGGAGAGGGTAGTACATTTTAAGTTCCTCGGCGTACATATCACAGACAAACTGAATTGGTCCACCTACACAGACAGCATTGTGAAGAAGGCGAAGCAGCGCCTCTTCAACCTCAGGAGGCTGAAGAAATTCGGCTTGTCACCAAAAGCACTCGCAAACTTCTACAGATGCACAATTGAGAGCATCCTGTGGGGCTGTATCACCGCCTAATACGGCAACTGCTCCGCCCACAACCGTAAGGCTCTCCAGAGGGTAGTGAGGTCTGCACAACGCATCACCGGGGGCAAACTACCTGCCCTCCAGGACACCTACACCACCGATGTCACAGGAAGGCCATAAAGATCATCAAGAACAACAACCACCTGAGCCACTGCCTGTTCACCCCGCTATCATCCAGAAGGCGAGGTCAGTACAGGTGCATCAAAGCAGGGACCGAGAGACTGAAAAACAGCTTCTATCTCAAGGCCATCAGAACTCCAGCCACTTTAATAATGGGAATTGATGGAAATTGATGTCAAATATATCACTAGCCACTTTAAACAATGCTACTTAATATGTTTACATACCCTACATTACTCATGTATATGTATATACTGTACTCTATATCATCTACTGCATCTTTATGTAATACATGTATCACCAGCCACTTTAAACTATGCCACTTTGTTTACATACCCTACATTACTCATCTCATATGTGTATACTGTACTCGATACCATCTACTGCATCTTGCCTATGCCGTTCTGTACCATCACTCATTCATATATCTTTATGTCATATTCTTTATCCCTTTACACTTGTGTGTACAAGGTAGTAGTTTTGGAATTGTTAGGTCAGATTACTCGTTGGTTATTACTGCATTGTCGGAACGAGAAGAACAGGCATTTCGCTACACTCGCATTAATATCTGCTAACCATGTGTATGTGACAAATACATTTGATTTGATTTAGTACTCTAGTGACGTCGGAGGGGAGGAGCAGACGTGACAATCAATAGTGAATCAATAGAAGCAACCCTGGGATGCTGGCCTTCCAGACAGAGTTGCAAAGAAAAATCAATTTCTCAGACCGGTCAATAAAAATAAAAGATTAAGATGGGCAAAAGAACACAGACACTGGACGGAGGAACTCTGCCTAGAAGGTCAGCATCCCGGATTCACCTCTTCATTGTTGAGACCTGTTTTGCTGGTACTATTTAATGAAGCTGCCAGTTGAGGACTTGAGGCGTCTCTTTCTCAAACTAGACACTAATGTACTTGTCCCCTTGCTCAGTTGTGCACCGGGGCCTCCCAATCCTCTTTCTATTCTAGTTACAGCCCGTTTGCTATGTTCTGTGAAGGGAGTAGTACCCAGCGTTGTACAAGATCTTCAGTTTCTTGGCAATTTCTCGCATGGAATAGCCTTCATTTCTCAGAACAGGAACAGACTGATGAGTTTCAGAAGAAAGTTATTTGTTTCTGCCATTTTGAGCCTGTAATCGAACCCACAAATGCTAATGCTCAGCTAGTCTAAAGAAGGCCAGTTTTATTGCTTCTTTAATTAGAACAACAGTTTTCAGCTGTGCTAACATAACTGCAAAATGGTTTTCTAATGACCAATTTGCCTTTTAAAATTATAAACTTGGATTAGCTAACACAACATGCCATTGGAACACAGAAGTGATGGTTGCTGATAATGGGCCTCTGTACCCCATGTAGGTATTCTATTAAAATTCAGCAGTTTCCAGCTACAATGGTATTTTCACATTTTCATGAAATAGTAATTTCAAAATTTCATTAACCATGTCTACACTGTATTTCTGATCAATTTGATGTTATTTTATTGGACAAAAATGTGCTTTTCTTTCAAAAGCAAGGACATTTCAAAGTGACCCCAAACTTAGTGTATGTTTATGTGTTAATGCCTGTTTGGGCTGTGTGGGCTGTATGTGTGTATATCTTGGACAGGTGTGTCAGAGAGAGAGTGTCAGGTGATGAAGAAGCTAAAGGAGGTGGTAGACAAACAGAGGGATGAGATCCGGGATAAGGACCATGAGCTGAAACTCAAGAACGAGGACCTGGAGGCGGTGAGGCTTGACTCTTTTCAACTAGTAGCATTCCACACTCCCTGAACTACATAACAATCCTCCTATGCTTCCTACTGTCTGTAGCCTAATGCTTCAGCACATATATGTCTTGTCTTGCCTGAGGAGGACAACAACTTCCACCAACAATCTGGACACTGTTTCCATCAGTTCATTACAGATAAATGGGTAGGATTAAACGGACTCCTTCCTCCCCTTATAGCTTCAGCTGCAGCAGCACCATCTGATGAAGATCAACCTGGACCTGCGACACAGGATCAGTGTGGTAGAGGCTCAGGGCAAGGCAGTGATCCAACAGAAGGCTGAGCTGGAGGCTATGTCCCAGGCGCGCCAGCAGGAGCTCGGGGCCCTGCGTCGGGAGGTGGCAAGGCTGAAGGAGGAGCGCAAAGAGTGGGAGCTGGACATGAAGAGGTCAGCCGAGGAGGAACCATCCCCCTCAAAGTCTGTGATGACAGTGCTTACACCAGTATCGGCCAAGGTAACCACAGCTACAACCCCCTACCTGATCAAGTCCATTACATTTCTCTTTAAGACACCATTACATATCTGTACGCTTCACCTTATAGAGTTAAGATTATACCCAAATTACAGGGTTTTAAGTTCCCTATTGACAAGAACACAATAACATGACATCCACCCAAGGAGGGTCAGTTAACCTTGTAGATTAGCCATTGAGTATCATTGCCACTGATCACAAAGCCTGTCATAGCACTGTAAGTGACCGTGCTATTTCCCAAATCCAGTCCTTGGTACTAGCATCAGCAGCCTCCGTCGTACACA
Source organism: Oncorhynchus keta (assembly GCF_023373465.1). NCBI lineage: Eukaryota > Metazoa > Chordata > Actinopteri > Salmoniformes > Salmonidae > Oncorhynchus > Oncorhynchus keta. The sequence continues at coordinate 19,987,475 of NC_068445.1, forward strand.
ATTCTTTTTGGGCGGAATGCAGAAGTGACCATGAATTCCTGGCACAGTGCTTTGAGTCAGGAGAGAGCCCTCCTGTCCTCTCGCTGTGTGACAAGGACCAGGAGGAGGAACCTGATGTCCTGGACCAGAAGGAGTCCGACAGGCCCCACTTCACCCTCGAGGAGCTACGGGACGTCCTGAAGGAGAGGAACGAACTCAAAGCTCAAGTGTTCATGCTGAGAGAGGAGCTCATCTATTACAAAAGGTTACATGATAGATATGACATCCGCTGTGTGAAAAAACAAAGTGAATAAAAACATTTTAAAAAAGAATTACCTGGAGTTGAGGGACTAGGGACTTATCATCAGTTTTTAATACCCCTTCAACTGAATCTTATGTTATTACTATACTGAACAAAAATATAAGCGCAACATGCAATCATTTCAAAGATTTTACTGAGTTACGGTTCATATAAGGAAATCAGTCAATTGAAATAAATTAATTAGACCCTGATCTATGGATTTCACATGACTGGGAATACAGATACCTTAAAAAAAGGTAGGGGCGTGGATCAGAAAACCAGTCACTATCTGGTGTGACTGCCATTTGCCTCATGCAGTGTGATCTCCTTCGCATTGATTTGAGCAGGCTGTTGATTGTGGACTGTTGTCCCACTCCTCTTCAATGGCTGTGTGAAGTTGCTGGATATTGGCCGGACCTGGAACATGCTGTCGTACACGTCGATCCAGAGCATCCCAAACACGCTCAACGGGTGACAGTCTGAGTATGCAGGCCATGGAAGAACTGGATCATTTTCAGCTTCCAGCAATTGTGTACAAGTCCTTGCAACATGGGCCATGCACTATCATGCTGAAACATGAGGTGATGGCAGTAGATGAATGGTACGACAATGGGCCCCAGTATCTCGTCACGGTATCTCTGTTGATTGAAATTGCTATCGATTAAATGCAATTGTGTTCATTGTCCAACGTTTATGCCTGCCCAAACCATAACCCCCCCGCCACCATGGAGCACTCTGTTCACAACTTTGACATCGGCAATCTGCTCGCCAACACGATACCATACATGTGATCTGCGGTTGTGAGGCTGGTTGGACGTACTGCCAAATTCTTTAAAATGACGTTTGAGTTGGCTTAGGGTAGAGAAATTAACATTGAATTATCTGGCAACATTCCTAAAGTCAGCATGCCAATTGCACAATCCCTGAACTTGAGAAATCTGTGGCATTGTGTTATGTGACAAAACTGCACAATTTAAAGTGGCCTTTTATTGTCCCCAGCACAAGGTGCAGTGGTGCACCTGTGTAATGGTTATTCTGTTTAATCAGCTTCTTGATATGCCACACCTGTCAGGTGGATGGATTATCTTGGCAAAGGATAAATGCTCACTAACCGGAATGTAAACAAATTTGTGCACAAAATTTGAGAGAAAAAAGCTTATTGTGCATATGGAACATTTCTGGGACCTTTTATTTCAGCTCATGAAACATGGTAACAACACTTTACATGTCGCATTTATATTTTTGTTCAGTGCACATGTACAGTTTCAACCACTCCATAAATTTCTTGTTAACAAACTATAGTTTTGGCAAGTCGGTTAGGACATCTACTTTGTGCATGACACAAGTCATTTTTTCAACAATTGTTTACAGACAGACTATTTCACTTATAATTCACTGTATCACAATTCCAGTGGGTCAGAAGTTTACATACACTAAGTTGACTGTGCCTTTAAACAGATTGGAAAATTACAGAAAATGATGTCATGGCTTCAGAAGCTTCTGATAGGCTAATTGACATCATATGACTCAATTGGAGGTGTACCTGTGGATGTATTTCAAGGCCAACCTTCAAACTCAGTGCCTCTTTGCTTGACATCATGGGAAAATCAAAAGAAATCAGCCAAGATCTCAGAAAAAAAATTGTACACCTCCACAAGTCTGGTTCATCCATGGGAGCAATTTCCAAATGCCTGAAGGTACCACGTTCATCTGTACAGACAATAGTACGCAAGTGTAAACACCATGGGACCACACAGCCATCATACCGCTCAGGAAGGAGCGTTCTGTCTCCTAGAGATTAACGTACTTTGGTGCGAAAAGTGCAAATCAATCCCAGAACAACAGCAAAGGACCGTGTGAAGATGCTGGAGGAAACGGGTACAAAAGTATCTATATCCACAGTAAAACAAGTCCTATATCGACATAACCTGAAAGGCCGCTCAGCAAGGAAGAAGCCACTGCTCCAAAACCACCATTAAAAAAAGCCAGACTCTGGTTTGCAACTGCACATGGAGACAAAGATCGTGCTTTTTGGAGAAATGTTCTCTGGTCTGATGAAACAAAAATAGTAATGTTTGGCCATAATGACCATCGTTATGTTTGGAGGAAAAAGGGGGAGGCTTGCAAGCCGAAGAACACCATCCCAACCGTGAAGCACGAGGGTGGCAGCATCATGTTGTGGTGGTACTTTGCTGCAGGAGGGACGGGTGCACTTTACAAAATAGATGACATCATGAGGACAGAAAATGTAAGTGGATATATTGAAGCAACATCTCAAGACGTTAGTCAGGAAGTAAAGCCTGGTTGCAAATGGGTCTTCCAAATGGACAATGACCCCAAGCATACTTCCAAAGTTGTGGCAAAATGGCTTAAGAACAACAAAGTCAAGGTATTGGAGTGGCCATCACAAAGCCCTGACCTCAATCCCATAGAACATTTGTGGGCAGAACTGAAAAAGCGTTTGCGAGCAAGGAGGCCTACAAACCTGACTCAGTTACACCAGCTCTGTCAGGAGGAAGGGGCCAAAATTCACCCAACTTATTGTGGGAAACGTGTGGAAGGCTACCCGAAACATTTGACCCAAGTTAAACAATTTAAAGGCAATGCTACCAAATACTAATTGAGTGTATGTAAACTTCTGACCCACTGGGAATGTGATGAAAGAAATAAAAACTGAAATAAATAATTCTCTCTACTATTATTCTGACATTTCACATTCTTAAATTAAAGTGGTGATCCTAACTGACCTAAGACAGGGAATCTTTACAAGAATTAAATGTCAGGAATTGTAAAAAACTGAGTTTAAATGTATTTGGCTAAGGTGTATGTAAACTTCTGACTTCAACTGTATATTTACTAATGATGTTGCATCCCACTTTATCCTTTTCATTTTTTGCATTTGTTCATAATACAAGTCCACATTCTTTAAATTAATCCCTTCTCCCTGCCTCAGTGAGGAGTTGGAGAATGAGATATACGGCATCGACTTGGATCCATCACTTCAGTCACAGCCTGCAGCCACTGAACAGCCTGACTCAGGGATCAAACGTCTGTAAGTACTGAGGCCCACTTGACCTACGCCAAAACTCCTCAGCCACCCCACTCCATCTCTCTTGATGGTATGTGCTCAGGCCACACACATATAGGTGCACAGCCTATCATTCCCACAATCTCTGACATTTTCAAACAAGGTTGTCACTAACCACGTTTCCATCTAGTTTTTATGCAAGTAAAGTCATCATGACAGCTGTGATTGAAACAGGACTTTTCGGTCATAATAAATAATGGTAATGTAGACAAATAATTTGTTTCTTTCGAAATGGTGGGATCTTTTTGTGTCTGTAAAATTAATTATGCAAGAAATGGCGTTGGAAATGCCTTTATGGTCCTCCCACTACGACTCGAGAAACCAGGCAGTTTATTAGGATACAGATTCAATAAATTAAGATTAACTTCACAGGGTGGTGAAAGTGCAAGGTGGTCTTGATGCTCCTTTCCAGTAAATATCGAGGTTCTTATTCTGGTGACATGATTGATGCTTGACTACCATTTTTGACAATTTTTTGGTATTTTTATTTAACCTTTATTTTGACAGGGAAGACATATTGAGACCTAGGTCTATTTTCCAAATGTACCCTGTATAATACAACATAAAATACACATTAAACACAAACTATACGCACTACATGACCAAAAGCACATAAATGTACAGTTGGCATTATGCATTGGGGCAGGTAGTGTTCTCCTCTCATCGTGAACCGTGATTCATCACTCCTGAGAATGCGTTTCCACTGCTCCATAGTTCAATGGCGTCAAGCTTTACACCACTCCAGCCGACACTTGGCATTGCGCATGGTGTTCTTAGACTTGTGTCCAACTGCTCGGCCTTGGAAACCCATTTCAGGAAGCTCCCGACTCAGTTATTTTGCTAATGTTGCTTCCAGGGGCAGTTTGGAACTCTGTAGTGAGTGTTGCAACCGAGGACAGGTTATTTTCTCATGCTACGGGCTTCACTTGTGTGGTTTAACCACTTTGCTGCTGAACCTTTGTTGCTCTGAGACATTTCCACTTCACAATAACAACACTTACAGTTGACGGGCCGCTCTAGCAGAAATTTGACGAACTGACTTGTTGGAAAGGTGGCATCCTATGATGGTGCCTCGTTGAAAGTCACTGAGCTCTTTAATATGGGCCATTCAACTGCCAACATTTGTCTATTGAGATTGCATGGCTGTGTGCTCGATTTTACACACCTGTCAGCAATGGGTGTGGCTGAAATGGTCGAATTCACTAATTTGAAGGGGTGTCAACTAGAGGTCGACCGTTTAATCGTAATGGCCGATTTAATTAGGGCCGATTTCAAGTTTTCATAACAATTGGAAATCGGTATTTTTGGACACCGATTTGGACGATTTTTTTTTTTTTTTTAACTAGGCAAGTCAGTTAAGAACACATTCTTATTTTCAATGACTGCCTAGGAACAGTGTGTTAACTGCCTTGTTCAGGGACAAAACGACAGATTTTTACCTTGTCAGCTCGGGGATTCAATCTTACAACCTTACAGTTAACTAACGTTAGTCCAACGCTCTAACCACCTGCCTCTCATTGCACTCCACGAGGAGTTTACCTGTTACGCGAATGCAGTAAGAAGCCAGGGTAAGTTGCTAGCTAGCATTAAACTTATCTTATAAAAAACAATCAATCATAATCACTAGTTATAACTACACATGGTTGATGATATTACTAGTTTATCTAGCATGTCCTGCGTTGCATATAATCGATGCGTTGCGCATTCGCGGGAAAAAGGACTGTCGTTGCTCCAACGTGTACCTAACCATAAACATTAATGCCTTTCTTAAAATCAAAACACAGAAGTATATATTTTTTAAACCTGCGTATTTAGCTCAAATAAATCCAGGTTTAACAGGCAATATTAACCAGGTGAAATTGTGTCACTTCTCTTGCATTCATTGCACGTAGTGTCAGGGTGGGTATATGCGATAATAATAAACGTTTTGTTTTCGAAATGATAGTTTCCGGATTCGACCATATTAAAACCTCTTGAAGCTAGGGGGCACTATTTGTATGATAACAATTATACCGGATCCGGGATGGGTGGTTCAGAGAGGTTAATGACCAAAGGCTCGTATTTCTGTGTTATTATGTTATAATTAAAAATGTAAATGTAATGATTTGATATTTGATAGAGCAGTCTGACTGAGCGATGATAGGCAGCAGCTGGCTCGTAAGCATTCATTCAAACAGCACCTTTGTGCGTTTTGCCAGTAGCTTGTCGCAATGCTTCAAGCATTGAGCTGTTTATGACTTCAAGCCTATCATCTCCCGAAATTAGGCTGGTGTAACCGATGTGAAATGGTTAGCTTGTTAGTGGGGTGCGCGCTAATAGTGTTTCAAACACCACTCGCTCTGAGACTTGGAGTAGTTGTTCCCCTTGCTCTGCATGGGTAACATGTTTCATTATTTGAGGCTAAATTGATTTTTATAGATGTATTATATTAAGTAGAAATAGGTGTTCACTTATTATTGTAATTGTTATTATTACAAATACATTTTTAAAAATCGGCCTTTTTGTCCTCCAATAATCGGTATTGCTATCTGCGTTGAAAAATCAGAATGGTCGACCTCTAGTGTCAAAATACTTTTGTATATATTGTGTAAATATATACACACACATTAGAATACACAAACACAGTCATGGTAAGCAGAAATAAAACAACACAAATCACCCAGAAAAACGGTTCATAAGAATATTCTTACACTTATCCATAATAATCTCATCATGTAGACAAGCCTACCTGCACTATATCTGTGAGCTGTTGGCAAGAATGCACGTGCCAAGACCAGAGTAGGAACATTTTCAGTTTAACACAACAGTTTTTGTGACAAAACTATCGGTAGAGTTGAAAATTGCGATGGAAACATATTGAACTTTAGATTTGTATTCGGTACATGAAAATACACACTTATTTTTATCCTCAAGTTAGTTTGATGGAAACACCACTGTTGGGAAAATGTGCATATTATCTTTATGCGGACTCTAGAATATTCACATAAAAATATTTCTAATTGGGTGGAAACCTAGCTATTAACCAGGTTTTGGTCCAACCTTTTTAATGCAAGTGAAGTACATGTTGGATTTTAAAAAATTATGACAGGCCTGATGGTCACAAATTGTCGGTAAACTTCCAAAATCTCGACAAAACAAAATACAATAGACAAGGTGGGATCTTTTTGTGTCTGTAAAATGTATTATGGGAGAAATGTCGGTGGAAACGCTTTTATGCGCCAATATTGGTATAATAACTATCATATCAAAGTAAACTTGGAGTCAAGCGATGACGTGTGGTCCTCCCACTATGAGCAGTCCATTTATTAGGATACAGATGAGTTATTAAATTATTATGAACTTCAAAGTGCAAGGTGATGAGCTTGATGCTCCTTTACAATAAATATTGAGGGTCTTACTCTGGTGACATGATCATCGATGCTTGGCTGCCTTTTGTCAAATCTTGTTCTTTTGTCCATGATAATCTCCTCATGTAGGAAATACGAGCACTATCTGCGAGCTGTTGGCTAGAGCGCACGTGCCAATACCAGAGTATACACAGACTCGCTAAATAACACATTTTTGTTTGAGAATCCATCTGTACAGTTGAAAATGCGATGGAAACCCATTTAACTTTTATTTTTTATTCGGTACATGGGAATTTAAACGCAAAATGTATTTATTTGCACTACATCGTCACGTAAATACTTTTATCACCATCAAGTACATTTGATGGAAATACATGTCTGGTGGGAAAATGGTTTTTATGCGGATTTTAGAATATTGGCATGACAATCTGTCGCCAATTGGATGGAAACCTAACTTTATATATGTATGTCACTGACCAATATGTTTGCGTGAGCACTAAAAAAAATGACAAATTAATTTCCACAATGCTTGTTTGGGAATGTTATATTTGTAGAAGGACCAGGTTGAACGGATAAAGTTTCCGCACCATTCTGTGACTTTTTTCAACTACCATAATAATTTCTTTAAGGTCAATTACAAATAATTGCGAAGAAACGAAAAATGACCACTCCATAAATAAATCGTTTATTATTAATTATTTAAGTAGCTTACTTCGTCTAGATTGTGGCTTGCCTCCTTTGCCAACCTGGGTGCTGCAAAGAAGTCACTTTGCACCAAAACTCGGACTACTTTTTTTCCCGCTTATGTCTCTTCATCTGTACTTCTTTGGACAGGATATTCACTGCAGTAATGCCGATGGTAGCAGCAGGGCTGATTGCAGACGATCCAACGTTACAGCCGATCAGACGACTTATGTCCTGTGTATGAACTTTTACATTTATTTCATCTCTTTTTGTGATGTCATTGTTGGTGAGCCAAGCACCGTCACTGTGCCAAAGCCCCTCCACGCCTGTCATCTCAAATGCAATACTTCCTTGTGATCATGTGTGCATGATGTGGGAGTATTCTTATTGGCTGATCATGTGTAGACCTTGAACCAGCTCATCATAGAAGATGCTACAATCATTAAAAATGGTCACCTCTTTTGCCAATATACTAATCCAGCAACTCACTATTACATGTACAAATCCACATATGCATGTTGTCTGAGTTAGGATTTTTTCATAGCATGGATATTCACGGTTGGCAGCTCTTCATTTGTTGAATAAAGTGGAGTGACTAACTATGTTACCCTCTGACAGGGCAAAGCTTATGCACCTCCCCAACCTTTTGTTTCACACTTTTCCTCATGCATGCTCTCATTCTGCTTTTGTCCTCACTCTGAGAACTCAAATGTTCTCACTCACTCTTCATGAATAATCTGAAGTGTAACCAATGTATTTTATTGATGTATTTTAGTAGTAGTATTGTCATGGCTATTTTTATTTTTTTTGCATGGTGTAACCTAAATTCTTAATTTCTCTCATTGTACCTATCCAGGTTTAGCATCTTCTCTGGAGAAAAGAGGCGACCAGAGGAAGTGATTTGTTATTTGCACGCAGAGCAGGCTCAGGAGGCACTGAAGCATCCATAACCAGGGACCTACACTGAATGCACAAAACATTAGGAACACCTGTACTTTCATGACAGACTGACCAGGTGAATCCAGGTGAAAGCTATGATCCCTTATTGATGTCACCTGTTAAATCCACTTCAATCAGTGTAGATGAAAGGGAGGAGACAGGTTAAAGAAGGATTTTAAACCTTTAGATAATTGAGACATGGATTGTGTATGTGTGTCATTCAGAGGGTGAATTGGCAAGACAAAATATTTATTTGCCTTTTGAACGGGGTAGGGTAGTTAGTGTCAGGCGCATCAGTTTGAGTGTGTCAAGAACTGCAACGCTGCTGGGTTTTACCATGCTCAACAGTTTCCTGTGTGTATCAAGAATGGTCCACTGCCCCAAAGAACATCCAGCCAACTTTACAACTGTGGGAAGCACTGGAGTCAACATGGGCAAAATCCCTGTGAATGCTTGACACCCTGCAGTCCATTGAAGCTATTCAGAGGGCAATAAGGGGGTACAACTCAATGTACACTTGAGTGTATAATGTCCCATGCTGGTGGTCTCCAAGTAAAAACATGAAGAGCTTCATGCCAAGAGGGATTGTCAGGACAAAGTTGTCTTGTGGGGACAATGGAGAGATGGATTCAGGAGAGAATAAAGTGCAATATGAGAGAGATCCTGTGCCTTTTGAATTCATTTTTAGTTGTGCAGACTATGGTGCTTTATACTAGCAATAAGTATTAGTGTAACTTCAGAGATTGCTCACATGTTTATTTGAACTATAAAAGCAAACTTATACCAAGTCTGATGAGGCGTGATATAACTATTGGCCATATTGAAATTGTATTTATGTTAACATTTTATTTTGACTATGCTGCACTTGAGTTTCCTAGTGTCTGAATAAAAAGATGGCATATTGTTGACTATTTGTGATGTGAATATGTTCACCCGTTTTCAATGTATGCTCAATATTAATTGTAGACAGTTAAAAATATGAAATGGCACAATTTTAAATATTTTTTTTATTTCACCTTTATTTAACCAGGTAGGCTAGTTGAGAATAAGTTCTAATTTACAACTGCGACCTGGCCAAGATAAAGCATATCAGTGTGAACAGACAACACGGAGTTACACATGTTTTAATGCCTGTCAGTTCTTGCATTAAAATGTGAGATATTTTGGCCTTGTTCAATTTGATAGTTTTATCCCTGATTTTTCAGGTGCCTCTGCAAACTTTGAGACCCCCAAAGCCCCCCGTGTTGACGGAATGTCAATCAAACTTCGAAATTCACAGTATAGTGTTGAAAATACCGGGGAAATATCACGTGCTGTTTCACCTGATTAGTGTGTCCCTACTGGATTATGCGCATGGCTTCACCTGTCGCCAGGGAAACTTTCATCTTGTTTACAAGCGGCGGGGAACAGGCCATTGCTATTGGTTTATTTGTATGCCACTTATAGACTGGATACAGCAAGTCAACCATTTAAATTTAGAAAGAGGAGGGTTTATTCAGCTAGCCTACTACCGGTAATTTGAAGTGGCTACTGTAGCATGCATGGAACTTAACTTAAAGTTCACAAGTTGTATGTTAAATGTCACAACGCTCGATTTGAGAAATCGGTCCCACCGTTTGAGAAAACAAAAACTTTTGTTGAATTTAGTGCGTCTTTGGAGTACGAGCAATGGAAGAATTGAGCGAGTCTTCACCCGCTTTGGCGTTCGAGAAGGAAGCATTTGAGCTGACGGTGGAAGATGTTTATGACATTTCATACGTGATTGGCAGAGATTTGCTGAAAATAAGTACTACAGGTGAGGAAGTCTCCGATTTGCAATTCAAAATTGTCCGGGTTTTGGAGATGTTTGAAACTTTAGTGAATAAGTATAACCTGTCATTGGAGGAGCTGAAAATGGAACGAGACAACTTGAAGAGTGAACTGGATAGAATCTTGAGAGAAAGTTCTGCCGGGCAGGAAGCGGTGAGTTTGATCTTTTCAAACCGGGAAACTAACTAACGTCTGTCAGGGTATGTTCAAGAATGTTGTAACGTTTCACTGGGTTGCTATACACTACTGTGCAACATACAGTTGTGGACTCCTTTTTTAAAATCAATATGTTCTCAGCAAACACTAGGACCAAACAAACTGGTGGTGGACCTGAAAGATCCCAATAGACCACGCTTCACAATGCAGGAGCTGAAGGAGGTGCTTCAGGAGAGGAACCAGCTCAAGGCCCAGCTACTGGTGGCGCAAGAAGAGTTGCAACTCTACAAGAGGTAGAATACACAACCAGACTTGACCAGTTTGTTTCCCATGCAAACCGCACCACCTCACCCCAACCCACACAAAAATGTAATGTAGTGCTTTGTACTTGCAGTGGGATGCTGCCACAGAGTGAGCAAGCCATGGTAGAGGTTGACTTAGTATCTCCTTCAAAACCTGTTCCTGACACAACAGATGAGTCTAAAGAAGAGGAACCTAACGAAGGAATGACCACCATCAGAAAGCTGTGAGCAATTAGCTTTTTTCACCACTCCACTTTGCATAATCATAGTGAATTGCAAGAAGAGCATGCAGTATGACATGGTTTATTTACACCCTGAAAACAAGTATTTCAGAGACAACCATAGTATCACACAGGAGACAACCAGGTGGTTTGTTCTCACGGTCTGTCTCTGCCCTCGTAATGACCTGCTTGTGACCGGCTGGCTGTGTTTGTGCTGATGCTGTGTGATTGGGAGAATCTGACTGAAGAGGGGGAAAGCGAGAGCTGATACCACTTCACCAAGCCAGCTCCGCTGCAGTTGTCAGTATTGTTATTGTCGGACTTACGTGACTCAGTCAAGCCTCGGCTGACACTGCAAATTCACTCAATCCCCCGTCGCCTCCTCTAAGACTAGTAACGTCCAGGGATGTACATTGTGTTGTCAAACTATTTGCAGAGCAAGTTCTCTAAAATAAACTAATTCTTATTTCTTTTTGTAGGTTTTCATTCAGACGGAAATAAGGACAACCTATGAGAACAAGGACCTAAGACATTACTAATGATAAACCAAAAAATTGTATGCACATGCTTTCTATCAATGCTTTGTATTAGATCAGTTGTTTTCAGTAATGAATGGAAATGTTTTTAACTGGAATAATTTTGCTTTTAAAACTAACTCAGTTGTCTTTTTATAGATTTAACTGTTGTCATTAATACAGGTATGGGAAAATGACTATGCTCATTAAGGTCAAATAACATGGTACAGGCCAATGATTTATCCAGTGCATTCAGAAAGTATTCAGACCCCTTACAGCCTTATTCTTAAATTGTCCCCCCAATCTACACACAATACCCCATAATGACAAAGTGGATTTTTAGACATGTTTTCAAATGTATTCAAGTGGAAATATAATTTACATAAGTATTCAGCGGCTCGTTACTCAGTACTTTGTTGAAGCACCTTTGGCAGGGATTACAGCCTTGAGTCTTCTTGGGTATGATGCTACAAGCTTGGCACACCTGTATTTGGGGAGTTTCTCCCATTCTTCTCTGCAGATCCTCTGAAGCTGTTAGGTTGGATGGGAAGTGTTGCTGCACAGCTATTTTAAGGTCTCTCCAGAGATGTTCAAGTCTGGACTCTGGCTGGGCCACTCAAAGATATTCAGAGACATATCCCTAAGCCACTTCTGTGTTGTCTTGGCTGTGTGCTTAGGGTCAATGTCCCGTTGGAAGGTGAACCTTCAACCCAGTCTGAGTGCTCTGGAGCAGGGTTTTATCAAGGATCTCTGTACTTAGCTCCATTCATCTTTCCGGGGGGTGTAGAAGCCACCGCGTGCCCATTTTGGCAATCCTACACAATTGTAAAAACAAAAAATGAATTGTCCCACAGTGGTGTCATAATACCCATAAAGTCTAGCGGTCAAACAGGGAAATGGTTCCAATTGTTTTTCCACGGTTAATTTTTCTCATATGTGATTATAGAAACAGTTAGGGGGGTGTCATGAAGGCTTACCCTGGCGTGACATTTTGTTGACCATCTAAATTGCTTTCAGGCTAGGTGACTTAAATATATTTTGTGCTATTTACTGACTCAAATGCTAATTAGCATCAAAGTAGACATCATGCAAGACTACAAATCCCTGCACGTCAACTATAGTTAACGCCTTTGCTAACAGGTAGTGTAAATTTAACTCCAGACCATTCAACGAATTACCCATTTTAATTATTACATTTAGCTAACGGTTAATCCAGAGAATTTTACTATAATTCGTCAATCTCATCCATCTCATGGCATTTGTAGTTCTTAATGATTAGCAACTAATTAGCGTTTCATTTATTGGGGGTAAATACAGGCAAATATTTTGATAAATCATCTTGTTTAAGAAGAGATTCACATGGTTATCAAAATGTCACGCCAGGGTAAGCCTTCATGACACACAGCTCTTCTAAAATCCCCCATGAGAAAAATGAATGGTGGAAAATCAATTGGAACCATTTCCTGGTTTGACCATTAGGGTTAATGGGTATTATGACTCATACTGTGGTACTCTATAGAAATGTGTATGTCCAGGTTAGTTTGTCACATTTATTCTATTAAACACCAATGTCAACTTTTAAATTAATGAGCAAAACAAAAATAAACTATTGAGATGACTAAACAAAACTGTTTTTCCTTAACATGTTAATTGAAATACTGATGGCTTCAAAACCTCTCAATGGTCAAAATATAGCATTAGCAATCCAGGGTTTATATACATCATTGGTACAGACTCACACCTGTGTCCACAAACAACGGAACTGTAACAGTTCCTTTGGACACGTGGTTGAACATGGAACCGTTCAAAGACCAACATTCAGGACTGGTTGCAACAATAGCCCTAGTAGAGACAAAGACCGGACCTCCAAGGGCTTGATTCTATCTACAGTGCTAAAGAGATGCATTCAACATTAAGGCAAACGCTGCATGTCAGTTCAATTTGAAATGGCTTTTTAATTCTGAACTTCAGCGATACTGATGGAATCGAGCCCCATGACCACTATACTGCCCCAGATTCACTATACCTAGCTCATACACCTCAATTCCATCAGAATAATCTGCCTCTACCTTGGGGTTGAGTAGCACAGATCATGGTAATGAATCCTTCCCAAAATGATTTGTCGATTAGATAAATATATAAGCTCTTGTAGCAAATATAAAAGTGTTACCAAAATTGTTCCTTGTCCAGAAATGGCATAAAAATGTACATTTTAGGCTCAGAGTGACTGAGCATAACTATTTTACACTAGTTTACACAAGGGCTTTTAAAGTCCATTTTACCTTTCAAATAATAGAGCAGCTGTAAAAGAAAGCAGTTTAGAATGATAAAGTTCCAAATCACTTAATTTGTTACACATTTTGTAATACACTGACCTACAGGGAGGATGTTGGACATGTCTGTGAGTATTAATTGGTACATTGTCAAAAGGCCAAGCTAGCTTTTCTATTCATTGCAAAATGAGCTTCCATGCTAGCCAGATATCTGAACTGATTTGTCTATGTACACTTAATTTACTCTCAAAGAGCAACTTACTTTGTAAATTGTTATTGTATTAGGATTTCACCCATTGCAAAATATCTACATTTGAAATCAAGTATAAGCTGGTGTCCCAGAAGCCTGGAGTGCTTTGACGATCATATGAAAATTGTTGCTTCAACTTGAACCATACCTAGCATTATAAATGAGAACAAATATAAAAACGGCATTAAAAAAGTAGCTAATGTTACAAATTGTATTCATATCTTCTTGGAAGCACAGGCCTAAATATGTATAAAAACTACCCCCAAATCCAGCAATAAATTGATATACAGTTTTAACAAATTGATCCATGTGTCATCTTGAAGGTTGTCTTCAATATTGTTCATACTGCATCAGTTTTGCCCAAATACATTGCTTGAAAGGGCAGATTAAAAATACACAAAACACCCACTTAATTTGTCTCACCTGGAATGCCAAGTTGGCAGTTTAGTGCCAAGGGAATATTCAGGGCCAAGAAAAAAAAGGAAAAAAACTTTAATCAAATGCACCTAGTAATTATCTTGAATACTCTTGGTGTAAAAACAGCACATCAGTTTTTGAGCAAAGTGTGAGCCGAGATGGATTCCTTGCTGTGGTCACCTGTCATAAAGCAGCTCTTCCTCTGACTCAATGTCCCTGGAAGCCACCAGTATGAGATGTGTTATTCCATCTATGTCATGGAGTTTGGTCTGGCAGCTGCCAGTTTTACTGTGGTTTAGCAGCCTTCCCAGGCGAGTTGATTCTTTTGTAGCATCCACACCGTAAAGAGGAAATTAAATGTTTGAAAACATCAATGAGCAAGCTGATAACATCAACATTGTGGCAATGCATAAGTCATAGTTAATTAATACAAATTTAAAATAAAGTTTAAGTAGATACCTTACCAGTATGTTTTGCTGAGATACTGGAAATAGTACATGTAGCAGCAGCCAGTCCCAGGGTCTTGGGCATACAGAGCCTCTCTCTCCTTGGCATCAGCCAGATGCAACAAGTCTCCATGATACTCAATTACAAACTTTCCCTTCTTGAAATATCTGACAGCAAATACTCCTCTTCCCTTCCCCTCTATATGTTTGGCCTATTGGGGTTCAAGTACAGGTCAAATCAAATTCCAGGTTAAATTATCCATTTAAGTACAATGCTACTTTAATTTCTAAACTAACCTGCAGTCCTTCTTCAACTCAATTGTTTATCATGTAATCAAGGTGTCATTGATTACATTAAATTCTGAGCAAGAACATGTTTTTTTAACTTGTTCTTGCATGGCACGGTTGATCTTCAAGCACAACTCACTCTGGTATTATAAACTGACCTTCAATTCAGCTTTGCTTTTTCTGGAACTCTTGTCTAATAGGATAATAATCTGTGACCTTCCTGTTTTGGGCAGCATTGCTTTCTGCTCTGGGTGAAAAGAGAACACAGTATTCCATGGCCAGATGATCTGGTGTTGCAGTGCTGGCTTGATCAAATACTGTGCTTCATTTGAACAAATATTTTACTGACATGTTTGTCAACATGACTTACTTTTTCAACGTTGACTAGCCCCCTTCTCAGTTTTGGGCTATATCTACTTAGCAGCCAGTGGTGCAGGGGGAGATGATAACAAATTGAAAGCTTCTATTTTTCTGCATGTTATTGGAGAGGATGCATTGGACATTTACAATAGCTTTCAGCAAGACGAGGCAAACTTGACATTGACTGTGCTAATGGCTAAATTTGAGGAGTACTTTGTAACAAGCCAGAACGTCACGTTTGAGAGATACAAGTTTTTCTCAGGGAGTCAGTTTTGACCAGTATTTGGCTGAGCTGAACACACACTGAGCAAAACGTGTGAATTTTAAAATCTGAAAGACTCACTAGTGAAAGACAGAATAGTCTGTGGCATACATGATAATGGACTCAAGGAGAGATTGCTGCGTGAGCAAGATATAACTTTGGATAAAGCAGTGAATATGTGTCGAGCAGCTGAAACCACCAGAGCACAAGCTAAAGAGCTGTGCAGGGATGAGACGTCAGTCCATGCAATAAAAAGAGAGGAGCAATACACACAACGCCTTAAAAAAAAAAAAAGCAAAAGAGAGAAATCAAAACACTACATGTGGAAAATGTGGATGTATCCACACGCCAAAGAAATGCCCTGCATATGGCAAATCATGCAACAACTGTGGGGAAAAATAATAATTTCTCAAAATGCTGCAAAGCTGAGGCTACAAAGAAAAAGGTTCACACAGTCAAGGAGGAGATTGAAGAATTCTTTGTTGATTATGTGGAAATATGCAATGCAGTAAATGCTGAATGGATTGTGCCATTGACTGAATGAAACTATAATCAAATTCAAGCTTGATACTGGAGCACAGGTAAACCTGTTGTCACTGGATGACTACAAAATGCTGAAGGTGGAGAGCAAAATACACCCGGTTATACTGGGGAGAACGTACCAGTCAAAGGTAGCTGCATAGTAAGTTTACAGCATAAAGGAAAACAGTTCAGAGCACAGCTGCTGATTGTAGAAAAGAGTGTACAGCCTATTCTAGGAATCAATGCATGTGAAAAGCTCAATTTGTTGAAAAGAGTGTATGTAGGGACATCACAGACTAAAAATGACCAATAATCAATACTGGCTGAGTATGAGGATGTGTTTGAGGGTCTTGGATGTTTACCAGGAGAACACAACATACAGTGCCTTGCGAAAGTATTCGGCCCCCTTGAACTTTGCAACCTTTTGCCAAATTTCAGGCTTCAAACATAAAGATATAAAACTGTATTTTTTTGTGAAGAATCAACAACAAGTGGGACACAATCATGAAGTGGAACGACATTTATTGGATATTTCAAACTTTTTTAACAAATTAAAAACTGAAATTGGGCGTGCAAAAATATTTAGCCCCTTCACTTTCAGTGCAGCAAACTCTCTCCAGAAGTTCAGTGAAGATCTCTGAATGATCCAATGTTGACCTAAATGACTAATGATGATAAATACAATCCACCTGTGTGTAATCAAGTCTCCGTATAAATGCACCTGCACTGTGATAGTCTCAGAGGTCCGTTAAAAGCGCAGAGAGCATCATGAAGAACAAGGAACACACCAGGCAGGTCCGAGATACTGTTGTGAAGAAGTTTAAAGACGGATTTTGATACAAAAAGATTTCCCAAGCTTTAAACATCCCAAGGTGCACTGTGCAAGCGATAATATTGAAATGGAAGGAGTATCAGACCACTGCAAATCTACCAAGACCTGGCCGTCCCTCTAAACTTTCAGCTCATACAAGGAGAAGACTGATCAGAGATGCAGCCAAGAGGCCCATGATCACTCTGGATGAACTGCAGAGATCTACAGCTGAGGTGGAAGACTCTGTCCATAGGACAACAATCAGTCGTATATTGCACAAATCTGGCCTTTATGGAAGAGTGGCAAGAAGAAAGCCATTTCTTAAAGATATCCATAAAAAGTGTAGTTTAAAGTTTGCCACAAGCCACCTGGGAGACACACCAAACATGTGGAAGAAGGTGCTCTGGTCAGATGAAACCAAAATTGAACTTTTTGGCAACAATGCAAAACGTTATGTTTGGCGTAAAAGCAACACAGCTCATCACCCTGAACACAGCATCATGGTTTGGGCCAACTTTTCTTCAGCAGGGACAGGGAAGATGGTTAAAATTGATGGGAAGATGGATGGAGCCAAATACAGGACCATTCTGGAAGAAAACCTGATGGAGTCTGCAAAAGACCTGAGACTGGGACGGAGATTTGTCTTCCAACAAGACAATGATCCAAAACATAAAGCAAAATCTACAATGGAATGGTTCAAAAATAAACATATCCAGGTGTTAGAATGGCCAAGTCAAAGTCCAGACCTGAATCCAATCGAGAATCTGTGGAAAGAACTGAAAACTGCTGTTCACAAATGCTCTCCATCCAACCTCACTGAGCTCGAGCTGTTTTGCAAGGAGGAATGGGAAAAAATTTCAGTCTCTCGATGTGCAAAACTGATAGAGACATACCCCAAGCGACTTACAGCTGTAATCGCAGCAAAAGGTGGCGCTACAAAGTATTAACTTAAGGGGGCTGAATAATTTTGCACGCCCAATTTTTGGGAGATGTGCAAAAACCAGGCTCCAGATGACACTGAATGAATCTCGAGACCCAGTGGTGAGCAACAACGCGCCACCCTTGGCAACTGGGCGCAAATGGAGGCCAGGAAAAGCAGTCCAGGAGGCAACAGCAGCCCTCAGACATGCTGACATTGTGGGTCATGTTCAGCAAGGGAGAGGAGGCCTTGGGCTAACTAGCCGTGCTACTTGGAGTAAGGCCACTGCACCAGAGCGGCGGAAGATGGTAGTGCAGGAAGTACGCCATCAGGAGGAGGCTGCAAGGTGGGCCAAGGCAGTCTCTCTTGCCAAACAGGGACAGTGGACTCTATGGGACAGTGTGGAGAAGAGGAAGATCAGCTGGAAGGATCTGTGGGCCATGGAAGCGAGGCGGTTGAGCTTTTCCATCAGAGCAACATATGACGTCCTTCCAACACCAGTTAATCTTCACCAATGGTATGGTGAAGATCCGGACTGTGCCCTCTGTTCCATGCCAGCAAACCTCAGGCACATTCTCACAGGGTGTAAAACAAGCCTCACCCAAGGACGCTACACTTGGCGTCACAACCAAGTCCTTAAAAACCTTGCGTCTGCCCTGGAGGACAAGCGAGCTGCCACCAACTCCCTACCACCCCCAGCAGCATCACACCCCTTACGGACGACCTTTGTCCGCGAAGGGGCTAAACCACCGAAGAGCGGCTCTACACCATTAGAGCGAGACCAGCTGCGCTTGGCTCGCGACTGGAAAATGCTAGCTGACATTGGCCGGCAACTTGTGTTTCCTCCGGAGATCGCAACCACCACCCTAAGACCTGACATGGTGCTCTGGTCCCGTTCGCTCAAGGTCTTCATCATTGAGGTCACAGTACCCTGGGAGGACTCAGTAGATGAGGCTTATGAGCGAAAACATCTGCGCTATGCCGATCTAGCTGCCGAAGCATGGCATCATGGCTGGAACACAGAAGTCCGACCAGTGGAGGTGGGCTGCAGAGGTTTTGTGGCAACATCTACAACCAGACTGCTTAGAGACCTGGGAATTAAGGGCCAGAGCCAGCGTTCGGCAATCAAAGCTGTATCGGAGGCAGCAGAAGGCAGCAGTCAGTGGTACTGGATGAAGTGGAAAGACCCCAGCTGGGCCCCGAAGTGAGAGGGCCAGGAGGTATGCGGTCATCAATGCTTGACTCAGGGAGGAGGACGCCCCTGCCATGCATAGTCCCATGGGATGTTGGCTAACAACAACAAGGCAACTCCTATGACTAATTGGGAATGGGACGCAAGCGTAGGATTGATCACCCTGTCGCTGGCCGCCTTTGGGGAGGGTGTATAGTGTGAAAGGCCGAAACACCCTAGGAACCAAAGGTACACTACTGACGATGCGCTCCCCAAATTTCACCAGGCTCACTGTTCATGAACTCTTGGAAGTGCTTGCACAAAGGATAGTAACATCTCATCCTGTGTTCTTGGAATCATTTGTTGGACAGGAAAAAAGGAAAAAAAATTGGGTAAAGAAATGTGTGTTATTGAAAATTGCATGTTATGAAGGTTGAGTAAACAAATGTGATGTGATGTGTAGTTACATAGAAAATTAGTTTTATTTTAAAGGAAATAAGATGTGTTGTTATGCGTTAATAACATTTAGACTACGTTACCCAGCAGGCTATGCGGGAGGCGGATGGTAAGGAATGCCTTGCATGGCAAAACATGGAGTTTTCTAGATGAAGTAAATGTTCATTAGTAGTAGTTAAACCAACACCCCAGTTTGTCATTATATAAGGAACGAACATAACACATACAATAACAATGTGTATGATTAATTAATTTTAATAATGTCCTTTATCCTTATTAGGCTATTAGCACAGGCTGCAGTAGATGTGTACATCATCATCAGCATTATTTTTCATTCAATAAGTGATGAGTTTGACATTTAGGCTTTAGAAATATTGTGTTAAAACTATAACCTAATACAGTATAACAAATGGTGAAAATAAAAATTCTAAATAAAACGTGTATTATTTGGTAATTTTGTCAAAGTTATTGTTAGAAAGTCATTTTTGGCCTTTAATAAACACGGATTTGCTATTTTGAGGATATATTCCATTGTGGGTGTCAATATAAAATGACGTCCATATTTGCCGTTGCCGCTTTTCTGTAAACAAAGTGTCTGAATTCCAACATGATTTTTCTCTCTTTAATTTGTTTCTGGAAATGTCTTACAAGCCCAATATTTAGTCTAGACTATGTTTTGTCAGGTGTAAAATTTGATATTGTAATAAATACCCGGGGAACGCCGGTGACTGTAGTTTTTCCCCCAGTTATATACAGTGTATATATAGGGTCAAATCCTGAGAGCTGATTTATATCCGCCATTATTAGGCAACTAATCATAGCTAAAACCATTTCCCTGTTGTGCATCCGTAAAGGTTACAATTATGTTGTTCACTCGTCTACCTAAACAGAACACGGACATTTTATTGTCGGATTTTCTGTCAGGCTGGATGCTGTAACAATGTATATAGACAATTTATAACTTTGGCTACTTAATTCTACGCATACGGTTCCATGATTGTTTCCCCATGCCTATTGATTGATTGGGAAGTGGACGGTTCTTTGACTCTTATGACACCCAGTGTTCGCTGAACCAAACTGCATCTCATCTACAACCTACTTTAATTAGACAAACCTTGTATTTCAAGATAAAATTTACAAAAGTAATGCAGCATAACCATTGAAACAATACCTTAAATAAAAATAGAATAAAACTAGGCAAATGTTTCAGCCACTTATTCCTGGACAATTTGAAATAATTAATTCCAAAACAATTTCATAATTCATATAGTATTATTACTAAAATCACCAGTAAAGATGTATTGCATGTGGCATATAGTATATTATATATAATTGTATTTTTCCCCTCCAACAGTTGAGGTTGTTCACTCTTCTTCAACAAGCATATTAACACTGCAATCTTACAGGCCAGTAGTGAATGACTATGGACCATCTTTGGGCTTTTCACAGGTAAAGACTGAAATTGCCAAATGTTCTAAATCAAATCAAATTTATTTATATAGCCCTTCGTACATCAGCTGATATCTCAAAGTGCTGTACAGAAACTCAGCCTAAAACCCCAAACAGCAAGCAATGCAGGTGTAGAAGCACGGTGGTTAGGAAAAACTCCCTAGAAAGGCCAAAACCTAGGAAGAAACCTAGAGAGGAACCAGGCTATGTGGGGTGGCCAGTCCTCTTCTGGCTGTGCCGGGTGGAGATTATAACAGAACATGGCCAAGATGTTCAAATGTTCATAAATGACCAGCATGGTTGAATAATAATAAGGCAGAACAGTTGAAACTGGAGCAGCAGCACGGTCAGGTGGACTGGGGACAGCAAGGAGTCATCATGTCAGGCATGGTCCTAGGGCTCAGG
Organism: Oncorhynchus keta; assembly: GCF_023373465.1. Classification (NCBI taxonomy): domain Eukaryota; kingdom Metazoa; phylum Chordata; class Actinopteri; order Salmoniformes; family Salmonidae; genus Oncorhynchus; species Oncorhynchus keta. The sequence goes on from NC_068445.1 coordinate 20,008,845, forward strand.
TCAGTTGAAACTGGAGCAGCAGCACGGCCATGTCGACTGGGGACAGCAAGGAGTCATCATGTCAAGTAGTCCTGGGGCATGGTCCTAGGGCTCAGGTCCTCCGAGAGAGAAAGAAGGAGAGAATTAGAGAACGCACACTTAGATTCACACAGGACACCGAATAGGACAGGAGAAGTACTCCAGATATAACAAACTGACCCTAGCCCCCCCCGACACATAAACTACTGCAGCATAAATACTGGAGGCTGAGACAGGAGGGGTCAGGAGACATGACAACAATCATTATCTTATGTGATAGATTATACCACACATTTTAAATGCTGCGAAATTGATAATTTTTTTTGCAGCACAACGCATGAGTGTCAAAGCGGATTTCTGCTATAATTTCAGTTGGTGACTAACGGACATAAATCACACTTTCATTTGCAAACCATTCTTTCATTGTATCACAGAGTTCAAGTGGAAGTCAAGTGCCTCAGAGTAAATATGCAGAATTGCTAGCCATTATTGAAGAGGCAAGGAGATAAGACCAATTTATTAATGGAGAGACAAAAGCAAGGTATGTACTTGCCTTTCACATTCATGTACTGTAATGCTAGAGCCTTCAAGTCCATTCACAAACGTATCTACCGTGCGAGGGGAAAGCCCAGACACTGTCTAAATGTTAATCTTCACATGTGGATAAAAACAAATTGAACACTCAACTTAATTATCATCCAAAAATAACTTAAACACATTTTTGATGTTAATGCTATGACGTGATGTCGATGCTAATGTTCAGTCCCTGGACAATAAAATAGACGAGCTCAGGGTGAGGATCTTCTTCCAGAGAGACATCAGGGACTGTAACATACTGTTTCACGGAATCATGTCTCTCTCCAGATATACTGACTCCGTCCATACAGCCTGCAGGGTTTTCCATACATCGAGTGGACAGGAAAAAATAACTCTTTGGGAAAAATAAAGGAGAATGTGTATGTTTCATGATTCACTATTGTGGTAACATACAGGAACTCAAGTCTTTTTGTTCTCCTGTTCTGGTATACCTCACTATCAAATGCAGACGCATTACCTCCCGAGATAATTATCTTCGGTCATCGTCACGGCTGTGTATATTCCCCTCAGGCTGACACCTCAACGTCTCACGAAGAACTACACTAGACGTTGTGCAAACCGGAAACGGCATATCCTAAGGTTGCATTTATTGTAGCTGGGGACTTTAATAAAGCAAATCTGAGGAAAAAGCTACCAAAGTTTTATCAACACATTGACTGCACTACTTGCTCATAAAGAATTCTTGACCATTGCTACTGGGATGACTAGAAGCCCTCCCCAACCCTCCCTTCTGCATATCAGATGACACCTCCATTCTGATCCTCACTTCCTATAGGCAGTAACTTAAACAGGCAGCACCATGGTAAGAACCTTTTCACGTTGGTCTGACCAATCGGAATCTATGCTTCAAGATTGTTTTGATCATGTGGACTGGGATATGTTCCGGGTTGCCCCTGAGAATAACATTCACATGTACACTGACTCGGTGACTGAGTTCATCAGGAAGTGCATAGAGGATGTTGTTCCCACTTTGAAGATTAGAACTTATCCAAAGCAAAAACTTTGGATAGATGGCAGCATTCACACAAAACTGAAAGCACAAACTAAAAGCAAAAGCACTTTGAGAGGCTAGTTAAGGATCATATCACCTCCACCTTTCCTGACATCCTAGACCAGGGGTGGGCAACTCCAGTCCTCGGGGGCCTAATTAGTATCACACTTTTTCTCCGGATGTTTACATACACTTAGGTTGGAGTCATTAAAACTTATTTTTTAACCACTCCGCAAATTTCTTGTGAACAAACTATAGTTTTGGCAAGTCAGTTAGGACATCTACTTTGTGCATAACACAAGTAATTTTTTCCAACAATTCTTTACAGACAGATTATTTCACTTATAATTCACTGTATCACAATTCCAGTGGGTCAGAAGTTTACATACACGAAGTTGACTGTGCCTTTAAACAGCTTGGAAAATTCCAGAAAATGTTGTCATGGCTTTAGAAGCTACTGATAGGCTAATTGATATAATTTGAGTCAATTGGAGGTGTACCTGTTGATGTATTTCAAGGCCTACCTTCAAACTCAGTGCCTCTGCTTGACATCATGGGGAAATCAAAAGAAAGAAATTGTAGACCTCCAAGTCTGGTTCATCCTTGGGAGCAATTTCTAAATGCCTGAAGGTACCACGTTAATCTGTACAAACAATAGTTCGCAAGAATAAACACCATGGACCCACGCAGCTGTCATACCACTCAGGAAGGAGACGCGTTCTGTCTCCTAGAGATGAACGTACTTTGGTGCGAAAAGTGCTAATCAATCCCAGAACAACAGCAAAGGACCTTGTGAAGATTCTGGAGGAAACAGGTACAAAAGTATCTATATCCACAGTAAAACATCAGACTCTGGTCTGATGAAACAAAAATAGAACTGTTTGGCCATAATGACCACCGTTATGTTTGGAGGAAAAAGGGGGAGGCTTGCAAGCCGAAGAACACCATCCCAACCGTGAAGCACGGGGTGGCAGCATCATGTTGTGGTGGTTCTTTGCTGCAGGAGAGACTGGTGTGCTTCACAAAATAGATGGCATCATGAGCATGGAAAATGATGTGGATATATTGAAGCAACATCTCAAGACATCAGTCAGGAAGTTAAAGTTTGGTCGCAAATGGGTCTTCCAAATGGACAATGACCCCAAGCATACTTCCAAAGTTGTGGCAAAATGGCTTAAGGACAACAAAGTCAAGGTATTGGAGTGACCATCAAAGCCCTGACCTCAATCCCATCGAATATTTGTGGGAAGAACTGAAAAACCGTGCGCGAGCAAGGAGGCCTACAAACCTGACTCAGGTACACCAGCTCTGTCAGGAGGAACACGCCAAAATTCACCCAACTTATTGTGGGAAGCTTGTGGAAGGCTACCCAAAACGTTTGACCCAAGTTAAACCATTTAAAGGCAAAGCTACCAAATACTAATTGAGTGTATGCAAACTTCTGACCCACTGGGAATGTGATAAAATAAATAAAAGCTGAAATAAATCACTCTCTACTGTTATTCAGACATTTTACATTCTTAAAATAAAGTGGTGATCCTAACTGACCTAAGACAGGGAATTTTTATTATGATTAAATGTCAGGAATTGTGAAAAACTGAGTTTAAATGTATTTGGCTAAGGTGTATGTAAACTTCCGACTTCAACTGTATGTAAGAACTACAGCTCAGCCTTCAACACCATAGTGCCCTCAACGCTCATCACTAAACTAAGGGCTATGGGTCTGAACCCCGCCCTGTGCAACTGGGTCCTGGACTACCTGACGGGCCAACCCCAAATGGTTAAGGCAAGCAACAACACCTCCGCTGATCCTTAACACGGGGGCCCCACAAGGGTGCGTACTCATCCCCCTCCTTTACTCGATGTTATCCCATGACAGCATGGCCACGCAAGTCTCCAACTCAATCGTCAAGTTTACAAAATACAGAAGTTCCTCGGCACATCACGGACAACCTGAAATGGTCCATCCACTCAGACAGTTTGGTGAAGAAGACACGACAGCGCCTCGTCATCCTCAGGAGGCTGAAGAAATTTGGCTTGGCCCCTAAGACCCTCACAAACTTATACAGATGCACCATTGTCGAACTGTATCACTGCCTGGTACGGCAACTGGACCGTCCGCAACAGCAAGGCTCTCCAGCGGGTGGTGCGGTCAGCCCAACGTATCACCGGAGGCACACTGCCTGCCCTTCAGGACATCTACATCACCCGTTGTCACAGGATGGCCAAGAAGATCATCAAGGATCTCAGCCACCCGAGCCACGGCCTGTTCACCCCACTACCATCTAGAAGGCGGAGACAGTACAGATGCATCAAAGCTGGGATCAAGATACTGAAAAACAGCTTCCATCTCCAGGCCATCAGTCTGTTAAATAGTCACCACTAGCCGGCCTCTGTCCAGTACCCTGCACTGAACTTTAGTCACTGTTACTAGCCGGCTACCACCCGGGACTCAACCCTGCACCTAGTGATTGATCACTGGTCACTTTAATCAAATCAAATTGTATTAGTCACATGTGCCGAATACAACAGGTGTAGACTTTATTGAAATGCTTTGTTACGAGCTCCTAACCAACAATGCAGTTTAAAAAAATATGGATAAGAATAAGAAGTAAAAGTAACAAGTAATTAAAGAGCAGCAGTAAAATAACAATAGCGAGACTATATACAGAGTCAATGTGTGGGGGCACCGGTTAGTTGAGGTAATATGTACATGTAGGTATAGTTATTAAAGTGACTATACATAGATGATAACAACAGAGTATAGCAGCAGTGTAAAAGAGGAGAGGGAGGGGGGGTCAATGCAAATAGTCTGGATAGCTATTTGATTAGATGTTCAGGAGTCTTATGACTTGGTGCTCCGGTACAGCTTGCCGTGTGGAAGCAGAGAGCACAGTCTATGACTAGGGTGGCTGGAGTCTTTGACAATGTTTAGGGCCTTCCTCTGACACCGCCTGGTATAGAGGTCCTGGATGGCAGGAAGCTTGGTCCCAGTGATGTACTGGGCCATTCACACTACCCTCTGTAGTGCCTTGCGTTTGGAGGCCGATCAGTTGCCATACCAGGCAGTGATGCAACCCGTCAGGATGCTATCGATGGTGCAGCTGTAGAACTTTTTGAGGATCTGAGGACCCATGCCAAATCTTTTCTATCTCCTGAGAGGGAATAGGTTTTGTCGTGCCCTCTTCACGACTGTCTTGGTGTGCTTGGACCATGTTCGTTTGTTAGTGATGTGGACACCAAGGAACTTGAAGCTCTCAACCTGCTCCACTGCAGCCTCGTCGATGAGAATGGGGGCGTGCTCGGTCCTCTTTTTCCTGTAGTCCACAATCATCTCCTTTTGTCTTGATCACATTGAGGGAGAAGTTGTTGTCATGACACCACACGGCCAGGTCTCTGACCTCCCTATAGGCTGTCTCGTCATTGTCGGTGATCAGGCCTACCACTGTTGTGTCATCTGCAAACTTGATGATGGTGTTGGAGTCATGCCTGGCATGCCTGTGCAGTCATGAGTAAACAGGGAGTATAGGAGGGGACTGAGCAAGCACCCCTGAGCGGCCCCTGTGTTGAGGACCAGTGTGGTGAATGTGTTGTTACCTACCCTTACCACCTGGGGGCGGCCCGTCAGAAAGTTCAGGATCCAGTTGCAGAGGGAGGTGTTTAGTCTCAGGGCACTATGGTGTTGAACGCTGAGCTGTAGTCAATGAATAGCATTCTCACATAGGTGTTCCTTTTGTTCAGGTGGGAAAGGGCAGTGTGGAGTACAATAGAGATTGCATTATCTGTGGACCTGTTGAGGCGGTATGCAAATTGGAGTGGGTCTAGGGTTTCTGGGATAATGGTGTTGTGAGCCATGACCAGCCTTTCAAAGCTCTTCATGGCTACAGACGTGAGTGCTACAGGTCGGTCGTCATTTAGGCAGGTTACCTTAGTGTTCTTGGGAACAGGCACTATGGTGGTCTACATGTTGGTATTACAGACTCGGACAGGGGGTGGTTGAAAATGTCAGTGAAGACACTTGCCAGTTGGTCAGCGCATGCTTGCAGTACACGTCCTGGTAATTTGTCTGGCCTTGTGAATGTTGACCTGTTTAAAGGTCTTACTCACATCGGTTGCAGAGAGCGTGATCACACAGTTTTCCAGAACAACTGGTGCTCTCATGCATGTTTCAGTGTTATTTATCTCGAAGCGAGCATAGAAGTAGTTTAGCTCGTCTGGTAGGCTCGTGTCACTGGGCAGCTCTCGGCCCTGCTTCCCTTTGTAGTCTGTAATGGTTTACAAGCCCTGCCACATCCGACGAGCGTCACAGCCGGTGTAGTACGATTCGATCTTAGTCCTGTATTGACACTTTTCCTGTTTTGATGGTTCGTCGGAGGGCATTGCTGGATTTCTAATAAGCTTCTGGGTTAGAGTCCCGCTCCTTGGAAGCGGCAGCTCTAGCCTTAAGCTCCGTGCGGATGTTGCCTGTAATCCATGGCTTCTGGTTGGGGTAGGTACGTACAGTTACTGTGGGGACGACGTCATCGATGCACTTATTGATGAAGCCAATAACTGTGGTGTACTCCTCAATGCCATCGGAGGAATCCCGGAACATTTTCCAGTCTGTGCTAGCAAAACAGTCCTGTAGCTTAGCATCTGCTTCATCTGACCACTTTTTTTATTGATCTAGTCACTGGTGCTTCCTGCTTTTATTTTCGCTTGTAAGCAGGAATCAGGAGAATAGAATTATGGTCAGATTTGCCAAATGAAGGGCAAGGGAGAGCTTTGTATGCGTCTCTGTGTGTGGAATAAAGGTGGTCCTGAGTTTTCCCCCCTCTGGTTGCACATGTGACATGCTGATAGAAATTTGGTGAAACTGATTTAAGTTTCCCTGCATTAAAGTCCCCGGCTACAAGGAGCTCCGCCTCTGGTTGAGCGTTTTCTTGTTTGCTTATGGCAGAATACAGTTCATTCAATGCAAACAGCTACAAAAAATACAGATAAACTCTCTAGGTGTATATAGTGTGGTCTACAGCTGATCATGAGATTTTTTAACTGTATTTTTTATTTCACCTTTATTTAACCAGGTAGGCCAGTTGAGAACAAGTTCTCATTTACAACTGCGACCTGGCCAAGATAAAGCAAAGCAGTTTGATGAAGACAACAGAGTTACACATGGGGTAAACAAACATACAGTCAATAACACAATAGAAAAATCTATTTACAGTGTGTGCAAATGTAGTAAGATTAGGGAGGTAAGGCAATAAATAGGCCATAGTGGTGGAATAATTACAATTTAGCATTAACACTGGAGTGATAGATATGCAGATGATGTGCAAGTAGAGATACTGGGGTGCAAAATAGCAAAAATAAATAACAATATGGGGATGAGGTAGTTGGATTGGCTATTTACAGATGGGTTGTGTTCAGGTGCAGTGATCGGTAAGCTGCTCTGACAGCTGATGCTTAAAGTTAGTGAAGGAGATGTAAGTCTCCAGCTTCAGTGATTTTTGCAATTCGTTCCAGTAATTGGCAGGAGAGAACTGGAAGGAAAGGTGGCCAAAGAGGTGTTGGCTTTGGGGATGACCAGTAAAATATACCTGCTGGAGCACGTGCTATGGGTGGGTGTTGCTATGGTGACCAGTGAGCTGAGATAAGGTGGGGCTTTACCTAGCAAATACTTATAGATGATCTGGAGCCAGTGGGTTTGGCGATGAATATGAAGTGAGGGCCAGCCAACGAGAGCATACAGGTCGCAGTGGTGGGTAGTATACGGGGCTTTGGTGACAAAACGGATGGCACTGTGATAGACTACATCCAATTTGCTATTTTGTAAATGACATCGCCGAAGTCAAGGATCGGTAGGAAAGTCAGTTTTACCATGGTATGTTTGGCAGCAGGAGTGAAGGATGCTTTGTTGCGAAATAGGAAGCCAATTCTAGGTATCATTTTGGATTGGAGATGCTTAATGTGAGTCTGGAAGGAGAGTTTACAGTCTAACCAGACACCTAGGTATTTGTAGTTGTCCACATATTCTAAGTCAGAATTGTCCAGAGTACTGATGCTGGTCGGGTGTGGGCAGCGATCGGTTAAAGAGCATGCATTTAGTTTTACTAGCATTTAAGAGCAGTTTGAGGCCACGGAAGGAGTGTTGTAATGGCATTGAAGCTCGTCTGGAGGTTTGTTAACACGGTCCAAAGAAGAGCCAGAAGTATACAGAATGGTGTCGTCTGCGTAGAGATGGATCAGAGAATCACCAGCAGCAAGAGCGACATCATTGTTATATACAGAAAAAAGACTCGGTCCAATAATTGAACCCTCCGATTTGACACAATGAACTCTGAGAAGAAGTTGGTGAACCAGGCGAGGCAGTCATTTGAGAAACCAAGGCTATTGAGTCTGCCGATAAGAATGCGGTGATTGACAGAGTTGAAAGCCTTGGCCAGGTCGACGAAGACGGCTGCATAGTATTGTCTTTTATCGATGGCTGTTATGATATCGTTTAGGGCCTTGAGCGTGGCTGAGGTGCACCCATGACCAGCTCAGAAACCAGATTGCATAGCGGAGAAGGTAAGGTGGGATTCGAAATGGTCGGTGATCTGTTTGTTAACTTGGCTTTCGAAGACCTTAGAAAGGCAGGGTAGGATAGATATAGGTCTGTAGCAGTTTGGGTCTAGCGTCTCCCCCCGAAGAGGGGGATGACCACAGAAGATTTCCAATCTTTGGGGATCTCAGATGATATGAAAGAGAGGTTGAACAGGCTAGTAATATGGGTTGCGACAATTGCAGCGGATAATTTTAGAGAGTCCAGATTGTCCAGCCCAGCTGATTTGTAGGGGTCCAGATTTTGCCGCTCTTTCAGAACATCAGCTATCTGGATTTGGGTGAAGGAGAAGCGGGGGGGTCTTGGGCAAGTTGCTGTGGGGGGTGCAGAGCTGTTGGCCGGGGTAGCCATGTGGAAAGCATGGCCGGTCGTAGAAAAATGCGTATTGAAATTCTCGATTATCGTAGATTTATCGGTGGTGTTTCTCATTGCAGTGGGCAGCTGGCAGGAGGTGCTGTTATTCTCCATGGACTTTACAGTGTCCCAAAACTTTTGGGAATTTGTGCTACAGGATGCAAATTTGTTTGAAAAAGCTAGCCTTTGCTTTCCTAACTAACTGTGTATATTGGTTTCTAACTTCCCGGAAAAGTTGCATATCGCGGGGGCTATTCGCTGCCAATGCAGTATGCCACAGGACGTTTTTGTGCTCGTCAAGGGCATTCAAGTCCAGAGTGAGCCAAAGGCTATATCTGTTCTTAGTTCAAAATGTTTATTTATTTAAGATGGTGAGGAAAGCACTTAGCCAGGCAGAATAGCCAGGCATCCTCTACTGACGGGATGAGGTCAATATCTTTCCAGGATATCCGGTCCAGGTCGATTAGAAAGGCCTGCTCGCTGAAGTGTTGCCTGCGTTTGACAGTGATGAGGGGTGGTCGTTTGACCGCGGACCCATTACGGACGCAGGCAACGAGGCAGTGATCGCTGAGATCCTGGTTGAAGACAGCAGAGGTGTATTTAGAGGGCAAGTTGGTCAGGATTATATCTATGAGGGTGCCCGTGTTTATGGTTTTAGGGTTGTACCTGGTAGGTTCCTTGATAACTTGTGTGAGATTGAGGGCATCTAGCTTAGATTGTAAGACGGCCGGGGTGTTAAGCATACCCCAGTTTCGGTCACCTAACAGTACGAACTCTGAAGATAGATGGGGGGGCAATCAATTCACATATGGTGTCCAGGGCACAATGGGGGCTGAAGGGGGTCTATAACAAGGGGCAACAGTGAGAGACATTTCTGGAAAGGTAGATTTTTAAAAGTAGACATGTATAGTATGACAAAACTCTGTAGGCTAACTCTGCCCCCTTTGGCAGTTCTAACTTGGCGGGAAATGTTGTAGTTGGGGATGGAAATTTCAGAATTTCTGGTGGCTTTCCTAAGCTAGGATTCAGACACGGCAAGGACATCAGGGTTGGCAGAGTGTGCTAAAGCAGTGAATAAATCAAACTTAGGGAGGAGGCTTCTGATGTTAACATGCATGAAAACAAGGCTTTTACGGTTACAGAAGTCAACAAATGAGAGCGCCTGGGGAATAGGTGTGGTACTGGGGGCCACAGGGCCTGGGTTAACCTCTACATCACCAGAGGAAGAGTAGGATAGGGGTACGGCTATAGGCTATAAGAACTGGTCGTCTAGTGTGCTGGGAACAGAGAATAAAAGGAGCAGATTTCTGGGCATGGTAGAATAGATTCAGGGCATAATGTACAGGCAAGGGTACGGTAGGATATTTACTGTTAGCTGTTTTAGCATAGATTCAGTTTTTTGTCCGTAACAGTGTAGTCTCGTGTGTTTCATAACCATGCTATTATAACAATTCAATAATGATGAGACGGAAGACAGGAATCAGTTCAACCATTTATCTAAAACGTGCTCGGTCTACAACACATACAACCCCCATGATGCTCTGCGGCACAACCCCAATACAACTTCAAGACAATGTTTTTATTTTTATTCCCTCGAGTTTCCATTAGCTTATGAACTGTTGCCGTAGTTCAAGTAAATGTGCAACGCAAAATACCTAGGTGGGTACCTGTTAAAGGTGCACAAGTATATATTTTGTATTGGTAAAATTTGTTCTCTCCAAAGGTTTCCAAAAGCGTATCACAAGCAGGGATTATTCATGTTTCTAAACATTTAAACAGAGCATCAGGACGGTAGTACACATTGGCCCAGCAGTGGTCCATATGTTTCACTGAAAATAGGGAAGGCTGTATGCCTCCTTGGGTTCTTGCGATCTAGTACTTGCTGTGTGAAATCTACTATGCACCATTGGGGTCTGTATAATTTAACATTTCATGGACTCAAGAACTTAATTGTGTGTTTTTATCTTTTCTTTTTCATTTGAAGGTATCATTCACGCCAGGGGGCTTATACGTGAATGCTTGGCAGAAACCGAGAGAAATGCAAGGCTCTAACAGGCAAGGTGCAAACAAAGTTATTGGATTGGACCAACTCTCCAGGCTGAAGATCAAAGACTCAAAAGACAAAGGCCTTTGATTTTATTGGTCCAATAAAAGTATTGAGTAAAACATCATTGTTTTTTAAAACTGAGGTGGCACCTTGGGCTTCAACAAAAAAGTTACCCATGAGTTGTACTTGACAGGAATTTCCTGGTTTTGTGTGTTCCCATTGCCTAAAAATGCATTGTATGTAGCAAAGCCCCGATCATTTAGTGAAACTCATATGGATTTTATAGTGTACGAGTGTACAAAGGGCATTTTGACAATGGAGTAGTAGCTTGTATCTTTTAACATATTTAAGCATGAGCGACAACAAAAGGGATAGTGCCAAACACAATGATAAACACACCACATTATGAATTAACCATTGTAATAAAGCCATTGTTTGCGTCTTTGTATTTATTAACAGTGTAATAAAACTTAATTTCATTACAATTACAGAAAATACTGACATCATTCCTGTATTTTAGACTGATGACAATATTTTTTATTTTACCTTTATTTAACCAGGCAAGTCAGTTAAGAACACATTCTTATTTTCAATGATGGCCTAGGAACAGTGGGTTAACTGCCTGTTCAGGGGCAGAACGACAGATTTGTACCTTTTCAGCTTGGGGGTTTGAACTTGCCACCTTCCGGTTACAAGTCGAATGCTCTAACCACTAGGCTGCCCTGCTGCCATGATGACAATAGAATGTATTTCAATAGGTGCTCTTTATTTACAATACAGATCATGATGAGGTAGGACATATTTGTTGATCAGACTAAATGTTATGTTCATGCATACTTTTCATCCCCTGTCATCCCCTGGTTTGAAGTCTGTCATCAGTGCCTCTTTGAAAAGTCTCTTCTTCTCCAAAATCTCGTTTGCCTTTTTCCTCTTGTCTTGTTTCCTCTGTATAGACTCCTTCTTATTCTTCAGAATGTCGCTCTCTTCTCCCTTGTAGGTGACCTCAAGCTTCTCCCTCATTATCTGCCGAGCTCTTTTGCGGTTTGTTTCCACCGATCTGGTTTGATGGCACTGAATTACGAGAGAGGAGTTAGCAATAAAAATGTACAGATTATGGTACCTCCTAAACAGGTGTCTAGTGCTGATGGAGCGTGAGGGAGCACCTCAGTCTTTTCAATTTGAGAATACACAGAAAATGTATTCTGATCAATTCTAAATAAATTACTTAATTACCACAAATTCCATGAAAAACAATAGAATGACAATCCAAATAAATTCGTAGTCTATAGCAGCATAGAGGCAGGTAAATGGTGGCTTCTTCCCTGTCTTCTCTCTGGCGGTGGTGAGAATGATGAACTGTAGGCTACATGTGTGCACTGCGGAGGCCCGTTGGAGGCTTGACAACTTTGTCCAATAAGATTTTAAAAATTAAAAAAAATATTCAGCTGTGCCTGCCTTGATGTTCATAAATCTCCACCAACCCTCTCTTGCGCAGTGGAACCCAGAACGATATGTGACCACTTGGTTCCGGTGACACCGTTCTGCCAAGGACACCCAAAACAGAGTGGCTACTGCAAAGCCCAAGAGCCTGACCACCTCTGGAGGTTGCTGTAGGCCTGCTTGGGATATTTAGCCTATATTGACTATTGGTTGAGATGCAGGGACGGTTCTACCTTGGTATGTCTGGCTAGAAAATTGGAAATGTGATTTTTGGACAAATTAGAGGTAATAATGCATTTAAGTTATAGTTTATTGAGATGCATGAATACAGCACATCAAAAGCTTGATTTTATGATTGTTTTAAAACAAATACCCTTCAATTCTACCTAGTAATGATATGTTCACTTCTTGGTCAATTGATTTGATGATTAAATCTATGCAAATAAATTCTATGAATTGATAGTTCCTCTGTTTTATTTGATTCTGTAATAGGGTATATTGAAACCAAGTGTTCAAACTATTTAAATTAAAGTTAATTTAGCTCTGTCCTTTAAGAACCCGAAGGACGCTCCAATAGTTTAAAATAACTTTTGCCTACACCTAATAGTCCTAGTCATCACTTATTACATTCTTATTACAAATAGAATTTTATCACTTCTCACAATGGTGCTCGTTTAGTAGTTAGCTCAATGTCTCACAAGATCACAATCTCTTAATTTGTATTTTACATAAATAACAACCGACTATAATAGCATAGCATAGTAGGCCTATAACATTACTGTTACACCAAAAACAACTAATTTCTAATTAGATTTTAGGATAGTTAGCTGAAGCTAAATAGTGCACCAAAAGCTAAATCATGCACCAAAACTCAACAGAGCCACTAGGGAGGATATGTTTTGATTGAAATAAAATAAAAGGCAAATATTTTTTAACATAATCTGCTCTAATTTACATAAATCCAGAGAGGACATATAAATAGGAAGGAATTGTTCCCTCATTATGGCGAGATCACAGGAACCACTTCATCAAAGAGCCCTGTGGCTGCGTTGATAACAAAGCGGGGCATTTAAGCCCTGAACGATGCCTGACAGGCAGCTCCGTCTCCCAGGTTGCGTGCCACACCCCAAGACCACAGCCAATCGCATGCAAGGACCAACGCAGCTAACTTTGCTAGTCTTGTGAGCAAGCTTGTTAGCTATGTAGTCTTGTTAGCTAGCTATCTAGCAAGTGTAGGAGAAAATTCATGACTATGGGTGATTTTCCAGTACATATATTATGCACTAATATAAAAGTAGTAAACAGAATGAATATAAGTTTAATTATTAGATATGTGCAAGCAGAATAAAGGCTGAGCTCAGGTGAATGAACAGAGCTGGGTCAACATGGAGTTAATCACTAGACATGTAAAAACAGAACGTAGGCAGAAAATGTATGCCTGTGCTGTTGTAGGCCTGAGGGAAGTCATTACCTGGTCCTGTGACTGGCTTTAGGGCATGTAGTTGTATTGTATATGTATGTCTGTGCCATTACAGGCTTGGGGAGAGCCATTGTGTAGTCCTATGAGTATAATTGGACAGACACCTGCATTATGCGCGTCTTATTTTTGTATCATTACTATGGATACACAACCAATAGAATCTGTAAACAAGCAAGAATTGAGACAGAAAGATAATGGTGGCGAGAGGCAGGGGTGTTAATCATCTACATAGAGGGGAGTGAACATGTGTGTTATCTGAAGGTGGAAACCTATAAGACCTGAGGTGTGTGGCAAGAGAATTTAGTTATTCTATGGAATTGCTCGGTTTAGTTACTATCAATATTTCCACGACACAAGCTAACTTGTTATCTGTACTGGTTGTTAACTTGCGTAACTGGATCATATTTACAGTGGGTGAGCTCCATTCCTGACAGGCTGATCAGATTAAATTTCAGCCTTCAAGGCTGATAAAACAGGATGCTGCTTTGTAGGCGGTTTCATAGTTCAGGCTCCTTGCAGGCATATTAGCTGTGAAAGTGCTTTAGAGGCAGATGCATATCTGATCCTAGGTGTGAGCTCTATTCCTGGCAGGCTGATCTGATTCAATAGCATATATCATGATGCTGCGTTGTAGGCTGTTTCATAGGTAAAGTTTCTTGCAGGCATATTAAGTGTCAGTGTGTTATAGGCTATTGAATCTTATCAGCCTGCCAGGAATAGAGCCCACCCAGTATTGATCATATACATAATGCACATAATGCTAATCTGCCTGCAATGGCCTTTACCTATGAAACAGCCTTCAGGGTAGAATCCTGACTTATCAGCCTCTGAGACGGCTATTGGATCTGATCAGCCTGTCAGGAATGGAGCACACCCACTCTGTAAATGTAAATATTATCCATAAAACAAGAAGTGTCCCTTACAATTATACACATCAGTTATGCAAGCTAATAACCAGTATATATAAAAACCAAGACTAGCCAAGTTACAGTGCTTTCAGAAAGTATGCACACCCCTTGACTTTTTCCACAATTTGTTGTGTTACAGCCTGAATTTAAAATCAAGTTTTGAATTTTTTTTGCCACTGGCCTACACACAATATCCCATAATGTCAAAGTAGGATGTCTTTTTTTTACAAGCTAATAAGACATGAAAAGCTGAAACGTCTCGAGTCAATACGTATTCAACCCCTTCGCAGGCCTAAATACATCCAGGAGTAAAGATCTGCTTAACAAGTCATATAATAAGTTGCATGGCTCTCACTCTGTGTGCAATAACAGTTAACATGATTTAAATGATTACTTAATCTCTCTACCCCACACATACAATTATCTGTAAGGTCCATCAGTCGAGCAGTGAATTTAAAAAAAAGACAGGCAAGGTTTTCCAATGAAGAAAAAAAAGAAGCAGACATTGAATATCCCTTTAAGTATGAAGTTATTAATTATACTTTGGATGGTGTATCAATACACCCAGTCACTACAAAGATACAGGCGTCCTTCCAACTTTAACTCAGTTGCCGGAAAGGAAGGAAAACGCTTTGGGATTTCACCATGAGGCCAATGGTGACTTTAAAACAGTTAGTCACAGAGTTTAATGGCTGTGATAGGAGAAAACTGAGGATGGATCAACAATATTGTACTTACTCCACAATACTAACCTAACTGACAGAGTGAAAAGAATGAAGCCTGCACATAATTAGAATATTCCAAAACATGCATCCTGTTTGCAACAAGGCACTAAAGTAATACTTTATCCAGAATACAAAGTGTTATGTTTGGGGTAAATCCAATACAACACATTACTGAGTACCACTGTCTATATTTTCACACATAGTGGTGGCTGCATCATGCTATGGGTATGCTTGTAATCGTTAAAGGACTGGGGAGTTTTTCAGGATAAAAAATACAACGGAATGGAACTAAGCACAGACTCATGGGCGTGACTACTCAGGTAAATGAGATATTTCTGCATTTCATTTTCAATACATTTGCAAACATTTCTAAAAACATGTTTTCATTGAGTCATTATGGGATATTGTGTGTAGATGGGTGAGAATTCAGGCTATAACAACAAAATATGGAATAAGTCAAGGGGTATGAATACTTTCTGAAGGCTCTGTAGCTGCGTTGTTGCTTACATGCAATTGGCTGTGGTCTTGGGGGTGGTATACAGCCTGGGAGACAGTGCTGCCTGTCAGTCATCATTCAGGGCTTAACTGCCACACAAGGGCTTAGCTGCCCAAGAGCTCTTAGCTCAAGGTTAGGGACATTTAGCTTTCTAACATTCTAACTTGTAAACTGATGAGCTCCAAACACAAATGAAAGCATGATGTTAGCATGAAATGTACCATACCTTAGTGTAGCAATAAATGAAAACAAATGTGCAGATGGACCGTGGGTTCTGCCACCTCAGACATACTGTCAATCTATCATCAATCCGCCCTCTCCTATTTATAGAGTTTATCTCATGATCTCGACAAAACATATTTTGAAAAGGCAACTTTTTATGTCATGATCATGAGATAAATAAGTTGTTCACTCACAAACAGTAATTCAAGAAGATTGAAATGCATAGACTATTCCCATTAAACTGATTGAGATCATTCAAATGATTGCCATGCAGATGCAGTTAGACCCGGGAAAACAAATAATTATTATTCATGATTGACAGTGATGGTCTATTTTGAAATTAGGTATGCCTAACTTGGTGTTTTATGGTATAAAAATATAACATTTTCTTGAGACAATATGTGTGGGCATGGGCAGACGTTGCAATTGGAGGATGCATTTCATGCATATTCTATAATAGGGCTCTCAAACCCTATTCCAGGAGAACTATCCTGTAGGTTTTCATTTCAACCCTAATTGAGCACACCTGATTCTAATAATTAGCTGGTTCATTAAATGAATCAGGTTAGTTACAACTGGGGTTGGAGTGAAAACATACAAGACGGTAGTGCTCCAGGAACTGAGTTGGAGAGCCCTGTAATGATAGGTTATTCAATAGGCTACATCTGTCCATACAAACTTTGATAGAGGAAATTAGGACTGAATTTACATATTTTGTTGCACTCCCTCACCTAAAAAATGAGCACTACACCACTGCTCCTAAATGGGGCACCTTGCCCACCTTTATGGGGAACCTAAAAGACCCCCATACATCATATGCATATGGAAGTATGGCCCAGGAAGGATAGATAGCCTATCAAAGCGTTTATGTATTTCGTGTTGTCCATGTGTAATATTGGTTGTCTTATGGTCATCATTAACTAAAAAAGGCTTAATGTAATATGTTAGTCACCTTAACGACAATGCCAGTTGGGATGTGCCTGAGCACCACACAGTTGCTGGTTTTGTTGGTCGCCTGACCACCAGGTCCAGACCCTCTTACAAACTGCTCGTCCAGCTCGTCTTCATTTAGGACAGGGAGATCAATGTAATCTTTCTTACCGGCGGTCTGAACATGTGCCAAGCCAACGGGTGGCACAGTAAAAAGTGGAGGTCGTCCTGAGATTCCCCATGTTACCTTCCCCGTCACTTGAAAGATCAGGTTAACGAATAATCTTGACGACATTTCCCTCCTGAATTACGTGAGAGGGCTCCGTTTGCATTTACACTAAACGTGATATCTCTCTTTACACTGTTTCAATAATGCAGCAGACAAATATAGGCAAAAATATGATTGTTTACACGTGTAAATACAAAAGAAACAATCACTTCCTCTTCAGCCTCAGCAAATCAAGTTCACCGTTTCTTCGCTCCTGGATTGGTGGCTATGAACCAACAGTGGCACACTATCGCCACCACATGGACTGAAGTATAAGGAGGACCAACACCTCAGTGAAAGCTATCATGGCTGTCTGACATGATTTCCTCTTACAATTAACTTTAATGTATTCTAGAGCATAATCAAATGGTAAAAAGGATCTAATTGGGAAAGCAGAGTCAGACAACAATTCCTTTACCTTTTCACAATCAAATGTTTGTCTGTGGAAGTAGATTTATCATGTGTGCCGTTTATACAGTGCCTTCAGAAAGTATTCCCCTTGAGTTTACCACATGTTGTTGTTTTACACCCTGAATTTAAATTTAATTGTGATTTTATACCCCATAATGTCAAAGCGGATTTTTTTTATTCAACATTTTTACAAATTATTCATAAAAGAAAAGCTTAAATTACTTGAGTCAGTAATTATTCAATACCTTTGTTATGGCAAGCCTAAATATGTTCAGGAGTAAAAATGTGCTTAACAAGTCACATAAGTTGCATGGACTCACTCTGTGTGCAATAATAGTGTTTAACATGATTCTTGAATAAATACCTCATCTCTGTACCAAACACACAATTATCTATAAAGTCCCTCAGTCGAGCAGTGAATTTCAAGCAGATTCAACCACAAAGCCCAGGGACGTTTTACATTGTCTCACGAAGAAGGGGCCTATTGATTGGTAGATAGAAAAAAATAAAACCTTGAATATCCCTTTGAGCATGGTGAAGTTAATAATTACACGTTGGATGGTGAATCAATACACCCAGTCACTACAAAGATACAGGTATCTCTCATAACTCAGCTGTCGGAAAGGAAGGAAACCGCTCATGGATTTCACCTTGAGGCCAATGATATCCAACACAATACATCACTGATGTATCTCCATATTATTATTATTATTATTTTTATTTTACCCCTTTTTCTCCCCAATTTCGTGGTATCCAATTGTTTTTGTTCTTCTTAACACAGCGCGCATCCAACTCGGAAGCCAGCCGCACCAATGTGTCGGAGGAAACACAGTGCACCTGGTTAGCGCGCACTGCGCCCGGCCCGCCACAGGAGTCGCTGGTGCGTGATGAGACAAGGACATCCCTACCAGCCAAGCCCTCCCTAACCCGGACAACGCTAGGCCAATTGTGCGTCGCCCCACGGACCTCCCGGTCGTGGCCGGTTACGACAGAGCCTGGGCGCAAACCCCGTCTCTGATGGCACAGCTGGCGCTGCAGTACAGTGCCCTTAACCACTGCGCCACCTGGGAGGCTGCATCATGTTATGGGTATGCTTGTCATCGGCAAGGACTAGGGAGTTTTTTTTAGGATGAAAAGAAATGGAATAGAGCTAAACACAGGCAAAATCCTAGAAGAAAGCCTGGTTCAGGCTGCATTCCAACTTTCACTGGGAGACAAATTAAATTTACAGCATGACAATAACCTGAAACTCAGGCCAAATATACACTGGAGTTGCTTACCAAGATGACATTGAATGTTCCTGAGTAATATATGCCATTTAGCAGACGCTTTTATCCAAAGCGACTTACAGTCATGTGAGTGGCGTAGATACAGTTTTGAAATGCTTGAAAATCTATGGCAAGACTTGAAAATGTCTGTCTAGCATTGATCAACAACCAAATGGACAGAGCTGGAATTGTAAATAAAATAAAAAGATCCTCAAAATTGTCCATACACACAAAAAGCTTGTTTATCTCAAATTTTGACAACAAATTTTGTTTACATTCCTGTTAGTGATCATTTCTCATTTGCCAAGATAATCTGTAGACCTGATAGGTGTGGCATATCAAAAAGCTGATTAAAGAGAATGATCATTACACAGGTGCACCTTGTGCTGGGGACAATAAAAGGCCAATCTAAGATGTGCAGTTTTGTCACACAACGCAATACTAGAGATGTCTCATGTTTTGAAGGACCTTACAATTTGTATACTGACTGCAGGAATGTCCATCAGACCTGTTGCCAGAAAATTGTATGTTAATTTCTCGACCATGAGCTGCCTCCAACGTCATTTTAGAGAATTTGGCAGTACGTCCAACCGGCCTCACAACCGCAGACCACGTGTAACCACACCAGACCAAGACCTCCACATCTGGCTTCTTCACCTTCAGGATCGTCTGATGGGGTTCTGAGGAGTATTAAAATCAAATCAAATCAAATTTTATTTGTCACATACACATGGTTAGCAGATGTTAATGCGAGTGTAGCGAAATGCTTGTGCTTCTAGTTCCGACAATGCAGTGATAACCAACAAGTAATCTAACTAACAATTCCAAAACTACTGTCTTATACACAGTGTAAGGGGATAAAGAATATGTACATAAGGATATATGAATGAGTGATGGTACAGAGCAGCATACAGTAGATGGTATCGAGTACAGTATATACATATGAGATGAGTATGTAGACAAAGTGGCATAGTTAAAGTAGCTAGTGATACATGTATTACATAAGGATGCAGTCGATGATGTAGAGTACAGTATATACGTATGTATATGAGATGAATAATGTAGGGTAAGTAACATTATATAAGGTAGCATTGTTTAAAGTGGCTAGTGATATATTTACATCATTTCCCATCAATCCCATTATTAAAGTGGCTGGAGTTGGGTCAGTGTCAATGACAGTGTGTTGGCAGCAGCCACTCAATGTTAGTGGTGGCTGTTTAACAGTCTGATGGCCTTGAGATAGAAGCTGTTTTTCAGTCTCTCGGTCCCAGCTTTGATGCACCTGTACTGACCTCGCCTTCTGGATGATAGCGGGGTGAACAGGCAGTGGTTCGGGTGGTTGATGTCCTTGATGATCTTTATGGCCTTCCTGTAACATCGGGTGGTGTAGGTGTCCTGGAGGGCAGGTAGTTTGCCCCGGTGATGCGTTGTGCAGACCTCACTACCCTCTGGAGAGCCTTACGGTTGAGGGCGGAGCAGTTGCCGTACCAGGCGGTGATACAGCCCGCCAGGATGCTCTCGATTGTGCATCTGTAGAAGTTTGTGAGTGCTTTTGGTGACAAGCCGAATTTCTTCAGCCTCCTGAGGTTGAAGAGGCGCTGCTGCGCCTTCTTCACGACGCTGTCAGTGTGAGTGGACCAATTCAGTTTGTCTGTGATGTGTATGCCGAGGAACTTATTACTGTCTGTAATAAAGACCTTTTGTGGGGGGAAACTAATTCTTATTGGCTGGTCCTGGCTCCCCAGTGGGTAGGCCTATGCTCACCCATGACTGCGCCCTTGCACAGTCATGTGAAATCCATAGATTAGGGCCTAATGAATTAATTTCAAATGACTGATTTCCTTATATGAACTGTAACTCAGTAAAATCTTAGAAATTGTTGCATGTTGCATTTATATTTTTGTTTCCAACAGGACAATAACCCTAAGCACACTGTCAAGACAACGCAGAAGTCTCTGAATGTCTTTGAGTGTCCCAGCCAGAGCCCAGACTTGAACCCGATTGAGCATCTCTGGAGAGACCTGAAAATAGTGGTGCAGCGACGCTGCCCATCCAACCTGACAAAGCTTCAGAGGTACTGCAGAGAAGAATGGGAGAAACTCCCCAAAAACAGGTGTGCCAAACTTGTAGCGTCATACCTCAGAAGACTCAAGGCTGTAATTGCTGCCAAAGGTGCTTCAACAAAGTACTGAGTAAAGGGTCAGAATATTTATCTAAATGTGATATTTCCAGTTTTTATTTTTAATACATTTGCAAAAATTTCTAAAACGTGGGAAAATGTGGAATAAGTCAAGGGTCTGAATACTTTCCAAATGCACGGTGTATTGTATATAGTGGTGTGTATAGCAGTAGTTATGTAGGATGAGCCTTGACTAGAATACAGTATATACAGCACATATGAAGTGGGTAAAACAGTATGTAAACATTATTAAAGTGACCAGTGTTAGTTGAATATGTAGATAGGGCAGAAGTCTCTAAGGTAGAGTACCGGTGATATCCAGCTAGTTACAGTGACTAAGGTTCAGGACAGGGTACTGGGCAGAAGCCGGCAAGTAGTGACTATTTAACAGTCTTGTGGCCTGGACATAGAAGCTGTTTTTCAGTATTTCGGTCCCAGCTTTCATGCACCTGTACTGTCTCCGCCTTCTAAATGGTAGACGAGTGAACAGGCCGTGGCTTGGGCTGAGGGCGTCTAAGACCAATGCAATTTTCAAGGTTGATAATGGAGTACTATTCCTTTAGACACCACCAAAAGATCGGAACAGGTGATTCTCAGTTTTGTTTAGAAGGAGCTTGATTCTCCTATCTGTTGCATCCATATTATGTCACACAAGTGAGAAGGTTTCTGTGGGTCTGGCTCATAGACTGTATATATAAAGGTCTGGCTATAAACAATGCAACATGTGACTGCAAGGCCCCATCTTGTTTTAAAGCATACAACATGAAACACATACAAAGGAAAAGAGACCAGATTTCCAAATATTTCACTTTACTTTATGGTTTCTTTTGGCTTTTAAAAGGATAGTTCACCCATATTCCAAAATGACATATTTGTTTCCTTACCCTGTATGCAGTCAGAGATATATGGTCACCATCAACTGTAGGCTGGGTTTTCATGGTGCTTCCTGTAGAGCACCACTGTGGAGGTGTCATAATACCAATCAAACCAATAGTTTTTCCACCGTTCATTTTTCCCATTGGGGATTTTAGAAATACTTAAAATAAGGGCTGTGTTTTGTGTAGACTAACCGTGGTGTGTTTTAATAACCATGTAAATCTTTCTCGGACAAGGTGACTTTTATCAGGTGACAAGGTGACTTTTATCAGTATATTCAGCTCTATTTACTCTCAGATTCGAAAATGCGAATTAGCGTCAAACTAGACATCGTGCAAAACTACAAATCCCTGCAAGCTCCTGCATGTCATCTCTAGCTGATACCTTTGCCAACGGGTATTGTGTCAACTTAAAACTAGCTGAAGACAGTTCACATAGTTGTCCATTTAAAGAACTGTAGCCTATTTATTAATTAACACTTTAGCTAACATTTCATAGTTAATCCAGAGATTCTTACTTTTGCCTCCATTCAGATCATCATGGCATTTGTAGTTCTTTATGATAGCTACATTAGAAGCTAATTAGCATTTCATTTTGGGCGGGGTAAATAAAGGTGAATATATTGATAAAAGACACCTTGTCCTAGAGAGGTTTACACGGTTATCTAAACATCACACCAGGGTAAACCTACACAAAACACACCCCTTATTTGAAGTGTTTCTAAAATTAATAGTGGAAAAATTATTGGAATCATTTCCTTGTGTGTCCTCTAGGTTTATGGGTATTTTGAATCATACTGTGGTACTCTATACCAATTGAATATATTTTACATTGTTTGAATTTAATGTTAAGCCTTATTTCACTGTCGTATGCACAACCTACATTTTTCCTTGACATCATTTGATATTTTCATAAGAATGCATCATATAGAGAGAAATAGTAATGGCATATTTTTGTATGCAGTAACTCCGCCATGGGTCTTTGTACAAAACCTATTGGGAAACGAATGGTGTTTTTGGAATAACGCCAAAAATAAGGTATGTGGTAAACACAGGTTTAGGAGATGTTCTCTTATGAGATAATCTTCATCAGCTAATGTCACTTTTTGTGAATTTTTAAGCATTTATTAAATAAATAAAGCGCATAAAGAACATAAACGCCTCATAATGTATAAAACTCATGTTAACTAACGCATAGGATCTCCTAAAACTGACTTCATTTTCCGGAGTTTTTCCCCAAACCCTATTCTTTACCCATGGGAATGGCTGAACGAACCAGAGGTAACACATTTCCGTTTGCGGAGCATTTGGCCAATGTACGAGCATTTGGCCAATGTACGAGCATTTGGCCAACAGGGGGCGCATTCCATTTGGCCTGAGCGCGAGAAGGAAGCAAATTCATAGATGTGGTTCACGTTCACGTATGCAGCAAACAAGACTGGAGGCAACCCTCAGAAGCTCAGGATTGCGAGTATCTTCACCATATTGTCGCAATACTCTTGATTCAAGTGGATTTACGGACTTCGGTTTTACCGGTGTTTGAATCCAGAGCGTATTTTTCGGTTGAGCGTTAACTGAAGTGATGAAGGCAACTCGCGCGTGAATTACTACTGGAAACAATAACGTTTTAGTAGACTACATGGATTTTCCGTCGGTTGTCAATACTTGACCCCGCTTTTTATCGGTTTACTACCATACAGTTTGGGGCCAACGTAGTTATTTGTTCAAGGAAATGTGAGCTCAAGAAAGATGATGACCTGAGGCTGTCCCTAATTCCTGTTTACATGAAGTAGTTCAACTATCAAACGTCCTCAAGACAGCGGAAAGGAAACGGACTAAATTAATTGTTGGCTACATTGTAACATTTCAAGCTGGCAAGTAATGCCACTTTTTATGTTCTATGTCTGCTGAGTATTCCACAGAGGAACCAAAACGCGCTCGTGACCGAGAGGGAACGGCCAATTAACTTTGATTTTGGGTAAGTCCTAGGCAGTATTCTATTTCAGCGTGCGAGTGCGCATCCTTTTTATGCATGTGATGAGCATTGCGAGCCATCAATTTGTGATTACCATGTCGCGATGTTGCTAGGTAACTGACTTGTGTAAAGATGGTGGGTTTACTTTGGGTCACAGTGAAAAGCGCGGAACAATTTCAATAATTTCCTCCACAGACCGCAGCAATTCAAAATCCAATTGCATATGCAGTGTTCATTATTCTCTCAATAGCTCACGATCAGAGATGTCTGTCTAAGTAGGTGAAGGATGCGATGCAGTAGAATCATGCTTGATTCCCTTGACTTGTTACATTGTTACCACTATCTACAATCTCTCTTTAACAGCACACAAGAGATCAACTAATGCAAGAGGGAGTTAGTCAACAACTCTGGATTTGTTGTATGCTGTTGAACAGAGATGCATTATAACACTAAAAACAGTTCCCTATGTCTGGTTTTTGGGGATTACTTGTTGCCATTGAGCGATTTAAAAATGAGCCTGTTTTGGTAACTTTGACATTTTCGCGGATTGGGAAAGGGGGATACCTAGTCAGTTATGCAACTGAATTCCTTCAACTGAAATGTGTCTTCCGCATTTAACCCAACCCCTCTGAATGAGAGAGGTGCTGGGGGAACAGTGGGTTACCTGGCTTGCTCAGGGAACGAACGACAGCTTTTAACTTGTCAGCTTTCAGTTACTGGCCCAACGCTCTAACCACGAGTACCATGTTGCAACATACTGTATGTACCTTTCCACTGTACCTTTCTTTTCTTGAGGTATCTGCAGCTACGGATTCAGTACTGATTCATCATGCAAGTGCCCAACCCATGCTTATCTCAACAATATTGAGAGCTGTTGCAGGTTGCCCTTTGTGTTGTTCTTTTTGTCGTTTAGGTTGTAAATATGAGTCAGTTATCTTCTGACACTGGCCCATCTGAGTTGCTGTGTTCATAGTTTGTCATCTTCTATTTTCACATGATGTATTTTCCAACAAGGTTTGCAGCTGAACTGTGCCTGTTGTTATACCAGGGTAGTAATGATATTGATTGGAGCAGTCACATATGGTAGTCTCTTTGAGTGATCTTGGGTTTTTCGTCCAGGTTTTGTAATGGTCTCTTGTCAGTCTTAAAATAAAATAAAAAAATCTAACTAATAAACTCTGACTGCAGCATCACCTGCACATTTGTTCCACTTTATTTGTCTGTCAAACAAACAAATAATGAAGAGAAAGAGAAATAGTGTGCTGCTTGTCCATCAATGCCTCTTAATATGTGAATTCCTGACCATGTCTCTTAATAAAGCTGTCAGTTGGTCAGGTTCTGTGGGCTTCCATGGTGAGGTGCACTCCCCAGTCTACTGTAATTGAGGCCAGTGTGACTCACTCTCCAGTGCTGACAGGGGCCTGTGACCACTGCTGCCCATATGGTGGCTCTGCACTGAAGGGCAGCCCTGACGCAGTGCCACTGTTCTGGAGGGAGGCCGCACTACCACGGCACACTACCCAAGGTTGCCCCCTCTCTGTGCCACTGTACTGAAAACATTCACATTCTTTCTGCAAATGTATGCTTGTTGGGCCAAAAGGCGCAGGTTTCTCTTTAATTATTTGGTTGACAAAGTAGCTGAACCCCCCTACTGTAGCAGGTTGTGAAGACATGTGGTGCCTCCCTCTCAGGCTTGTGTAAAGGACAACATGGCATCACTCCAGCCATACACCATCAACTCACTGATAGAACTGATGTCCCCCTCACACACAATGACATCAACAATACACGTCTACTGCCAGAAATAGATAAAGGGATTACAAGTGCATAGGCTACTTTGAGGAGATGTGAGGAAACTGTTATTACACAGCTTTTTATTTTTAGGATGTTGTAAACAGTGGAATTCCTGCCTTTCAAACATGGACGACAGGCGCACTAGATTCTTAAATGGCAAGTTGTTATTTTGAGATGACTGTAGGTGTTGATGTGTGTTTTGTTATGTGCACAGGATCTTTGCACAGATCAATTATCCCCATGCTGGGCTTGTGGGAACTTGTTTTGTATCCTGATTTACAGTCATTTTTACTTAATTCAGTATCTCTAAAGAGAGTGACAACAAAGCCAAATGCAATAGGAGACTTGATATAAATAGTATGTACATTTTTTGCTGTCTGAATTGAATTAGTGGCATATCTTTGCCTTTATTTCCCCAGTGCACACCCAGATGATGCATGGACAGGTAGTTCAGCTTCTTTTTACGCTGCAGATTGTTATGTTTGCGTTCCCTGTTCAAAGCACATGTCAGAGAAACTGTTATAACAGCATAAAGTGTGAAAAGGAAAGTTAGTCACTGGGTATCTTCTCACTCTCTCTCAATTTTTTCCCTGTATCATGAGGCTGAGATTACTGTGTTCCCCAACCCCTGGAGTGGTGTTTGATGATACTTAAAATAAATACAATTCCACTCAAACTATCTTTTGGTATTTGTTTCATTAGTGCACTATTGATACAGTCCCAAAATGTTTTGCAAGCCTGCAATCAAGTAGTTTTCATGATAAAGAACTTTCAAAATGCAGAAATACAGCCAGTGATGCATTTTGCGTCATACCGGCTGTATTTCTGCCCAACGTGAATGGCAAGAGCTCAGACACCCATGTAAAATGAAATGACCCCGGGAATCGATAGAACATCGCTCAGAGATGCCCAAAAAACGATAACATAAAAAATGGGTGAATCTTTGCTTTAAGGGGGAGGAGGACTTGAGGTGAAGAAGATCTATTATAGCCATCAGGATAACCACTAATACCCACTGATCCAGGGAAACTCCTCACTCTCACTTGATTGTTGTGGTGTAATGGTACACATATTCATACCGAACCGTTCGTTACGGGAGCCTCAGTTTGGTCCACACTGAACCGGAAGGAATACATAAAAAAAAATATTTACAAAATAAAAACACTAGGTCTATAGGCTATGCGTACACAGTTGTAGGCCCATGCATCTTGAGTAAATCTGCAGATTCAGGCTATTTTGTTAAAAATCTAATCAAAATGTATTTGTCACATGTGCCGAATACAACAGGTATAGATAGACCTTACAGTGAAATGCTTACTTTACAGGCCCTTAACCAACAATGGAGTTTTAAGAAAGTACAACAAAAATAAAAGTAACAAATAATTACAGGGCAGCAGTAAAATAACAATAGCGAAGCTATATACAGTGGGTACCGTTAGTTGGGTTGGGGGTAGAAGCTGTTTAGAAGCCTCTTGGACCTAGACTTGACGCTCCGATACCGCTTGCCGTACAGAAGCAGAGAGAACAGTCTATGATTAGTTGGCTGGAGTCTTTGACAATTTTTAGGGCCTTCCTCTGACACCGCCTGGTATAGAGGTCCTGGATGGCAGGAAGCTTGGCCCGGTGATATGTACTGGGCCGTACCCACTACCCTCTGTAGTGCCTTGCGGTCGGAGGCCGAGTAGTTGCCATACCAGGCAGTGATGCAATCCATCAGGATGCTCTCGATGGTGCAGCTGTAGAACCTTTTGAGGATCTGAGGACCCATGCCAAATCTTTTCAATCTCCTGAGGGGGAATAGGTTTTGTCGTGCCCTCTTCACAACTGTCTTGGTGTGCTTGGTCCATGTTAGTTTGTTGGTGATGTGGATGCCAAGGAACTTGAAGCTCTCAATCTGCTCCACTACAGCTACAGCCTCGTCGTTGAGAATGGGGGCGTGCTCAGTCCTCTTTTTTCTGTAGTCCACAATCATCTCTCGTGTTGAGGATCAGCGTGGATAATGTGTTGTTACCTACCCTTACCACCTGGGGGCGGCCCGTCAGGAAGTCCAGGATCCAGTTGCAGGGGGAGGTGTTTAGTCCCAGGGTCCTTAGCTTAGTGATGAGCTTTGAGGGCACTATGGTGTTGAATGCTGAGCTCTTCAATGAATAGCATTCTCACATAGGTGTTCCTTTTGTCCAGGTGTGAAAGGGCAGTGTGGAGTGCAATAGAGATTGCATCATCTGTGGATCTGTTGGGGCGGTATGCAAATTGGAAGGGGTCTAGGGTTTCTGTAATGGTGTTGATGTGAGCCATGACCAACCTTTCAAAGCACTTCATGGCTACAGACGTGAGTGCTACGGATCGGTAGTCATTTAGGCAGGTTACCTTAGTGTTCTTGGGCACAGAGACTATGGTGGTCTGTTTAAAACATGTTGGTATTACAGGGAGAGGTTGAACATGTCAGTGAAGACAATTGCCAGTTGGTCAGTGCATGCTCGGAGTACACATCCTGGTAATTCATCTGGCCCTGCGGCCTTGTGAATGTTGAACGGTTTATAGGTCTAACTCATATCGGCTACGAAGAGCGTGATCACACAGTTGTCAGGAACAGCTGATGCTCTCATGCATGTTTCAGTGTTACTTGCCTCGAAGCGAGCATATAAGTAATTTAGTTCGTCTGGTAGGCTCGTGTCACTGGGCAGCTCTTGGCTGTGCTTCCTTTTGTAGTCTATAATGGTTTGCAAGCCCTGCCACATCCGACGAGCGTCAGAGCTGGTGTAGTTTTATTCGATCTTAGTCCTTTATTGATGCTTTGCCTGTTTAATGGTTCGTTGGAGAGCAAAGCGGGAATTCTTATAAGCTTCCGGGTTGGAGTCCCGCTCCTTGAAAGCGGCAGCTCTCGCCTTTAGGCCAGTGTGGATGTTGCCTGTAATCCGTGGCTTCTGGTTGGGGTATGTATGTACAGTCACTGTGGAGGCGACGTCATCAATGCACTTATTGATGAAGCCAATGACTGATGTGGTGTACTCTTCAATGCCATCGGAGGAATCCCGGAACATATTCCAGTCTGTGATAGCAAAATAGTCCTGTAGTTTAGCATCTGCTTCATCTGACCACTTTTTTTTGACCGAGTCACTGGTGCCTCCTGCTTTTAATTTTTGCTTGTAAGCAGGAATCAGGAGGATAGAATTATGGTCAGATTTGCCAAATGGAGGGCGGGGGTGAGCTTTGCACATGTCTCTGTGTGTGGAATAAAGGTGGTCCAGAGTTTTTTTTTCTTCCCCTCTGGTTGCACATTTAACATGCTGACAGAAATGAGGTAAAACTGATGTAAGTTTCCTTGCATTGAAGTCCCTGGCCACTAGGAGCGCCGCGTCTGGATGAGTGTTTTCCTTTTTGCCTATGGCGGTATACGGCTCATTGAGTGCGGTCTTAGATGTCTGTGGTTGTATGTAGACATCTAAGAAAAATACAGATGTAAACTCTCTAGGTAGAAAGTGTGGTCTACAGCTTATCATTAGATACTCTACCTCAGGCAAGCAATAGCTAGAGACTTCCTTAGATACCATGCACCAGCTGTTGTTTACAAATATTCACAGACCGCCACCCCTTGTCTCACCAGAAGCTGCTGTACTATCCTGCCGATAGAATGTTTAACCCGCCAGCTGTATGTTATTAATGTCATCGTTTAGCCACGACTTGGTGAAACATAAGATATTACAGTTTTTAATGTCCCATTGGTAGGACATACGTGGATTGTATAAATAATTGGAGACAGGCGCAGGAATTCGTAATAGGGGGGTTTAATACGCCACCCAAAATATACAACATGCCATGAAAAGGCACAGGGATGAAGCCCAAAACAAACACGTATACAAAAACACAGGGATGTAACCCAAACAAAAAAGCAAGGTTAAACCTCTAATAAATACACAGGACGAGAACCGCAATACACTACACGGGGCGAGACCCGTAGTAACAAATGCACAACAATACACGGGATGAAACCCGTAATAACAAGTGCACAATACGCGCAGCACGAAAGCCGAAATAACAAAGCACAGGTACTCACAGACCAAGGACATGGGAATAAGAACTGACAAAACAATGGTGAACAAAGGGCACATTATATATATATATATATATACACACACACACAATTACGAATCAGGGGGAATGGGAATCAGGTGTGCGTAAAGTAACAGTTCAGTGACGCCTAGAGGCCAGTGATGTAGACCTCCGGAACTGGTGCATGGAATGAGCAGCAGTACCGGGGGAATCCGTGACACCAATCTCCTTTCGCAAAATCTGTGTCTTTCTCCTGCGAATGACTGGGATGAGGGCCGGTTATAAGAGACGGTAGCAGCAGCATTATGTACAAAATAAATTACAAACAATGCGAAAAAACAAACAAAATAGCACGGTTGGTTATTAAGAGCCAATAAGACGGCAGCCATCCTCTCCGGGTCCATTATTAGATGTAACAACTAGAGCCTAGCGCATTTCGAACTATCCTTTTGTGAGTTACAGCGGGCGGCAGGTAGCCTAGTGGTTAGAGTGTTGGGCCAGTAACAAAAGTTGCTGGATCGAATCCCCGAGCTGGCAAGATAAAAATCTGTCATTCTGCCCCTGAACAAGGCAGTTATCCCACTGTTCCCTAGTAGGACATCATTGTAAATAAGAATTTGTTCTTAACTGGCTTGCCTAGTTAAATAAAGGTAAACTTTATTTTTTTTAAATAACTAGTTCTGTGTGATGGGGTCGATAAACCAGAATTGGAGTATCCAGTATCCTCCAGTTTTGTTCAACATTTTGGCTTCCAAGTAAATTACATTGCCGATGGACAGACAGTTGTGGGTAAAACGTTAACGGTATGTCGCCATGCTCAACGAGCTGCCAACACCTCAAATATGTTGAAACATTTACGCCAACATCACCCCAGTATACCGGAGCAAGATGGAACCGCAAACAAACAACAACACATCATCTCCCCTCTGTATTCAAGCAGCCCTTGGCAGCTGCTTCTGACCTGTCCGAAGGATTTTCTAAAATTTGATTTGTACTTTTCATAATTTTTTATTTGTACAATTTTAACCCGTTTTTCTCCCCAATTTTGTGGTATCCAATTGGTAGTTACTGTCTTGCGTTATCACTGCAACTCCAGTACAGACTCGGGAGAGGCGAAGGTCAAGAGCTGTGCGTCCTCCGAAACACAACCCAACCAAGCCACACTGCTTCTTGACACAATGCCCACTTAACCCAGCTGCACCAATGTGTCTGAGGAAAAACTGTACACCTGGCGACCATGTCAGCGTGCTTTGAGCCTGGCCCGCCACAGGAGTCGCTAGTGCGCGATGGGACAAGGACATCCTTGCCGGCCAAACCCTCCCCTAACCAGGTCTACGCTGGGCCAATTGTGCGCCGCCCCATGTGTCTCTGGTCACGGCCGGCTACGACAGAGCCTGGACTCGAACCCAGAATCTCTAGTGGCACAGCTTAGACCGTGACATGGTTGCTGCCCATATCATTGCAGAAAATACACGAGGGGGACAGACATGCCAAAGGAATGTCTGACAGCTTGAAAGATGTTTTAAACGCTATATTGAAAATGGTTAACTTTGTTAAAGCAAAGTTAACAAAGTTAACCATTTTCAATGTAGCGTTCAAAACGTATTTCAAGCTGTCAGACATTCCTTTGGCAGCAAGAGCCTCTCGGTGTTTGCTGCAGTGTACCCAAGTGGCATCGGGAGCATATCAGGGCACAAGGCGAGACCCAGATGCAAACACAGGAGGTAGATGGTTTGAGTCTTTGCTATTTATTATTCAAGATGGGTAGGCAAGAGAATGGTCTTAGACAGGCAAAAAATCTAAACCAGTTCAGAGTCCAGGAGGTACAGTGTGGCAGGCAGGCTTGAGGTCAGGGCAGGCAGAATGGTCAGGCAGGCGGGTACAGAGTCCAGAACAGGCAAGGGTCAAAACTGTGAGGACTAGTAAAAGAGAGTAGAAAAGGCAGGAGCACAGGAAAAACATACTGGTTGACTTGGAACATACAAGACGAACTGGCACAGAGAGACAGGAAACACAAGGAAAAATACCTCCGGGATAACAAGCGACACCTGGAGGGGGTGGAGACAATAACAATGACAGGTGAAACTGATCAGGGTGTGACAGAGCAACTGCTTGCACGCGGGTTACCACTCCACTATGTCTCCCTGTCATGGCTTTTGTGCCATCAGTGCAGATGCCAAAGTCCGTTTGATGTCACAAAGCTGTCCAGTACTTTAAAAATATCCTCTCCCGGTTTGCAGAAGAGGATGTCTTCCAGGAGCTGTGCCAGGCCCGCCGCGTCTGTTGACTCATCCAGCTGTAACGCATAGAATTCATTGGCTTGTATGCGAAGCAGTAAGAATTTCAAAACATCTTCTGCAATGTCACGGTTGCATCGTGAAACAGTGTTGTTTGATGAAGACATTGTCTGTATAGTTTTTTGGGGCTTTTCCCCCCAGCATTGTCCCAGCCATATCCGTGGCAGCAGGAAGAATTAAGTCCTCCACAATAATATGGGGCTTGCCTGTCCGAGCCACTCGGTAGCTCACCATATAAGACACTAGAAGTCGACCGATTAATCGGAATGGCCGATGGACACTGATTTGGCTGATAAATTTTTTTTTAAAACACACACACATATATATATATATATATATATATATATATATATATATATATATATATATATATACACATAACTTGGCAAGTCAGTTAAGAACACATTCTTATTTTCAATGACGGCCTAGGAACGGTGGGTTAACTGCCTTGTTCAGGGGCAGAACCACAGATTTTTACCTTGTCAGCTCTGTGATTCAAACTTGCAACCTTACAGTTAACTAGTCCAACGCTCTAACCACCTGCCTCTCATTGCACTCCACGAGGAGCCTGCCTGTTACGCGAATGCAGTAAAAAGCCAAGGTAAGTTGCTAGCTAGCATTAAACTTATCTTATAAAAAACAATCAATCATGAGTTAACTACACATGGTTGATATTACTCGTTTATCTAGCTTGTCCTGCATTGCATATAATCGATGCGGTGCGCATTCGCGAAAAAGGACTGTCGTTGCTCCAACGTGTACCTAACCATAAACATCAATGCCTTTCTTAAAATCAATACACACAAGTATATATTTTTAAACCTGCATATTTAGTTAATATTGCTTGCTAACATGAATTTCTTTTAACTAGGTAAATTGTGTCACTTCTCTTGCAACAGAGTCAGGGTATATGCAGCAGTTTGGGCCGCCTGGCTCGTTGCGAACTGTATGAAGACTATTTCTTCCTAACAAAGACAACCAACTTCGCCAAACGGGGGATGATTTAACCAAAGCGCATTTGCGAAAAAAGCACAATCGTTTTACCTAACCATCAACACCAATGCCTTTCTTGAAATCAATACACAGAAGTATATATTTTTAAACCTGCATAGTCAGGGTAAATGCAACAGTTTGGGCCGCCTTGCTCGTTGCGAACTAATTTGCCAGAATTTTATGTAATTATGACATAACATTGAATGTTGTACAATGTAACAGCAATATTTAGACTTAGGGATGCCACCCATTAGATAAAATACGGAACGGTTCTGTATTTCACTGAAATAATAAACGTTTTGTTTTTCGAAATGATAGTTTCCGGATTCGACCATATTAATGACCTAAGGCTCGTATTTCTGTGTGTTATTATATTATAATTAAGTCTATGATTTGATATTTGATAGAGCAGTCTGACTGAGCGATGATAGGCAGCAGCAGGCTCGTAAGCATTCATTCAAACAGCACATTCGTGCGTTTTGCCAGCTGCTCTTCGCTGTGCTTCAAGAATTGAGCTGTTTAAGACTTCAAGCCTATCAACTCCCAAGATTAAGTTGGTGTAACCGATGTGAAATGGCTAGCTAGTTAATGGGGTGCGCGCTAATAGCATTTCAAACGTCACTCGCTCTGAGACTTGGAGTAGTTGTTCCCCTTGCTCTGCAAGGGCCGCAGATTTTATGGAGCGATGGGTAACGATGCTTCGAGGGTGGCTGTTGTCGATGTGTTCCTGGTTCGAGCCCAGGTAGGGGCGAGGATATGGACAGAAGTTATACTGTTACACTGGCAGTACTAAAGTGCCTATAAGAACATCCAATAGTCAAAGGTACAGTGCCTTGCGAAAGTATTCGGCCCCCTTGAACTTTGCGACCTTTTGCCAAATTTCAGGCTTCAAACATAAAGATATAAAACTGTATTTTTTTGTGAAGAATCAACAACAAGTGGGACACAATCATGAAGTGGAACGACATTTATTGGATATTTCAAACTTTTTTAACAAATTAAAAACTGAAAAATTGGGCGTGCAAAAATATTTAGCCCCTTTACTTTCAGTGCAGCAAACTCTCTCCAGAAGTTCAGTGAAGATCTCTGAATGATCCAATGTTGACCTAAATGACTAATGATGATAAATACAATCCACCTGTGTGTAATCAAGTCTCTGTATAAATGCACCTGCACTGTGATAGTCTCAGAGGTCCGTTAAAAGCGCAGAGAGCATCATGAAGAACAAGGAACACACCAGACAGGTCTGTGATACTGTTGTGAAGAAGTTTAAAGCCGGATTTGGATACAAAAAGATTTCCCAAGCTTTAAACATCGCAAGGAGCACTGTGCAAGCGATAATATTGAAATGGAAGGAGTATCAGACCACTGCAAATCTACCAAGACCTGGCCGTCCCTCTAAACTTTCAGCTCATACAAGGAGAAGACTGATCAGAGATGCAGCCAAGAGGCCCATGATCACTCTGGATGAACTGCAGAGATCTACAGCTGAGGTGGGAGACTCTGTCCATAGGACAACAATCAGTCGTATATTGCACAAATCTGGCCTTTATGGAAGAGTGGCAAGAAGAAAGCCATTTCTTAAAGATATCCATAAAAAGTGTTGTTTAAAGTTTGCCACAAGCCACCTGGGAGACACACCAAACATGTGGAAGAAGGTGCTCTGGTCAGATGAAACCAAAATTGAACTTTTTGGCAACAATGCAAATCGTTATGTTTGGCGTAAAAGCAACACAGCTCATCACCCTGAACACACCATCCCCACTGTCAAACATGGTGGTGGCAGCATCATGGTTTGGGCCAGCTTTTCTTCAGCAGGGACAGGGAAGATGGTTCAAATTGATGGGAAGATGGATGGAGCCAAATACAGGACCATTCTGGAAGAGAACCTGATGGAGTCTGCAAAAGACCTGAGACTGGGACGGAGATTTGTCTTCCAACAAGACAATGATCCAAAACATAAAGAAAAATCTACAATGGAATGGTTCAAAAATAAACATATCCAGGTGTTAGAATGGCCAAGTCAAAGTCCAGACCTGAATCCAATCGAGAATCTGTGGAAAGAACTGAAAACTGCTGTTCACAAATGCTCTCCATCCAACCTCACTGAGCTCGAGCTGTTTTGCAAGGAGGAATGGGAAAAATTTCAGTCTCTCGATGTGCAAAACTGATAGACACCCCAAGCGACTTACAGCTGTAATCGCAGCAAAAGGTGGCGCTACAAAGTATTAACTTAAGGGGGCTGAATAATTTTGCACACCCAATTTTTCAGTTTTTGATTTGTTAAAAAAGTTTGAAATATCCAATAAATGTCGTTCCACTTCATGATTGTGTCCCACTTGTTGTTGATTCTTCACAAAAAAATACAGCTTTATACCTTTATGTTTGAAGCCTGAAATGTGGCAAAAGGTCGCAAAGTTCAAGGGGGCCTGTAACGTCGTTCGTCTGTTGAATGAAGAGAGTCAGACCGAAATGCAGTGTGTAGGTTACTCATGACTTTAATGAAAGTATCGCGGTACATGAAATAACTTATATAAGAAAACACCAAACGAAACGTGAAACTAATTACAGCCTATCTGTTGACTACAACACAGAGACAGGAACAAACACCCACAAAATACAACGCGAACTCAGGCTACCTAAATACGGTTCCCAATCCGAGACAACGAGAATCACCTGACTCTGATTGAGAATCGCTTCAGGCAGCCAAGCCTAACTAGACACGCCCCTAATCATACACAATCCCAATTAATACAAACCCCAATACGAAACACAACATATAAACCCATGTCACACCCTGGCCTACCCAAACATATACCAAAAACACAAAATACAATGACCAAGGCGTGACAGGGCCGAATACTTTCGCAAGGCACTGTATATGAAATACAAATTCTATAGAGAGAAATAGTCCTATAAATACTATATTAACTACAACCTAAAACCTCTTACCTTGGAATATTGAAATCTCATGTTAAAAGGAACCACCAGCTTTCATATGTTCTCATGTTCTGAGCAAGGAACTTAAATGGTAGCTTTTTTACATGGCACATATTGTACTTTTACTTTATTCTCCAACACTTTGTTTTTGCATTATTTAAACCAAATTGAACATGTTTCATTACTTATTTGAGGCTAAATTGATTTTTATTGATATATTATATTAAGTCAAAATAAGTGTTCATTCAGTATTGTTTTAAATGTCATTATTACAAATACATTTTAAAAATCGGCCGATTAATCGGTATCTGCTTTTTTTGGTCCTCCAATAATTGGTATCGCCGTTGAAAAATCATATTCGGTCGACCTCTATAAGACGCTTCCAGACCCTTCTTATTAATAGTATCTGTTGCTTTTATACATGTCTCACTACTCAAAAGTCGTCTTAATTCTCGCTCAAAAAACTCCTGTGAAAAGGTGAATCTGTACATAGACAATGGGATCTTGCCCAGGGAGAGGAACCCCCTAGACTGCATTCTGCACATAGTCTACCTTCATTAAGACTGGGGTTTGGCCCAAGTTTGTTGAGCCTGTTGAGCTTGTTTCTCACACAGAAGATACTGTATACAGATGTGTAGCGCTAGGATCCTTTCTCCCTCTGTTAGTTTTAGTCACACCCCTCAGAGACAGTCTAAACTTTAAAAACTTAAATCTTTCAAAGTCCTGTCATCACAATTTCACATTCTGTTCAGGCCCTCGTCAAAATTACAGTAGGCTAAATAAATGTTTTTTATCTTTGCTGTGTCTGATACTTTCACTCCTGATGCCGCGTTGTATTGCTGTTGCCCAGACTTTGCTGTTAAG
The DNA here is from genome assembly GCF_023373465.1 of Oncorhynchus keta. Classification (NCBI taxonomy): domain Eukaryota; kingdom Metazoa; phylum Chordata; class Actinopteri; order Salmoniformes; family Salmonidae; genus Oncorhynchus; species Oncorhynchus keta. The sequence goes on from NC_068445.1 coordinate 20,045,550, forward strand.
ATGTGTTTTTTTTGTTTCCTGCAATCAATATTTAACATTCTAGTACATTTTGATGATGATTTAATTGGAGGTCAGAATGTGATATGTCCACGCTAAAGCTATTTATAAACTGGGCGGTTCGAGCCTGAATGCTGATTGGCTGAAAGCCGTGGTATATCACAGATTACATTGGTAACCAGTTTATAATACCAATAAGGCACATTGGGGGCTTGTGGCATATGAACAATACACCGCGGCTAAGGGCTGTATCCAGGAACTCTGCGTCGTGCATAACAACAGCCCTTAGATGAGGTATATTGGCCATATACCACACCTCCTTGTGCCTTATTGCTTAAATACACTATATACACAATATATACAAAAGTATGTGGACACCCCTTCAAATTAGCGGATTTGGCTATTTCAGCCACACCCGTTGCTGACAGGTGTATAAAATCAAGCACACAGCCATGCAATCTCCATAGACAAATATTGTCAGCAGAATGGCCTTAATGAAGAGCTCAATGACTTCCAAAGTTGCACCGTCATAGGATGCCACCTTTCCAACAAGTCCGTTGGTCAAATTTCTGCCCTACTAGAGCTGCCCTGGTCAACTATAAGTGCTGTTATTGTGAAGTGGAAACGTCTAGAGCAGTGGTTCCCAAACTTTTTATAGTCCCGTACCCCTTAAAATATTCATCTTCGAGCTGAGTAGCACCAGGGTCAGTGCACTCTAATGTTGTTTTTTGCCATCATTGTAAGCCTGCCACACACACACTATACAATACATTTATTAAACATAAGACTGAGTGTGAGTTTTTGTCACAATCCGGCTCATGGGAAGTGACAAAGAGCTCTTATAGGACCAGGGAACAAATAATAATTATTATTATTTTGCTCTTTATTTTGCCATCTTACATATAAAGCCTTATTTGTTCATCAAAAAATTGTGAATAACTCACCACAGGTTAATGAGAAGGGTGTGCTTGAAAGGATGCACATAACTCTGCAATGTTGTGTTGTATTGGAGAGAGTCTCAGTCTTAGATCAATTTCCACACACTGTCTGTGCCTGTATTTAGTTGTCATGCACCTATGTGAGAGAATCCACTCTCACATAAGTACGTTGTTGCAAAAGGCATCAGTGTCTTGACAGCGCGATTTGCCAAGGCAGGATATTCTGAGCGCAACCCTATCTAGAAATCTGGCAGTGGCTTCTGGTTAAATTAAATTTTCACAGAACCGCTTGTTGCAATTTCCACGAGGCTCTCTTGTTCAGCTATCGGTAAGTGGACTGGAGGCAGGGCATGAAAGGGATAACAAATCCAGTTGTTTGTGTTGTCTGATGCGTCGTGAAACAGTGTTGTCTGTATAGTTTTTTGGGGCCTTTTTTTTTGGGGGGGGGGCTTTTAACCCAGCATTGTCCCAGCCATATCCGCGGCAGCAGAACAACTTGTGTCGTCGACAGGTGCAGGTGTAGTGCTGCTGGTAGTAGCAGTACTATCAGTAGAGTGTCTCTATGGACGCGGGGCTTTTAAAAAAAACATTTGGCTACATACGTGACCATTAGTGGAATTCCCGCGAGAGAGTAACGGTTAATGTGATTGGATGTTAATATTTTGACTAGGCTACCTGTATTGGACATTGTGTTGTTATTTCGCTGAACACTAGATGGATTAATTTTATTTTTGGCAGTGAAACGAGGCTTCTCAGACGAGGAAAAAAAGCATCACCCAAATGTATAGCCCCGTTGGAAATTCTAAATGGACTGTTTGAAAAGGTGAATCACATTTTTATTTGGCGTACCCCCGACGGCATTGCGTACCCCAGTTTGGGAATAACCGTTCTAGGGAACAACCAAGGCTCAGCCACGAAGTGGTAGGCCACACAAGCTCACAGAACGGGACCGGCGAGTGCTGAAGTGTGTAAAAATTATCTTATTAAAATTATTACACTCACCATTGAGTTCCAAACTGCCTCTGGCAGCAACGTCTGTGCAGGAACTGTTCGCCAGAAGCTTCATGAAATGGGTTTCCTTGGCCGAGCAGCCTGGCCCCTTAGTTCCAGTGACGGGAAATATTAACGCTACAGCATACAATGACATTCTACTGTAGACGATTCTGTGCTTCCAACTTTGTGTCAAATAGTTTGGGGAAGGCCCTTTCCAATTTCAGCATGACAATGCTCCCATGCACAAAGCGAGGTCTATACAGAAATGATTTGTCGATTGGTGTGGAAGAATTTGTCTGGCCTGCACAGAGCCCTGACCTCAACCCCATCGAAAACCTTTGGGATGAATTGGAATGCCGACTGCAAGCCAGGCCTAATCGTCCAACATCAGTGCTTGACCTGACTAATGCTCTTGTGGCTGAATGGAAGCAGGTTGTCACGCCCTGGTCTTAGTATTTTGTGTTTTTTTTATTATTTTGGTCAGGCCAGGGTGTGACATGGTTTTATTATGTGGTGTGTTTAGTCTTGGTTTTTTTTGTATAGGGATTGTGGTATAGTGGGGTTTTCTAGAAAAGTCTATGGTTGCCTGAAGTGGTTCTCAATCAGAGGCAGGTGTTTATCGTTGTCTCTGATTGGGAACCATATTTAGGCAGCCATATTCTTTGAATGTTTTGTGGGTGATTGTTCCTGTCTCTGTGTTAGTTTGCACCAGATTAGGCTGTTTAAGTTTTCGTGTTACGTTTATTGTTTTTGTATTGTTCGTGTTTCATCTTCCTTAAAGATGTATCGAATTAACCACGCTGCATTTTGGTCCGATCCTTGCTACCCCTCTTCGTCAGAGGAGGAGATAGAAGAAAACCGTAACACAGGTAGTGGAAAGCCTTCCAACAGCTAGTGGAAAGCCTTCCAAGAAGAGTGGAGGCTGTTGTAGCAGCAAAGGAGGGACCAACTCCATATTAATGGCCATGATTTTGGAATGAGATGTTCAATGAGCAGGTGTCCCTATACTTTTGTTCATGTAGTGGACATCTATGTGGGATCTCCAATTTTCCCCTTTTGTACAATTAACCTTCTGTATATATTTAGTTCTATCCCGAAGACATTTTTCTATCTGATTTTTAAAATCATCACACATACACACAGAAGACATTCTGAGTAATCAAGGGGTGTGATAGGAGGCCAGTAGTGAGGAGGGTTGGACTTGAGAGCTCTTTCATCCTGTGGTGCATCAAGGCCTTGGGTCACAAAATGCCTACATTTTTCCACCGCACTGAGTGGGATTCTAGGAAGAAGGGGTTGACAGGAAGCTCAACTAGAGTGTAGATAAATAGATAGATAAATAAATAGTTTATTTAGTCACATGCACAGGGTTGCATATGTGATTGCAGGGTACAGTGGAAGCCTCTGATCTCCAACAGTGCAGGTCAAAGAGAGTGAATTAAAGCAATAATACAAATAATGAAGCAATAATAATCTAAAAATAAATATATACACATTTACAACTGTACCAATGATATATTGGCGGGTTGGGTGCGATGGTGCTCCTGTAGAACACTGTGTGTGTGTGTTCGTGTGTGCATGCTCACAGGAGCTTATCAAACTTTTATATTTTCTTGTTTTGGTTCTGCCTGTAACAGTGTGCTCATGTTTTTGTAATTTCCTTTCTGGGAGCAACAAACATGAAGATCAGAAGCATGTGTGTGTACAGCTCTTATTCACCATTGACCAGATTAGTTTACACTTAATATTGCTCTTACTGTGTATAATGAGTTTAAGTTAATCATTCATTATATTATTATAAGCCATTCGTTCATCATGACACTTGATGATGTTGATATTTGCCATCAGCAATTAGGGATATGTTTGCAGAAAATTACTGCTATCTAACCTTGCAGCCACTGCCACCATATATTAAAACATCTTTAAATATTATGTGACATGATTAACCAAAACACGGGGCCCTATCATGACGATATCAACATGATAAATGTAATTATTATGCTCTTTACACAATCGATTGGTTGAAACATTTTAAAATGTGAATTCTTCTATATATAGACACATCCTATGTTTGAATAACATCAACTACGCTATATGTAGGCTAATGAGCTTGTCTGATGCTTTAAGCACTGTGATTAAAAAGAGGGAGCCAGAGATCAATGTAGTCTAACCAGAATAAAAACACCTGTTCCCAACCCTCCTCCTCCCGCTGTTGCTGACCTTCGCAGATTTTGCCTTTATGCTCCTGAAGTTTCCAGTAATAGGCTACACCAGCGGTCTGCAACCTTTTCCATTTGGAGTGCTAAGTTATCGTACCATTTCTACTGATCTGTGTGCCAGTTCAGATTTTTTTCATACACCCATTTTTGTGGAACAGTTTAATTTAATTTATAACAAAGTCTTCAATTCTCAAAATGAATGTGGTTAATCAAAATTCTATCTTTTGAAAATTATACAAATCTAAAAGTAATTTCTATTGCCATTGCCAATATGTAAAAATAGCATGCATAAAACCAACAAATAAAAACATTGCAGCCCTCAGGTAGAAAATATCCTGATACAAATAAATATCCTATCAATCACATTGGCTGTGTGGGCTGTCTGCAAGGAACTTGAAACATTGCTAGCACAAGCTTCAGTTGGTACAAACTTTCAACATTGTATAAAATATTCTGGTCCCTCAGTTTCCCACACCAGTGAGCTACAGACAGACAGCTTAGGCTATTTGCGCAAGGGATAAGAAGTTCTCAGGTAGGCCTTTTTCACGACGTTCCCAAAGATTTTTCAAATAGGTTATGTTGAGGAACTATTGTCAGTCTCAATGGATGTAAAAACAGACTTTGCTTTCTTGCTGTTTGAGGTGAAGAAAAAAGTACTTTGAGAAGCTCCACAGTGATGCTGAGTTAAGACAATCAGAAATGCTATCAGATCCTCAAATTAGCACATTTATAAGCCTACATTTTCGCGCAGGCCAGGTAGACAAGGCCTACTTCTATGCGTAATCAGATGTGTCCTTACACAAGATTGACAGGAGTGCTCCGAACAAAAGACAATTAATAAATTGACAACTAATAAATGTAATGAAATAAACCCAAACTTTTTTCTCACAAGTGTAGCCTCGGGTGTGCGCTCTGCAAACAACGTATGCACTGTTACAATGACAACGGTAAGACTGTAATAATAATATATTGAATGCATTAACAGAAATGACCATAACCAAACAAACATTGTAGATGATAAATAATGGTAATTGAGGTAAATGTACTACTGGTGATACTGGTGTGCCGTCCCCATGTTCATAAGCAGTTAATAAGATTCAGTTGATGGCCTAGTGAAAAGTCATCAACCTGAATTGTTGCTATGCTAATGTTTGAATTAGGCCACTGCTTAATGCATGCTACTTCTGTAGCTGTACGATGGGCCTACATTGTAACAAACTTGTATTAAATATCATTCCCCCCACTAAGCCTAGAACACCCGTGTTTTCTACATTACTGGTATAACTAGATTTGCATACAGGACACAAAATGAGACTCACTTCCTGGCAGTTGAGATTTTATAGACTTTTGTGGCCATGCGGTGCATGTTTTTGTTCATTTTGAAACTATATAATTAGATAGAAGATACCATGAGATCACTGAGCATAGATCGCAGTAGATTTCACAGGGCACAGCATCAACACAAACAAGCTTACATCCTAAATGCTCATTCTTGGGGAAACTCCTTAGAAGGTATATAAGAGGTGCTTCATGTTAATTGCAACAAACTTTTATGTACATGTTATGTACTCTGTATTTGCACAACTGGTGTCAATGTGTTTGTTTACTCAGTGACCATTTACTGTCAATTTCTTCTCCTGACTTGGTTAGTCAGAGGCTATCACTGTGTAACTGAATCATTTTTGAGTAACAACCCTTTCTCAGTCACCAGGTTCACATCAATAACTTACTAGGCTGTGTTCGTGTCCCTCTGTGTGTTTATGCTTGTGTGTGTAGGCCTGTGTCTTCATTTGCTTGTTGATTTGTGTGTGTGTGTGCTGGGTGTGTCTGTGTAGCCAGCAGGAGACCGGTAGACCTGGAGTGCCTCTAATTCCTCAAGTGTATTTCTGGCTTTGACATGTGGAATTTCACCCTAGCACTCATGCAAGTTCTATTTGATACCAGTCGGAGCAAAAGATCAGTGAGAGGGGCAGGAGAGACGCAGCGTCTTGGCCTGACCAGACCAGCCTCAAAGCCTGCATCCTGAGCCCCACCATTTTAAAAATGTGTTTTATTTTATTGAACCTTTATTTAACTAGGCAAGTCAGTTAAGAACAAATTCTTATTGACAATGACGGCCTACCCCAGCCAAACCTGGACGACGCTGGGCCAACTCCCAATCACGGCCGGATGTGATACAGCCTGGATTCAAACTGTAGTGACGCCTCTTGCACTGAGATGCAGTGCCTTAGACCGCAGTGCCACTCTGGAGACTTTCCCCTACTCTCACCCCTGAAGGCTGCATTATCTCTATGGGCCAGATGATAAGATGCAGTTGAGAGTGTCTGAGATACAAAAGCATTAGTGTTGGTTGTTGTTGAACTGAGAAGGACCACTATCTCACTTTTGTCCACATTCCATACATTCCCATGGCCTTGTCGACCATCCCTTGTCGACCATCCCACATCCCTGCTATTGCTCCCACAGAGGTCCAGTCTGGGAAAGGAAGAGTAAGATGGTGGGGTGTTGGTGTTCTGCCTTCCCTTCCTCCTGAGTCCTGGTTGTTCCAAAAAGGGGAGAGGGGGTGCCTAAGCTAAACTAAGGATGGCTCTTTTGATCCCTCTCTCCCCCCCCACTGAAGTTTTAGCTGAAGTCTGTGATGGAGGGGTATACTGTGCTTTCTGGACTTATTCCACATTTTTAAATAAATAATTTTTCTACACACAATACCCCATAATGACTGTGAAAACACGTTTTTAGAATAAAAATACAGAAATATCTCATTTGCATAACTATTCAAACCCCTGAGTCAATATGTTAGAATCACCTTTGGCAGCATTTACAGCTGTGAGTCTGAGTAAGTCTCTAAGAGCTTTGCACACCAGGATCGTACAATATTTGCATATTATTATAGCTCTGTCAAATTGGTTGTTGATCATTGCTAGACAGCCATTTTCAACTCTTGGCATAGATTTTCAAGACGATTTATGTACAAACTGTAACTAGGCTACTCAGGAACATTCAATGTCATCTTGGTAAGCAACTCCAGTGTATATTTGGCCTTGGGTTTTAGGTTATTGTCCTGCTGAAAGCTGAATTTGTCTCCCGGTGTCTGTTGGAAAGCAGACCGAAGCAGGTTTTCCTCTAGGATTTTGCCTGTGCTGAATTTGCCCCAAATATAACTCTTTGTATTCAAGACATAAAGTTAATTTCTTTGCCACATGTTTTACCATTTAACTTTAGTGCCTTACTGCAAACATTATCCATGTTTTGGAATGTTTTTATTCTGTATAGGGCTCCTTCTTTTCACTCAGTCATTTAGGTTAGTATTTTGCCTGTTGTTGATTCATCCACAGTTTTCTCCTATCACAGACATTAAACTCTTCACTATTTTAAAATCACCATTGGTCTCATGGTGAAATCCCTGAGCGGTTTCCTTTCTCTCCGGCAAAAGAGTAAGGAAGGATGCCTGTATCTTTGTAGTGACTGGGTGTATTGATACACCATCCAAAGTGTAATGAATAACTTCACCATGTTCAAAGGGAGATTCAATGTCAGATGTTTTTATTTTTACCCATCTACCAATAGGTGCCCTTCTTTGCAAGTTATTGGAAAACCTCCCTGGTCTTTGTGGTAGAATCTGTGTTTGAAATTCACTGCTTGACTGAGGGACTATAATGGCACAAGGCGAGACCCAGATTCAGACACAGGAGGCAGATGGTTGGGCTCCGGTATTTATTATATCACAAGGGGTAGGCAAAAGGCAGGTCGGGTACAGGCGAGAGTTCATGAACCAGGTCAGAGTCCAAACAGTACAGGGCGTTAGGCAGGCTCGAGGTCAGGGCAGGAAGAATGGTCAGGCAGGCAATTTTGGTGTCAGGACAGGCAAGGGTCAAAACCAGGAGGACTAGAAAAAAGAGAGACTGGGAAAAATAGGAGCTAGGAGATAAACACTGGTTGACTTGGTAAACAAGACGAACTGCCACAAAGAGACAGAAAACACAGGGATAAATACACTGGGGATGATGAGCAACACCTGGAGGGGGTGGAGACAAGCACAAGGACAGGTGAAACAGATCAGGGCATGACAGGGACCATACAGATAATTGTATGTGTAGGGTACAGAGATGAGGTAGTCATTCAAAAATCATGTTAAACACTGTTATTGCACACAGAGTGAGTCCATGCAACTTATTATGTGACTTGTTAAGCAAATTTGTACTCCTTAACTTATTTTAGGCTTGGGGTTGAACAGACAGACAGAGTAGATATCCCAGCTGAAAAGGTTGCAGAGGTATCTGGTGAGAATATACCTTGTTCTGTCATGTCAAGCCTGCAGTTTATCTCTGTAGTGTTGTTGTGCCCTAACAGGTATTTTTTGTTTGGGAGGTGGGGGTGCAGTAAATGAAAAAATGAATATTTTTGTTTCTCAAACCATTGGTGTGTGTTTTGTCTTGTCCGTCCTCGTAGAGGCATCTGTGCTTGTTTTGTGAGGTAGGTTCTTGTCAAATTTTCAGACAAATCCTTTGTGGGAGTGATGTGTCTTGTCCAATGGAGCTGTGTTATGTGGTGACATTCTAAAGGACTGGTGGGAGAGAGGTGATGAGCCCAGGGACTCAGGGGCCCACCATCTCCATCAGGGAAGTGCACAGCTATCAAAGCAGAAGAATGCAATTAGGCCTCGCTCAAACGAAGAAAAGACCTCAATCCCCTGGTAGATGCTGGATTGGCAAATCTAATCGGCAAGTGCTCTGCTCTAGTGATGCGCCGGTTGACTCATAACCCGCAGTCCCTGCGGTTATATCCGTGGGGCAAGCTGGTTTAGGGTCATGAAATATTGTGTTGATGAAGGACGGGTGGCGGGTGGGTTGAATGAAGAGAAAACAATGCATTCAAAATCCATAAATGTATCATTCTTGTGCAATTCATATCTATAGGTTACATTTAGGTCTACAATTTTTTTTCTGAGATCTTGGCTGATTTCTTTTGATGTTCCCATGATGTCAAGCAAAGAGGCACTGCGTTTGAAGGTAGGCCTTGAAATAAATCCACAGGTACAGCTCCAATTGACTCAAATCATGTCAATTAGCTTATCAGAAGCTTCTAAAGCCATGACACAATTGTCTGGAATTTTCCAAGCTGTTTAAAGGCACAGTCAACTTAGTGTATGTAAACTTCTGACCCACTGGAATTGTGATACAGTGAATTAGAAGTGAAATAATCTGTCTGTATACAATTGTTTATTTTAGCATCTTGAGAGAGTGAATGCACAGTTAGGAACCTTCTGTAATGTTTCTATCTTTACCAGCATCATAAAAGCTGATCGTATTTCAACCACATTAAACACTATTCTGTGGTCCTCTTTTGCCTCGTTCTGTGTCACCTGAGAGTGTTTGTTTGTGAAACTTTTAGTTACTGTGAACCTTAACTTTGCTGAATATTTTAATATTTTTTAATATTTGTATATTGGATTTTCTTTATGAATGACGTGTCCCTCTCTCTTTGAATATGCCTGACTGTGTGTACAGTGCTTTCAGAATGTATTCACACCACTTAACTTTTTCTACATTTTGTTGTTACAGCCTGATTTAAAAATACATTACATTTAGATGTTTTGTCCCAGGACTACCCATAATACCCCATAATTTCAAAGTGGAGTTATGTTTTGGGAATATTTTACAAATTAATAATAAATGTAAAGCTGAAATGTTTTGAGTCAATAAGTATTCAACCCCTTTATTATGGCAAGGTAATTTCGGGAGTAAAAATGAACTTAACAAGTCACATAATAAGTTGCATGGACTCACTCTGTGTGTAATGATAGTGTTTACATTTTTTTTAGGACTCATTTGTACCCCACACGTAAAATTATCTGTAAGGTCCCTCGGTAGAGCAGTGCATTTTAAATACTGATTCAACCAATTCCTCATACAGAAGGGCACGTATTGGTAGGTGTAAAAAATAACAGAAGGAGACATTGAATATCCCTTTGAGCGTGGTGAAGTTATTAATTATACTTTGGATGGTGTATCAGTACACCCAGTCACTACAAAGATACAGGCGTCCTTCCGAATTCAGTTGCTGGAGAGGAAGGAAACCTATCAGGGATTTCACCATGAGGCCAATGGTGACTTAAAACAGAGTGATAGGAGAAAACTGAGGATGGATCAAATCAAATCAAATACAATTTTATTTGTCACATACACATGGTTAGCAGATGTTAATGCGAGTGTAGCGAAATGCTTGTGCTTCTAGTTCCGATCAATAACATTGTAGTTACTCCACAATACTAACCTAAATGAAAGAGTGAAAAAAAGGAAGCCTGTACAGAATACAAATATTCCAAAACATGCATCCTGTTTGCAATAAGGTAAAACTGCAAAAAAATGTGGCAACACTTCACTAAGTACCACTCTTCATATTTTCAAGCATCGGGGTGGCTGCATCATGTTTTAGGTATGCTTGTCATTGGCAAGGACTTGGAAGTTTTTTTGTTGATAAAACTAAATGTAATCGCGTTAATTAAGCACAAGCAAAATCCTAGAGGAAAATCTGGTTCAGTCTGCTTTCCAACAGACACTGGGAGACAAATGTACCTTTCAGCAGGACAATAACCTAAAACCCAAGGCCAAATATGCACGAGTTGTTTACCAAGACGACATTGAATTTTCTGGAGTGGCCTAGTTACAGTTTTTTTCTTAAATCGGCTTGAACATCTATGGCAAGACATGAAAATGGCTGTCCAGCAATGATCAACAACCAAATTGACAGAGCTTGAAGATTGTACAATCCTGGTCTGCAAAGCTCTTAGAGACTTAACCAAAAAGACTCACAGCTGTAATCACTGCCAAATGTGATTCTGACATGTATTGACTCAGGGATGTGAGTACATATGTAAATTAGATATTTCTGTGTTTCATTTTCAATACATTTGCAAAAATGTCTAAAAATGTGCTTTCACTGTCATTGTGGGGTATTGTGCGTAGATGGGTGAGAAAAACAAATAATTTAATGATTTTGAATTCAGGCTATAACACAACAAATTGTGGAATAAGTATGAACACTTCTGAAGGCACAAATTTGATTTGATGTGTGTGTCAGTTTGTGTCTGTGTTTGTGTGTTCCCTCTCACTTCTCCCACTCCCTGTGCAGTGTGTGCCTGTCTGTGCACTGACTCACAGGGATCATGTCAAATAAAAGCAACAGCGCTGTTTGTTGTCACTTTACTCTGCTCCCCTCCTTCTTTTCCACTGGCCACAGACGCCTGACTTATATGTAGCTCAAAATACCCCTCCCCATCTCCATCTTAACAGAACATGCAACTCATTTAATGAATCAGATAACAGAACATCATTGGGAAACGTCATTCTAAACAGCGTACCTGATAGCGGGTCCATATGTGACAAGAGATTAAACTCTCTGTTAGAAACTTAGGAAGAGGGGGAATCTAAAGATGCAACAACGAGGATGGCTTACGAATATGACTAGGATTGTGCCTTTGGCTGTTGGCCAAGAAAATGATTTTGATGTGAAAACCAATAGAACAGGAGAGAAATGGCATAGTGGTGGGTCCAATAGGGAAGTAAATGGAAATACATTTGCCAAAATTCTATTATTACTCCTGTCTATACAGACATAAATCAAATCATTCAAACTACTTCACCAGAAAGCACAACTTAGCCACAGAGTAATCAAGGATCGTTAGCTTCTTTTTTTTAAATTGCTGGGGATTGTTTTAAATCACAAGTTCGTAGGCCTATGTGTATTTAGGAAGCCCACAATTTGGGTAACACGCGGGGAAACAGGCCTAGCTGATTATTGCGGCTGTCAGTGAAAAACATAAAACACGTGTGAAGATTAATTACAGTAATTTGCCATTCTCAAAGGGTGGAAACATTGTCTGCAGATGTCACAACATGCTACACTTGTGAAAAACAAGTTTAGGTTAATTTCATAACCATCATTTACGAGATTTGTCAATTTGTTGTCTTTTGTTTGGAGTGCTCATGTGTGCAATGAGCATGTATCTGATAATATTGAGGTAGCCTGAGCACACATAGAAGTACACTACATGACCAAAGGCATTGTGGACACCTGCTCATCAAACATCTCATTCCAAAATTATGATCATTAATATGGAGTTGGTCCCCCCTTTGCTGCTAGGCTTTCCACTGGATGTTGGAATATTGTTGTGTGGACTGGCTTCCATTCAGCCACAAGAGCATTAGTGAGGTTGGGCACTGATGCTGGGCGATTAGGCCTGGCTCGCAGTCAGCATTCCAATTCAACCCAAAGGTGTTCGATGGGGTTGAGGTCAGGGCTCTGCAGGCCAGTCAAGTTCTTCCACACCGAGCTCGACAAACCATTTCTGTATGGATCTCGCTTTGTGCACGGGGGCATTGTCATGCTGAAACAGGAAAGGGCCTTCCCTAAACTGTTGCCACGAAGTTGGAAGCACAGAATTGTCTAGAATGTCATTGTATGATGTAGCATTAGGGATTTCCCATCACTGGAACTAAGGGGCCGATCCCAAACCATGAAAAACAGCCCCAGACCATTATTCCTCCTCCAGGTAGCGTTTTCCTGGTATCCATCAAACCCAGATTAGTCCGTTTTGACTGCCAGATAGTGAAGCGTGATTCATCACGCCAGAGAACGCGTTTCCAAGGCTCCAGAGTCCAATGGTGGTGAGCTTTACACCACGATGCTTGGCATTGTGTATGGTGATCTTAGGCTTATGTGCGTCTGTTCGGCCATGGAAACCCTTTTCATGAAGCTTCCATTCAACTGGCAATGTTTGTCTTTGGAGATTGCATGGCGGTGTGCTTGATTTTATACACCTGTCAGCAAATCCACTAATTCTAAAGGGTGTTTTAAATAGTTTTATCCCTTTTTCTCCCCAATTTTGTGGTATCCAATTGGGATTTACAGTCTTGTCCCATCGCTGCAACTCCCCAACGGACTCGGGAGAGGCGAATGTCGAGAGCCATGCGTCCTCTGAAACACGACCCTGCCAAGCCGCACTGCTTCTTGATACACTACTTACTTAACCCAGAAGCCAGCCGCACCAATGTATCGGAGGAAGCACCGTTCACCTGGAAAACAAAGTCAGCTTGCAGGCGCCTGGCCCGCCACAAGGAGTCTACAGCGCGATGGGACAAGGAAATCCCAGCTGGCCAAATCCTCGCCTAACCTGGATGATGCTAGGCCAAATTGTGCGCCTCCTTATGGGTCTCCCAGTCACGACTGGCTGTGACACAGGCTGGGATCTAACCCGGGTCTGTAGTGATGCCTCAAGCACAGTCCTGTGTCCCCATACCTTTGTTTATATAGTGTACCTTTTTTAACATCCATTGCAAATTATATTATATTATATTAACTATAGTTACTCACAGTAAGCTATTTCAAAAGTCCCTCCAACAATCTCCCTCTCGATAATCACAATCCTCAGTGTGAAAGAGCAATGTAAATTATAGGCCTACTGCTGCATTGGCCTATAAAATAAGAGTTCCAATGCGCTCATTTCTTTAGTTGCCAATGAATCATGGTGTTAATGTGTCCATATGGTTTCGCATTTGTTTACTTTTAACTTGAGAATTGTTATCATTTTAATTAAGATTTTTATGATTGACAATGATTTTGAGAAACGAAAATGTTATTATTGAAGTGAAACTGTTCCACGAAAACGCTCATATGAAAAGAAAATGTTATTATTGAAGTGAAACTGTTCCATGAAAATGCGCATATGAAAATCATAACTGGCACGCAGATTGGTAGAAATGGTAGGATAAATTGGAAGCTTCCCCAAACTTAAATTCATGCGCCGCCTATGAAGTCGTATAAAATAATTGCCTCCACGTTTCCATGGTTGGATTTTGCCTATAGGCTACTTTGAAGCAAGGTAAGACATACCTCATAATATGAAATAAAACATTCAACATGGGATTGAATGAAGTAGCAGCAAATATGTTGAATGAGCAAACTAATGAGCATGGAGAGCCTCACAACAAGTTTGACGAAATTACGTTATCTTTCAGTTTAATACAGTTATTGACTTACTTTTGTAGCTCTTCATCGGAAGCACATTTTTTGTAAGTCGTTTCGTCGCTCTCCAATGTTAGTCGGACTTTAGCCCGAAAGGATTTGAGAAATATTATTGGTTGACGATAGGCCTATGAAACTGAGCGGCGCAGGATATCAGATCACAACAACGATTGGGGAAGTGTTTAACAGCAGTAGGTTTAGGCGAACACATCCTTATTATTTATTTTCACAAGTGCAACGTGACTGCAAGAGACAGGTTGGAATGTCTGACTGAAATGTGGGACAAATATATCTATTTTATTTTAATTGGTGGTGTTTGAATTTGTTGATCAAATACGCGACGTGATTGTTTGGTTGCCGGACCTGTTATAAAGGCCCAAAATGTGGGACTGTCGCACAATCTGGAACATGTTATCACCCTATAATGGGAGGTGCGCTTCAATTACCAGTTGAAAAACACTTTTTAATGACTCCAACCTAAGTGTTTGTAAACTTCCGACTTCAACTGTATTTAGACCTAGGTCTCTATTCCAAATGTGCCCTGTATAATATAATATAAATATACACATTATACACCAGTCAAAAATTTGGACACACCTTCTCATTCAAGGGTTTTTATTTATTTTCTACATTGTAGAATAATAGTGAAGAAAACTATGAAATAACACATGGAATCATGTAGTAACCAAAAAAGTGTTAAACAAATCAAAATATATTTTTATTTTAGTTTCTTCAAAGTAGCCATTCTTTGCCTTGATGACAGCTTTGCAAACTCTTGGAATTCGCTCAACCAGCATCATGAGGTAGTCACCTGGAATGCTTTTCCAACAGTCTTGAAGGAGTTCCGACATATGCTGAGCACTTGTTGGCTGCTTTTCCTTCACTCTGTGGTCCAACTCATCCCAAACCATCTCAGTTGGGTTGAGGTCAGGTGATTGTGGAGGCCAGGTCATCTGATGCAGCACCCCATCACTCTCCTTCTTGGTCAAATTGCTCTTAGGTGTGTTTTGGGTCATTATCCTGTTGAAAAACAAATGATAGCCCCACTAAGCGCAAACAGATGGGATGGTGTATCGCTGCAGAATGATGTGGTAGCCATGCTGGTGAAGTGCCTTGAATTCTAAACAAATCACAGGCAGTGTCACCAGCAAAGCAACCCCACACCATCACACGTGGGAACCACGCATGCGGAGATAATCCGTTCACCTACTCTGCGTCTCACAAAGACACGTCGGTTGGAACCAAAAATCTCAAATTTGGACTCATCATACAAAGGACAGATTTCCACCGTTCTAATGGCCATTGCTCGAGATTCTTCGCCGAAGCAAGTCTGTTCTTCTTTTTGGTGTGCTTTATTAGTGGTTTCTTTTCAGCAAATTGACCATGAAGGCCTGATTCACACATTCTCCTCTGAACAGTTGATGTTGAGATTTGTCTGTGAAGCATTTATTTGGGCTGCAATTTCTGAGGCTGGTAACTCTAATGAACTTATCCTCTGCAGCAGAGGGAGCTCTGGGTCTTCCTTTCCTGTAGTAGTCCTCATGACAGCCAGTTTCATCATAGCACTTGATGGTTTTTGCGACTGCACTTGAAGAAATGTTCAAAGTTCTTGAAATCTTCTGCATTGACTGACCTTCATGTCTTGAAGTAATGATGGACTGTCGTTTCTCTTTGCTTTTTCTTGAGCTGTTCTTGCCATAATATGGACTTGGTATTTCACCAAATAGTATTCTGTATACCACCCCTACCGTGGCGCAATTCAACTGATTGGCTCAAACGCATTCAGAAGGAAACAAAGGCCTCCCGGGTGGCGCAGTGGTTAAGGGCGCTGTACTGCAGCACCAGCTGTGCCACCAGAGACTCTGGGTTCGCGCCCAGGCTCTGTTGTAACCAGCCGCGACCGGGAGGTCCGTGGGGCGACGCACAATTGGCCTAGTGACGTCCGGGTTAGGGAGGGCTTGGCCGGCAGGGATATCCTTGTCTCATCGCGCACCAGCGACTCCTGTGGCGGGCCGGGCGCAGTGCGCACTAACTAAGGTTGCCAGGTGCATTGGCTGGCTTCCGGGTTGGATGCGAGCTGTGTTAAGAAGCAGTGCGGCTTGGTTGGGTTGTGTATCGGAGGACACATGACTTTCAACCTTCGTCTCTCCCGAGCCCGTACGGGAGTTGTAGCGATGAGACAAGATAGTAGCTACTAACAATTGGGGAGAAAAAAGGGGTAAAAAAAAAGGAAACAAATTCCACAAATGAACTTTTAACAAGGCACACCGGTTAATTGAAATTCATTCAAGGTACCTGATGAAGCTGGTTGAGAGAAAGCCAAGCGTGTGCAAAGCAAAGGGTGGCTACTTTGAAGAATCTCAAATATAGCATTTATTTTGATTTGTTTAACACTTTTGTGTTATTTCATAGTTTTGATGCCTTCTCTATTATTATACAATGTATAAAATAGAAAAAATTATGAAAACCCCCAGGTGTATGCAAACTTTTGACTGGTACTGTTCTAGTTCAGACCCTTTGCTAATAGACTTGAAATTGAGGTCAGGTGCATCCTGTATCTATTGATCATCCTTGATGTTTCTACAACTTGATTGGAGTACACTTGTGCTAAATTCAATTGATTGGACCTGATTTGGAAAGGCACACACCTGTCTATTTAAGGTCCCACAGATGACAGTGTATATCAGAGCAAAAACCAAGCCATGAGGTCAAAGGAATTGTCCCTAGAGCTCCGAGACCGTATTGTGTCGAGGCACAGATCTTGGGGAAGGGTACCGAAAAATGTCTGTAGCATTGAAGTTCCCCAAGAACCTCCATCATTCTTAAATTGAAGAAGTTTGTAATCACCAAGACTCTTCCTAGAGCTGGCTGCCTGGCCAAACTGAGCAATCGGGGGAGAAGGTCCTTGTTCAGGGAGGTGACCAAGAACCCGATGGTCACTCTGACAGAGCTCCAGAGTTCCTCTGTGGAGATGGGAGAACCTTTGAGAAGGACAACCATCTCTGCAGCACTCCACCAATCAGGCCTTTATGGTAGTGTCCAGACGGAAGCCACTCCTCAGTAAAAGGCACATGACAGCCTGCTTGGACTTTGCCAAAAGCACCTAAAGGACTCTCAGACCATAAGAAACAAGATTTTCTGGTTGGATGAAACCAAGACTGAACTCTTTGGCCTGAATGCCAAGCGTCAGGTCTGGAGGAAACCTGGCACCAACCGTAATCTGTCTTTCGGGAAAGATGAATGGAGCAAAGTACAGAAAGATCCTTGATGAAGACCTGCTCTAGAGCGCTCAGGACCTCAGACTGGGGCGAATATTCACCTTCTAACAGGACAATGACCCTAATCACACAGCCAAGAAATCACAGGAGTAGCTTCGGGACATGTCTCTGAATGTCCTTGAGTGGCCCAGCGAGAACCCGGACTTGAACTCGATCGAACATCTCTGCCGATGTGCCAAGCTTGGAGCGTCATACCCTAGAAGACTCCAGGCTGTAATCGCTGCCAAAGGTGCTTCAACAAAGTACTGAGTAAAGGGTCTGAATACTTATGTTATGTAAGTGTGATATTTATGTTTTAATTTTTAATAAATTAGCAAAAATGTCTGAACCTGTTTTTGCTTTGTCCTTTTGGGGTATTGTGTGTAGATTGATGAGGGGGAAAAAACAATTTAATACATTTTAGAATAAGGCTGTAAGGTAACAAAATGTAGAAAAAGTCAAGGGGTCGGAATACTTTTCGAATGCACATTAAAATACATAAACACAGTCATGGTAATCTGGAATTTCGTAGCAGTAATATGTCTCATAAAAACTAGGAGAAGCAGTTAATCCCTCATCAACCCTTAACCAGGAAAGACTGGCATGCATGTTGTTGATGTTAGTTCTGTGTATGCATGATGCAGCCTGGATAATAAGTGAACATAAATGAACTGTGCCATTAGGATTGCTTAGGCCTAATCTTTGTGCAGGTGAACAGTCTTATAGCCTACACTCATAGTTTCTATTCAGAGCAAGACTGTGATTATGTATAGGCCTTTGCCAACGTGCCAAGACTTTTCTAACTAGGTCTAAAATCGTTTTCTATATCAATAAATTGCTTTGCTCGTCTCCTGAAGAGACCATAAATAACCAGGTAGAGATAAGTACTCATTCTGTTCAGTGTTCCTTGGTTGAGTTTAAGCGGATGGATGAGTGTGCTAGCCTATTGCATAAGCAGCCAGTGGGTTGTTGTGGTGCTGCTGCTGTGTTTGGTGCAGCTATGCTGCTCCAGAGCCTGGGAGCCCAGTGAGAGGAGCAACGGTTTTTAACAGCCCTGAATAGTGGCAGACTGTGGGGAGCTCTGAGCTCAAATAATTTAAAAACGAAGAAGTAAAAGGGGCAATGCAGCCCCTCATTTCTATAAATAAACTATCGTCCACCCTTCCCATCTCTCTCTCTCTCCTCTCTCTCCTCTCTCTCCTCTCTCTTCTCTCTCTTCTCTCTCTCTCTCTCTCTCTCTGACGTTGGTCTTGGCGTCACGGCCTGATGTGAGCTCCTCTGTCTTTCTCCTTTTCTTCCTTCTTCTTTCTCTTTATCCCCCTTCTTCTTATCCGTCTCCTTCCTTTATCTTGTCTGCTCTCTCTTTGTCAGTATAGTCTATTCATTTCTTCTGTTGCACACTTATCTTTCTCTCCCTCTGTCCCCATTGCACTCTCCTTCTCTCAAATACTTTTTTTTCAGTTCCAGCGCAGGAGAATTTGGGACACTATGGACTATGTTCTTTTCAGAGACTGAATATAAGAAGTTTGGGCTTCATACGTTTACTCCAGTGGCACAGCGCTTTCCACTCACAGTTAAGACTTTCAACAGCACATATTGCACTATTCTGGAACAGTTATGCAAAATGTTAAAATGATCAACTGCACTGTAATAGCACCATTACCTGACAGCATAGTGTAATGACTGGCTGCCTGTGGGTACTGTCAGGGTTTGCCTTAAGGTGGCTCTCCTCTCCTTCCTCTTCCAGGTGGTGCTGGAGGACAGCTAAACTAACTTGACTGTTCGCTCCGCTTCACCTTCACATGCTTTTTGAAATGGTCTAGGATAACCTGTCTGTTTTATGTGCTTACTACATGTACCAGTGGATGGGATCTATTTGTTTGAAATATATAATGTATTGTGTGGTATGATATAGAGACAGCGTAAATAAGTAGTGAAGTAATTTCCTACATTCAATTATAGCTTCTTTTTTCAGATAAAGACTTCACAGGGCAGACTTTCCAACAAGTGACATAATCACTCATCTTGGATGAACCTCACTAATCTTGGATAAATCTAAAATCTGGCGTAATTGGTCAGCTGCTCATTTAAGTTTTGGGTCCATACATGTTAATAGAAGAGATGAATAGATGTTATAACAAGGAACCTGGAATGAGGATCTCCACCCTCTGGCTTTGCAAGTTACTGGGCAAGTCTATGGGCCGAATGTCTTCTCCCCCTTCCGAAATTCGAAAGATGCTATACACCTGTGAAATCGCGATCTGTCCAAATAACCGGTGATAAAACCCAAGCACCGGAACTATTGCTGCTCGTTAGCTATCGGTGCCCATAGTGTAAAGACAGATGTTGACGTAGTCTGCCCACAAGAGATTACAAAATCACAATAACATCAATCACGTTTTCCGGATCATCAATAGAACACCTATGTAGTTATGGTCGTCTGACTCATACAGGGTCTGTCTTCCATTTGATTTCTTCTAGGACTAGACACGACAACAGTGCAGACAGTTATATTTACGTGTTTTGCATTGTGTTCATGAGAGAGATGTTGTGTAGTCCCCATGAGAGAGATGTTGTGTAGTCCCCATGAGAGAGATGTTGTGTAGTCCCCATGATAGAGATGTTGTGTAGTCTCCATGAGAGAGATGTTGTGTAGTCCCCTTGAGAGAGATGTTGTGTAGTCCCCATGGGAGAGATGTTGTGTAGTCCCCATGAGAGAGATGTTGTGTAGTCCCCATGAGAGAGATGTTGTGTAGTCCCCATGAGAGAGATGTTGTGTAGTCCCCATGGGAGAGATGTTGTGTAGTCCCCCTGAGAGAGATGTTGTGTAGTCCCCCTGAGAGAGATGTTGTGTAGTCCCCATGGGAGAGATGTTGTGTAGTCCCCATGAGAGAGATGTTGTGTAGTCCCCATGAGAGATGTTGTGTAGTCCCCATGGGAGAGATGATGTGTAGTCCCCATGAGAGAGATGTTGTGTAGTCCCCATGAGAGAGATGTTGTGTAGTACCCATGAAAGAGATGTTGTGTAGTACCCATGAGAGAGATGTTGTGTAGTCCCCATGAGAGAGATGTTGTGTAGTCCCCATGATAGATATGTTGTGTAGTCCCCATGAGAGAGATGTTGTGTAGTCCCCATGGGAGAGATGTTGTGTAGTCCCCATGAGAGAGATGTTGTGTAGTCCCCATGAGAGAGATGTTGTGTAGTCCCCATGAGAGAGATGTTGTGTAGTCCCCATGAGAGAGATGTTGTGTAGTCCCCATGAGAGAGATGTTGTGTAGTCCCCATGAGAGAGATGTTGTGTAGTCCCCATGAGAGAGATGTTGTGTAGTCCCCATGAGAGAGATGTTGTGTAGTCCCCATGAGAGAGATGTTGTGTAGTCCCCATGGGAGAGATGATGTGTAGTCCCCATGAGAGAGATGTTGTGTAGTCCCCATGAGAGAGATGTTGTGTAGTCCCCATGAGAGAGATGTTGTGTAGTCCCCATGAGAGAGATGTTGTGTAGTCCCCATGAGAGAGATGTTGTGTAGTCCCCATGATAGAGATGTTGTGTAGTCCCCATGAGAGAGATGTTGTGTAGTCCCCATGGGAGAGATGTTGTGTAGTCCCCATGGGAGAGATGTTGTGTAGTCCCCATGAGAGAGATGTTGTGTAGTCCCCATGAGAGAGATGTTGTGTAGTCCCCATGAGAGAGATGTTGTGTAGTCCCCATGAGAGAGATGTTGTGTAGTCCCCATGGGACGTCTAAATGGTGAGGATTTGTAGTTTTTCTGTTGTACAACTAACTATTTATGAAGTTATTCCCATGTTATAACACAGGGTCAGAGGAAAGTTGCATTGTGTGGATATACAGTATGTGGACTACACTGTGAGACCAAGACAATGAGCATAGAGGAATGTTAGAATCATACTGTATACAGTCACACAACATAGAAACAAGGGATTACATGGAAATGAAATGGAACTGATTAACTTTGAGGAAGAAGGGGAAGATATATCAAGTGAGAGGGAGAGAGGGAAGAAAGAAAGAGAGGCTCTGGCAGGGTCTGGTCTCCACTTTCCTCGTCACTCTGACTGCATCCCAGCAGCCAATCATGACAGAGCCTTCTATGTCTCCATAGTAACCTCCTGTTGAACCAGTGAGGATAGAAACTGAATTTAGGGGCTCAATGTAGAGGAGAAGAGCAATACTTTCCGCCCATTCAAAAACCATTAGTCAAAAATCAAACAGAATATGCACAATGTTGTCTCTCTTCACCTCCTACATTGTCTGTATGTTATTAGAGTTGATTGCCAGGCCACAGCAGCAATATCATTAACAAGATGTATTAGGCTATTGGTCGTAGAGGACCTCAACTCAAGGCAATGATGAATACATGAGAACTGGGGTAATTGAATGAATTCATACATTAAATAATATGTAGAATATTTTTCTTGACTGCATTATAAAGCCCATTACACATCTAACACCAATTGTCTGACCTGCTTAGCCGGTTCAGGTTCCCTTTTGTGTTATGCCCTCAAACAAAGATTCATTGAGGTCTTTCAAAGTTCTTTATTTACATTTACATTTACATTTAAGTCATTTAGCAGACGCTCTTATCCAGAGCGACTTACAAATTGGTGCATTCACCTTATGACATCCAGTGGAACAGCCACTTTACAATAGTGCATCTAAATCTTTTAAGGGGGAGAAGGATTACTTTATCCTATCCTAGGTATTCCTTAAAGAGGTGGGGTTTCAGGTGTCTCCGGAAGGTGGTGATTGACTCCGCTGTCCTGGCGTCGTGGGGGAGTTTGTTCCACCATTGGGGGGCCAGAGCAGCGAACAGTTTTGACTGGGCTGAGCGGGAACTGTACTTCCTCAGTGGTAGGGAGGCGAGCAGGCCAGAGGTGGATGAACGCAGTGCCCTTGTTTGGGTGTAGGGCCTGATCAGAGCCTGGAGGTACTGAGGTGCCGTTCCCCTCACAGCTCCGTAGGCAAGCACCATGGTCTTGTAGCGGATGCGAGCTTCAACTGGAAGCCAGTGGAGAGAGCGGAGGAGCGGGGTGACGTGAGAGAACTTGGGAAGGTTGAACACCAGACGGTCTGCGGCGTTCTGGATGAGTTGTAGGGGTTTAATGGCACAGGCAGGGAGCCCAGCCAACAGCGAGTTGCAGTAATCCAGACGGGAGATGACAAGTGCCTGGATTAGGACCTGCGCCGCTTCCTGTGTGAGGCAGGGTCATACTCTGCGGATGTTGTAGAGCATGAACCTACAGGAACGGGCCACCGCCTTGATGTTCGTTGAGAACGACAGGGTGTTGTCCAGGATCACGCCAAGGTTCTTAGCGCTCTGGGAGGAGGACACAATGGAGTTGTCAACCGTGATGGCGAGATCATGGAACGGGCAGTCCTTCCCGGGAGGAAGAGCAGCTCCGTCTTGCCGAGGTTCAGCTTGAGGTGGTGATCCGTCATCCACACTGATATGTCTGCCAGACATGCAGAGATGCGATTCGCCACCTGGTCATCAGAAGGGGGAAAGGAGAAGATTAATTGTGTGTCGTCTGCATAGCAATGATATGAGAGACCATGTGAGGTTATGACAGAGCCAAGTGACTTGGTGTATAGCGAGAATAGGAGAGGGCCTAGAACAGAGCCCTGGGGACACCAGTGGTGAGAGCGCGTGGTGAGGAGACAGATTCTCGCCACGCCACCTGGTAGGAGCGACCTGTCAGGTAGGACGCAATCCAAGCGTGGGCCGCGCCGGAGATGCCCAACTCGGAGAGGGTGGAGAGGAGGATCTGATGGTTCACAGTATCGAAGGCAGCCGATAGGTCTAGAAGGATGAGAGCAGAGGAGAGAGAGTTAGCTTTAGCAGTGCGGAGCGCCTCCGTGATACAGAGAAGATCAGTCTCAGTTGAATGACTAGTCTTGAAACCTGACTGATTTGGATCAAGAAGGTCATTCTGAGAGAGATAGCGGGAGAGCTGGCCAAGGACGGCACGTTCGAGAGTTTTGGAGAGAAAAGAAAGAAGGGATACTGGTCTGTAGTTGATGACATCGGAGGGATCGAGTGTAGGTTTTTTCAGAAGGGGTGCAACTCTCGCTCTCTTGAAGACGGAAGGGACGTAGCCAGCGGTCAGAGATGAGTTGATGAGCGAGGTGAGGTAAGGGAGAAGGTCTCCGGAAATGGTCTGGAGAAGAGAGGAGGGGATAGGGTCAAGCGGGCAGGTTGTTGGGCGGCCGGCCGTCACAAGACGCGAGATTTCATCTGGAGAGAGAGGGGAGAAAGAGGTCAGAGCACAGGGTAGGGCAGTGTGAGCAGAACCAGCGGTGTCGTTTGACATAGCAAAACGAGGATCGGATGTCGTCGACCTTCTTTTCAAAATGGTTGACGAAGTCATCTGCAGAGAGGGAGGAGGGAGGGGGAGGGGGAGGAGGATTCAGGAGGGAGGAGAAGGTGGCAAAGAGCTTCCTAGGGTTAGAGGCAGATGCTTGGAATTTAGAGTGGTAGAAAGTGGCTTTAGCAGCAGAGACAGAGGAGGAAAATGTAGAGAGGAGGGAGTGAAAGGATGCCAGGTCCGCAGGGAGGCGAGTTTTCCTCCATTTCCGCTCGGCTGCCCGGAGCCCTGTTCTGTGAGCTCGCAATGAGTCGTCGAGCCACGGAGCGGGAGGGGAGGACCGAGCCGGCCTGGAGGATAGGGGACATAGAGAGTCAAAGGATGCAGAAAGGGAGGAGAGGAGGGTTGAGGAGGCAGAATCAGGAGATAGGTTGGAGAAGGTTTGAGCAGAGGGAAGAGATGATAGGATGGAAGAGGAGAGAGTAGCGGGGGAGAGAGAGCGAAGGTTGGGACGGCGCGATACCATCCGAGTAGGGGCAGTGTGGGAAGTGTTGGATGAGAGCGAGAGGGAAAAGGATATATGTATATATATTATTATTATATTATATATATGTATATATGTATGTATCTTTATGTATTGTATGCCTTCATGGTATGCTGTGTTTAAGTGAAAATGCCATGATGTACTGCTAAATGCCTCGAAGATGTGTTTGGAACGTTCACCTGTGGAGAGGAATGAGGAAGAGTAGGGAGGAGGCTGGGGTATGAAATTACAGGCTTCAAATACAAATCTTTTTAAAAGCATTTTTGACATGGTTACAGGGAAGCATCCGCATGACGAGATCTAGTCTGATTGGTCTTGGGCACTGCTCTAAACAGCAGTGTGATTTCCCTGCCCTTTGCTTTGTCAAAGCAGGTGCACCGTCAGTGGTGGGAGCGTTCTCAGTAATAAGCCCCATGACAATGGAACCCTGCTGAGTTTGCCTTTAATCAGCATCAAGTTGGGGCTGCATTTCTTGGATGGACAGATGACATAAGCGGGATTACTGAGGAGGGGAGGGGGGGCAGCAGGGATGTTTTTCCATTCCGTCTTTGAGTTATGTGAGGGAGTTCTCTGTTACGCAGTTCATTCCAGTTCTTCGATTAAGCTACCCGGACAGAATTTCACTGATGGGAGATTTCATACTACCTCGACACTTACCTGATTTGCACACAAGGTCACCTCATCTCATCCAGTGTTTCAGAGCAGGAAGGGGAGGACCATCTTCCTCAGTGAATTTCATACAAATATAACTTTTTACATAAAACTATACAAAATATATTCACATGTTACCAACTAATTGATTCAAACACACTGTTCTGCAATTAAGGTCTACAGTAGCCTAGGGCTGGGCGGTATACCATATTTTACAATATACCGGTATTGATGCACTTTACCTTCTATAACAGTATTTGAATGTTTGGTTTGTTAAATGTGTGTAACGTCCATTTTTATAGTTTTCTTCGCTAATTGAGTCATCTCTCTCCATGTCGCTTTCCACACAGATGTAGCCACGCCCCCTGTAACTCAAGGAGGCAATTTTTAACCAACACTTGTTCAGTCTCTGCATGGTCAACGCAGCACATGCAACAGTGTTGATGACAACGATGCTGTTTTCACTTTACTTCTCAATATATAAATCCATTAGCGTTCTATAATAACACTATCAGTTTGTGTTTCTTACATCTGCAAAAAGCTAATTTTCTTTTCTTAGTAAGTTGGGTCTAAATCTTGTTAGCCGCTAATGCTAATCGCTAGCTCACTAATAAATTCAGAGCAAACATAACTAGTTATACAGCCTGATAATACCAGTGATGGTGTAGACCTACATCTGCTTGTTTTTTGTGCCACAGTATCTTCTTAATCAAAGTAATATGCGATGCCAGAATATGTTAGCTATATGAAGTAGCTAAGAGAAACCATTCAATTTACCCAAAGATTATAGGGTCCCCAAGGAAACACTTGTCAACACTTTGGATCCTACCCTCTCACAATAACTCCTCCCCGACATTTTAATTTGTTGTCACGTCAAACACTGTATTCAAAGTGCCCATTATTATATTATAATTATAGAATTAGAATAATCATCCTATTTCCATGATTCCAACCCAAGTGTTTTGCTCTAAATCACAAGTCAAATCGCAATTGCAACATTTGGTTAAACACAAGGCCTAGATTTGTTTTGCCATATTGTGCAGCCCTACATGGCAGTGTGGAATTGACCTCAAATGAGTACAGGAAATGGATGAAAATGCAGAAAATTATTTTTGGTTGAAGTTTGAATTGAACAGCATAAAACAATCAGAATAGAGAAAGGTCCATTGGAATCACTTAGAATGTACAGTATGTGTTGCCAACCTAGGGTCACACACTACTCATAAAGCACATTTAGAACTTGTATTTTTCAGAAACATGAGAAAAAAGAAGAAACGTGCACACTGCTCTTGCTAGTATCACTGCTATTTATTAAGCTAGCTGTATGCATGCATGCACTTTAATTAACATATTTTTGGTCCACAATAACTAATCACTGAGGTCTAATTATAAAAGGTTATAAAAGGCTTCCTCCATTGTGAGACAATTTAGTCCTGCCTTACACCCCTCTACTTCTTCACCCCTCATGTTTACAGCCATTCTGCATCTAATTGAACAGAATAAGGTGTGTTTTACATTGGAGTACTACAGTGGATAGCTGGTTTAGCAACAGGATTTGATTTGCTGTGAGAGTTCATGGTTGGTGGATAATTTACAACCTGCTTGGTGCTCAACTTGAGCTGCATTTCATGGAAGCTTTCAGAAGCTTAACACATAAAAAATTATAGCAGTATCAATATCCAGTCATTTTTAGAAGCAGGCCTGACTTGCTGGGTAGGAGGAGGAGGAGGTACATGATGGAAGAGATGCTCCGTGGGAGTAGAGTATTTTTATCTCTCTCCTCGTAGCGGAATGATGAGAATAGGACCAGGCCAGGGCAGGTTGTGCTGTGAATCCCTCCTGCTCAGCTTGTGGAGTGCATGGGGAGGCGATGACTGACTGATCCATGGCCCACCGTCTGGACCATGGGAGGCTGCCCTGTGGGAAAGGCAAGAGCCCGACCCCTGGGCTGCCATGGTTGTTAAATATTCAGTAATTTTCCTACTTGGATCTTTCTAGTCAAGGTTTGTCCACATGTCTGTTTTCCTCTTAATTGTTCATACGAGATGGGTACTGCAGGTAGCCTAGAGGTTAAGACCATTGGGCTAGTAACAATAAGGTCGCTGGTTCGAATGCCTGAACCGACTAGGTGAAATAAATCTGTCGATGTGCTCTTGAGCAAGGCACTTAACCCTAATTGCTCCTGTAAACCGCTCTGGATAAGAGAGTCTGCTAATTGACAAAAAAATGTAAAATGGTCATGGGAGGCAGATGGCAATACTGGCAATTCTTACCACGAGTCACACAGACGAGACTGTATTGTCCTAAGCCCTTTGCCATTTTAACAGGATTGTGAGATAAGCCCACAGAGCCACTAATGGGGTTCTTACTATACACTGAGCTGTGTTTGGAGTGGTTGTCATGGCGTTGCTCCTGCAACGTCAAGGCGACTGTGAAAGTGATTTGTGGTATTTTTGGTTGACTCAGGCACAACATTTTCCATTTGTATTTAAAGAGGTTTTATTAATGGCACGTCATGAGGGAACCGCCTTGCCGCCTTACGTGGTTGTGACGATGGCCAGCACCAGCTGTTCCACGCTGCTCCCTCTACAGTTTGTTAGATGTGTTTACATGTACAGTAATTGATGTGTTCACTATGATAAGAATTATGTGAAGAAAGAGGTCAATGCTGAAATATTTGTTTTGTATTATTTAGATTGTTTTAATCATAGCTTTTCTTGCTATTACATTAATAGCCCTTCCCTAGTAGCCAATTCCTCTGTGGGAGTTGATGGTTGTTTGACGATACCATGGAATAGCCACAGAACAGCACTACCTGGAAAAGATTAGTGGGGTGTAGTAGAGGTTGTTTAAGGGGCACCGTGTTATGCGGCACTGAGAAAGAGATGGTTCTGGCATTAGATTTTGTGCTTTACTGTGCCACAATCTTGTATTAGTGGGAGAATGTCACGTGACTGTAGGTAGGAGTGTGAGTGTGTGCGTGTGTGTGTGTGTGTGGGCGCGTGTGTGTGCGCGCTGTTACCCATCTGTCAGGATGCGTAGATGTTTTTGTGTTTACTGGACCTGTCCTGCTGATTCCAGTAGGGCTAAGCATGTTATGTGAGGCTTTGGCCCAGGATCTCTGTTGAGCCACTCCGGAACCATGGAACGTTAGATTTTCTCATTCTTAAAACCTGTTAGGGATGTCGAGAATTTAAGCAGCTTTTCGCAGCTTTTTGTTAAAAATCGCGCAACATTTCAGCGCCCTGCTATTCATGCCAGGAATATAGTATATGCATATGATTAGTATGTGTGGATAGAAACCACTCAGACGTTTCTAAAACTGGTTAAATCACGGCTGTGACTATAACAGAACGTGCGTTTCATCGAAAAGTGCAGGAAAATCTGATCACTGAAAATGGAAAACAATATCCATGCGCGACTTCCAGGAATTGTTATAGGTGAACCGGATTAAATAGGGCTGAGGTTGCAGTACCTACAGCTTCCACACGTTGTCTAGAGTCTTGTCATTTGCCTGGGCTTTGTTTCTTGGTCAAACCGAATCAAGGGAACCGATTCCCTCCGGATGTTTTGGTTGAGATTTCTCAGGACAGTATCTCAATAAGGACACCTATAGAATTGACATCGCCTCGTGATCAATTGTATCACTTATTCACGTGTACTAATACCTAAAGTTGCATTACAAAAGTATTTCGAAGTGTTTTGTGAAAGTTTATCGTCAACTTTTTTAATTTTAAAAAATGACGTTACGTTCTAAAACGCTATTTTTTTCCGTTGTTCACACAGTGTTCATAGATCGATATCTAGGCTATATATGGACCGATTTAATCGAAAAAAAAGACCCAAAATGATGTTTATGGGACATCTAGGACTGCCAAGAAAGAAGCTCGTCAAAGGTAATGAATGTTTTATATTTTATTTCTGCGTTCTGAGTAGCCCCCGGCTATCGCAAAATCTGTCGTTAGGTGACGGTGCAGTATTTGGGGGATACATGCTATCAGATAATAGCTTCTCATGCTTTCGCCGAAAAGCATTTTACAAATCTGACTCGGTCACTAGATTCACAACGAGTGTAGCTTTAATTCAGTATATTGTATGTGCATTTTAATGAAAGTTTGAGTTTTATCAAAAACTATACGTGGCGTACTTGAAATTTCCGCTGATATATGTTCCCACCACGGGACCACTGCCCTAATTAAAGAGGTGTTAAGCTCTCACAAAGTGCCCCAAGCACAAGTGTAGTTAAGCATAGAACCTTCTCAGGAGTGTGTTCTGAATGACCTCCCTGGGTCCTCAGGGACTCTAGCAGACACTGAGGTTGTATCAGTCTCATTGCAAACTCAGCCTGTGCTCTTCAATGTCTAACATCTTATAAAAAGATACAGATCTGGGACCAGCACAAATAAAAATGTTACATTAGATGTTACTCCCTTGCTGCTGGCCACCACTATTCAATACAATTAAAATTACTTTATTTATAAACCAATGAGAAACCCTTCTGATGACACATGCCCAGCCACAGTAGTACAATTAGCCTAGTTTGAGTAGAGCAATCACAGCCCCTTAGATTAGTGCTGTGGGGCCGCTGTGTGCTGCTATTACGTCACTACCCAGGGTGTAGCAGAGACTGTATTTTTAGACCGGAATGGGCATATTCTACCAATGTGCAGCGTCAAGCACTCTGCTTGCGTATGCTAGGATTATTATGACCATTCTATTTTTAGACCTTGTGTGTGTTGGGGGGCGTTCAATCATTGTGCCAGCGGTTTATGTGAAGGTTGCTAGTGGTAGATGAGTGAGAGGTATCTGGATAATTGCCTATTTATTCCAGTTGGGGAAAGATTACAGTGTTTTCTGTTATGACATTTTCTGGGTAGCATCTGAGCAGGAAACTCCCTTCACAAAATGTTCAGGGAAAACTACTAGTCTTATCAGGAGGATAATGGTCTTCGGTTGAGGAACAGTGCTAATTTACACTGTTCAGTAGAAAAGACTAAGCAGAGGAACTAAAGTAATTCCCTGTTTGATGGGGAGGTTTTCTAGGATGCTGCTCTCTGTTCTCCTTCAGTACCTGTGTCAGTCGACCATCAGTGCACCAGGCCAGACAATCTCTCGCTCTCCAGCTCGAGTGTTTAACAAGTGCACAGAAAGGTTTTTAGAGAAGTTTGAATCAACCAATCAATCAAATGTATTTATTAGCCCTTTATACCTCAGCCAATGTCACAAGTGCTGTACAGAAACACAGCCTAAAACCCCAAACAGCAAGCAATGCAGATGTAGAAGCGGAGTGGCTAGGAAAAACTCCCTAGAAAGTCAGGAACCTAGGAAGAAACCTAGAGAGGAACCAGGCTATGAGGGGTGGCCAGTCCTCTTCTGGCTGTGCTGGGTGGAGATTATAACAGTACATGGCCAAGATGTTAAAATGTTCATAGATGACCAGCAGGGTCAAATAATAATAATAGTCACAGTGGTTGTAGAGGGTGCAACAGGTCAGCACTTCAGGAGTAAATGTCAGTTAGCTTTTCATAGCCGATCATTCAGAGTTAGAGACAGCAGGTGCGGTAGAGATCGTTGAATACAGCAGGTCCGGGACAAGGTAGCATGTCCGTTGATCAGGTCAGGGTTCCATAGCCGCAAGCAGGACAGTTGAAACTGGAGCAGCAGCACGACCAGGTGAACTGGGGACAAGCAAGGAGTCATCAGGTCAGATAGTTCTGAGGCATGGTTCTAGGGCTCAGGTCCTCAGAGAGAAGAGAGAAAAGAGAGAGAGAGTTAGAGGGAGCATACTTAAATTCACACAGGACACTGGATAAGACAGGAGAAATACTCCAGATATAACAGACTGATCCTAGCCCCCGACACACAAACTATTGCAGCATAAATACTGGAGGCTGAGACAGGAGGGGTCGGGAGACACTGTGGCCCCATCCGGCAAAAACTCAGGACAGGGCCAACCAGGCAGGATATAACCCCAGGCATTTTGCCAATGCACAGCCACCACACCACTAGAGGGATATCTTAAACCACCATATTACTACCCTGAGACAAGGCTGAATATAGCCTACGAAGATCTCCTCCACCGTACAAGCCCGAGGGGGGCGCCAACCCGGACAGGAAGATCGCGTCAGTGACTCAACACACTCAGTGACGCACCCCGCCTAGGGACGGCATGGAAGAGCACTAGTAAGCCAGTGACTCAGCCCCCGTAATAGGGTTAGAGCCAGAGAATACCAGTGGCGAGAGGGGAACCGGCAAGGCATAGACATTAAGGGTGGTTCGTCGCTCCAATGCCTTTCCGTTCACCTTCACACTCCTGGGACAGACTACACTCAATCATAGGACCTACTGAAGAGATGAGTCTTCAATAACCTTAAAGGTTGAGACTGAGTCTGCATCTCACATGGGTACATGGGTAGGCAGACCTTTCCATAGAAATGGAGCCCTATAGGAGAAAACCAGCTGTTTGCTTAGACATTCTAGGGACAATAAGGAGGCCTGCGTCTTGTGACCGTAGTGTGCGTGTTGGTATGTATGGCAGGACCAAATCGGAGAGATAGGTAGGAGCAAACTTATGTAATGCTTTGTAGGTAAGCAGTAAAACCTTGAAATCAGCCCTAGCCTTAACAGGTTACTAGTGTGTGTCAGTTTGTAACTATATTTTTTTCCAGGAGGCTTTCAAATAGTTGGGTAGAGACAGAGAGCGAGAGATAAAGAGATGATTGAAAGAGACAGTGACAGTGAGGGAAAAGATGGGAAGGGAGGAGAAGAGTAACTGTGACAGAGAAGGAAAGCCTTCCCTTTCCTCAATCTCTGAGCGGTGAAGCAAGAGGCTAATGAATCTTGTATGTTGATGGCTGTGTGGCAGATGGTGTCGAGGGCTGGGCCATATCCGCATGCGTCAGCACAAACCCTTTCTGCAGCGTCATCATCGCTGCCCACAGGCTCCCGTCAGGTCCCCCAAGATAGAGCCACACTGTGACATTGCATCGGTCTGTTGGAATCTCTCTCGCTCGCTCTCTTTCTCACACACACTCATACCCTGTCATTCACTCTTCCTCAAGGGAATTTTGACTGCAGAGGTCTGTAGGGACAAAGACACAGGGGCCTTTCTCTCCACTGGCTTCAACAGTCAACCGTGTGCTTTCCAGCATGGCAGACCATTTCTGTCAGTGTGTGGGTTACAGTATTCAAGACTGCATTAGCATCTGTGGGTGTGTTAGCACATGAGTGTGTGAGAGGGAGTGTATAAGCTGTATGTGTGATGGGTGTGTTTCATCAAATAAGCACTAGAGAAGTAGGCTTACATTTGTCAGTGGTGGCTCAGAGACTTGACAATCTCTCACACACTCTCCTCTGTGTAGATTTCCCCCTGTTCTACTACCCCTAGATAACCTCTAAACAGTGTCTGCCTCGTGACCCTGTGCTGCATCACAATTACGTTTACCGGTATACACAGGCCCTACCCTTGCTATAGGCTATATAATGAAATCTGTTAAAACAATGTCTCACATCCTTTCCTGCCTATTTGTCCAACCAGATGCATTACAACACAGTATGAACCAGCCGTATCTAACAGCCCCTGCTCAACACAAGTAATACGCATCTTGTCGTGATGTGTGTTTTGTCCTATATTTTTTAGTTTTCATTCCCCGTCCCCACAGGAGGCCTTTTTGCATTTTGGTAGGCTGTCATTGTAAATAAGAATTTGTTTTTAGTTAAATAAAGGTTAAATAAAAAAAAATACAAAAATGAACCCCCTTTCCCAAAGCCTCTTTATGAGTTCTCAGGCCTAATGGGAGGATGACATCATCTTGGACAGGGCCCGGTTTCCCAAAAGCATCTTAAGGCTAAGTTCATCGTTAGAACCTTTTGTAGGAGCGTCGTTAAATCTCCGAGCTGTTTCCCAAAAGCGGTGTTATTAACGCTGAACATGAAAACCCTTGTAATCTAACGTCTGCCTCCGATCACTCGTAGAACAGCTAAGTGTGTTGTTAGATGCTTTTTTGCCCTCCCGCGTCACTTTATACGCAGAAGATCTCCGCTAAACATAAAATCACAGTGGTTTATCAGTCTCTCTGTGACCTCCGATAACTTCAGAACAAAGTGATTACAGATACAACGTTGCCAATGTCTTTGCAATTGATAGAAACAAGCGACGTATAAAAATATGTTTCAAATGAAAGCCAAGATGAATGCTTTCAAATATAAGCAGTAGGCTTTAGGTCCATTTCAGTCCTACTGAAATACATGACATGTTCAATAAATGTAGTTATATTCTGCTACTTGTGGGCTACTGTCTGTAATTTGTCTCAATATATTTAATGTGTAGCCTAAAGTGCCAAATTGGAGATTTAGTGCATTTTTATTGGGTAAGCATTAGAATAAGCCGGTAAGGTGGTAATATCTCTCTAGGAGCTGAAACGTCATCAGTTTTGCGAAATAATTATAATTTAAAATCAAGATTTGAATGAGAGCAACACTGCCTTTATTTTGATCCCATCGGTATCGATACATGCTCCAACGATGCCCTTATGACCATTCTCTCTACGTGGTGTTTTGGGAAAAGCATGTTACATCTTTGGCCGTTATAGGAAAGATTTATCTTTAAAACACTTGTAAGTTCCATTGCTATCGAGAAACTGGGCCCTGGACTGTAATGAAAGGATCATTATGCCTGCTTGTTGTATCTAGGGTGCATGAGTTGAATCAGCCCTGTCCTGTTAACTGCTGATGTGTTGACTGACATTGGTTTCACCTCATTATGATTTTGACTACAAGAGTTCTGAAAATTGATTTCACAATTTTTGTTTCTACATCAATGCTCCATATTACAAAAACTGCAGGGATTAGATCATGTGTTTTGGCACAGTGGCACCAGGCTTAAAAGAAAATAACACTCAGACTATATTTAGGTATTTGTTTCATTATTCCACTGTTGATACGGTCCCAAAATATTTTGCAGCAATCAAGTTTTCAGGATATATATAGAACTTTCACAATACAGAAAGACACAGTATGGTACATTTTGCCTCATTTGAAAATTCTATATCTTGAAAACTTGATTGCTGACATGCAAACATTTGGGACTGTTATCAACAGTGGACCAATGAAACAAATACCAAAATATATATTTTTAGTGGAATTTTCATTTTAAGGTCTTTGTAGACTGTAATATTCTAGCCGTCTTATGCCACGATTTTGCATACGGGCCTTGTCCAAGGGCACATCGACCGAGCCTTGTCGGCTCGGGGATTCGAATCAGCAACTTTTCAGTTACTGGCCCAATGCTCTAACCCAGAACTGCCCAACCCTCTTCCTGGAGATCTACTGTCCTGTATGTTTTCAGTCTAACCCTAATTTAGCATATCTGATTCAGCTATTTACGGTCTTGTTGAGCAGGTAATTAGAAGAAACAGGTGGGTTAAATTAGGGTTGGACTGAAAACCCACAGGACGGTATATCTCCAGGAAGAGGGTTGGGCAGCCCTGCTCTAACCGCTAGGCTACCTGCCGCTGACACATGCTCAGATCAAATACACCGTTGCAGTTGACGCAGCCTACGCCAGCAGACAGCCTCTCAAGCCAATCGCAGAATGTGACGACAGAACGGAAGCAAATCATACAATCTGGCCAGGTTGACATCAAGATTTTAA
Source organism: Oncorhynchus keta (assembly GCF_023373465.1). Classification (NCBI taxonomy): domain Eukaryota; kingdom Metazoa; phylum Chordata; class Actinopteri; order Salmoniformes; family Salmonidae; genus Oncorhynchus; species Oncorhynchus keta. The sequence continues at coordinate 20,080,147 of NC_068445.1, forward strand.
TTTGGTAACTCGTACAGTGTGATGTGATAATCGTAAAATACTGAATCTGACATAGTCTGTAAAGACCTTAAGGGGGATTGAAAGGTGGTGTTCAGCTACTGGACTGTTAGCATGATGAGTGGTGGTTTGATTTCTATTCAATTACATTTACATTTAAGGGGCTTTATTGGTATGGGAAAGCTATGTTTCCATTGCCACAGCAAGTGAAATAGATAATAAACACTTAGTGAAATAAACAAACAAAATGTACAGTAAACATTACACTGACAAAAGTTTCAAAATAAAGACATTTCAAATGTTATTATGTCTGTATACAGTGTTGTAATGATAAAGTACAAAAGGGAAAATAAATAAACAGAAATATAGGTTGTATTTACAATGCTGTTTGTTTTTCACTGGTTGCCCTTTTCTTGTGGCAACAGGTCACAAATCTTGCTGCTGTAATTGCACACTGTGGTATTTCACCCAATAGATATGGGAATTTATCAAAAAATTGGATTTGTTTTCAAAGTCTACATTTGGCAGGAGGTTAGGAAGTGCAGCTTAGTTTCCACCTCATTTTGTGGGCAGTGTGCGCATAGCCTTTCTTCTCGAGAGCCAGGTCTGCCTTGGGCGGCCTTTCTCAATAGCAAGGCTATGCTCATGGAGTCTGTACATAGTCAAAGATTTCCTAAACTTTGGGTCAGTCGCAGTGGTCAGGTTTTCTGCCACTGCGTACTCTCTGTTTAGGGCCAAATGTATTTCTACAGTAATGTTGTTATCTCTTCTCTCCCCCCACGATGTTCCGCTCTGCTTTTGTGGATGTGTCGTACCATCTAGAGCTGCTGTGCATTGTGTGTAGAGTATAAAGAAATAGCGGAGGAGGAGAGAAGGAAGAGTTCAAATCCCACAGCTCAACTTCCCTCCCACACTATGAACCAGTGCTGCCTGCCTCTCAGTCAGACCTGTTAAGTCATCAAATCTATATCTAATCTAATTGTATTTGCTTCGTTAACCACAGGTGTAGACTGACAGTGAAATGCTTACTTGAGAGCCATTCCAAACAACGCAGAGAGAAAAATATAGAAAAATAATAACATGAGGAATAAAATACACAATCAGTAACGATAATTTGGCTTCATACAGTATTCAGACCCTTTGACTTTTTCCACATGTTGTTATGTTACAGCCTTATTTTAAAATTGATTAAATCATTTTTTACTCATCAATCTACACACAATACCCCATAATGACAAAGCAAAACCAGAAATAACTTATTTACATAAGTATTCAGACCCTTTGTTATGAGACTTGAAATTGAGCTCAGGTGCATCCTTTTTCCATTGATCAATCAATCAAGTGTATTTATAAAGCCCTTTTACATCAGCCAATGTCACAAAGTGCTATACAGAAACCCAGCCTAAAACCACAGAGCAAGCAATGCAGATGTAGAAGCATGGTGGCTAGGAAAAAACTCCCTAGAAAGGCAGGAACCTAGGAAGAAACCTAGAGAGGAACCAGGCTCTGAGGGGTGGCCAGTCCTCTAATGGCTGTGCCGGGTGGAGATTATAACAGTACATGGCCAAGATTTTAAAATGTTCATAGGTGACCAGCAGGGTCAAATAATAATAATCACAGTGGTTGTAGAGGGTGCAACAGATCAGCACCTCAGGAGTAAATGTTCGTTGGCTTTTCATAGCTGATCATCCTTGAGATGTTTCTACAACTTGATTGGAGTCCACCTGTGATAAATTCAATTGATTGGACAATATTGGAATGGCACACACCTGTCTATATAAGGTCCCACAGTCGAAGGAATTGTCCGTAGAGCTCTGGGACAGGATTGTGTCAAGGGATAGATCTGGGGAAGGGTACCAAAACATTTCTGCAGCATTGAAGGACCCCAAGAACACAGTGGCCTCCATCATTCTTCAATGGAATAAGTTTGGAACTTGCCAAGACTCTTCCTAGAGCTGGCCACTTGGCCAAACTGAACTATCGAGGGAGAAGGACCTTGGTCAGTGAGGTGACCAAGAACCCGATGGTCACTCTGACAGAGCTCCAGAGTTCCTCTGTGGAGATGGGAGAAGCTTCCAGAAAACAGAGATGAACAGAGCAAAGTACAGAGAGATCCTTGATAAAACAACGACCCTAAGGACAACAACCCTAGGCACACAGCCAAGACAACGCAGGAGTGGCTTCGGGACAGGTGTTGGAATGTCCTTGAGTGGCCCAGACAGAGCCCGGACTTCAACCCTATCTAACATCTCTGGAGAGACCTGAAAATAGCTGTGCAGTGACACTCCCCATCCAACCTGACAGAGTTTGAGAGGATCTGCAGAAAAGAATGGGAGAAACACTCCAAACGCAGGTCTGCCAAGCTTGTAGCATCAAGTCTGTAATCGCTGCCAAAGGTGCTTCAACAAAGTACTGAGTAAATGGTCTGAATAGAGGTCGACCGATTATGATTTTTCAAGGCTGATACCGATACCGATTATTGGAGGACCAAAAAAAAGGCCGATACCGATTGATCGGCCGATTTTTAAAATGTATTTGTAATAATGACAATTACAACGATACTGAATGAACACTTATTTTAACTTAATACATCAATAAAATCAATTTAGCCTCATAAATAATGTAACATGTTCAATTTGGTTTAAATAATGCAAAAACAAAGTGTTGGAGAAGAAAGTAAAAGTGCAATATGTGCCATGTATGTTCCTTGCTCAGAACATGAGAACAAATGAAAGCTGGTGGTTCCTTTCAACATGAGTCTTCAATATTCCCAGGTAAGAAGTTTTAGGTTGTAGTTATTATAGGAATTATAGGACTATTTCTCTCTAGACCATTTGTATTTAATATGCCTTTGACTATTGGATGTTCTTATAGGCACTTTAGTATTGCCAGTGTAACAGTATAGCTTCCGTCCCTCTCCTCGCTCCTACCTGGGCTCAAACCAGGAACACAACGACAACAGCCACCCTCGAAGCAGCGTTACCCATGCAGAGCAAGGGGAACAACTACTCCAAGTCTCAGAGTGAGTGACGTTTGAAACGCTATTAGCGCGCACCCTGCTAACTAGCTAGCCACTTCACATCACATCATTACACCAGCCTAATCTCAGGAGTTGATAGGCTTGAAGTCATAAACAGCAGAGCTGCTGGCAAAACACACAAAAGTGCTGTTTGAATGAATGCTTATGAGCCTGCTGGTGCCTACGATCGCTCAATCAGACTGCTCTGTCAAATCATAGACTTAATTATAACATAATAGCACACAGAAATGTGAGCCTAAGGTCATTAATATGGTCGAATCCGGAAGCTATCATCTCGAAAATAAGACGTTTATTCTTTCAGTGAAATACGGAACAGTTCCGTACTTTATCTAACGGGTGGCATCCATCAGTCTAAATATTCCTGTTACATTGCACAACCTTCAATGTTATGTCATAATTATGTAAAATTCTGGCAAATTAGTTCGCAATGAGCCAGGCTGCCCAAACTGTTGCATTTACCCTGACTCTGTGTGCAATGAACGCAAGAGAAGTGACACAATTTCACCTGGTTAATATTGCCTGCTAACCTGGATTTCTTTTAGCTAAATATGCAGGTTTAAAAATATATACTTCTGTGTATTGATTTTAAGAAAGGCATTGGTGTTAATGTTTAGGTAAACGTTGGAGCAATGACAGTCCTTTTTCTCGAATGCGCACTGCATCGATTATAAACTAGTAATATCATCAACCATGTGTAGTTATAACTAGTGATTATGATTCATTCATTTTAATGCTAGCTAGCAACTTACCTTGGCTTCTTACTGCATTTGCGAAACAGGCAGGCTCCTCGTGAGGCAGGTGGTTAGAGCGTTGGACTAGTTAACCGTAAGGTTGCAAGATTGTATCCCTGAGCTGACAAGGTAAAAATCTATAGTTCTGCCCCTGAACAAGGCAGTTAACCCACCGTTCCTAGTCCATCATTTAAAATAAGAATGGGTTCTTAACTGACTTGCCTCGTTAAATAAAGATTAAATAAAGGTGTAAAAAAAAAATTGGCGTCCAAAATGACCGATTTTCGATTATTATGAAAACTTGAATTCGGCCCTAATTAATCGACCATTCCGATTAATCGGTCGACCACTAGTCTGAATGTGATTTTTCAGTATTTGTTTTATACATTTGCAAAACTGTTTTTGTTTTGACATTATGAGGTAGTGTGTGTAGGTTGATCAGGGAAAAATGTAATCAATATAAAATAGGTCTGTAATGTAACAAACTGTGGAAAAAGTCAAGTGGTGTGAAAACTTCCCGAATGCACTGTATACAGGGTAACAGAACCGGGTCGATGGGGTACAACGTGATTGAGGTAGATATGTACATAGAGGTAGGGGTAAAGCGATTAGGCAACAGAATAGATAATAAACAGTAGCAACAGTGTATGTGATTAATCAAAAGGGTAAATGCAGATAGTCCTGGTATCTATTTGGTGAACGTTTTAGTAGTCTTAAAGCCTTGGGGTAGAATGTGTTCAGGATCCTGTTGTTCCAGACTTGGTGCGTCGGTACCACTTCCCGTGAAATAGCAGATAGAACAGTCTATGACTTGGGTGGCTGGAGTCTGACAATTTTTAGGGCCTTAATTTTTAGGGCCTTTCTCTGACCCCGTCTGGTATATACAGTGCCTTGCAAAAGTATTCGGCCCCCTTGAACTTTGCGACCTTTTGCCACATTTCAGGCTTCAAACATAAAGATATAAAACTGTATTTTTTTGTGAAGAATCAACAACAAGTGGGACACAATCATGAAGTGGAACGACATTTATTGGATATTTCAAACTTTTTTAACAAATCAAAAACTGAAAAATTGGGCGTGCAAAACTATTCAGCCCACTTAAGTTAATACTTTGTAGCGCCACCTTTTGCTGTGATTACAGCTGTAAGTCGCTTGGGGTATGTCTCTATCAGTTTTGCACATCGAGAGACTGAATTTTTTTCCCATTCCTCCTTGCAAAACAGCTCGAGCTCAGTGATGTTGAATGGAGAGCATTTGAGAACAGCAGTTTTCAGTTCTTTCCACAGATTCTCGATTGGATTCAGGTCTGGACTTTGACTTGGCCATTCTAACACCTGGATATGTTTATTTTTGAACCATTCCATTGTAGATTTTTCTTTATGTTTTGGATCATTGTCTTGTTGGAAGACAAATATCCGTCCCAGTCTCAGGTCTTTTGCAGACTCCATCAGGTTTTCTTCCAGAATGGTCCTGTATTTGGCTCCATCCATCTTCCCATCAATTTTAACCATCTTCGCAAAGTTCAAGGGGGCCGAATACTTTCGCAAGGCACTGTAGGTCCTGGATGGCAGGGAGATCGTCCTCTCTACCTTCTGTAGCTCCTTGCAGTCGGATGCCTAGTAGTTGCCATACCAAGCGTTGAGAGAGCCAGTCAAGATGCTTTCAATGTTGCAACTGTATCACTTTTTGATGATCTGAGGGCTCATGCTTATAAGTCTGGTACCATTATATTATATGATTCTATAGTAAGAATAATATAATTGAACTTAGCTGAATACAATAGAAAGGATATTTTTCCCATTCTGGAGCGAGTGCGTATATGAAGTGGCTATGTTGAATGTAAAAGTGATCATTTGGTGATCCTTTAGTGATCACAGGTCCTATATGTTAGTTTTATAGTTATTTAGCAACCAGTTGTGAATGATACAAACCTTAGAATATCTTAGAAATTAAAACATATGCATGATGTGACTATAGGCTATCGATGGTTTGAGAAAATTGCTAAAAAATCTTGTGATCTGTTCCTGGCCTCAGGTTGCACACAATGTTCTTTCATCAAGTGATCATATTTTCACCCATCAATTTAATATTGTCTTTACTAATATGTCAAATTAGTTTAGATTTAGAATGGCCCGTTATCAAATGGACAGAAACAGGGGCAGGGGAAATATGACATGTCATCAGTATTCACTGGAATAGTGAATTCAGGCTGCTTTCCCACTGGCTCGTTTTTCAATCATGCCAGGTAAGCTACTCCGGTTATTTCACTCCATGCGTCAACCACTGTTTGATGAGCATGCAGCCTCTATTCCTCCAAACTCTGTATGCCATGGGCTCTCCAACCCTGTTTCTGCAGCTACCCAGTGCTTAATTTGGGAAACCAAGTGAAATCTGTTTGGGAACGTTAATAGTAACATGTTTTCACAACAAAACACATTTTAATTCAACTGTTGATTCACTGGAAGAGGGACAATAGAGCCCCGAGTACCAGGCCATTAGCGACCTAATGGTCATGAGTTGGGCACTACCATAATTAGACGGGATGGCTGTGAGCCATATACGACCACAGTTTCTGCTTTTGGGGGAGCCTTATGGTTACGCAATGCTGGGGTAATCAGTAGTGGATGCTCTGGGTTCTCTCCTAGTCCGACATCAAACTTGTAGTTATAAAAAAGTATAAAAAAGTATAAAGACAAAACAACAGCCTCTGCATGACATCAGTAGCCTGGTGCTCCAAATTGCATACTTTCTCTATTTTAACACCAATAAACATATCTGTTTGTACATTTACAAGTGAATGTGAACAAGGGACAATGTGCAAATGTACAACGTTTTGATGCATGCAGTACTGGCTCTTCAGCAGCATGTCTACATGCTGTGTCTGTGTGGAGTCTGGAGTCACTAAGGCAATGGGCCTGCCTGCTCTGCTTTGAGAAGAGGGGAGAATCAGACAGGCCTAGAATGGGGAGAAGAAAAATCAAGTAACTCAAAATATCAGTGGCAGCTGTACAAATCACTCATCCAAAGGGCTTTTCCTTCTCAAACAAGGTAACGCCACATCATCTTATTAATTCAACCACTAGCAAGTTAAACTAGGGCTCGTGTTAATGAATAATGCTGCGTTTTTATGCAGGAAAAAAATATATAAAACGCATAAGAAATATCTTGCTGTGTTTTGTAAACACATCTAAAATGCTTCTTGTGATTTCTGTTCGGCATCAGACTCATTCTGTGCATCAGTTGCACTTCTTCACTGGGATGAGAATTCAGGAACGGGAGTTCTATCAGCAGACAGCGCTGCCACTGATGTGGAGCTTCTTTTCTCTGGTGCTGTTCTCAGTGTAGCCAGCCTATTTTTCTCAGGTAAAATGCAAGATTGACTTAAAGCAAAACATTAGGAAATGTATCTGGCTACATTATTTCTATGATAGGCCTAAATGTTATGATGGCCATACATCGTTTTTGCAAAAAATACCTTGCTTTTTGATTGTAAGCTCATTTACTTGTGTGGCTGCCAGCCAAATAGCATTGCACTTCTGTTTTCATCTGATGAAAATGACACTGTTTTATGCCAAATGTGTTGCACTATAGTTGCACCTCCCTGATCATTTTATTGAAGAAAACACTGTTGACTTTCAATATAAAATTCAACCCCTGTCAATACACAGCTGGACACACCTGCTCCTGCTTTCTCCTGTTGTGACTTTTACAAACAAACACGTGACTGGCTCAGCTGTGCTGGGGAACTAAGTAAGCTTCATAATGTAAAATAATATGACAGGTGAAATAAGAACGGGGATCTGCTTTATCCACTAATGTATTGCACAAGTTGACTGCAGATATTTACTTAACAAATTGCTACAAATATTTAATGGTATTGAAAAACTTAAAATAACATTTTGATGGTATTGAAAGAGCATCATGTGGCTATTTCCAAATACCCCGGTATACGGTATATACGGTATACCGCACAAGCCTACTTTAACTGTTCAGCGATCTTACCATTTATGTCTCTCTTCTCATCCACAGGCACCATCGATGAGGACGCAGCAGTGAACTGACGAGTCACACATAGAAACCCCCCAGTCCCTCCCACCACCAGCCCCCTCCCCTCCCTCTGTCCCTCTCCCCTATTCCTGGCCCCTCTCCCCCACCCCAGACTCACCATGCTGATCAAGGAGTACCGGATCCCAATGCCAATGAGCGTGGACGAGTACCGCATCGCCCAGCTCTACATGATCCAGGTGAGGCCAACAGACACACGCTTCACCTGTAACTCCTGACCCCTCACCTGCAGGACAACACCTCCACCCCAGAGTTCAATAGAACACTCACTGGACAACAAATCTGTAGTGGAGTGGAGGGGGAGCTTTTGTAAAACAGGGGATTTTCTACCGCGATTGGTCATTAAAGTGCTCAATTATAAATTGATTGGTCACACAGCGTTTAATGTTGGGATACAGCCGGGTTTCCAAACTGGTGGCCCGTGCTGAAAAATGTTGTACCCCAAAGTTTTCTGAGCAAAAATAAATAAGTAATTGTAACGGCTGTTGTTGATGGAAGAAGAGGAGGACCAATGCGCAGGGTGGTAAGTGTCCATATTGATAATTTATTACCATGAACACAAAAACAAAAATAATGAGAACGAAACAAAACAGTCCTGTACAGTGAATACACAAACACTCAACAGAAAATAATCACCCATAACAGGCTACCTAAGTATGGTTCTCAATCAGGGACAACGATTGACAGCTGCCTCTGATTGAGAACCATACCAGGCCAAACACAGAAATCCCAAATCATAGAAAAAAAGAACATAGACTGCCCACCCCAACTCACACCCTGACCATACTAAAACAAAGACAAAACAAAGGAACTAAGGTCAGAGCCTGACAGTACCCTCCCCCCCCCAAAGGTGCGGCCGCAAAACCTGAACCTATAGGGGAGGGTCTGGATGGGCGTCTGTCCGCGGTGGCGGCTCTGGCGCAGGACTTGGACCCTCGCCGCTGACCTCAGACTGGGGACCCTATTAACGGGTCCCGAATGGATGGGAGATTCCGGCAGCACCGGAGAGGCGGGAGATTCCAGCACCACCGGACAGGCGGGAGATTCCGGCAGCACCGGACAGGCGGGAGACCCCGGCAGCTCCGGAGTGAGGGGCGATTCCGGCAGCACCGGAGTAACGGACGGCTCTGGCAGCTCCTGACTGACAGGCGGCTCTGGCAGTTCCTGACTGACAGGCGGCTCTGGCAGTTCCTGACTGACAGGCGGCTCTGGCAGCCCCTGACTGACAGGCGGCTCTGGCAGCTCCTGACTGACAGGCGGCTCTGGCAGCTCCTGACTGACCGGCGCCTCTGGCAGCTCCTGACCGACGGGCGACTCTGGCAGCTCCTGACCGACCGGCGGCTCTGGCAGCTCCTGACCGACCGGCGGCTCTGGCAGCTCCTGACCGACCGGCGGCTCTGGAAGCTCCTGAACGACGGGCGGCTCTGGCAGCTCAGGACAGACGGGCGACTCTGGCAGCTCAGGACAGACGGGCGACTCTGGCAGCTCAGGACAGACGGGCGACTCTGGCAGCTCAGGACAGACGGGCGACTCTGGCAGCTCATGACAGACGGGCGTCTCTGGCAGCTCAGGACAGGCGGGAGCACCTGTAGGGAGGAGACGGAGAGACAGCCTGGTGCGGGTGGCTGCCACCGGAGGCCTGGTGTGTGGAGGAGGCACCGGATAGACCGGACCGTGGAGGTGCACTGGAGGTCTCGAGCACCGAGCCTGCACAACCCCACCTGGCTGGATGCTCCCCGTAGCCAGGCCAGTGTGGCGAGGTGGAATAGACCGCACTGGGCTGTGCTGGCGAACCGGGGACACCATGCGTAGGGCTGGTGCCATGTACCCCGGCCCGAGGAGATGCACTGGAGACCAGAACCGGCTTCATGGCACCTGGCTCGGTGCCGACTCTAGCCCGGCCGATACGAGGCACTGCAATGTAACGCACCGGGCTATGCCTGCGCACCGGGGACACCGTGCGCCTCACGGCATAACACAGTGTCCTGCCCGGTCCACCTCTCTCCACAGGAAGCACGGGGAGTTGGCTCAGGTCTCCTACCTGACTTAGCCACACTCCCCATGTGCCCCCTCCAATAAATTTTTGGGGCTGCCTCTCGTCCCAGTTGCGCTGCCGTGCCAACTCCTCATAATGCCGCCTCTCGGCTTTCACTGCCTCCAGCTCTGCCTTGGGGCGGCGATATTCCCCAGCCTCTACCCAGGGTCCTTTGCCATCCAAGATCTCCTCCCAAGTCCAGGAGTCTTGAACCCTCTGCTCCTGGGTTCCACGCTGCTTGGTCCGGTTGTGGTGGGTGATTCTGTAATGGCTGTTGTTGATGGAAGAAGTGGAGGACCAATGCGCTGCGTGGTAAGTGTCCATATTGATAATTTATTACCATGAACACAAAAACAAAAATAACGAGAACAAAACTAAACAGTCCTGTATGGTGAACACACAAACACTCAACAGAAAATAATCACCCACAACTCAAGGGTGAAAACAGGCTACCTAAGTATGGTTCTCAATCAGGGACAACGATTGACAACTGCCTCTGATTGAGAACCATACCAGGCCAGACACAGAAATCCCAAATCATAGAAAAAAGAACATAGACTGCCCACCCGACTTCCGCCCTGACCATACTAAAACAAAGACAAAACAAAGGAACTAAGGTCAGAACGTGACAGTAATAACTTTTTGAGTGGTTTAATTTTCTTTGTTTGACGTAAAATACTGTAAAAACACCAGGAAATCAACTCTAAGTGATTTTCATTTAAGAAATCTGTTCCCAAGTATTCCCGCACATAATAGAGAGACACGTGATTGTATTCAAATGTAGGTTTTAAAATATTTTTTTTGTCAACAAATGATTTGTTATTTTGTTCCGGCCCCCGACCATCCACTCAAGATAAAGTTGTCCCGCGGCTGAATCTAGTTGATGATCCCTGGTATACAGGAACAATAGGAGCTGTGTACTGATGGATTATCTCTACTTTAACTCTCTGAGGCTCCCTCCCTCAGCTGGGTGTGTGTTTTGTCCAGTGAGGGCACTCTGCTACTCTCTTACAGCAGGCAGAAACTGCTGTGACGTGAAAGCCGCCAGTCTAAAGCTGCTAGGAAGGACCATACTCCCCCCGGGAGGAATGTCTCTAATGGATTCATTTGTTCTGTTGTTTATTTATACGCCAGAAACATTTTGCTTGTGGGCACTAGGTAGGGATGATGAAGAAGCTGCTAACACAGGATATTGAGAATCTCAATCAACACTCCTCTGAATTCTCTTCTGTCCACTATTCAGGCTGATTTAACTGCAGCTGTCCCTACTTAGCTGCATTACATGTAGCCAGCCCAGCCCTCTTCCCCTGCCTACCACTGTACACTAAATACAGTTTGTACAGTTTGCATTATCCTCGGGTGTACAGCACTGGCCACTAATCCGGTTGAGCTGCATTTCCCTCTAAATGGGTTTGAACATGGTCATGTGAACAGACATGCCCCAAGGCAGTCATAAAAGTTGTGTCCCTGCCTCTTTAGTGCTTTGTCAGTACAGTATTAAGGGTGTTGGGTACTGTATGGACTTGTACTAGCATGTTTTAATGTAACTGGATCAGAGGAAGGGCTTTGACACTAGAAGGAAGAGGGGCTGATCAGTCATTTCCACAATTGGGGTTGAGCTCCAGAGTCATTGATTCTGGCCCAGTTCCATAGGTACTTGTGAACCTCAGCAAAGTGAACAGATGGAGAATCCAGAAGGATAGAGTGTTTACAAGCAAGCTGAGGCAGGCAAGGGAGGAAGGATGGTGTTAAATTAGTGACCCATAGTTACTTTCCCCTTTTCCACCTTTTCAGGTCACACAGCAAAATATTTAGGAGCATATACAAGTAAAATGGTCACACTATAGAGCACTGTTGCCATGGCAACCACGACGTCAGCAGCATGCCAGCAGTCAGGTTGAGAGAGAGAGAGAGGAAGAGAGAGAGATAGAGGAGACAGACCCACTGGTTGCCCTCTAGGTTACAGAGAGCTGGTAGTCCCATCCACCAAACTACCAGGTGTGAAACAGGGAAGGGACTTAGGGGGTATGCTAATTTGGTATAGAGCAGACCTAACTCACTTCATTAAATTAATCAAAACAGGAATATTCTACATTTGGCTAGAAATTCAAAAGGAAATTATCCTAACAGAGAAAAATGTCCCCCTGTGTGCTACCTATATCCCCCCACTAGAATCCCCATATTTTAATGAAGACAGCTTCTCCATCCTGGAGGGCGAAATCAATCATTTCCAGGCCCAGGGACATGTACTAGTCTGTGGCGACCTAAATGCCAGAACCGGACAAGAACCTGACACCCTCAGCACACAGGGGGACAAACATCTGCCTGGAGGTGACAGCATCCCCTCCCACATATGCCCCCCTAGGCACAACTATGACAACATAACCAACAAAAACGGGTCACAACTCCTGCAGCTCTGTCGCACGCTGGGTATGTACATAGTCAACGGTAGGCTTCGAGGGGACTCCTATGGTAGGTACACCTATAGCTCATCTCTTGGCAGTAGTACTGTAGACTACTTTATCACTGACCTCAACCCAGAATCTCTCAGAGCGTTCACAGTCAGCCCACTGACACCCCTATCAGACCACAGCAAAATCACAGTCTACTTAAACAGAGCAATACTCAATCATGAGGCATCAAAGCCAAAGGAACTGAGTAACATTAAGAAATGCTATAGATGGAAGGAATGCAGTTTGGAAACCTACCAAAAAACAATTAGGCAACAACAAATTCAATCCCTTTTAGACAATTTCCTGGGTAAAACGTTCCACTGTAATAGTGAAGGTGTAAACCTGGCAGTAGAAAATCTTAACAGTATATTTGACCTCTCAGCTTCCCTATCAAATCTAAAAATCTCAAATATAAAACCGAAGAAAATTAACAATAATGACAAATGGTTTGATGAAGAATGCAAAAATCTAAGAAAGAAATTGAGAAACCTGTCCAACCAAAAACATAGAGACCCGGAAAACCTGAGTCTACGCCTTCACTATGGTGAATCACTAAAACAATACAGAAATACACTACGGAAAAAGAAGGAACAGCATGTCAGAAATCAGCTCAATGCAATTGAAGAATCCATAGACTCTAACCACTTCTGGGAAAATTGGAAAACACTAAACAAA